>NC_141357.1:7789778-8399153 GCF_057382095.1 Aulonocara sp. 'chitande type north' Nkhata Bay
CCCGGTGGATTTTAAATGAAACAATCAATATGTAATTAAAGTCCAGACTTTCCTGGCTTTAATTAAAGCAGTTTAATAAAAGTATTGTGAATTATTTTTAGATATAGTGCCCCAATTTCAGAAGCTCAAAAGTAATTCAGTGGTTGACTGACAAGCAGCTCCATAACCAGGTGAGGCCTATTCCTTTAGTATCTCATAGGTTTAAGCAAATAAAAAGATCTGCAGTTGACTCCCAGTGTAGAACGTGATAGCTGTTCACTGGACCTCTAAATATGAGGTCAGAAGAAATGTTGATGCAAGTGCCATCATTGACTGCAAGGATTTTCATCCAAGTAATAAAACAATCCTCATATTCAGAATTATGTTAGTTTGCCCATTTACTTCTGACTCTCTGAAAATGGGGCATTATAAAAACAGATGTAATTCCTAAACAGTTAATCCAATAGTTTTGTTTAACCTCTAAAGTCTGCACTTCAATCACATATTGATTGTTTTATTTAAAGTCCACTGTGGTGGAGAGCAAAATCACAAAACACTGTGTCTTTGTCCAGGTACTTATTAACTTAACCCTAATCCTGAGAGGAGTTAGATCTCAGAGGGTTAAATCCATTTTTAATGTAGTGCTCAAGTAGAATTTAAAAGTCAAGCTGTCATGCTGCTTCATGTATTTGCTCAATTTGTCTGTACTCATTCCAGGGGACAGACAAATGGCTATGATGTCATGCTGCCTAATATTTGCAGAGTGGAAAGTGAAACGCAAATGACCAACATACGTCTCCTCTAACAGTCAGCTGGATCCGCTTAACTCTGAAGGAAAATGGCTCTCCTACACTAGCCTCTACAGAAAAGATGTAATCTCGTGGATCTTCTTTGCAAATTAATGAGCAATATATTATGCTTTTAAAGCAACTTTCGGAACAGTTAAGATAACATAAAACTTTAATGATACCTCTGGGTAAACTGGGTCATTTCAGAAGAAAGAGAAGGTTATATTGTGTGAGAAAAGAGAACAAATAAATGCTTGCTACAACACTTTGGTTGGATTTAACAGTCATTAAGTGAAATTCTAAGATGAGTACATATTGTGTTTCCACAGAAGTGCTGATTCTGTTCTTACTATTGTCTGGTGGACTGCCTTGGGGTAAATGGTACGAGGCCAACTTTACTCCAGAAACAGGCTGTCATCAGCTGGGTCCTAAATGACTTAGCGCTCCCTACCACTGTTTTTACCCCAGCTCCAGTCCTTGACTTGTTATCAAGTCGTTAGTCATCGCTAATCTTCAGGAACTTCTGTCTAAACCTACCCCCGACTCCATCCACCCTCCAATAAACATTTTCTGGTGGCTACTTGCAGTTGGATCCAGCATCAACACAGCAATACTTTAACTTCTTTTAAGGTTGTTTTCGCTTTTGGTTGCCTGCTGCTGGCCATCAGAAAGAATTAAGGTTGAGCATTAATTTTCACAATTTTGGGACCCAGAAGCTACAGCTACCTTCTATACAATGCAGGATATGGGAGGGAAAAGTTATATGGTAGGGAAAAGTTTAGAGGTGAAATCGCATTTGAGTTAATTTACAAAGCTGTGACGACAATGTTTACAGAGCTCACCATTTGCACATTTCCATTTGCTATTTACATGTTTATGGGTTTAAATGTTTACAAAAGCCTCTTTTCCACTAGCACCTATTCGATTATGCTCAACACTGTTTTGGTCATTTTCCATTACAACTGAGTAGCGGCTCAATGTGGATGGGGTCTCTGGATTTTAGTTTGACTCCAGTCAAGTCAAGTAGGCACTGGTGGAAAAGAGGGTATGTGCACCTTTCAAAACAGCTATAGAAATGTGCTGACCTCTGTGGTTTTTAGTGGTGCTACAATGCAAATGTACCATATGTCTACTATGCACTATAGAGCCACTATGTAGATTAGCTAATTGTCAGCATAATAATAATGACTCATAATAGCAATAATAATATGCTAATGTTTATGCAGTACTATATTATCCAAGCATCTCAGCTGGCATATGCAAACAAACTCTTACACAAAGTTGGGTTTACAGCTAATGTGAACATGATCACAGGATAAATGCAAATGTTGGCATGTTAGTGGTGGGTAAAGCATCAGCAGACGATATCTGGTATAGATATTTTGATTAGCCTGAGAATAATCTCAATATATGCACCAAATTGCATTTAGTTGGTCACATCTGGTCAGAAATGCCAACTTCACAGTGACACAAGAGTCTCTATCAGAGAGTCATGCAAGTCCTTTAAAACACAGTGTCTGTGAACCGTGAAGATCTGAGTTGACAGGTAAATGTGGAGACACTTTACAGTAAGTGTGAGCCGAGTGGTAGTGCAACAGAAATATTCAGGGTATCAACAAATTCAGGAAGAATATGTTCAAATTTTCAAGGAAATCAAGTGAATCCTTCCATGATGCTACCAGAATTACTCAAAGCCAGTAAAGAAGAATTAGAATTAGCTGGAAAATGGATGAATCACTCAGTGTTTTGGCAAAGGTGAGAAGGGAGAGCTGCTCTCAGGTCAGTTTAATAACCTGATTCAACTGAAAGCACCCATCAATTAGTTCAGGCCTTGAAGATGCTAATGGGAGTCCATGTGTAGCACAAGGAGACAAGGAAACGGGCCAACAGGCTCACTCTCACCTACATACCACCCGACGAATATGCTGCCCTTGCTGTCGTTATCTTCAAATGAAGAGTGGATGGGTGGTCTGGGAAAGGGAGGAGAGGGTGATAAAGCACTGAAGTCTTGTTGACAGGTAGTTGCTCGATGGGCCAGACTGTGTCTGACAGGCCTGCCAGAGAAGTAGTGTTGACGTGTCTTGTTCTTTGAAGAGACAGCTGGGTGTCTCTCTGTCCTGGTCATTGTTATAGGAAGCAAATGAGCATCTCTTCCGCTGCCACAGTGTGTTACAGGAAGCTCTTGACATGTTGTGATATATCACATTGTCTTCTTTTAGACTGATTCAGCAATACTGGGCTCAGAGTTGGGAAAATAGCATGTCATGTAATTTCCCAATTGTCAAAAGTGGACAGAACTGGGATAAATATCAAAGGAAAATGTTTCCATATGGAAGTCAAACTCTGATCTCCGACACCAGCTTTAAGCATATACTGTACGAGGTTTCATGTTGTAATAACTCGAGTTAGTGAAGTGAAAAGATTTATATTATAATTAGCGTAGGTGCAAAAAACCTCAAGTGCCTGTTTCTAAAATGCGCTTCAATAAGATTATTTCTTCAAGAGTTGTGCCACTTTGCAGAAACGCTGCTCTATCATTTAGCCTTTTCTGCAATGCTGCACACAATCTCACATTTTTATAAATGAGCCCGCTCGTTTTATTCGCCGTGTCTCAGCGCAGAGTGACCTTGAATTTACGGTTGGTTGGTTTCGGCAGCAAGCGATGATGGTTGGAGGAGCTCAATGGGCTGCGGTGCTGAAACCCAATAGGGGCTCCATATTAGGAGGCACTGAGTGAAACAGTCAACAGCAGTGTTTCAGGGAAGCAGTGGAGCTTTAACACCTACTGTAACGCCCTGTACTGCTTCCTGCTCTGGATTACATCTAGGCTTAGGACACGCACACATAGATGCTGAGACTGTCTCTGTGTTGGCCTCTCTTTACCCTGATTTTTTTCACCTTTCCCACCTACTCACATTCATGCAGGGGTTACCAAAACTGCGGGACTGCACCTACTCAAGCTCACATAAGCGCACGCACAAGCTATGACATCTAAGCTATTTCCCATCCCACTTAATACCTACTTGTTATAATCTGTTTGCAAGTGTTGTTAATGGACAACCAGCAAAACACCCAAAGTACTGAGCATTAGCAACATAAAACACACCATTCAGAACAGCCATGATAGGTTTTCACATACATGCATACACACACACTCACACGCATGGCACATGCACCCTGATGGAAAGCCCCTTCTGTAAGTGCTGGCCTCATTTTAGTAATTACCGTGTGGAAGGTGTAATGGAAGCCTAACCCCTTAAGCAACACACGAATGCAGACAAGCACACACATTCAAACACTTATCAGCATATAGAGCTACATATAAGTGTCTTCTCTACTTTTCCCCTGTTAATTCTCACTGTTACACACACTCACAGCATGAATTGTTCCTCTAGTCAGTCTGCCTATCAAAAATACACACATACACATACACACAAACATATGTGCCATCTGTCAAATGGCCAGTCGTATCTGTTATCAGCATGTCTTGGCCTGTCATACCTGCCTGTCGTCTGCAGCCTGTGTCCCAGAATGCTGACAAGATAAGCCTGTGCTTGTGTGTGCGTGCATGTGCGTGTGTGCTAGCGTCAGCGAACATTTCACGCATCCCACACTCACCCACTTTTAAGAGTTTCCCACGTTCTCAGGGTTAATCTTAGTCCCACTAGGCCCAACTGAAATGGCCAATTTACAGAGACAGCACATTTTTTTAACCCACATAGACATCCACACTACTCTAAGGACATGGATACAACAACACGCTTATGAATACAAGTGAAAGGACACACTGTATGATGTCACGCTGTAGAAACTGTTGTAGCAGAAATACACAGCGCTCACGAAACCATAACATCAGTTTAGCGCTGCGTTTAATGGCATAACTGAGCATAAAATAAAGCCTGGCAATTTAAACTGATACTTGTTATAAGGGTGAAGTTAGAGAAAACAAGTCATACACTGATACTGACTTGGAACATGGCCTTTCTCAAACACACAAGCTCTTAGGAGCTCAAGAGGCCACAACTCCAGAGCTTCACTCATTGAAAAAAGAAGATAAAAAGTGGAAGAGCTGTCTCTAGAGTTTTTTTTAAGTGTGACTTAAAACCGCGTAAGAGCAGATAACGTTCTGTTTTAGTTATGTGTCTTCTTCTCTATGTTGGCCACTCTTTTTCATCTTACTCTTGTTTGGCTAGTTAGGGTGGCTGTAGCTCAGGAGGTAGAGCTGGTCACCTACTGATCGGAAGGTTGGTGATTCAATCCCTGGCTCCTCCAGTCTGCATGTTAAGTATCCTTGGGCAAGATACTAACCCCAACTTGCTCTCCAATGCATCCATCGGAGTATGAATGTGTGTGAATGTACTTAGAAAGCACTACGTAGAGATAAAGTGCTTGTGAGAATGGGTGTGATTGGGTGAATGAGGCATGTTGTATAGAGCGCTTTGAGTACTCCGGGAGAGTAGAAAAGCGCTATATAAGAATCAGTCCATTTACCATACAGTGGCCCTGAGAGGCCAAACGGACTGCAACTTAAGAAAACACCAGCAATAAGAAAAACGCTGCAAAAGCACAAAAAACACAACGGAAATAGGAAAAAAACAAAACAGAAAGAGGAAAAACAGAAATAGGAAAAAACTAATTTCCAAAAGCACAGGGGAAGTGTTTCTGGAGAGACAATAACCTGACAGACCAGTTGCAGGAACCAAAATATGCTGAAAATTGCACCGGGAGACATTTAAAAGAAGTGGAGGATCTATCGGTTTTGTAAGAAAAGATGAAAGGTAAGTGTGTTATTAGCCTAAAAACTAAACTATTAGCCTAAAAATCCGTCATCAGTATTATATGAATCATGATAAAACACGCCTACCATGTTTTGGGTTCCTGCAACTGGTCCGTCGGGTTATTGTCTCCCCAGAAACATTTCTGTTGTGGTTTTTCCTATTTCTGTTTTCTTTTTTTCCTATTTCCATTGTGTTTTGTGTGCTTTTGCAGCGTTTTTCTTATTGCTGGTGTTTTCTTAAGTTGCAGTCCGTTTGGCCTCTCAGGGCCACCGTAAGTCCATATTAAGTGGTTACAGTTTGAAAAAAAATTGCAGCCGTTTGACTAGTGATGTCTTCAGATTGCTTACATTACCTCTGTAAGAGTTTCATTTGAGCTAATTCAATTGAATTAATTTTTATTTAAATAGAGCTAAATCATAACAAGGGTCGCCTCAAGGCACTTTATATTGTAAGGTAAAGACCCTACAATAATACAGAGAAAATCACAACAATCAAACGATCCCTATGAGCAAGCACTTGGAGACAGTGGGAAGGAAAAACTCCCTGTGAACAGGAAAAGCAGAAGAAGGCTCAGGGAGGGCCATCTGCTGTGACTGGTTTGAGAAACAGAACAAAGACACTGCAAAAGAGATCCAGAGATCAATAATAACTAATAAATTAATGCAGAGTGATGTATAAACACACACAGAGTGAAAAAGGTGAGTGAAGAAGAAACACTGTATTATGGGAAGCCCACAGCGGCCTGTTGCAGCATAACTAAGGGAGGATTCAGGGTTACCTGATCCGGCCCTAACTATAAGCTTTATCAAAGACGAAAGTTTTAAGCCTAATCTTAAAAGCAGAGAGGGTGTCTGTCTCCTGGGCCTGAAAGCTGAAGACTCCGCTTCCCATTCTACTTTTAAATATCCTGGGAACCACAAGTAAACCAGCAGACTGAGAGTAAAGTGCTCTATTAGGGTGATACGGTATTAGAGGGTCTTTACAGATAAGATGGGGCCTGATTATTCAAGGTCTTGTATGTGAGGAGAAGGATTTTTAATTTGATTCTAGATTTAACAGGGAGCCAATGATCCTAACAAGGCAAATTTTCAAAAACTAGGAATTACTATTGAGTTATGTCTCATACAATTTGGCATTAGTTTTCAGCTTCTACATTTGAATCTTTAACCTTTGAAAAGACGGTTGACGTTAACCAGTCTGAAACTCTACCCTTAACCTGAACCCTAAATCTAGCTCTAGATGGGTCATCAGTGACCTGGTGAATGTTAGAAGATCAATACTGAACAAGATGCAGCATTGTGCATATTTTATCCTTTAATAACAACTGCAAACTTGATGTGGTCCTTATATGTAACAAGCCTGTCTTTTTCACTCCCCAATAACCTGTTCTTGCACAACAGCGGTTTTCGCAAATGCACTCTGCAACCCTGATTTGTTTTTCTGTATAACTTTGTGATGCTAGAGATGAGAAAGTAAATATCAGATCCGACATTAAGTGGCATTTGACCTGTCAGCACCTTAAGTACAAAGTCCATGTGAATGGTCCAGAGCATTCACAGCAAGCCAGTGGCTATCCTATGTCCCACCTCCTACACATTATACCCAGGCAGAAATAAGAGTATTTCCATTGATGCTGACTATCTCATGCTGTTTCCTACATGCAAGGGCAGACTTTCCTCACACTGTCTGGAGGTGACATTTGAAAAACCCTTAGTTACATAACATGCTTTCAGCAAGCACAATCTCCCAAGAGCAGTTTGAGACACTCTACATCAACATCAACATCAACAACATCACAAACCACTAACCATGAATTTTTGGCTAGCAATAAGAACAAATAACTGAACAAGATCTTGGTTTCTCTAAATCTGGAACCTGCTTTAATTAGTTGGAGCGAGAGCTTCATTAAATAACATGTAATAACACTGCTGCACTTTCAAAGCTGACTACTTGCTTGCTTCTGATTATAAACTAAATCATCCTTTTCATCTCTTGAGACGATGTTAGCAGCCTGACAATATCACACCCTTGGACACTGTTACTGGTAGTAAAATATCATCCCTGCCTCTTCCAAATCCTTGACAGTGCCAGCAAATGCATGTAAACAGCTGTCCATTTGGATGATGGGTGTGGTGGTCAAAGCACGGTTTGTATTTACAACAGTGGTGTAAACATGAATTGCACATATGGGGCGGTCAGCTGCAAAAAGCTGACTTGCACATTCCTGCAATACATAGCCTCGATTTACTATTGTGCATCCCAATCATACGAGTGGTTAGCATCACTATGTTTTAAACAAACTATCTTTTATACAGAAACATTTAGACAAATAGTTGTTGCAATCAACGGCATGAAACACGCTGTCTTTTTATACACTTCAAGTAATGCCAATGAAAAAAAGACAAACCCAGGATTATTACATTGTATTACATTGGAGACACACACACACATACGCAGGGAGACCAAACAGTGGACTGGAAGACACAGTGGTGCTTGGAGGTGGGTGGCACTCCTCAGCGACTCTCAGTAATAAAAGTCGAGCGTGATTTGAAAAGGCCCTATTGTGGCTTCATTCTGTTTTTCCACGAGGGTAGCATTCCTCCCAAATTGGACAAAAGAATTTTAATGGGGCGGCTAATGGACTGTGATTAGATAGGAGTAGAGGGAGAGAGAGAGAGAAGGACAGAGAAAGAGAGAAATAGGTGGGCCTTACTGGGAGCTGGCAGGGTGGGGGTCTAAATGCTGTGATGGGGGGGGGGGGGGGCTTGAGTTTCAACAATCCAGAGAGAGGGGGTGATGGGGCAGCAGATTATCCCATTTACCTGCAACCTGTGAGGGGGAACTGGAGAGGAGGACAGAGAGGGGGACACAGGGGACTATTTCTCTCTTTCTCTGCTGCACCTTGTAGGGCTGTGCAGCAGTATATATACGAGCACAAAGATGCTACAAACAGTTTCATGTTTGGATAAACACCATGGTCACCTTTACGTGAAAGTTACCAGTAACATTTCCACTATCAACAGAGAACATGTCTGAACAGAGGCAACGGGACTGATGGATAGAAATGCACAAAATTACAACTTACAGAGGCAGGATATTTCATGTTTAATCACAGTGGCTTAAGAGGTGAGGAAATGGCAGGTTTGACTACAAAGAGTTGTTGCGGTTTTTATTTGGAGAATAACAACATAAGCAAGAACGGTTGGTGATCTGGTCTGATTCTCCTTTACGCTGGGAGCAAGAAAAACAGTCATACATGTACAGAATGAAATACACGGTGTAGTCTCATGAGTCAAGTGCCAAATACTGTGTGCCTACCTGGACACCTGGACTGGTCAGAACATACTGTACGAGTAGACATTACGGAGTAGAAGTTGCCAATTATTATTACACCCCCCCCCCCCCCCTTTTTTTTTTTTTTTAGGAATAAATCTTTAAAGCTGAGGAAACACTTCATCTTTATAATAGGAGCCATGATGAGCTCTTCTAGAGTCCTACCATGAGAATTTGAATAGTGCGCCAATGTTCTTTACACTTTATTAACAGCTGTAGAAATAATGTACTACTACCACCACTGTTCTCTGTGTGCTGCTGCTAAATCTCATGGCCTTCTCTGTGTGTTTTCTTTTTCCACTATTCTGTTATAGATTTGCTGCAGTGCTTGGGATTATTATTATTATTATAGTCCTGTTGCATGACCCAGTTTGGACCAAGCTTTAGCTGTTGGACAGATGGCCTCTAGAATACTTTGATATACAGGGGAGTTTGTGGTCGACTCAGTGACCGGAAAGTCCCCGGGTCCTAAAGCTGTGAAACAAGCTCATATCATTACCCTTCTATCATCGCGCTTGCCAGCTCACGTGAGGTGTTTGTGCTGATATGCTGCATTTGTTTTTCTCCAAGCGTGGTGCTGTCCATCATGCCATGTTCTGTTTAGAGGAAAGAGGCTTTGTTCTGGCATTCGTTTCAACAAAATTATACTTGGTCAGTGTTTTTCCAATCTTACTGCCCTTACAATTAGAAGAAGACCTCAGACAAGCATTGAATTTGCTGGAATGTTCACTACTGAGAAGACTGGCCTTATAACCCTCCCCAGATTGATGGGCAGCAGCAGTTGCTTCTCTAAGATCATTGTTGATATCTTTCCTACTTGGCACACCTGAATGCTCCAAACCAAAGTGCCAAAACCTCTGCTTTTACTTCTGGGCCTTAGTTAATCAAGTGCATTTAATTAGCAGCACCTGGCTGCTACTTAATGTCTTAACTCCTAAGGTAGCAGTAAGTACTCCCAGACAGATTCCATAACAGTTAAAGTTGTTACAAATAAGTAACAATATCAGATTTAAAGATTTTCTGAGCAGAACTAGGGTCATTTTGATTTCTAGACTTATAGACTAGACTGATGAGGATAATGGAAGCATGTGCAGAGAGTATTCATTTTACAGTAGATCAGTTAGTCTGCCAGCAGAGACTCATGATCTGAAGAATGGAATGCTCCCCTGACAGACTAGCCATCAGAAGTGGGGTGATCTCTTCTATTTTCATATTCAGATCTAAAGATTCTTCTGTGTTCAACAGAAGAAATGGATGGCAACATGTAAAAAAGTGTATAAAAGTGTAACTATGCCATAGGATGAAGGATAACAACCAAGAATGTACCTTTTTATTCATGTTATAAATTTCATTTATTTAACTTTATAATTTAGTATTTGATCAAGTGGACTATTTTATAAATCAAAGTAAATTTAATGATGGGTACATATTTGCTGTTACTGTGGACAAATTTCTTTCTTCAGACTTGTCACAAACATTTTAGAGCTGAGACATTTGTCCCCCCTGTAATATCCCACCAGTATCACTATTCCATATTGAATTTTTGTCTTTCATTTATGGTGTTTTCTGAATTAAATTTCAACTGAAAGTGTGGCATTAGTTATGATTTTCACATACAATAATCTCTGACTTACATAATATTATAGCTACTAATTATTGGGTTAGCTGTCACCACTGTACATGCAGCTTTTCGAAGAATTATGACAATAAAATAAGCTTTAATTATACCAATCACAGCCACTATTCAGATCTCAAGAGAACTGCCTTTGTTTTAACCACAGTGAATAAACATTACATTTCCTGTAGAAATAGAGCAGCTGGTTGATGCATAAAATGTGTGTTTAGCTTTGTGGTTGTAAGAAAGGTGAGAGAGGTTGCTGGGTCAAGGCTGGTCAAAGAGGAGGTGGGTCATAACACTTTATCATCTCCCTGTCTAAGCTAAGACAAACAGGATGTCAGTGATTAACCAGCTACTGGTTACTTGTTATCATTTGACAGTAACTATGAAGATTGCTGAAAGTAAAGTGCTGTGATTGATAAAAAGGTGAAGCTGAACTCTGAAAACAGGATTACACAGGCCTGAAAAACATACGCTACACTGCTAGCTTTTAAGTAAATCTAATTATTTCATGTAATTAAGGCACTTTGACCATTCAACTAGTCACACTCACGCCTTGCAAATTCATCAGATTTTATTGCCACACTTTCACAGTAAGTAATGTAATTGGCGTTAATAATAAATAATTAGAAATGTAACAAAATCATTTTACATCTTTGTGCTTGTATACTAGTGTGATTGGTTCTAACATAATTTCTATTCAGGCTTTACTTATATTGTACAAGTCTTCATACGAAATCCACATGAGATTCACAACATCTTGTGAGTGGTTATTTCTGGACAAATGAATAGGCAGTTATCTGAATGGAGATTGAACCACAACTGACATTGTTGGAAACAAAACCCGTCTTCTATGACTGAACAGGGTTTCAGGAAAGTACAGCTTCATCTATGGCTCAATCTACAACTGCACCCGAGAAAATGTCATGCTGATTCATATTGGGGATAAAAATCATAAGTAAAATTACCAGCATCTTTAGCACAGTAAACACATGCCTGTCACCTCACAATTGAAAATGTCATGAAGCTTAATTGTATACAACAATGTGATTAGCTTACATGTTTGGCAGTTATAAACAGAGGTGCCAAAAGTACACACATGTTGTACTTAAGTAAAAGTGCAGTAAAAGCTGAGTAAAAGTAAAAGTACTGACTCAACGTCTTTACTCATATAAGTGTAAAAGTACAGAAATTAAAAAGTAGCTCCTTGAAGGAAAATTCTACCATCTAATTCTATGCAATGCTAACTGAAACCTGTCCTATATTAATATCATAATAATAAAATAATAGTAGTATGTGAGAATACAAATCTAAATTCTAATTCTAATAAATGTACTCAGTTTGAATCTGCTGTGTAGGACACAAGCAGTGAAAGATCATTTAAAAAGTAAGACTTTTTGTTGCCTACATTATAGGTGGTGACTTTAGCTTCACACATAAACAGGATATGAATACAGTCAGGGATTACAGTGAGATATGCCATATAACCTCAAGATTGTAGTGTAGTGGTTCAGCATGGGAAAAAGAATCACAACTCACAATAATTTCTGTTGAGAGCTCCAGTAGGCTCTGATCAGCAGACCTGCAGTTTTTGTGGAGTTACAACACTGAATTTGAGCATTTTCATGAGCCATCTTGGCTGATTTCCATTTCCTACACTAAAAGTATAGTGTCATTATACTATACAGTATAAAACTGGTATAGAGATGGAATGAATGAATCTAAACATTGTCACCTTAAATACAAATTAGTCTGCAACACTTGATGTAACCTTACACTGACCATAAGGACCACAACCATCGACAAAATAAATAAATTGACAATAAATTTAACATAGTATGGCAAGCTAAGCTCTTTATCCCATACAAGCCCAGTATTTTCATGCCACTTTTGAATAACACAAAGTTACCATACTTAGTTTACGTTTCACAATATGATACTTACATAATACATAATTATACATAATAATCTCAGAACCACATCCTAATAATAAAAAATAATACACAAATAAAGAATTTATCAAAACAGATCCTTACAGGTGATGGCTCTTACCTTTAAATCTAACCTCGCTTCTTCCTCTCCTGGCCTGTCTTTCTTATCTTTCTCCAGTTATCTCTCACTCTTCTCTCCCTGTGAAAAACAAGTATACCTATAGCTAGTAACACACTGTGCTACAGACTGCACACAACCAGTTTGTGTGTTTGCTGTTGGTGAGTTGATAGAAACATTGAATTTGTAATTCCCTGACAGTTAAAAAAAGTTTAGACATTTAAAGTTTCAAAAGTTTAAAACTTATTTCATGATCACTGCTGTTCTGTAGCTAGCTAGTAAATGCTACAAAGTAGCAAGGCCACAGCTTCCAGACACCTGCAGTCGCTGCTGCCCACTTTAATGCCCGCTTATGAGCCTGTTTTGAAAATGTAAGCAGTAAAAAGTACAGGTATTTGTGTAAGCATGTAGGGAGTCAAAGTGAAACGTTTTCAGAAAAAAAATATTCAAGTAAAGTGCAGATACCTAAAAACTTTACTTAAGAACAGTAACGAGGTATTTGTACCTCATTATTTCCCACCTCTCTTCGTTTTAACCTCCTAGGACCTGGCGTCCACATATGTGGACATCACATTTTGGCTTATGTACACCAAAATATTCAATTTTGCTCTACAAGGGCCTGATATCCACTTACGAGGACATTATATTGCTACTGTTCTATCAAAATTTTAAAGAAATATCCTCATATTTCCTCATTTTACTTAGAAACAAAAATCAGGTTAAAAAAAAATCTGGTAATTCGTTGTTTTTACATTCATCAGGTCCCAATCAGCCCAAATATCAAAGAGAAATTAAAAATGCATGCCGTGGAAGAGTTCGGGTCTTAGGAGGTTAAGTAAAAACCTGCCCAAGGTCTAAATTTTTTTGTCTGGTTTTTGATTTCATTGGCATTAAATCATAGTTTTAGTTTATGTGATTTTGAATCTTAGTTTTCAAAGTGATTTCCGAATTTTGGTTTTTCTTTGTTATTCTAGCCTCCCCAGCGTTTGCTTGTGTTTCTTCTGTCTCTTTTGCATTACACGTATGTTATCATGCTTAGGGTAGGCTCCAGATACAGTCCCAGGCTTCTACCGACTGAACATGAACCAATGAACATGCTCCGTTTGCTGTGCATGTTGAATAGTCCATTCTTGAATGCTATGAAGCATGTCAAGAGTGATGAAACACAGGAAGCTCTGAAGGCGACTCGAGATACTTCTCCTGGCCTTAGCCGTTGGCTCTCCATCTGCAGCGTACGGTTCTATTGGGGTGAAAGGGAGACTGGTCCCCACATGTTCTTCACGCCACACTGTGCCATCTTTCGCTGTCTCAGTCCCCAAACAAGCTCTCTTTTTCGGTGGAGAAGCAGTCTCCTCATCTGCAGTGTGAACAAATTCAAATCGTGAGCAATGGGAAGGTCAAACAAAATCACAAATGCATGCATAGATACTAATTATAATTCCAGTATCTCCTCCTCTGTATCAGAATAATGTCTGAAATATCTTACTTACTAACTACATCCACTTACTTGTTTGAAATGAAAAAGGAAATAACATGAAATGAAACTAACCGGAAGACTGATCAGACAGCTCTGAGTCCGAATCCGGCTGAACTTCTAGGTCTTCTCCATCCGAGTCACAAGGGTCGACTTCCGTCAGGATCATTTCCAACGCCTGCTGAGTAGTGAGTCTTCTCTGCATTTTCTTTCCTTGGAGAGGAGGTCCGTACACCACTAATGGCATTTATTGCAATTGTCATCTTGCGGGGGGTTCACAAGGTTCCATCTGTAAATGACTGCTGGTCAGCAAACCTGGGAATCCCACAGATAATTGGAACTATGGCACGAAACCGCTTCCAAGACATCATGCAACACCTACGCTTTGATGACAAGTCCACCCGCAGTGATCGAGCAAAGACTGATAAGTTCGCTGCAATTTCCAGTGTGTGGGGATCATTTGTCACCAACTGCATCACGTGCTACAACCCTGGTCTACATATCACCGTTGATGAACAGCTTTTCCCATCAAAGACTCGGTGCTGTTTCCTGCAGTATATTGCAAGTAAACCGGACAAGTTTGGGATCAAGTTTTGGGTGGCCTGCAACCTAAAATCCAAGTACATTTGCAATGCCTTCCCATATCTTGGCAAGGACCCCAATCGTCCCACTGGGGAGAGACTTTCTGAAAATGTCGTAATGAGGCTGATGGAACCATTCCTAGACAAGGGCAGAAATGTTACCACGGACAATTTCTTCACATCGCTTTCACTTGCGCAAAAACTTCTTGGACGGAAAACCACCATCCTCGGCACAGTCAACAAGATTCGCAGGGAAATTCCCCAATCCACTAGACAGACAGATCGCAATGAATTCACCACTCGGGTATGTTGCAGGTCTTTTGTGGTTCTATGTTTATGTGTTTCATTGTGTGTAAAAGGGCTATGGAAATAACAATTTATCTTATTTCTTAGGTGTTTTCAACCTCTGCTGCCACGCTGACGGCGTATGCGGCCAAACGGAAGAAGACAGTCTATATTCTTAGCAGCATGCACAGCGTGGTTCAGACTGATAACACTACCAAAAGGAAGCCAAACACTGTCACCCTTTACAACAAAACAAAGTGTGGCGTGGATGTGATGGACCAGATGGTTCGGGAGTACACTGTCCGCAAAGGAACACGGCGCTGGCCAGTTGCCGTGTTTTATAACATGATTGACATGGCAGCACTGAATGCACATGTGCTGTATCAAGCATGCACCGGGACGAAGGAAAGACGGGTGGACTTCCTGGTGGCGCTTGCAACAGAATTGGCTCGCTCTCATGTAGCTGCGAAGAAGGCAAGAAAAGAACAGTTGCTTCGGACACAACCCTCCACACCGAGCCCTGGAAAAAGAGCAACGTGTCAGGTCAAACACAAATGCAAGAGAAATCAGGCCACTGTGCGATGTGTTCACTGCTACAGATACACATGTGGTAAATGCAGACGACAGATACCGTGGCAGTGCCAGGATTGTGAGTGATTGCTGATAATGTTGTAATATACTCACTCACTTTTTATCATTATTTGTAAATATGTGTACAAATGGTGGGTTTTTTGTACTGTTTTCATCAATAAATGTCAGCAACAAAGGACATACACCCATGTGTGTTGATTTCTCCCTAAGATGGCAAACTGAAACACTCCACTCCCCCACCCCCTCAATCACTCACCCCCACTCCCCTCCCTCCAGAATTCCTACGTAACAGCCTAATCTACATATGAATGACTAGCCAATTTAGCTTCCACTTCCACCATTTGACTGCTCTCCGGCTTTTAAAGGTAGAAACACAAAATAATGTTGCCGTGGGGGTCTAAGTGTTATCTGTTGTTTATTCTCTGCTTTAAATCTCTGTGCCCTGCATTCTACTTAGTCCACAGCTCTACCCTCTACACACCCACTGTGGCAAAAAGCCATGTCGATAAGATACCCAAGTACTTTTTGACCAAAGTGCAGAATAAACAAGTTGATGCAAACATTTGATAAATTCAAACATTTCTACAAAATGATTTGGGATTTTGAAACTGATTGTGAAACCTTTTAGGCTTAAAGTATGGAATTCCTGCTTTATCTTCCTAAAATGTTGCAATCAATGGGCACAGTATTGCAAAGTATTTTTTATTATGTATCTATCTAGGCTAACGGGCCTCCAGTAAGAAAATAAAAAAGATTTTCACCTGTCTTAAAACTTACATACATTTCAATTAATAATATATTAATTAATTAAGTTATTTATAATATAGTATGTGGAACCAGCCACTTCAGTTGACTAGTCAGAACTGTTCAGACGCTTGTTAATACAAATATCTAAGCAGTAAATCACATGGCATCAACTTTTACATAACTAAATACATTTAGGTATGTAGACGTGGCCTAGATGACCTGCTGACAACACTGCTGATCTGATAGGATTTTCCCACACAAGCATCTTTAGGGCTTACCAAAAATGGTCATAAAAAACAGGCAGTTCTCTGGATGAAAATGCCTTGTTGATGTCAGAGGTCAGAGGAGAAAAGCCAGACTGCTTTCAACTGATATGAAGGCAACAGTAAAACAAATAACTACCCATGACAACCAAGGTTTGTAGAAGAGCATCTCTGAATGTGCAGAACAATGGCCTACAGAAGCAGAAGATCACACTGGGTGCTGAGAACAGGAAACTGAGGCTATGATTCACACAGACTTTCCAAAATTGAACAACAGAAAATAGAAAAATGTTGCGTGGTCTGATGAGTTTTGATTTTTGCTACAAAATTGTAGGGTCCACGTGAAAACATGGATTCATACTGCCTCGTGTCAGTGGTTCAGGCTGCATGTAATGGTGTAATGGTGTGGGGGATATTTTGTACGCTTTAGACCCCTTAGTAGCCCTTAGTGAAATACCACAGCCTACCTGAGTGTTGTTGATGGCCATGTTCATCCCTTTATGACCTCAGTGTGCACATCTTCAGACGGATAATACATCATGTCAAATTCATCTCAAACTGGTTTCTTGAACATGACAGAGTTTGCTGTACTCATGGCCTCCACAGTCACCAGATCTCAACCCAGTAAAGCACCTTTGGGATGTAGTGGAACGGGAGATTCATTCATAGAGGGTAGCTGACAAATCTTCAGCTACTACGTGACGCTGTCATGTCAATATGGATCAGAATATCGGAGGATTGTTTCCAGCAATGGCGAGTTTGATTCTTGTGAAGGAGTTGCTCACCTCACTCATCCAGTGACATCCCTCCCTAGCCAATCAGTGACGTGCAGTCTGTTGATGTCACGTTTTCATTTTGACTCAGCTCACTTGGAACCCTGGGCAAGTAGGTACCAAAAAGAGTACCTGGTACCAGGCACTACCACCTAATGGAAAACCCTAAAAAGTCGAGTTGAATTGAGCCAACCAGAATAGGTACTTGTGGAAAAGAGGCTATAATGACTTGGCCAGTGAGTGAGTATATATAGTTGTTGCTGTTGCTAAAGAACCTCTGACTTGATGTCTCTTGTTTTTATCTACAAAAAGGTTTTATTTGTGGTGTTTCTTCAGTGTACCCACTGAAAGTCTGAGGATTGAAAAAAAAAACATAAAGTAATGATCAGTTTGAGATTGTTTTGGTTCTTTTATGTATCTTCAAAAGAATTCTCCTTTCATTTTCTCTTTTTTAAGCTATATATTGTGATGTGATTGTGAGGATTTTTTTTGTTTCAGACTCTGTTATTTACTCAATAACAAAGCTATCACTATTCTAAATATATGGATCTCTTTTTCCAATCCCACCAGACTGCAACGACTTGAAATCTCTGTTTTCTCAACTGCGTGCACTGAACACCCAAACACACACTTCGCTCCTACCCTCATCCCTATGCAGATAAACCATTCTGACACACACAAACACACACACATTCACACACTGTCATTCTTTTTCAAATTGGATAGAGACACAGCCATGCGATATTTACATAAGTAATAACAGCGGCTGCTCCGGGGGCCAGAGGCTCCTATCTCACAGCACAGGATGGGTAATTGCTATTTTGGCATGGAGGTGCTACCTGTGTGTGCGCTTAAGCATGACTCTGTGTGTGTGTGTGTGTGTGTGTGTGTGTGTGTGTGTGTGTGTGTGTGTGTGTGTGTGTGTGTGTGTGTGTGGGTGGGTGTAAGGAAGCAGCATCTGAATAAGAATCAAAGTAAGAGTAGTGAATTTGTAAGGGATTTGTGTGTGTGTCTGTATTTGCATGCTCGGCTTCTGACAGAATAAAGCTCTTCCTCTTCCTCTTCTTCTCTCTTTTTTTCATTTGCAGCACATGTCTAGATGACTGTTTGTGTTAGTTTGGGTCCAGTGGGAAACAGCAGGCTGCCTCTGTAGCCCACAGCTACACAGCTTCTCCGCTTGATATTTAGTGTTGGGCTGGTGCATGTGTTATCAGCACATATTGTCCCATTCTGCAAGTGTGCTGCTGTGTGTTTTAGATGGTTGGTGTGCGTGGATCTCGCTGCTGCCCTCCCTCGCTTTACTTTGTGTGTGTGTGTGTCTGAATATGCTTTTTTCAAGCAAATATGTGGGCAGCTGTCAGTTGCTCTGGACGACTGCGCTTCTGTGTGTTTTGAATGAGTTTGTTTTTGTGTTAGGATGTGGTTGCGAGATGGGACTCTGAGCCGCATGTGTCTGTTTTGCCAAGTGTGTGTGTGTCTGTGCGTGCATATGTGTGCTCCATCCTTACGAGAACCTTTTACATTTGCCCACTAGCAGGTTTATTTTGCAGGAAAACATGCACCCTTTTTTTCTCAGAGGAAATAATTCAGTGGTAGTGCAAGATTAGTTTTAGGCTCTATTTAGAGTCTAAAGTTGTGTCGGAGGATAAATGATACCAATAGAGGGTCTTCACTGGTATGGCAAGCCAAACTGTGTTGTGTGTGTAATCCTCAGTGCTCTCGACACTTCTCCCCTCCTCTGTGCAACTCAGTATGCTGCTGTCACTGTGCAGTGGCGGGACGCCATAGCAACCAGCCCACCTTTAGGTGATTACCATGCTCAGCCCAACCTCATCCACCTCCATCAACACCCATGGTGCAAATACATCCCACCCCCGGGAGGAGAAGGAAGAGAGGAGGAGGAGGTGGTTGGGCAGGAAAGGGAAAGAATTGCTGGTCTAAACAAAATATTTCACCTCTGCATTTGTACAAAATTAGCTTTTCAAGATATTTGTTTTTTGTCATTCTCACCAGCTGTGATGATAAGATCAAAAACGGACAATAATTAGGCTACTAACAATCCTTTGCAGCGAAAGCCTAATGCAAAGATCTGTGTATTATGTAAAATAATATATATGGTTGCTCAGCAGCACACCAGATTTATCCATTTTCTTCCACTGAGTTTGGGTGGGAGGTTAAACCAGTCATCATAGGGGGTATTTTTGGATTTTATAGTTAGTCCTTTGTTTTAACTTCATGTTTTTAATTGAGTTTGGTTTCCAGAGTGGGCTTGTGCATTTTAGTTGAGTTTTTATTTGCTTCAGTGTGGGTTTTAGTTTTCTTTACTATTATTGGATGGAGGGTGTATGCCAGTGAAACTTAGTCCAACTAATACAATAAAAAAGCCTAATTGGGCAAGTTGTGGTAAGAAATTTTACTAAATGAACAGGGACTAAGACTAAGGGTATTTGCTCTATAATTTGCATATTTTAGTTATTTTTCCAACTTCACAAACTCATTTCAGTGAGTTTTGTTGTTTTTAGGAAGTCTAGATTTAATTTTTATTTTAGTTAGTTGAGTGAGTTTATTTTAGTTTAGTTATAACATTGAGAGAGACAACCATTCACACTTACATTTATAATCATGCCTAACCTGTCTTTGGACTGTGGACTTTGGACTACCTGCACATGGGGAAAATATACACTGTTCTGCAAACTTTATCAGCAAAAAAAGCACAAAATGCTTAGTGGTAATGCACAAATGACTTGTTGTGTTATTCATACACTGTTCTGTGATGCCAGGCTGAAATGGTTCAAGGCATAGAACCCTTGAACTAAAGTGATAAAAACAATAAGAAGTCAGTCATTAGTTAAAGTAGACACTGTACCTTTTATTTAAAAATTAAAGTCAGCTTATTTTAAAGGCATTACCTGAAATGCAAAATTCTTCCAAGAATTACCCCACCTAGTACAATGTGATATGACTTGACTTAAGCTTTAATTTGCTGTGCTGCAATACAGACATGGCATGAAATTCAATATCTGTAAAATGCGCCAGCCCTTTTCTTTACTGTCAAACAAGACAGGATGATGTACTTATCTTACTGCAAAACCCAAGGAGGTTTGTGTTCTCTAGTGAAACACCTCACCTATTTTTCATACTGTTACTGGTTTGCTGTAACACAAAACACTGCCGGGTACACAAGCAGCTGCAATTAAAACATTCTGAAGAAGAAGACAGAAACTTTAAGAGTTCCTCAACACAGTAGCTAATGTCGTCTCACAACACACTGTGAGATAGACATAACCTTTAAAAAAAAGCAAAAAATACCCCACTAGGGTTACAGCACATATTTTTACAGAGCATTTGTATAGTTTTTTTTAATACATAATTGATTGTAAATATGATATTTGGTCAGATGTATTGTATTAGCTTGGTTAAGGTTTGGCATTACAAACTACTGAGTTGAGTTTAGAAAATGACATGGATTGGTTTAAAATACTCTAAAGGCCTTACATTACTGGTTTCCATGGTGATGCTTTGTCTGGATAAAATATGTTCCTCTGACACAAAATATGCTTCCTATTAAAATAATTTTAATAGATTTATGTTACTCATGTGACCATTTCTGTTCATGGAAATAAATAGATCAACAGATTGGCTTATTTGTGTCAGCAAATCACAAATATACATGTTAAAAGAAGTAAAAATAAAGGTTTCAATACAGAAACAATACAGTTGGCTTCCAATGTACCTCCAGTTCTGACTGATCTGGAGAAAACATCTCCATTAAAATACACACATACCTTGTGTTTTTGAATGCTTTTCTCTCTTTTTTCTCTCCATCCCCAGCTGCCCCTCCCTGAGCCTGGTTCAGCCCAGGTTTCTTCCTGTTGAACACGAGTTCTTCCTTCCCACTGTCGCTAATTGCTTGCATATAGGGGACTGTCTGATTGTTGGGGTTTTCCCTTTAATGTTGCATTGCTTTGAATTTATAAGTGTTGAAGTCGGCATGTATTTGGTTTTCATGAGAGACCATTGTTGTTTTTGTTGTGGACATTGTGTCCCATGTTGTATATGCTGCTCTTAATGTTGCATTTTAACATTTTGTTAGTCGGTACTTCTGCAATCTTGGCTCTTCTAGAGATTTTGATTTCAGCTGGACTTCCTGTTAAAATCATGTTTATAGATAGCATTTACTGTAACTGACGAGGCCAGACTACTGCTCACATGTCCGTCATTGTAAATACGTGATTTATTTTTTATGCCATCAGCGATGCCAATCCATGTAATGAATATGCAGATTTATGAATTCAGTCAATTAAATGCAGTGAAGTATGTGTCACCATTTAACATTAGTAAATCACTTATTCATTTGCTGCCTTGTTCTGCTGGTTTTGCAGCTTGCTCGTCTTGAGGCTGAGGTGGATTTGGCAGTAAAATGTGATTGTTTTATGGCTGGAAGCAGGAAGAAGGGGCTGTCCTTACGCCACATGATGATCTGAGGCTTTGCTTGGTTAGCAAAAATCACTGTGGCTGGGGAACCACTGGAAAATACAGTGTCAATTTTTTAAACCCCTTCTTTTGTAACATCAGTAACGCCAAGAGCACACCATAAAGGCTGTCAACTCACTTGTTATGAAGGCACCACAATTCTTCACATAGCACCTTCCATTTGTCCCAATTTGTCTGAGAGTAACAGCTGAAGGGCCAAATGTTCATTGTGTGCTCGTAAACTCCCACCGCCTTCTGTGCCGCCTCTTGATTCTCACTAAGTTGGGAGACGACGTGAACTCCATCACTAAATCACGCCACCAGCTCCGACGGTCAGCCAAGTGTCAGTTCATTTGTTACCGCGACGATGGTGTCTGCACATGTGCATCTGCGAATTGTTAACTATGCAATTAAAACAATGCATCAGACTGAGGGAGAGAAAGTCTGTGCATGGCTTTTATGGATGACTGACACATGTGCGCCTGAAAAGAAATCCATGTGAAGAGCTATACGTGTGCATTTGTACAGCTTATCTTCCACATGCATAAACTCACCAATCCACCTCCTTGTCTTTGAGGCTCCAAAGCAGCTGACACCATGCCATAAAATAACTTAGAGACACCTTAAATCATCTCCCCTTCAGTGCTTATTCCCTTTTGCGGCTGCCAAATGTATTTTGCGTGTAATCTTTCACATACAAATTCGAAAGCTGCCTAGAATCGGAGGTGATTTGTAGCTTGTGTTGACGCTTTAAGCACTGAGCGATTGCACTGCCACAGACATCTAAATGTATCTAACGGCAGCGGTTTAATCTGGCAGCCAGTTGAGTATGCGCTGGATCGTTACCCAGCCCCCTAACAACCAAAAATGATGCCTCTACAACAAAAAAGTAGCATAAGTAGGTTTTCATGGGGTTACAAAGAATAATTTGTGACTTTGATATGACTTCGCAGGCTTAACGCCTCATAAAACAAGACACAGCAACTTGTAAATCACACATTTTAGTCACAGCTTCAGAATAAAGGTATCCATAAAAGATTCTGTTATACTTTGTATGTATTTATATCAGACTTTCCAGAAAATGCCATGCGACTTCGATATGTCTTGATCAGAGAGGTTATATCAGAGCGTGGAGAAACGCTCTGTGTGAGCACATACCACCTGCTGTTCACTCTCAAACCAGTGGCATTTCCCACAACAACAACTCAGGACTGCAACATGAAGGGTGGTAAACAACAGGGTAGACACAATAACGGCCCAGCTCTGAAAACCCCCAGGTAAATCTGAAATGACACAAAGGATCTCTAACTGGTCGCTTGCTTTTCCACAACAGCAGAGAGAGCTCGCGCCTGCTGGGCTCGACTGCCAAACCTGCCGTGATGCTTATTGATTGACACACTGCCGTCGGGGGGTAGAGAGCTGGGTGGCAGGGGCGTGAATAGGTCAGAGAACAGCCGGTCAACATTTCGTGGAGCACACGGATGGATGCTGCACGGTGAAGTGCTTGTGGAGGGAGTTAACATGGCAAGGCAGAAGTGTGGCTTTCTCTGTGAACTGTTTACCCAGTTGTGACACTAGCAGGACTTTACCAGTATGGACTACACATGTAAAACCTTAACCCTTTAACACCTAGTGTATCATAAACATACAGGTTTTTATGTAATATAGAAGGTTTTGAGTCTTCTACATTTACAATACATTTTTAAGCAATAAGTAAACAACAAATTGTTTGGTGCAATTGTGATACTAACTAATACGACTATATTCAAATTAATAGATATATTTTTTGTAAATTTGTCAGAAGGTTGAATTGACACACATGCTAATGCTACAACTGTTAGCATATCCTGCTGCCTACAGTAGTAAAGCAGTATTTTTCAAAGGCGAGGGTCTGCTGTTAACTGAGAGACTGTTTTCAGGTCGAGATTACAGGTGTCATTAGAAACATAAAATTTCATCAGTCTATTAATATTTATAGCCATATTGGGATCACGTATAATGAAAGTTTTTTTTACATGCAGAGTTACCTGGTGTAACTTTGCACAGCAAAAAGTAACTTTAATTTCTTGTAATGAGGGAGACAAATTTGAAGCTAATTCTAGCTAAACTTGACCACCGTGTCAGGGTTGTGTTTACTTTACATGTTCTCTTGTAAAAGTAAGGCAGAATGCAAAATTTTTTAAATATTATATAAAAGTAAAACACTTATAAACCAGTACAAAAATGTGAGAAAAGCTTGGCAGACAGCTAGTATCCCACTTGGTGCAGGTTACTTTTTAAGCCCCTCCTTTAAAATTTATATGAGCTGTTAAAATCATCAAAAATATTTTGCCATTTAGAACAGGTCTGCAAGTTGCTTCAGGTAACAGCATCTTCAAATGTAAGTAAAACAACTAGGAAGATGACTGTTTGAGCATCTGTTTGGAAGATAAACATGGGCATGAAGTGGGGCATACAATATGTTTTAAGAGCTTTGCTTGATGGGGATAACGAGTGTCCATTGAAAAGAAATACTGGATGATAAAAACGGTTAATGTAAGGAATGTCTTAATGTGGAGCCCAGTAAATCATAGTGACATGAGCTTAGAATTAATGGAGTTTTCAGAGTAATTGCCTTAGGACATGTGGATGATCACAGGCAAAGATGTGTTGAACTGAACCCAAAACAAATGTGCTTAGAGAGTATAGAGCTTGTAAGAGTGTATCCATGTGTTTGTGTGAGCAATGTTTCCAGTCCAGTGGATTTTATCTCATCTTTGACATTCTGGTTCAGAGCTTCTCTCCCGCTGCTTCTTTGATCTCCTCTCCCCTTTTTCTCTTCTTGTCTTCTCCGACTCCCACTCGCTCTGACCTCCGGGGACTGTCTTCCTGACTGTGGTCTCGAGGAACACGGCATGAAGCTGGGGATCCGAAGGCGGTGGGCTGCGCCTTTAGCCTGAGGGGGGGTCGCAGGCCAGCAGGAGGGACTTTAGATGGAACAATGAACCAAACTGTAGTGGGGAGAGTGGGAGAAGAGGACAAAAGGAAGGGGAAGGGGGGCCAATAAATATGTGGTAAACCTCCTGTAAAGGTGGAAGATTGGGCAAGTTTGTTGGCTCAGTGTGTGATGGGTTTGTTTGGAGACTTTCTGAAGGTTAGCTTTGGTAATTTTTATTTAACATTTTCCTGCTATAATGAACTTAAGACTAAAACATAATGTCTCTGCCATCATGCACTGTGTTATGAAATATATGCTTCCCTAATCTGAAATTAAAGCTGAAGGTACAAGCTTCTGGACATAAAATGCTGAAGGGAGACGTTGACTTGGACTTCCAAAGTGGACTTGGTGAGAAACATCCAAACAGCAGGCAGGGAAATGAAGATTCAGTAATCTACAGCACAGTTCAGTTCACTTTTGTCTCTGGTTTTCAAGGCTTCAAAGCTGACTTCAGCATCCTCTGATATCATTTTACATTTCATAAAAACAGAAATGTCAAATGGACTGCAGTTATACAGTGATTTTACATTTTTTTTCTACCAGTCAAAACACTACAAGGCGCATTTATCCATTCACACACGCAAATACACATGTGATGCTTTGTGAGCAATACAGAGGTTTGATATCTTGCACTAAGGCAGGTAAAGCTTTAAGGCTGAAAATGAGGCTAAAAGCAAAGTGACAAAAGCTGCAGTTCCCGGAGTGGCCACTTGAGGCTGCTTCCAAACAGGAGTAAACAGTATATATGGTATAGTACAGGGGTCAGCAGCCTTTCACATCCCAAGAGCCATTTGGACCCGGTTTCCACGCAAACAACACACTGGGAGCCGCAAATACATTTTGACATGTAAAATGAAGATAACACTGTATATATTGTTTTTGGTTTTTTTTACCTTTATGCTTTGTGTGAACAACTAAAGTGTGTTGCTTATGAAATCCATGAAGTGCTACAGAGAAAATTACATTTTATTTATGTAATTAACACATTTTGAACTCTTAAAGAAATATAGCAAAAGGAAAGACGCTGAACTAAAATGATCCATGTAGCAAACAAAAACTGTTGTGAGCCGCCACCCTTATATCGCCTTTGGGCTTTTGGAGCCTTGACCTGACTTTTAAAAAATAATTGGGAAAAAAAAAGCATTATGCTGCTGAAAAATGAAAAATAGATATTTGCAAAATTCTGCCTAAATATGTATTTTACCTGGTTAATGTGTGTGGCGGGGCGTGGTCTGCAGCGTCGCTGCAGGGGAGGGGACGCACCTGAGCGGCACCCGCAATCACGCCTCACCGCCTTAACGTCTGTGCCATCTATGCTGTTGTGTTGGTGTGCGTCGGGCTGTGAGCTGAAAAGCTACAGCCGGCTGTATACGTACAGCAACCGTGTGTGAAAAGTGGTCAATAAAGACATGCTGAAAAGCCTGCTCATGCAAACATCGTCAGGTCTGCCGTGATATGTTTACAATGGAACTTCTGCTCCTGAACCTCTGCGCACAGCGTCTGCAAATCGGGGCATCTTTACGCAGGACTGTAAGCTGTCGTCTGTGAGGCGTGAGCGGTGTTTGTTTTTAACATAGTTCACGGTGGAGAATCGCTGCTGACATAATGTGGATCCGAAGGTCCATAATTGGCCTACCTGGGGTTGAAAGTCTCGATAAATTCACGGCGTTTCAGCGGGTACACCGGCTTCCGCGAGTGGGACGCTTATTTTGAGCAATGAAAAAATAAAAGAATATAATTGTATTTTTATATTTCAATATCACAATCATCTTCCACTTTAAACTACAAGTTAAAAAAGAACTAACATAAATAAAACACACTTCAGCGGAATACTTCCCGAGCCACACTGTAACGACTAAAAAACCGCATGCGGCTCCGGAGCCACATGCGGTTGCTGACCCCTGGTATAGTATATACCACAGGCTCAGCTTGTGGAATTAAACAGCATTAAAAAGCAGGTTTACAACCTACTACAAAGACCTGGTTTGGATTAAAAACAAACAAACAAAAAAACAACAACAACAAATTCCTCCATCTGGATGCTGTTGAGACTTAAAGGTAGGAGTGTGGCTGCTTGGACTTTTTGCTTCTTAATTCAGATAAAACTGAGGTTATTGTACTCGGCCCTGAAAAGCTTAGAAATATGGTATCTAACCAGATTCTTACTCTGGATGGCATTACCTTGGCCTCCAGTAACGCTGTGAGGAACCTTGGAGTCATTTTTGACCAGGACATGTCCTTCAACACACATATTAAACAAATATGTAAGACTGCGTTCTTCCATTTGCGCAACATCTCTAAAATTAGAAATATCCTGTCTCAGAGTGACGCTGAAAAACTAGTTCATGCTTTTATTACTTCCAGGCTGGACGACTGTAATTCATTATTATCAGGGTGGTAAATGGTAAATGGCCTGCATTTGTATAGCGCTTTTCTAGTCCCTAAGGACCCCAAAGCGCTTCACACTACATCCAGTCATTCACCCATTCACACACTGGTGATGGCAAGCTACATTGTAGCCACAGCTGCCCTGGGGCGCACTGACAGAGGCGAGGCTGCCGGACACTGGCGCCACCGGGCCCTCTGACCACCACCAGGATGTCCAAAAAACTCACTGAAAAGCCTTCAGCTAATCCAAAATGCTGCAGCAAGAGTACTGACAGGGACTAGAAAGAGAGAGCATATTTCTCCTGTTTTGGCTTCCCTTCATTGGCTTCCTGTTAAATCCAGAATTGAATTCAAAATCCTGCTCCTCACATACAAGGTGTTAAATAATCAGGCCCCATCTTATCTTAATGACCTTGTAGTACCATATCACCCTATTAGAGCACTTCGCTCTCGCTCTGCAGGCCTACTTGTTGTTCCTAGAGTATTTAAAAGTAGAATGGGAGGCAGCGCCTTCAGTTTTCAGGCCCCTCTTCTGTGGAACCAGCTTCCAGTTTGGATTCGGGAAACAGACACTATCTCTACTTTTAAGATTAGGCTTAAAACTTTCCTTTTTGCTAAAGCATATAGTTAGGGCTGGACCAGGTGGCCCTGAATCCTCCCTTAGTTATGCTGCAATAGACGTAGGCTGCTGCGGGATTCCCATGATGCATTGAGTTTTTCCCTTTCCAGTCACCTTTCTCACTCACTATGTATTAATAGACCTCTCTGCATTGAATCATATCTGTTATTAACCTCTGTCTCTCTTCCACAGCATGTCTTTTATCCTGTCTTCCTTCTCTCACCCCAACCGGTTGCAGCAGATGGCCACCCCTCCCTGAGCCTGGTTCTGCCGGAGGTTTCTTCCTGTTAAAAGGGAGTTTTTCCTTCCCACTGTCACCAAAGTGCTTGCTCATAGGGGGTCATGTGATTGTGGCGTTTTTCTCTGTATCTATGAAGCGCCTTGAGGCGACTTTTGTTGTGATTTGGCGCTATATAAATAAAATTGAATTGAATTGAATTGAATTGGACTGACAAGTGTTCTGACAGCTGTAGCTGATAGCGGTCTGCTAGGCCTCATCTCTGCTGGAATCACTGAATTGGACCTCTGAGCTGTATTTGTACTTCAGTTTTGTTCAGTGAGGTTCCAGTGTTTTATACGTCTGTTACACATCACTCATTAACACATATTTGCGTCTATTGCATTGTAGTGCAGTTTATGGATGGATGAATGTCGCTTGCTAACCAACGTTGCTAGCATTAGCTAACAGCTCAGCACTTTACCCATTAAACCAAATATGACCACTTCTGACTTCCTAAAAAGTCACACTAGTGGTGTCCATAACGCTGACTTTGAGGGTTCAAAACACAACTCATTTTACCTCCAGTCTTTCTAGTACTCACTACCCTTACACAGAGTTTGTAGGACTGTTAAAACTCTCTGTGGCCCATATGGTGGTCCTCGAGGTGACGATAGACATATCGTGTATAATGGAGAGACACACACACAGGGATCTGACAAAACTGCGGTATGTGTCACATCAGGATGAGGTATAGATAGAGATGAGATATGATATAGCCACTATTGGAAGATAGCTTCATTGTCCTCGAGCTGTATAAGTCCTGTGGACTAAATCATGAAATATTGTCTGTCAGGATGGTTTTTAGTTACTGCATGAGGTATGATGTTCACTTAATTTAATTACTGTTGTGTGCTATGAATTCTGTACACCTTAACTTAAAAATCAAAACTTACACAATGTTAAAGCTGGACTTTGTAGCATATCAGTGTGTTTGTGTGTGTGTGCAAACTCAAGCAAAAGATTTGGAGTCGGTGTGCATGATTGGCACACAATGCAGATGTGTGGGCAGCAGATGCCATCTGGAGAAAGCGGAGTTTGCTGGTGGAGGGAAGAAAGAGGGGTGGTGGTGGTAGTGTGTGTGTGTGGGGGGGGAGTTACCCCCCCCCCCCCTTCACCACCACCACCACCCACCCTCCCTCAACTCCAGAAAAGAAAACCACCAGTCTGACAGGAGCATAAAGGAAACGATGGGAGTGTAATCAATCAAAAACACAGCCGCTCAAATAAAGGGAGACAAGAGACACCACCCGCCCACTAGCAGCCTGTCCCGACCACCACTGCTGCCCCTCGTCATTGCTTCAAACCTTTGCCACCGTTGGTCTACGAAGATCAAAAGCACCACTCCAGTCACCGATCAGGCTCCACATCTGACTGACGAACAAGAGGTATAATGTATATTTTGGGTTGTTTGACCAATTTCAGTGGACACCAGATGCTTTGTCTGCATCATTACACTGGACAAACTAGGAAGACCATAAAGCCACAATGAGACAGAGTGTCCAGGGCCGACGAGAACAACATAAACCCACACACTCATCTCTCCATCTTTTTCTTAAATCAGCCTCATTTTTTGCAATCCAAGATCAGGACTCAAGAGCTGCCCTTTCAGAGCATGTGAGACACAAAAACACTCTATATGTCTTTCTTTTTTTTTATTGGCATCTATGAGGGGGAAAACAAAGCCACAGTATGTCTGTTGAATCACTCAAGACAAAGGCAAGTCTATTTGCCATGAGATCACCACTGTGAGGGAACTCCTGGATGTTTCCTTGTATGGGCACATATAAACATATCATAGCCACAGTTTGGAAGCTTCAGTTTGGTGTGACAGCTACAAAAGCAGATAAGAGCTGGTGCGCTTGGCAATATATCCACACAGACACATTCATATATGTATGAAACGAGAAAAAACTAACAACCAGAAAAAAAGGCATTCACACACCTGCTGAGAGTGAGGAAAGTTTCTAATGGCTCTCGCCCTTGCTGGCTCGCCTTTGCAATCTGGGCTGTGAATGAAGCAGTCTAAATCCAAAATGCATGCAGGTGCATTTTGGATTTTTAAAACAGCAGTTTGCACACAGCGCTGGAATACTTTTCTGATCTTCGTGAAAAAATCTGTTTTGACTTTCCAACCCCCAGAAAGAACAGGCAGCCATACAGCTGATAGGGATACAATGACAAGCCCAAGGACAATGAAGGCAGAGGGCATGCTGAATCACTGCCTTCGTAATCTGTGAAAAGGCCACATTTCACTCCAAAGGAGACACAACATTCAAAGGGTGCCGGTCGTGGTTTGCGGAAGCCTGGCTGCAGTCACCGGCCGCAGTGTGTGGTGATGCAGAAAGCCCTAATCTGCCCACACAGTGACAGTCTTCTCTGCAGATCGTTGAGAGGCCGCCTGTCAGCCACAGCAATGGGCGCATCTCATGGGAGCAGTAGAAAGACCTGTGTAGGAGGACAAAGATGAGTGAGAGCACCCTGGGCAAAATCTTAAACGTGGACACAGCTGGCTTTTCTCAGATGTGAACAATGCCGCCTTTGTTTCAAGAAAAACTGCAGGGGTAACAACCATTTGCTTTTTGCTTTTTTGCAGCAGCAGCAGGAGCTCAACAGACAACCAGGTCTGCCTCTCTCACGCTGCACTGTGCCTATAGGTTTCATCGTAAATACCCATAAAGCCGTGATAATATCAGAATAACAGCAAGTGACAATAATCCAATACAAGCTCGCCACCCATCCTGAAACGTGCATTGTCAATTTTACAAAGTGCAATTCTGTGTAATGTTAGGGGAGGTCATGCTCACACTTGCTCTTTAATCCAATTTTTCTCCCTTTCATTCTTTTGGAGAACAGGCGTCGAGTTGTCCGCTAGGTGGCGACCTTGGTCCGGTGCGGCTCGCTCACCTCGGACTCACCTGGAGCCGAACTATCAGCACAGTGAGAGTGCTGCGGGCGCGAAGGACTGAGACTGACGCAGTGCATTTCACTCCCATACTGGAGAGTTCAGGAGCGCTTTCTACAGTTAGTTAAGGTGTTGCTTTTTCTAAACCCCAAACACACACACACACACACCAGGCAGATTGTATCTTGTAGCTCACAGTCAGTGTGAGTTGGACAAATGTGCGCTATGATTCCCAGTCTCATGCGTCTGAACTGTAGTGACCACTGTTTGGTGTGTGCAGAGGTGTGTGCCTATTTGTGTGAGTGTGTGTGTGTTGGGGGGTAGTTAATGATTATTTTCCCCCGTCTCTTCTCTTCCCACCCCCAGTTCTTCTCGTTTCCTATATGGATTGACGGAGTCCGCGTCAGAGCGCACGGAGTGGACCCGCCTCCTGGCTGTGGAGCGCTCAGTGCGTTTCTCTTCCCCCTCTGTCCGCTTCAGACCCATATTCCACTGGGAGAGAGAGAGGAGAGAGCGAGGGAGTGAGTGAGAGTGTGTGTGTGAGAGAGTGAGAGAGAGAGACAGCAGGACCTGGGAGAAGAGCACCGAAAGAAAAAGAGGAGAGGGGAAAAAACGCAGCACCGACACAAATGGCACTCATGGCAGGGATTTTGTTCACGGCCACTTTTCTTATTTCTGGGATTTCTACATCTCTTTCTTCGTCACGGATATATCCCCCAAATGAAGGTAAGGTCGCTGGGAGGAAAATTAACTGCGGCGGGACTTCATCCCCGCTCCCCCGCGTCTGTGCGGCTTTTGCGCCGCGGAGGCTCACTTCGCCGAGCCCCAGTAGTTGCGAGTGCGTGGAGCCGCGACGAGTTGGGTCACCTTTACGCACTCAGCGGCTTCTGCGGAGCTTTTATGCGAGCGAAACTGGAGTGAGAAGTGCCTGACCGAGCGCGCATCCGTTGTTTTGGGTCGGACTTGGATCGTGCCAGCTGCGGAAAGCCTGGGAGTACTGATACTTTTGCCCCCTCTCCCCTCCAGCAATACGTGCTGTTTTCTGTAGGACAGTGAAGGAGACATCTGCTCCCCCCCCCCCCCCCCCCCCCCCCAAAAAAAAAATAAATACAATTTTAAAAAGCACTTCGCACAAACATGTGTCGAAAAAGAGAAACCAAATGAATATACGAGTCAGTTTGGAGACTCGCAAACCACACATCCGACTGACAAAGCAGCTCTTAATCCATCATTTTCAGAAGCATCCGCAGCGATGTCTCCTGCTGTCACTTCGTCATTTAGGGGAAAAAATCCGAATAAATTCTAAAAGTTTAGCTTTCCTGCCTGGCGCATTACATTGACGCCGACACAACAAAATATTTGTCGTCGATTCATTCAAGATTTTTTGCCGATGATGTGTCAGATACACGTTTACTTAAAAAGGATCAAGTGTTAAAATGAGAACTATTTAAATGAAGTGTGGTGTATCTCATTCAAAACATGCGCTCGGAGGTCTTCGGGGCTGCAGTCGCCTGCTCGAGTCCCGGAGCGCCGCGTGTTAGGTCCGCTACAGATGAGGCTCAAACCCACTTTCTACTGTAAACACTAATAAAATCAATACTTTATTTTATTAAAGACGAGCCCATTAGTTGCACGTCTGTTCTCTGACGGACTCTTTGGTGTGCGTCTGTTCTGCTCGGCACAGCAAAGCTGTCCGACACAACAAGTCCACAGTTAGAAACCCCGAGCGCCGTTTAGTTGGGACTCAAAAGATTCAAATTTAAAATGAGTCTTCATTGTGCACGATGATGTATTTCATGTGCTTACGTGCTCGGTTTTTTATTTAATTATTTATTTATTTACAACACATGCAGCTGATTAAGCTTTTTTCCTTTCAGTGGGAATTTAAAAGAAAATTTAAAGGACCGCAAATATAAAATAAATTTGATCCCTTTTTAAATTATAAATATATGCGTGAATTTTTCTTGTGCGTGATGTTTTACTTTTTTGGAGAAAGTATTGTGTTCGGTTTTCTGTCTGTCACTGTGTTTTTTCCCCTTTTATAAAATGCTTTTTCTTTTTTTTTTAATTTTTATTTTAAGTTTACGCACGAGGATTCAGTCAAACGCGTAAAGCCGACGGTGAGCAACCGATAAAATCACGATGTGAAAGGCTCCGGGGGAAACGCGTTTGTCGTTGATAGAAGATCCCTTTGCTTAACGAAAATCAATCAAACCACATCTCTTAGGCACAGCAAGGAATTACGCAGAACAAAGCCTTCACATGTACATCTTTGTAACACTTGCTGGCCCACAGTTTTTACTCCTGAACCATCATCATGAGAAGATTTCCTCAACTACATAAATCGCTTTAAAGCTTTGTGTGTGTGTGTGTGTGTTTGCTTTAATCATTTAAAAAAAAGGAAGCCATTTCTCCTCCTCAGAGTGTAAGGCCTAATTGGATTATATGCCAGTGCTGATGTTGTGTGGACGGTCTGAGACTGCATGCTCACTTCTCTCATTCTTGTTTTCCAGTCACGTTATTGGACTCCAGAGCTGTACAGGGGGAGCTGGGATGGGTCTCCAACCCGACAGAAGGAGGGGTAAGTGCTGCAAAGAAGTGTCCCCTTGTTAGGACGCATGGTCCCCTATTGGGAAAAAATAGAGAGATGATATCCATTGTTGGCAGGAGCTGTAGAGTGATCCGCCAAATAGATACACAGCCCCCTTTGATAAGATTCTGTCCTGGAGAGCATTTTATGGGAATATCTTTGTTGTTGTATTGCGTGTGTGTTGGTGTGTGTGTGTGTTTGTGTGCATCTGGGCTCAGGATTAGATCATTTCACAAAAAAATGAATAAATTCATTTTTTATCTTATATAGAGGCCACCTGTAACCCACCTCGAGACCCACATCGGGTTCAGGAAGCTGCTTTGAGAACCATGGGGTGTGTAAGCACCCCAGTAACCTCACAAGCCCTGTTCCTCTTTCTCTTCTGCTCCCCTCCTCTCCAACCACTCTGTAATGGTCAGATGCGGGGACCGATACTCCAGCGGGCGTCGGGTTTCCTGAATAGACCGTGGATTGAATCGGCCTTTGTGGAGAAACTTTATATCCCTTTCCACCATTGAGTCGAAGCGAAAGCGAGAGGGAGAGGAACTTGGCAGCTGAGAGAGGGTCCTCTGGAATGGATGAATGAGGGGGGGAAAGTGCAGTGGGGTTCAGCTCTTGCCTGCAGTATGACCAGCTACAAAGCAACGGGGAATAGGATCGACAGAATGTGTGATCTCTGGTGGTTCTAATTGGGCTACAGTGGATCTGGTACGAGAAAGAACAGGGGCCGCAGAGGGCCCCACGATGGCCACAAGTGTTAGATTTTAGTTAAACGTAAGGCACATGCAATGCCTTAACCTAGCCTAAACGTGACTGTATAGAAACAGGTAAATATGTATTCAGATGCATGCTGGGAACTAACCCTCACCCTAACTAGCCTTTTATAAATAAAAAAGTAGGTTTTGATGTTTTAGATAAAATATTCATTTTTTGTCCTCTGATTGTCCAAACCTGGGGGGAAAAAACAAATTTCAAAGGCCAATAAATAAATAAATAAATTTTAAAATCACAAATCGTCAAAGCTTAGAGGTCAGGGTCACTCAAACGACATAAGGTTAGTGATCGTCAGTCAGAAGTCACTTCTTCCAGTTGTCCTGCTTGCACAAATGTGATGAAAACCACAATTAAGCCTTTTAATGTTTTATGAAAATGAATACAAATTAGCAACCGCCATGTCAGCTAATGAATATGAACCCAGGGGAGCAGGATCTCATCTTGTGCATCTGTTGCGAGCTCTGTTGTCGGCCTCTCTAAATGAACTTGATCGGTGCTGCGCTCCGGTCCTCCCCTCAGCCATTTTATCACAAGCAAGTGATTGACAGGGTCCCGGCAGCCGCGCAAAGCCTGCATTCACCCTCTCATTATGACCAATTGGCCTTATTCTCCCTCTTTCTTGCTATCGGCGGGGGGAAAGGTGCAGCGTTATCTCAGCGGTGCTTGATTTCCACAACAAAAGCGGGGCTGAAGCCAGAGAGCAGGAGGGAAATGATAGACATTTTTCTAAATCCTACAGCCACAGCTATGTTTAGCATTATCGTACCACTCTGCTTTGGGGAAATAAGGCTTAAATCCAGATTGTTTATGATAAGGCGTCAAGTAAAATCTGGCAGCCTGACTCACATGTTTCATTTTTTTTTTCTTTTTTGTGCAGTTTTCTAAATGGCTGAAACGACAACGGCCAAAAGCTTGTCTGCTCTTGTTTACAGCCCAGCTCAGTCAAAGGCTCTATTTAAAACACACGGTAAAAAAAAAATCAGAGGCAGCGGGCTGCTCCGAGGCTCTCGAGAAATACTTGCGTTTCCTCAATGGTGCCGTGTAGAGAGAGAAACTTTATTACGAGTTGAACAAACATTCTCCCTGGGTAAAAAATAAGTCAGACCACACCGGGTAATCTGTGCACCCCCCGCGCAAGCTCATACTGACATCAGTGCCAATCATGTATGCAGATGTAGAGCAGGCGCACATTAGATCATTAGCAATCTTCTAATGCCTAGGTGTGTGTTTGTGTGTGTGAGACGAAGATTTTGTGTACAGCTCACCAAGTAATTGAACTGTAGGCATTGCTGAGCCAGAGACCTAATCACATATTTCCTTCATAGTGGAGGAGAAGCAATAAATATTAATATCTTTGCACAACTCTATTAGGTGTCATTCATAAAATATGCATTAATTTAAGCCATCGATGAACTGCTCTGCTTGGCTAAACCAACAAAATGCTCTTTTGCGCTGTATTGCTTGGCGCAAACTGGCACCGTGTAATATGTACTTGGTGCTTAATTGGTTACATATTACACATTGGCAGTTAGGAGAGCTTTTATGTCTGGCATTTTCTAGATGTTCTTAATGTTGAACAAATTTTCTTTACAGGTTCCTTTTAGCTGCTGTTTGGAAAATACCATTTTCACAAGCAGATTTAAAGTTTAAACTCTCGTCATCCACCCAGTCATTAGGGAACCACTTAGGGTTAGGTTGCTGAACAAGCACAGTTTAAACTGGAAGATCTAACTTTTCCAATTAGCTCTTCTATGCATTTGGCCCTCTGTTGAACACTTTTAATTTGGGAAAGCTACATACAGGAAAATTCCATATAAAGGGGTAGATTTGAAACTAACTCTAAACCAGTCACTGGTGACCTGGTGGAGATGAATAAAGTTTAAGAATTTCCCTCTGGGATTAATAAAGTCTCTCTGATTCTGATTTTAACATTTTATTATTTGTTTCCTTTCCCCAGTGGGAGGAAGTGAGTATTATGGATGAAAAGAACATCCCCATTCGGACGTACCAGGTGTGCAATGTCATGGAACCCAATCAAAACAACTGGCTCCGCACTGACTGGATCCCCAGAGGAGGTGCCCAGCGAGTCTACATTGAGATTAAGTTCACTCTCCGAGACTGCAATAGTCTCCCGGGTGTCATGGGAACCTGCAAGGAAACCTTCAACCTTTACTACTACGAGTCCAACAACGACAAAGAGCGCTACATCCGAGAGAACCAGTTCGGCAAGATCGATACCATCGCCGCAGATGAGAGCTTCACTCAGGTGGACATTGGCGATCGTATCATGAAGTTGAACACAGAAGTCCGGGATGTGGGAGCCCTGAACCGCAAGGGTTTCTATTTGGCTTTCCAGGATGTTGGGGCGTGCATTGCACTTGTTTCTGTCAGGGTCTTCTATAAGAAATGTCCTTTAGCCGTGCGTAATTTGGCCCAGTTTCCAGATACTATCACTGGAGCTGATACTTCTTCACTTGTGGAAGTTCGTGGTTCATGCGTGGATAACTCAGAGGAGAAGGAGGTGCCCAAGATGTACTGCGGGGCAGACGGCGAGTGGTTGGTGCCCATTGGGAACTGTCTGTGCAACCCTGGATACGAGGAGCGCAATTCAGAATGTCAAGGTAAGGAACTGATATTTGTCTATGGCATTTTTTTGGCTCCTTTCTCGATTTATAGACCACCGTCGCCCCTCTCCTCCAGTCCATCCCACCCTTACAATATCCTGTCTCTGTCTTTTTGTCTTTATCTCGTGTGTTTTGTTCTCTTTGTTCTTCCCTCTCCGTTGGATGTTTTTATCTCCTTGCTCCCTAGCTCTCTACAGCCTTCTCTCCAGTGTTTAGTTGGGTGATAGAAGCGGAGATGACTGTAAATGGAGTAATTAGTGGGCCCACTGGGAGGTGTTGTGCAGTGGGATGCATCCCAGGAGAATTGGTGACACGGAGAGAGGAGACTAGTGCCCCAACTGGTTTGCACTAACGCTGTGTCTTTCACCCCCCCTAACTGTTCTTTCTCTTATTCCCAATAGAGCCCCAAGCTGTGGAAAAGAGATAGACAGCTTTAGAGGAAGAGAAGGAGAGAGAGAAAAGGGTTTATAATTCCAAGCAGGTATGAGAGGAGTAAAAATACACAGCTGGGAGATGGGGCTGAAATAGTTCTATTTGGTAGGAGAGGAATAGCCCTTTGTGGACAATTATTCTACTCTTGGCTTGCCGTGATCCTATACCAGGCAGTTTGATGAGGTTTTAAGGTCAGCACAGAGTGCTTCCCCCTTCAGACTTTTTAAAATCACAATCATGATAGAGCTTGAAGCCTGTTGGTGAATTTAAAATGATCCTAGGAATGCCAATCAAAAACCCACCAATGGATCATTTCAAATTTCTGTCAGTTTCCAAGCTCTTCATAAATGGCATTTTTGATTGCCTCTGACCCACTTTAACTCCCTTGTTTCATTGCACCCAGTGGTCTGTGGCTTATGGTATACAGTACTGTGATGTTAATAACATCTAGTAGGATTCAGCAGCTGTTTTGTTGATCAGTCTTTTGCCAAGCTGGGGGCACACTTGTAAGCTGGCCAGATGAGCGGATGCCAGTTCTGCCAGGAAAGTTTATTGGTAAACCCCGGTCGTCACCACCCACCAACATCACACAGAAAGCAGTGGGCCGCAGCAGTGAGGGGTCAGAGGCTGGGCACGGGTGATTAACAGGGGGGCGGACTACTACACCTCTCCTAATTTACGAGGCAGCCTTTATCTCGGAGGACTAATTGCATGACAAACAGGTCTGGTGATTTAGGGCTACCACTGGCTGCTCGGGGGTGGGGGAAAGGCAAAGGGGTTCAAGTAGTCACAGATGGAGGTTTGTGTGTATAGTTCAGAGTTTATTTGTTGAGCGCACTGTACGATCAGTAAGAATTCTCCTGGAGTGTTGCCACCTCCTCGGGGTTCAGATGGCTCCAGCCAGGTTTCTATATCCAGAGTCAGTTTTAGAGAAGCAGAGAGAGAGAAATCTGCAATCAGTTTACCACAACAACCTCTTATGACTCAGTATGAGAACCCTGATCTCATATTGTATACCATAACTTCCATTTTGTTGCTTCATTGGAAATGACTTCTTATCTCTTCCCTTTAATTCTCGTTGAGATAAATAGCTGTTATAGTCATCATAGAAGGCAATAAAGGACTTGGAAGCTTTGATTTTATGTGACTAATGCAGTATTGTAGTGTTTGCCAGCTTGGCACCAGCACTGTTGCTCAAGCCAATATATCCATTTAGTCCCCATATCACTGCATCTGCTTGAGTTTGTTTAAGTTTACAGTGCCAGTACGCCCACTCTATTCACTTTTACCTACAGTTCTACTCTCTTTCTAAATTTCACTTTCAGCTGGATAACATGTGTTGGCTTTATTTTGATTGTGGGTCAGGGACTTGTGGGTTAAAAGGTGCTGGTCCTCAAGTGCACAGATGAGCTGGTTAATATTTCCCCATGTGACAGGCTCTGGGGGGGAGGGCCTCCGCTTTTCTATGCCCGTGTTGACAAACAGACTTACGCAGAGGTTTGGGGTTTCTTTGTGGTGAGGGTGAAATTAAAGGAAACATGAGTTAAGGTGTGATTTTTTTTTTCAGTATTGTTTTGCTGTTTTGAAAATGTGTATGAGAGTGTCAGCCTATGAGGTGGTTTGATAAAGTTCAAACTGTTTTTGTTTAAAAGGTTTTCTTTGGTGCAGTTGTGTGAGTGGTGTGTGTGTGTGCTTGTCCTGTGTACGTGCAGGGTTACAAGGGCACCCTGGCCCCTGGTTCCCAGCCCAGGATGAATGGGCTCCCCTCCATCATTGTTTGGGGCAGCAGCGGAGCCGTCTGAGACTGGTGATGTTTGAGGGGGAGAAGGATTTAGAGGGGGAGCTGACAGGGGATGTAGGACTTGTATTCTCTACCCCTGGCAGAGGTCAGGGGTCATCCCCTTCCGCATCCATCTTACTGCAGTGTATGACAGGGTTGGGGATCCAGGATTGATTAAGATGTCAGGGTTTTGACAGCTGTGGTAGGGGGAGTGTGTATGGGTGTCTGTGCCTTAGGTGGACCTAGGGTGACTAGGGTGTATAGCCAGGGCCAAGGCAAGAGGGACAACCGGGGCACTGTGGGCCAAGGGGCCCCCTGATCTAAGGAGCGGGGACTGTCTGTTTGTGTTTGGGATCTCGTTCCCTGTTAACCACCTCGCCCACTCTGTGGGGAGGGCGCGGGGGTCAGCTTGTTGTCTCACTCCTCATCTGGTGAGGGAGTCCCTGCTGTTGGAAGTGCGGGAGTGTCTCTGAGGTAATGCAAAGAAGAGATTGGTGGGCACTTTGGCCCATCATGTGTATCATCATGGAGAAATGATAATTGCCCGCTTTTTTCTTGATTAGAAGATTGATCGAAATAACGTTTTTGGCAGTTGTTTTTTCATGAATCAGATTTTAAGTTGTTTCCCTCGAAGCTGCTTCTGTTGTCATGTGTGTTTGTTGGGGATGAGTAGCTTGTTTAAGGTGTGAAGTTGACAGATGCTTCTGACACTGCAGAATGCTTGCACATAGTTGAGCTGTGAAGCTTTCACTCATAACTGCCTCTCATCACAACACAAACAAGTTTCTACTTCTTTGTGAGCTTTCTCTAGAGCCTTATCCTAATCCTAACTATCAAAACTAAATGTTCAACCTTTAGTCTAATTCTGTTGTAAACCCAGTTTTAACGTGATTCCGATTCATCAGCTGTGTGGTCTGTCCCACAGATCAGACAGAAGGCCCTGCCTTGCATGTTTTAAACTGTCAAAGTGTATGAGAGGACATTATATGAACTGAGGCTTACTCTGACCATAATCACTACTTTCCAAAGACCCTAACCCCTTATTTTTTTGTATTTAGGTTTAAATACAAACATGTAATATCGCCCCAAAACCCTGCTTGGATGCATCTTGCATGTGACATCACACAGAGCCAAAAGTAGGAAAAACTGTCTGAAACACTGATCACATCATTTAGTATTATTATAGGGTCTTTACCACACAACATAAAGCAACTTGAGGCGATTGCTGTGGTGATTTGGCGCTATGTAAATCAAATTGAATTGGATCAAATTGAATAATCAAAACTTGTACCATGTTTAATATGAGCATCCACTAATGTAACAGCATATAAAAGACAGAAAATAAGCAAATGCATGGTAAAATCCACTTTAAATTCCATCTGTGCATTTGTGTCCTCTTTAAATCCTGCTTGTGCACGTGTGTGTGTTCAGGACCCGATTGTGATGTCGGTGTGCGATCGGAGCATTTTTGCTTCAGCAGTCTTTGCTGAGCTGGAAACTCTCATTGGTATTGGATTAAGAGGTTTTACGGATGAAGTTTCTCTCCTGTGCTCCGTTCATTATATGTGTGTGTGTGTGTGTGTGTGCGTGTGTGTGTGTGTGTGTGTGTGTGTGTGTGTGTGTGTGTATCTAGGTCTCCCATTCTATCCCTCCCTCTGTTGACAGTGTTAAATATGCGCTTGGGAGCATCATTCTAAATTCACCACATAATTCTATTTAGCCCGCCGGTCCCGGGTGACTTTAAATCCACAAACTCAGTCCCTTGTTCTCTCCCCCCACCACCACTCCTCCAACCCCTGTTTTGCTCCCTTTCTTCCTTCTCTTCTACATATACACAAATTAAGCATTTGCATCTTCCTTTTGGTTGTCTTTTTTTTTTCTTTCTGTTCCATGTCTTCTGTCTCTTCAGATTTCCTGTTGCTTCAGCGGCTATTCACAGGCGTTCCTCCTCTTTTCATATGTCTCTTTCTCCTTTCATAGCCCTCCATTTTTACTGCCGAGTTTCTGTAAGCAATTTTCACCCATTCACGCTGTCTTTTTTTTCCTCCTTTTCTCTTCTTCTTTTAACCCCCCTTTTCTTCTCTCTGCTCCGGCCGTCGAGGTGGTTAGTGTTTGTCAGCCTGTCTCTGGTGGCAGCAGCAGGAAGTGGGCTGAATAATGAGATTACCTTCGCTGTGGGGAGGGAGGCGGCACACCAAACATCATCACCCGTCACTCTCCCAGCGAACACACATGCGCGAGTGACACCCGAGAGCGTGCGCACAAACCCCAGTCATCTACATCTTGGGATAAACATTTGCCACACGTATGCTCGTGCAAACAAACTCTATATATCCAGGCAAATGCATGGAAATAGACGAAGCAGTGAGATACATGCACGCGCGCACTCACAATCTTTAGTTTTAATTTCGTGCGCACACAGACCCGCACTCCGAGCAGAGTGCAGCAGAATGGAGGTGAATGTACTCATCACTCTCGCTGCCACCAGAGAGGCTCATTTTGTGCCGCTGAATAGAGACGAGGAACGGAGGCTATTACCAACGGAGAGCAGCAAAGAACAACAGATGCAGAAAGAGACGACAAAATGTCTCACGAGGAATCCTTCAACTCCTCCTCCCTTCTTCCTCGTTCCTGCTAAAATAATTGCTTAAGGGATTTTTAAATATTCTGCTGTTGTTTTCTTCTGATTAAAAAAAAAGAAGCAGTCCTCTCAGCTCACACAAATCTTCCCTCTACTTGAATGGTAAAGAAGGGGAGGAGGGAGGTGGGGCGGGGATGCTGGTGGTAATACAGCCATCATTAGTCGAGGTGCTGAAATGCTTTTCCTGCTCAGGCGGCCGTCCTGCCTCTGTGTTTGTTCCCTTCATGGCTCGACACTCATCACCCTTCTCTGTTTCTTCTCGTCGTGCCCTGTTTAAGGCGGGAAGCCACCGGTGATCAAGCATGACCCGGGTTGATAGCTGCAGTACTCCCACAGTGCCAGCTATACCTCAGGGTGTATGACTATGCTGCTACAAGTATCCATGTTTATCCATGTTTTTCCTTCTTTCTTTTTTTTCTTTTTCTATGCAACTTAAGCTCCTCTGTCACAATTTACAGTTGGGCCTCATTTCTGTTTCTAACACCAGCTGGAAGAGAGATCTAGTAACTATATTTAAAATGAGCTAAAGGATTCAATAAATCACCAGGACTGTTTTCTGAAAAAATTATTTAAAGGCGCACTAAATGTTGTTGTCATTGGAATCAGATTGATATAAGTGTTTTGAATAGATTTAAATCGAGCGCAGCACTAGGTCAAGCAATTCAAACTCCATTCAGTTTTTATTTATACAGTACCAAATCAAAACAACACTTACCTCAAGGGCTTTATACTGTAAGTAAAGACCCTACAATTATACAGAGAAAACCCCAACAATCAGTTGAGTCCCTTAGGGCAAGCACTTGGTGACAGTGGGAAGGAAAAACTCCCTTCCCACTGTCACCAAGAAATCTCCCGGAAAGTGGTGGACTTCTGCTGCGACAGGACAAAGACACACTGTGGAAGAGAGCCAGAGATTAATAATAATTAATGATCAAATGCAGAGTGGTGTATATTACACTAAGGTGAAAAAAGTTGAGAGAAGAAGAAACACTCAGTGCATTATGGGAAGCCCTCAGAAGTCTATTACTAAGGGAGGATTCAGGGTCACCTGATCCAGCCCCAACTATAAGCTTTATGAAAAGGAAAGTAGCTACCAGGGGGGCAGATCAGCTGATCTCAGTGCTAACCCACATCAGCTGACTGCTCAATACATTCTACACATATCTTCGGCCAGACTCTCTATGAGCCCACTCTTTATCCTGCTTTAGCCTCCTGCTGCACATCTGCAAGCAGATTCACAATCCACTTCCTCCTGTCATGCTGCTTCAATCTGTGTCATATCTGTTATCGTCAGGGCTTGCTCTGTTCTGTGCTTTTTGTCTTGCTGCCGCTCTCCCATGACAGAGCACTCCTGCCAAAGACAAGTTACTGCAGACGGAAATCTTTCTTTGATTACAGTGGGTCTGACTGAAAAAGCAACAAGTGTCAAATCGGCTCCATTCGATGCTTTGTTTAGGTTTTTCATTAGGTAGTTTAGCCACACTGGAAAAAATGACAGGTGTTGTTTTAGCTAAATTAATTAGGGAAATTTGGGGACTTCTGTTTTTGGTTGGACACTGTGGTACACAGTGGGAACGAATGATCCACAGAGTACAGAATATACCGTTGCTTCCCTATTAAGGCCACAAATCTCTAACACTGTACAGCAACTGTTGATGAACTTGGACCTGCTTTAAACTTTTGAATAATCCGTTTTTTGTAATGATCTGCTTTTTCAACCTATAATGGAGCATTTAAGCCTTCAGCTCATTTTAATTTCATTGAAATACACTCGATATTGTGAAGACACACTACTTTTCTTAAGTACACTATGTTTGTAACAGTGCAGCTTACATGGTTGTCAGCTGGCATTAACAACATATGGGCCATGAGGATGATAACATTTCTCCTCTCCTCTCCTCTCCTCTCCTCTCCTCTCCTCTCCTCTCCTCTCCTCTCCTCTCCTCTCCTCTTTGAAAAGCATCCTCTCTTTGAAGCCCGCGATGGGAAGAGGGAGCGATTAAAGCAGTCAGCAAGCAAATTAGCATGTCAAAAGGCCCTGAATCAATACCCCAGCTCTCTACCAACACAACCCTGCAGTCCTTTCACCCCCACCCCTCCACCCCCCATGCATCTCTGCCATTCCCCCATTCCTCAGGCTGTTCCCCTTCTTCTCCCTCCTTTTTTCCTGCACACTCTCCCTCTTGCTCCTTTGCCCTTTTCTTTCTCCTTCGCTCACTTTTCAGATTTTCCTTACCCCCCCCCCTAAAAAAAGCCCTGTTTTCTCCCCGAGCTGGCAGGCAGACGGAGAGAAGAGGTGGCGTTTGTGGAGGGAGATGGATGGATGTATAGGCAGAGAAAGGCCGACGGAGAGGGAGAAGTGGACAGCCATCAAGTGGGCATGGGTGAACTGTTTTGGAGATGGAGAGAGAGAGAGTGGTTATGAAAGAGAACGAGGGCCTCTGCCACCTTCTTTGTGCTGAAAGAGAGGCAGAGCGGACCTCACTCGCCAAGAACAGCAGAGGAGATCCGAGATGAGGAGACAGGGAGGGAGAAAAGGAGGCAAAAAACACGGGAGGGAGTGAAGTGGAAAGAGATTTAGTTCCAGTCTGGCAACCTTGCCTTTCTTTTTTTTTTTGCACTTCATCTGTCGGTTCACCATCGCACGGAAATCCCTTCGATCTGGGGCAGTGTGTTAGTGATCACCAGCGCAGACGGACGCGGAGTAAATGTGTGTGTGTCTGAACCGTTATCTGGCCCGTGTTTATTCAGTGCATCTGTCTCAGCAGGCGTATCACATGCTGTATCAGAAACTTCTATTAACATCCCGAATCGCAGTGCGCGATCTCTGCCTGCAGACAAAGCAGCTCAGCAGCCCCTCAGATGAACGGCCGGCTCTCCTTCAGTATCTGACAATGGGAGGCTGATTGCAAACACCTTGAAATGTTTTATCTCTCCCTCTCTCTTTCTCCTGCTGATTTCCAACTTAAGATCCCCCCCCCCCCTTCCCACCACACACACAATCCAGCACCATCCAATAGTATCTAGGTGGTCTTTTTCTTCTCTTTCGTCATCATCCTTTTTTTTCCTCAGAGGGCAAAGAGTTCAGTGGCCAAATCAAAGGCAGCTCCGTAGCAATCAGTTAGGGGTTATGACAAAAAGCCTTGCAATAAAGGGCGGCTGTGTAATCTGATGGGCCCTGAGACTGGATGCAGTGCCCATTCTAATGAGCCGAGATCCCCCTTTTCTAATCACAGCATAGGAGGAAGTGGCACAGTGCTTCATTCTCCCTGGAAAAACACACACACACACACTTAGAATGTGTGATTAGAATAAAAGACTACATGCAGATTGTTGCAAGGAAAACAGATTAAAGATGTGAAGTGGGAGGAAGTATTCTGGGCATCCAAAGCCTCCTTCATCTTAGACAATGGAAGATGAGTTTGGAGAGCCTAAACTGACATTACGCTCGCCTGCGTGTGAATCGGTGCTTCAGCGGAGGAGTCGGTGCATTAGGTTATGGCTTGTTTTTTGGTAATGAGAAAGCTTAAACAGAGAAGCTGGTTACAACTTACAGGTTGCATTTACAACACAGGCTTAAGTGCAGAAATTAAGACATGTAGGGCCAACAATAAATAGTAAAGTTTATTTTTTTAAAACTTAAAACATATGTTTGACTGCTTAAATTGACACTTCTAACAGAATTCAGCTCTAGCATGTTGATTCCCTGCCTGTTGGAACCATGAAGTAAATGTAAAACTGCTCTGACGAGTACCGCCTCTGTTCTAATAATGGTTGAAGCTCATATGTAGTGCCATATTTAGAGCTATCCACATTGCCACACCAATGGACCGTAGCTACATCTGTACTGTAGATGATGAACAAGGAGAGTATTCTCTTTGCCTTTACACTGCAGTCAGTCCCTGCAAGGTCTGCGGCTGAAAAATGAAGAAATACACAAGTGTCAAATGCTTGTAATGACACTCAAGGCTGGCTAAAAATGCAAGTCATTGTTGGAAGCTTCCCATGTTAGAATTCCCATCTTTACACTGCAAATGAACGTGTTTTCAACTCAGTACAAAAAACAAGAAGTCTTAAAGTTATGCCAGATTAATGGTGACGTAAGTAGCTGTGGCTGTGAGCTCTCTGCTAGACCTCACGTTCACTAGCTTGAATAACTGAACAGAATTGTTTTGCTGTTGGTGCTTTTTGGTGCATGTGTTGTAATAGTTATTATATGGGATACGGGATGATAACCAAAAACCATGTGGTTATTTGTGTAAACAGGCTGTCAGTGAAGTCAGATTTTTTTTTTTTTTGTTAATGTGAGAAAATTTGGAATTTATATGTTTCAGTTAGCCGGTATCTGTGTCTGTCTGCCATCTTGTTGGGGTTTTCTCTGCATTTCTCTGTAGGTCTTTACCTTACAATATAGACCAAATATAGAACATTGACCAAATACAAAACTTTCAGATTGTTAGTCCACAAACCAGTCGGTCATGTCTACGTCTGTTATTTTTGTACAGTTGATGATTCCGGTGAAAAAACAGCCTACAACTACATTAGCCCATGTGCTGTATCCTCAAGGTCTGCAAAGCTCACTGTCTGTTAGCTGTAGCTTTATATTTCTATTCAATGTGTGACACCAGTTTCTCCAAGAAAAGCAAAGCTTTCTTTCTTACCTTTGTTAACACGTTTTTTGCCGTCTACAGTTTTGATTTCACCCCAGAATTTTGAGAACAGGTGGCTGACACATTGCTGAGATGGGTATGCACACAAATATGGCAACGTACATGTGTATCAAACACACCGTGGGCTTGCCTCTGAGGTGTAACCTCTGTGCAGGAGAGCTGAAATGTAATTTGGGGATGTGGAGCTCTTGCTGCGCCGGTCAGCAACCCAAAGTTGCTGATCTCCAGCCAGAGGCTGAGGTATGTCCGTGGCAGGGCACATCTCTGGGATTAGAAACCTTGATCCTTCCTGATATCTAGTGAGTTTTCAAATACTGCTAGAAGGGGAAAGAAAAAAAAAGTAACGTGTTCCCTTGAAGACTTGTATCGCTGGAAGAAAAAAAGAGGAAGGGAGAGAAAGCGAGGCAGACAGATAGGATCAAGCTTAAGAGAAAAGACAGCGATTGAAATCAAACAAGGGCACCAAAAAGTGACTTTGTTTGACAGAAGGAATGTGTGTGTGTGTGTGTGTGTGTGTGTGTGTGTGTGTGTGTGTGTGTGTGTGTGAGACAATAAAAGAAAAAGCAAGATGAATTGATTCCTAGTGGCCTGATAAATGGCTGGAGATGTGAAAGGTGAAGTGGGGAGGGGGTATGGGTGGTGATCCCTCTTTGAACAAGCGTAGTGTAGTCATGTCATGACCTCTGGCAGCTGCGGTAGATATTACAGTCAATATCAGCTGTGTGTATTGTAGACTTGATTCACCTGATCTTGAACCGTTTTCATTGGGCCTACAGGGAGCATGAGTGAACTGACCCTTTAAAGAGTGCATTGAGTTGGAAAGACACCAGAGCTAACCTCCTCAATAAAAGCAGCTTCTGCTGTGTTTTTTTTTTTAAAAAGGAAAAAAATTTCAAACCAAAGCTATATGTCCTGATATGTTGTGTTTACATTAGTATTGGGTTTTAGTGTGCTGAAATCATAGACTGTATATAGTAACAGACAGACCAAGCCACCAGGGCATTTCTTCATTTTTGGATTCTGCTTTTTGAAACCTCAGCTTAAGCATTTCGGCTGCCACCATGTTGGGATTTTCTTTTAGAGCATTCTTCCATTGGCATCTATGGGCATTGGTTCAGCCTCAAGTGGCTACATTAGGAATTGCAGGTTTTGGCTTTACTCTTCTTGGCTTTACTTTTCAGGCCTGGAGGTTGGAGCTTGATTATTGACGGCATTAAGCGGGAGAATAAAGGAAGTTATGAGCGCTTTTCTTTGCTTTCACAATCAGCAAAGCTGATAAGTGCAGAACGTCAACTTAAGAGGTGATAAATCGCAACGATAAGAAGAGATAAGGAAAGGCAGAGAGAGCTGTAGATATGCTTGTGTTGGAAGAATGTAAAGAGTTAGAGGAATGTGAAAAACACGACACAGAAACTCGACCGCGGTGGTGCCCACACACTTACTTCAAAGCACGCTGTGCATTTTACCTCATATCCCTTTGTTTGCCCCCTCCAATATCATCCTTGTGCATGTGTGTCTGCTGTCACATCAAAGCTAAAGGCTAAAACACATTAGCAGAGTAACCTTGTCAGAGCAGCAGCCATTAACCCGAGGCTCCTGTTACAAACCCTGCACGCCCTTCACCCCACACACACCCTCTCCACTCTGTCCACAAGGCTAGGTTTAACTATTCTGGGGGTTAGGCAAGGTAGCGTATGCATCCAGCTGTTGGACACACATATACGCTGCCAGCTTAGGAGTGTACACACATCATGTCAAGGCATGCAGCATGAGCAGGAGTCAACACAGTTTCAAACTGGGGGGAGGCTCAGGATGGGAGGTGTCATTTCTATGATGGCAGTGACCTCGTTTCTGTTTCAAGAGGAGAGAGAGACAGAGAGAGGGGGAAAGTGGTCTGATGAGGCCTGAGTGACACCAGGTGAGGTCAAAGGGCAGGGCAGGGACAGTCGCGGTGGAGACCAGCAGGCCGTCACTGGGCTGACATGAGCTGTTGAAGAGCCAGTGACCCGGGACAGTTTTTATGTAACCTGTGTGTGTGTGTGTGTATGTGTGCACTCACACACACACACATCCAGAGCATCAAAAACGTGTCCCCCAGTGCAGAGACACAATGGCAGCGCAGCATTCCCAGGGCTACACACACACCTCATGTGCACACACATGCACAATAGAAGGTGTTTTGAGGCCCCAGACAGCCTGTCGTCTGGGAGCTACAAGTAGATTACCTAAACAAACAACCTAAAAATACCTCCCTTTTTCACCCATAAGTCGACCCTTTGCAACCTCTGCACCGAGCTGCTTCTGAGAAACCGTCAAGGTTGATGTTAAACTCGCCCCCGAGACCGCAGACAACGAAGCAATTTAAGTTTTTGCATGTGTGAGCTTAAGCGCTGACAGATGTGCGCGCACTTTCATTTGACAAACTGTACGTCCCGTGTGCGTGTGGTGGAGCGTGTTTGATTTACGACGGGGTCGTGGTGGAGTCATCTAAACTTACATGTAAGCTCGGTGTAAATATTTTACGTGGTGAATTTGTCACTGTGGAGTCGTTTTTAATGATCCAAGTGTAAGTCGGAGCCCTTTTTCTTCCGCTGTAACTAAAGATTAAATAAACCATGTGTTCCGTTTGAAAAGACAACTGAAATTAATGTTGAAAATCCACAGCTACAGGCAGTGGTTTAGCCATTCTGCTTTCATGTTTATCTGGATATCAGAATACATGTGATGGAGGTTAAGGTTTATTTTTGCTTTGAGCTATCTGCAGAAATGTAGCAATTACATCATATTTGAACAATTTTCCAGCTGCAATGTTTCCACCTGAGGTCACACACCTGTGGCAACCAGGCCAGAGAGGTCGGATTTATGGGCTTTTTTGGAAAAAAAACTTTAATTAATTTAATTTACGCTTTGTTTAATCTGGACATAAGATGTTTGAGTTTCCCAGCAAAAATGGACATGAGAGTGAACAGTGGTTCCAGAACAACACCCACAAGAAGACATATTAGTCTTACACACATACATAAAACAAACAGTGCTCATCCAAATCCACATCACCTTAAATTTATTTATTGAGACCAGCTGCTTAGAGTTAGTTTCTTTTGCAGCTGGTTCCACGCCGAGTTTGCAGATAGAAGGAACATTTAGAGATTATTATGTTAGTTAAAAACTACTCATATCTAGATCTTGAAGCACCTTTTAATAATTATTGAGGCTCTTCTTTCTGCAACAGAACAACAGAAATAGAAAAAAACACACGAAAGTTGACCCAACACAACAAAAGTGTTTTTAGGGTGACAAACCAACCAGAATGTAAGAAGCTAACAGGAAAAGGTTAATAGCAAACATGTAACTACAGTATTAGATGAATGATGCAATTAAAAAACACATTACCTTACATCTCCCTCACAGCGCCGGTGAATCCTCCAGCAGTTCGTCACATGTTTTGGTCTCTGTCGCTTCTGTCACAGCTGGTCTGTCACATTAATGTGTCCCCAGAAACACTTCTGTTTTTTTCTTTTTCTTTTGTTTATTATTTATTTTGTGCTTTTGCAACCTTTTTTCTATATGTTGGTGTTTTCTTATGTGTCATGGGCCACACTACTACCAAGAAGTTGTCATAGTTTTGTATTTTGTAATTAGTTTTTGGTTGTTTCATTTTGACTTTTTGCTTTTAATTTAGGCTAGTTTCAGTGAGTTACCAGAGTATTTTGGGGTTGTTGTTTTTTTTGGTTTATTGTTTGAAAATGTTTAGTTTTAGTTTAGTTTTTATTAGTTTCAGTCTTAGCTTTAGTCTTTATTAATTAATAATGTATGGGAGGGCATGTGTCAGAGGCAAGATTTAGGAAAATGATTCCAGGTATTAGAATAAAAACACTGAACCTTTTGAAAATAGCAGATTCACAGTCTTATAGTAATCCAAAGTCTCAATAAACACCACCATAAAGGCCTCAGCAGGCGGCTTTTAATATTGACTTATTTTTTTGGCAAAGTAGCAAACACTAGAAATCAGGATATTTTGTCTATGCTTTCATTTTATTTTAATAATTTTTTTTTAATTCACAAAATTGTTTCAGTTAGTTTTCCTGTTTTGGTGAAAGTCAAATTTTTCTTATTATTTTAAATAACCAGCTAACTAACAAAAATGATTTTTTCACATCTAGTTTTAGTTTTTAGTTTAGCTTTTGTTAATCGTGCTTCCCAGCCTCAGTGGTAATCAGCAGCAAGCAGTCAGTGCTACCCTGCAAGAGAAATAGCAACATCATCATACACATGCATTAATCACAAAGGCACATTTTTTGTTTGTTACTTGCATTAATCTTACCAAGTTCGCTTCGTAGTGTGTGATGTATATATTCAGCTGACGCATAGCTAGATTGTCCTTTGTTTAGCTGTCGTGATATTTTCTCCCATTTTGCGCAGAAAGCTCGTGATGTTGATGTATTTCCCAGTTTCAGAACGTATGTGTGACGTATTATGCACTGTGCAAGAAAAAATGGATATGCGAGTGAACAAGCTGTGCATTGAGCATGTGTCACCTTGAGTCTGTGCAGTGATTTGTTGTGTATTTGTACTGCAATGTCACAAGTGGTTTACACTTGTTTACAGAATTGGCTACGAGGCCCCATTGAGACCGCTTCCCTATCACTTCCTCTTCACCTATTCTTAGTGTGTGTTCTCCTCACACATACTCCCCTTTCCTGCCTCATTCTCCTTGACTCACCGCGAGCAGAATAGTTAAACTCCCCCAATTGTTTAGCAGCGTGTGCGCCCCTGCGAGTGTCCCCTCACACAACAACATTAGCATACCACCCCACCTCCCACACCTATCTACCTATTATTTATTTTTTTTGTCATAACTGAATTGAAATGCGGCTCTTTTCATTGTAAACAATGTCAGGAAAGTATGCTAAACACACACACATGCAGACACACACATATCCAACATGAGACACTAACCCCCCCCAGAGAACCTGAGGAAATTGGACCAAGACAATGCCATGATTGTGTTTGTTTACCTCCCCTGGTCCCTGCTGTGCTGCCTGTGCTTAACCTCCTTACACAAAGCCTGTTCAGCTGATATGTGCATCTTTGTGTGTATTTGCATGCATGCATGGCTCTGCAAAGTGAATCTGCATAGTCCAGAGGACGTTTGAAGGGCTTTTGTGTTCATACCTGAGGGTCTGCAGGTGCACAGAAGTTTGCATGCCTCTGTTTGTGTATGTTTCACTTGTCTTGTTTGCCTTGAATTATAGCCCATTACCCACCTGCTGTGTGAATCTCAGGTCACAAAAGGTCCTTAGTTAGTTGGCACGATGCCCGGCTTTGGGTGGTGCCACCCTTGCCGACCTGGCATGGGCGCAAATGTGGAATCTGAGTGGCTCCCACCTAATGCAGCCAAGTCAAATAGTGTTTCACCAGACAAAGATGGATCTGTTTGCCTGCACCTCTTCCTCATCTTTCCATCCTGTTGCTGTAGCTCTTCTCCATTCGTTTCAAAGTCCTAACAATTTCTGCTCTCTACCCTCCTCTCTTGAAGTCTTTTTTTTTTTTTGAAGTGCCTCATTCTTTTCCTTACATTTACTTTCAGGACTCTCATTCTTTAAGCAATTGTATTGTATGTTGTGAAGTTGGCTGGGTGGAATACTTTAGATTTCTGCGATATGACCATTGTACTAATATTCCTTCTTAAGGTGAACTTAGAGGAATTAGGGAGGAAGTTGGGGCCTACGTGTCAATAAGAACGCCGAGACCTTGGTCTACAGGAAGTCCTCAGAACAATATTGCAATTTCTTTTTACAATATGGCACCACACTGTGCTCTTAGCAAAAACGGCTTCATAATGAAGCAGGAAACTGTTCGTTAGTCTCTTGTATTATTTGAGCAGCAACCCCTTGGGATGAAAAATGAAGACAACATGTCACCACTTGAGCTTGGCTTCAAAAGTACCTCTGTTCACAACTGGTTTAGTTTCTTCGTTCATATCCACTATACATCGGGTTAACTGATGGATACCTCATTCAGTTAAATGCTACGAAAACCCTTCCTGTCTGACATATGCACACAGTGAGCTGCTGTTGGTTGCTAGGCCTAACCTGTGTGGTACAGTGTGGTACACGACCATCCAAGTGGTTTGTGCTTCAGTTCTAATAAACTTAATCGTATTTTATTAGTCTGTTATTTAGCACTGATTAGCAGACAAAAGCTAGCAGGAATTGGTAACTGAGCACTCCATGTGCTCCAAATTTCATCGCTTTTGGCTCCAAAAAAACCAAACTCACCAAGGCTTCACTGGTTTTGCGGAGTCCAAAACCAATAGGTGGCGTCACTGTGGCTGCGTCCATATTTCATATCCAGTCTGCGGTATAGTCTATATTTGGGTGAACAGTGCTGTCAAAGGTCTTTTACAGTGTCTGCAAAAATTCAGTACTGACTTGTGGAAACGCTGCAGGTTAGAACATTTCAGATCTGAGGTTGAATTTGGATGAAAGGCCAAGGCATCAGCACGAGGGAACAGTTTGTTTTACGGGCGTAACCTCGGTTCTCGGAGCCTTCTTTTGTTATAATTCTCCTTTTTTACAACACGCTTTGCTCATCTGGTTCATTGGCCGGTGCTCCTATATGTCAGGTACAGACATTTTAATTAGGGCAGCGTCTTGGGTGGTTCTCGGGTGATGGATTGGTGTGGCTGAAAATACAGTTATAAATCATCTGGCCTTCGACAGACAAACTGCTGGCAACCCTCGCGCTTGCTGGCACCGGCCGCCGGTAGCGAAGCATCGGTGATTGTCAGCAAGGTTGGCTTGGGTCTTATTAACGTTGTTAGCCTCGATGGCTTTTGTTTGAAGCCTTCATTAACACCAGTGAGGATGTCGGCCCAGATGTCGCTCCCAGACTTTTTCACTTTTGCATCTTAAAGGATGCTACAGCTAATATAGGACCTTTTCCCCTGCCAGGTCAAGGTCAAGATGTGTGTCGAGTGTATGTCATCAATCATGGTGATCAGTTTCGGTGGCCGTGTGTCCCTCATCCATCACGCTGATGTGTTTCGCTGGCCGTGTGGCTCTGCGTCGCTGTCAGGGCTGGAGGTAATTAATAACCAGAGTGACAGAATTAATGAGTTAACCTGCTCCACTCTCCTGCTGTCCCAGTGACAGACGCTAACGGTCAGCAGCTAGTTAGCCCCGATAATATGCCACTGGCTCAGGTGTGTCGATATGGAGGCTATTTTGTTTTATACATTCATGTTCGTGTGGGGAATATACGTTCAGCTTGTGAGTGTATATTCCATAGCTAGGGGATAAAGAGAAACATTATTGGAATCGTAATCTTTTTTAGCAGGAGTCTCACCTGAGCAACTTGCCTTCCACAGAGAGGGTAAAAAAAGAGATTGAAAACACACAAAGGCAGGGGGATAAGGCAGAAAGGCAGTTTGAATAGAGATCGTTGGCTCCTCAAGGTGCAGGAGAAGGCGAGACTCTCCTTGCCCTCAGGGCCTGAAAGCCGATCGCTTGGTTTTTTGAAAGAGCGGCTTTGTGAGGATGCCTCCGACCGCTCCTCTGAAGAGCGCTCACTGTCTGTTATGACTAAAAAAGAGTGACCGAGTTTTCATCACCTATAGAAGATAAAGCACGGCTTTGAAAGCGGGGGGAAAGGCAGCAGTTTGAACTTAATTCTCCCTTTTTTTGATTACAAGAGAGGCAATTGTTCTGCCTGGGCAGGCCTGGTTATTGTGCGCCGTGCGCTGGGTGTTACATTCCCGGGGTTTTCGGATGCTTATTGTAGTGCAAGTTCGCTCTCATGCTTTCATTCCCTAGTGTATTGGTTACTTTGTTGTGTAGGCTGCAGAATAGCTTGCCTATCAGGCTTAGCATGCGGGTCACTCAAGGTGGGCTGCAGTAGGTGGGTGTGTGGGTAGATGTGGATTTATTTGGCGGCATCTATCGCTGTTCAAAGCCTGGTGTGTGGGTTGCTGCCACTCGGAGGAAAACTTAGCTGTGTTTTTTTGTAGTTGGCTCGCCTGTGGGTAGCTATCATTGTATCGTTAGCTTTTTCTGTGCTCCTATTTTTTACAGATGGACGCATCGATGGTCCCATTTCCCCCCCTCTCCATTAAACTAAATCAGCCAGCAGAGTCCCCGACTGCACAGACAAAACTACTCATTAACTCTTGCAACTCACTCCAGTCTCCTTTTCTCCAAACGGGCTTTAGCTCAGAGACAACAGGGATGGGGCAGGGGAAGGAGTGACAAAGAGGGAAAAAGACTAAAGCTAGAGAGGAGGATTGAATGAGTGAAAGAGCTGCTGGGGTAGAAAAGGGGAAGAATGTGATGTCCCCGGTCTATGAGGGATTCCATTTTTGCCTTTCTAGAATAGAACAGTAAGTCACCAGTCTCTTTGTCTGTCTTTGATCTCTCAGCTCAGGGATTTGGCACCTGACAAACCCCTCTCTGTCTCTGAAAGGAGGCTTGCTGAGAGAAAGCCTCTGAGAGCGGGAGACAGAAAGAGTAAAACAAATTAAGGAAAAAAAGAGTTAGAGAGCATCGGGAGCGAAAAAAGAGACGTATAAAAAAGATGGTGTGGGGGGAAAAAATTGGGTTAGACTTTTGAGGGCTGCATGAGAGGATATGACGAGGGCGTCTCAGCTCAGATCCCATTAAAACTCAATACACATGTGTTCCTGTGCGCCTCTATTTGCGTCTGTATAGGTTTGCCACGGCTGGTCCGGACAGTGATAAATCCAGCAAGTCTTAAGGGAGATTCCTCTCTGAAGCCACGGTCTCTTGGACCACCCACTATTGTGGTCTCTTTCCTCTCACACACACACACGAAGGCTCCTAATAGGAAGCAAATTCCCCCAGCTTTACTTGGATATCAACCTCTCTTTTCTTCCAGTTATTCCCTTTGCAGGGCAGTCGCTGCTATAAACAAGCCCTGATATGTTGACATCACATTTTCAAACACAAGTTCTGAAATCCTGAGTTTCAAACCACAGATGAAGATGCCAGAGCCTGTCTATGGCAAAACGGGGGGATTTGGAGTTCTGCAAAGAATTCTGGGACAGCCTGTGAGGGTCAGCTTGGGACAGCTTAATAATTGACGGGCAAAAAAAAAAAAAAAAACCTCATCAACCGTGCACAGTTTGAGGTAGGCTGCTCTTAGACTGTCTTTAGACTTTTAAGAGGCTCAGACCCAAAGGCTGTGAAGCATGGGACTCAATTAACTCTCCCACCAGCTTTTAGGATTCGGGGGTTGGGTGGGGGGCACCTTCTCAAACAGCTGCTTGACCCCGCTCTCAGCTCCGGACACTTTCCTGGTCAGCGCACATGTACAAACCCTGACTTTGTGTTTTGTCGACTGAAGCGGTCACAACCTCTCGAACAAAACCCACAAACCCTAGTGTCCTCCTGTTTCTAATGATGACACCGGGCGCTGAAAGATTCCTTTAGAGACAGGGAGATAAGACAAAGTACCCCCTTACTAATCTCCTCACTTTTTTTTTTTTGCTACTGTGAAGAAAAAGAAATGGAGGCTTCACGCACCCCTGTGGGCTACAGTCAATGAGGCCCTTAGCTTAGTGCTAGCGAGCAAAGCGACAGGGATTTAGAGCTGATTGAGGGAATGGGACTGGGCAAAGAATGGCTCAGCAGGTAGCAGCTAGCTTTGGCTCTGTTAACGCCACGCTATGCTAATCCAGCAGCTAGGGAGGAGAGTCTGCAGGCTAAATAGCCTGACTTTATTGCGCCTCCAAGACAGGGATTTCCCAGTATTTTAGAGGGTTTGTGGATTTCCTCTGCTGTTTGTGTGTGCAAGTGTGTCAGCCGGGTGGCGGAATATGTGTTTTTGTTGGAAGACCCGGCTTCCCTCTTGGTGCGGTGAACGTGGACAGGCTCTGATTTGATTTCTGGTGTGGGTAACTCATGCAAAAGTTTGTTTATTCGACTATATGCAGGTTTTCTTGATGTATTTATGACTGTGGTGTTGAAATCTATATGCCTTTCAAAACGTACTTTGAGATCCGGGTTGTGCGTGAGCTTTTGAAGAAAAGGGGAGATTGCTTTACCCCTGCAGACTGTGAGTGTGTAATTATCTGACTTATATTGGGTATGAGTTTACCCATCTGTCTTCATTGGAGTTCTTTTTTTTAACACCATAACAATATAGACAGACACTCAAGTATTTCATTCTAACAAAACCCAAACCACAGCCCTCTGGCCTCCATACCATTTGTTGACCCACTGCCAAGCACACGGCTGCCTCACTGACTGACAGGTTATTCGGTCCAATCGGTGTTGCGACTGTCTGCGCCGCACCTTTCGGAGAATTGTTCTATTGTCCTCGTCTTTCTGGTTCAGCGCTCAGGGGCTGAAACGTAACCCTAGAGGAAGGAGAAACTCCTTGAAAGACGAGCCCTCCAATCAAACTGTCACTCAAAGGAAAGGCGAGCAATGTCGCCAAAAGTAGGAAAAGTGTCACTTAGGTTACCATTTCAGGCTGTGAGGTGTGTGTCTGTGTGTGTGTTAGGCCCGGGCTCACAGCCTTGTGAGAGTGACAGAGCTCCCGGTGTGCCAAGTGTGGTGGCATTTGTTTGTTAAATGGTCTGAAATGCCATCGGCTCTGGTTTCATTGCAGCTCCACATCTTGCCAACAGAGCATAGCCTAAATTTGTGAGAGAGACAAGAGGTAGTTATTTGATCTTCTCCTTTTTTTTGGTCAGAGGAAATAGCACCCTTTCCTCCAGTTCTGTTGTTTCTGGTAATGGAACGCAGGCTGGTGAGAAAGGTGAAAAGAGAGAAAGCGCTGAAGTAGAAAAACGAAGACAAAGAGAGAGAGGAAGGGGGGGGGGGGGGACTGGTGAAAGGAACAGGGGCCTCTCTGCAACATGTTGTTCTCTGTTGCTAATTGGGGGGAATTGGTCAAGCCCACACTGCTCTCTTCTTCTCTTCAGGGATAAAATACAGGTAAATTTCAAGTTCAGTCAGTAGGTAATAATCCTTATTACTGAAACTAGTGTTGAGGGACACGCTGGCGAGTCTACTGATTTAGCCTTTGGGAACAAGAGGCGATTTCTATGGGCTTTAAATGTATCCAAGTGATATCTAATAGTCCATTCGTCGTTTATGAATATATATGTAAATCTGACATAATTTTTAAAAAGCTACACAGAGAGATGTTGCTGATGCTTTTAAGATTGCATTTCAGCAAATTCAATTCCTTTTTGGCACACACACTAAAAAAAAAGATTCTTCATCCTCAATAAATGTGATGCAATAATTTTGAGTAAATTCCAACTAATATCTAAAATCAAATAATTAATCACTAAGGAAGATGTGCTTGGTGTAGACAAATCAAGGCCATTTCATTTGACTAGATTCCATTAGATGTTAGTTAAAATTTTACACTGTACTTATGTAACAAAATTACATGGAAAAGTGGCACGTAATTAAATTAGTTAAAGTCAGCATTTCATTATTCATCCAAAGCCTTTTCAAGTGTGATCAAAAACTACAAAGTAGCTACACAACCAGAAACCTTCCAGTTCTAAAAATCGTGACCACTGCCTTCAGATTCTCCACATTTGTTTCCAGTTTGCAGAGAGTACAAACCCCAGGCGACTGCATATATTAACTGTGGGTGTTTCTGCTGTGTTCACCCTCTTTGGTTTGGACTAAAATATCTCAGTAACTATTGGATGTCTTGCCATAGCATTTGCTGCAGTGTAATTGGTCCATTGCAGTCCATACAGTGGATAAAGATTTTGTGGACTGTTGTAATAACTTTGGTGTTTCGCTGACTTTTAATCTTAATCTATATAATCAGATCAAAATTTTTGTTCCATACTTTGATTTGTGAGCAAAAACCCTTCAATGACATTCCAATGAATTTTAGCTGCAAATGCTGTGTCGAAGGACAGAAGCATACAGCTAAAACCACCACTAATTTATTAGTGGGCTGCTTGGGAACTACAGCCTCCCAGCTTCTTCCAGAACTTTCCCCTCTAGTACAAAAGCATTTGAGTCATAAACATGTATTTCATATTGTCCAGATTTGCAACCCTAACCCGACTTCCTCTCTGTGTTTTTGCTATCTTTCAGCTTGTAAGATTGGTTACTACCGTGCTCTGGCCACCGATGGCGCCTGTTCCAAGTGTCCTCTTCACAGTTACTCTGTCAGAGAAGGCTCCACCTCCTGTGCCTGCGACAAGGGATACTTCCGCTCCGAAACGGACCCGGCATCCATGCCCTGCACCCGTAAGTACACCCACATGTAGCATAACGATACGCAGCACGCAGTTATGTTACCAGTAGGCCGTGACAGGCTGTGGTTTGCAGTGATTTTCTAAACAGCCAAAGATAGCTGTAACCAAACACTGTTTTGGAAAGGAACCCCGACACACACACTGAGATAGACCGCCTCCACCGAAACACGGGCATTGATTCTAAAACATGCATTGCCAGGCCCTCACACCCACACACACATGTACACGTACACGTATACACACACTGACAGATAATCATGCAAATTGTGCAAACATAAAAAAGGCGCATGTTGGTTTAATAGGCGTCTTTTGATCTCAGGTGGTACTTAGTCATCGGTCACAGTGACATAGAACTAATGAGGGTAAAAACCGCTGCATCCCAGATTCAGTCTTCCAGACGGTGAACAGGAATGAAACTGTTTGGGGGAGGTGATGAAAAAGGAAAACAAGGGCAAGACATATGTAAAATAAAGCAATGGGGACCAGGGGGATAAAGGGAAGAAAGCTAGAAGACAGCAATGAATCAAGCTAGAGGAAGGTGTTCAGTGGTAAATTCATCTGTGTGTGTCTTCACTTTCCTCCTTCCGGTTGTATGAGTGAACTGCTAGTGAATCTGGTCCTTCCAAGCCTACCCCACTAACTCACCACGTCTGTGATAACAAATATTGCCAACAATCCTGCTGCCTAATGATACCTCTTGCCTTTTTTTAGACCTCGCTCCCACTCTGAGTCACAGAACTGGGAGTTCATAGTGGCAGAAATGCACACAAACACGGAGAGAACAGGAAAAGCCACATAACACCCGAATCCCTGCACTCCCATCTTACGGGAAAATAATAAGATTGATACATTCGTTTGAGAGCCGTTTGTGTTATGAATGAGTAATTTTAGTGTCATGAAGTAATTTTAACAACGAAAACATCTGTTAAGGTGCTTAGCTCATAGTTGGCTCGCCTTTCTGTCAAGTTCCTGAGGAGTCATCACTCAGCAAATCAGCTCACTGAATCAGAGTGGATGAAGTACCCCCCCCAGCCCTAATTATTTCCCTCTAGCATAGTATCTATACAGGATCCAAAGCAATACACCACTGTGAGCAATTTGTAAAATTGGAAATGTTCGACTTTGCTACAAAGTACTACAGAGTTTACACGTATTTTCCAACTGTCATTAAACATGAAAGTAGGAAAGTATTTACTCAGAGCAGCGAGTACAAAAGCTTTTATGCAGTGGCTGGATGTGTCACATAAAGTGGCAATAGAAAGGAGTGAAATGGGTATTTTATTTGAAGGACAGACAACAATGTAGAGCTTTAACAAAAAACTCCATTAAAGGGGACCTATTATGCATTTCCTCTTTTTCTGAAGTACACGTACTGTTATAATGGTGGATGCTCATTAAACATGACCGAGGTTTCAAATAATCGGCTCGCATGTCGACTTAATTTTTTTTCGTAGTGAGGATAAATTACTTGCAAAAAACATAATAACACCTACAGTGTGTATATACGTTACATGAGAAATTGGCATTAAAAAAAATCGGAATTTTGTTTCTTTTTTTTTTGGCAATGAGCTTGATGCATAAAGGCCTGAGGCAAAATAAATAAATGTTTTAAATCTTGTGCTGTAGGCTGTTTGAGAGCTTGATATTCTAGCAGGAATTCTGCTTGGATGCTTTTCATGCTGCATAAGGACATGTAATGTTTTCAGCAAACAATCTCCACCTGGGCGTTCAGCTTCCTGTAATAGAAATTAAAGTTGAAAACAAGAAGAAGAAAAATAAGTGCAGTGCTGCTGATTATGAATCACTGAAAAAAACAAGATAGTTCAAAAACAAAGAATCTGTGCTGCAAAACATATTTTTGAAAAAAAAACAAAAAACAGGATTCCCTGCTGTTTATTCTTTAATACACTTACACCTGATTTGAATTGTTTTTCAATTGCAGTGCAAATATTGATAAATCCCCAAGTATTCATAAATGAAAGTAACAGACTGCTAATCCACCCTCCTGCCTCACTGTTCAGCAACATCTCATATAAACTGGATTACTAGCCGTCTTTTAATGGACGAGCAGGGAGGTCATCCCCATTGTCTCGTTAGTCAGTACGGCATTTCACAACGGCGGCTGCAAGTAACAGCTGTCGAAGCTCATTACTCGACTGATTTTATAGGACCCTGCTTTGTCATTCCAGCTACATTCCTAACTTGGCGGTTAGGAACTGAACATTAGCCCGACTCTCTCAGCGACCTTTGCCCTGCCTCGTCAGCCGGTCAACATTTGATCTTTGAACTCTCACCCTGTCTGTCGACTGCTGTTTTCCTTCCCCGTACATTTCTTTTTTTGTTTTTTGCACATCTCATCCACATGTTAGAGCTCTGTAATTACAGCTGTCACTCTTACATCCCTACTCATCCACATTTTGTTTTCACTCTCTCCCTCTCTCTGTTTCTCTAAAAACCCACTCAGAGTCACGAACAGAGCAGATGAAGAAAAAAAGCCTCTTAAATTCATTTCCCAGTTTGCTTTGCTGAAGGTCAGGCTGGGAACGAGCCAGCATCTCTGGTAATTGGGGAGCATGTCTTTGTGTGTGTGCGCGTGTGTGCGCGTGTATGGGTTATTGAAAACACTTTTCCTCTCTCTTAGTTTGCAGTCTAGCAAAGTAACATTATGATTAAAACTGGATGTTGTAGTTTCATCATTTGCACGACTCCAGCTGTATTCTAGCTCTCAGTGCCCGCACCTTTTTCATTGGGATGTTCTTTTGGCCAGCCATTAATGCACGCTGCATGTGAATGGAAACGTTGGTTACTAGTCAGATAGTCATCTTAGGAGATTTTATGTACTATAACAATTTTTTTTGAGAATTCTGGGGTTTCATTTTTCTTTCTTTTTTTTGTTCCATCAACCTTGAGCTCTAGTCTTTTTCATAGTTGGGATACAGGTTTTAGCTGTGGTTACTTTTGTTTTCATTTTTAGGAAAGATTTTTATGTTCTCAGCAGGGGTGCAACCAAGGTTTTGCCAGAGGGGGGGCACTGGCCACTACTATGGCCACCCTAATTGCCAGAATTTTCTGGCAATTATTTCATGCTTCAGGCTTTACAGCCGTAAACAAGAATAATTATTTAAGGACTTTATATTACATAATAATATATAGAGATATGTAGCACTCATGCCTTCATAAGTAAATGACAAAAGAGATCAAAGTGACCAAAAAATTGGTTATTTGGACCTCAGTTTCTGTACCACCCCAGTCTATGTAATAGTGTCTAATAGTCTCAGCCTGGCCACCTCTATAGAAATGATCTTGCTCTGCAGCTGGAGCACTGAGATCCATACACGCATACACTTCTTTTTTTTTTTTAATAAAGTAATCAGGTAGAAGATATCACCGAACACAATTTAGTGTACAATATTAAAACTAGGTAAAATACCCATGTGAGTGGGTATAAATACACCCACACACAAAGCAGTAATGAGGACCAGCGACAGACACCCGTGGGAGCTGCTTGCTCTGCTTGTGTTCAGGTTATAAGGAGGGGTTGTTCTCCATTTTGGGGTTTCTGTTGGCCCTTGATGTGTTTTTCAGATTTTTCCCCAGTTTTCTTAGCGGTGGTTTTGTGGAGGAAGGAGGTACGGAGTAAGGAATGAACGCAGACTGTGGAGGACTCAAGGGGGGCATTGAATGAATCCCAGCCGGATGGTAATAGCAGGGTCGTAGCTCTGGCCAATTTAGCCTGGCTCTTTAACTTGGTCCTGCGCTGCACTAGGCTAACAATTACTGATAGAAAGAGACAGACAGACAGAGATAGGGGTGGAGAGGGTGGGAGCTTGCTGTGGGGAAAGATGGAGAATGGGAGTGGAGTAAAAATGAGAAACACAGATTAAGGTGGGGAGGGGGGGGGAGTATGGAAGTGAAAGAGCAGCAGGAAATAAAGAAGTAATGCTCTGAGCAAATTGCTAGGCCATAAACGAACAGAAAGGGAGGGAAAAGAAATCACCAACTTTCTTTAGGAGAAACTTTCCAAGTGTCCCCCTGGATACCTCCCATAAGGAGCGTGAATTTTGAGGCCATGTTGAGCTAACGTTGTATGAAGGTTGTGCGAGCATGAGCTCCCGTCTCCCCCTGCCATTCTTTCTCCCAGGATTAATTACCGGGTGTCAGTCACAGCCGACGGCTCTCCCACGCTCCCTTGTTCCCAATGGTGCCTTCTGGGAGAGCGACAGGTACAGGCAAATGTAGTTTGCGTGTGTGTGTGTGTGTGTTTGCAAGGAAGAATACTGATATGGTATTTAAGATTTAGATTTTATTTTTATTTGTTTATAAAAGCAAAGCTACATAGTGCAGTTTTTAGGTTTGTATTAGCAGAACAAAAAATTCTTTATGGGATGATTATACACATTCTCCTGTCAATGGACATCCTGCCCCCTAAAGACCTTTACACACCAAAAAATTGCTACTTTTCAAAAAATTGAAATTCCAAACTTTTTGGATGCAAGCTTGTTTTATAACGTACACACCAAGAACTGAATTTTTTCGAAACATTTGTCCTACGAAAATGCACTACGAAAAAAATTGAATTGACGTCAAGCAATGATGAGCTGGTACTGATGTTTCTACAAAAGAAAAGGAAAAAAACGATTCTCGCAAGCAGCAGCAGGGAGAATTTTATTGTTTGATCCAGGAGTTGAAACTGTATCCCGACTGCTTTTGTACACATATTGGGAAGTCAGTGGGACAGTTTGAGCTCTTGCTGGCAGAGTTGGGACCACATCTGAGGAGACCGAGTAATCATTTCAGAGAGTCGATTGAACCGGAACAGCGTCTAATTGTGTTTCTGAGGTAAACCGGATTATTTTAATATTTGGATATTCAATGCTGTGAGTGCGCTTGTTCCTAAATGCAGTGGTCTGATTGGTCAGATCTGTTTGTTTCATTCAAAAATCTGAAAAATCCAGCTTGGATAGAAAAAGATGAATGCCACAAATTTGTTTAAAAAAGCAAAGCAAATACAAATGAGTTTGGATAATAATATGATCTATATTTCTCAGTTTGTACATTTTTACCAGGGAGCTGATTTTGGGGTTTGAATCATGTTTGATGGATTAGTTCTGTCTAACACCCTTTCATCAGCACAGTATATGTAATTGTTCAATACATACACAAGGGAAAATTTTTCCTTGTGAGTTGTTTTTTTTTAGCTGTCTCCTATATGAAAAGCTAAAGAAAACTCAGCTAACATAAGGATGTCTAGTTTTATAGATTTGAGGTAATGGAACTGCGTCTGTGTTTCCATAACATTTCAATTATTAATTTAACAGCGTAGCACTGCTGTGCAAATGATCAGCCACCTTTGTCCTGTTACGTTTATGACACCTGAAGTCCAGATAAGAGCCCAGTATCTCAGATAGTGTGTCAAGAATTGGTGTAAAGGTAGTAGGTGTGAGTTAAACCTAGCTCACTGACAAAGCCGCTATTGTGATAACGCTTTGAGTGGGCACCTTAAATTAGAAATCCCATCTGTAACTTGTTCCCATTGTCTGGGCAGCAGATGTGGGGAATAAGGTGAAAGAGCAAATGAGGAAAAGTGGGCGAGGAGATGAAAAGGCAGGGGCAAAGGATGGTGGATGAGTCCTTTATCATGATTTTTAATGGGAATGTATTAATAGATTTTCATGGAGGGCTACACTTGGTAAGGGGAGGCTGAGCGGTGGTGCTATTAGCGCAGTCCATTCTGCATCCTTTCATCTCAACGCTCATGTACTGGGCAGTTAAACCGATACCTCTCCTTACCAGCCACACTCATTATTTGCTCTCCCTCCTTGTATCCAACCCTCCAGACCTGCTCCTTACATACTAATCAGGTTTTTTTTCTTTTGCTTTCTGGGTGAACAGACGGTGTTTGTCTTCTCCATCTCCTTCCTCTCAGCCTCTGCCTCCCCTCAGCATTTGCGAATTTACCGCTATCTGCCAGAATAACGCTGGAGTCGTGTCCATACACGCACAGCCAAGCGCCTTCCTAGCGCACAGTTACTCGTCTCCATTAATACGCTGACACTCAGAGCGCGCTTCTTCCTCCTCGGGCGACCATGCGTGCACAGCCCCACACGCGGTCCTCCCTCTGCTGCTCTTGGTGTCTCTGTGAAATCATTCATTGCCATTCTCCTTCTCCAAAAATAACACTGATAATTAATTTCCGTTGTGAAATGATTCGTCTGCGGACTGACTAGCTTTCATATTTCACCCTGCATCGATCCCCTCAGCCAGCTCGCGTGCGCTTCATTAGTCAGAGGGAGAGAGAGAGTGGAGAGCAGTGAGACAGGGAAAACAGAGACATGGGGAGAGAGAAAGTGAGAGTTAAGTCAATTACCGCCGCTTATGTTTGAAAACAACGCAAAAAAACACACTAATTACAACGGAGCTGACATGTAAATTGGGATTGATGTGCCAGGAAGTTTGTCACATAGCTGCAGAGCTGCTTCCATATAAAACTACAGCATGTGGCTTTTTATATCAAAGCAGGGACTAAATAACAGGCTCCAAAGCAAACTTTGTTTAAAGTTATTCACTGACTGCCATAAAGTCCCACTGTTAGCAGTGGGCTCAGGCATCCCACCACTTTCCAGCTGATTCGACAGGAATCTGAAAGAAAGTCTGTTGGCCTATTGGATTTCTGTTAGCATTCTGAATTAACTGAGGTGAAACTGGATCCTCCCATTCTGTAATGGACAGGACATTAAAAGGTAACTCAAGAAGCCTCAGCTCCCAATAAACGGAGAACCCAGTCAATTACAAATTCACAACTTATGCATAGAGAGGATTAATTGCCACAGGTATTCATGAGGATTATGACAACTGTCCAGATCAGCAGTTAATTTCAGACCTTGATGTTTTTTTGCGGTTTGGTGAATATGATGACAGCCTGTTCCTTTAACGTGTTATTTTTACTGAAGTAAAACCTTGCAAGTTAAGGTTCACCTATTGTGCATTGTGTGTATCTTAAATCTGTAGGCTTAGTCTGCCTTATTAACTCAAGTTAATTCATCATGTTTTACCAGTTGACATAATTATTACATAACATAATTAAGTTGTTCCAAGAATTCTTTTTTTGTGTGTCGTGAACATTAGTAGATGGATACTGAACACAGTATTGCCAACTTAGCGACTTTGTCGCTATATTTAGCAAGTTTTCAGACCCCCTTAACAACTTTTTTCTAAAAAGTGACTAGCAACAAATCTGGCTACTTTTTTCTGGTGTTATTGGAGACTTATGACGACTTTTTGACGTGAAAGCACATAGGAGATATCAGAGGTGTGGACTCGAGTCACATGACTTGGACTCGAGTCAGACTCGAGTCATTAATTTTATGACTTTAGACTTGACTTGAAAAAATGTTCTAAGACTTGTGACTTGACTTGGACTTTTACACCAATGACTTGGGACTTGAATTGGACTTGAACCGGTTTACTTGAAAAGACTTGATATTTTACCCCAAATATAAAATTTAACATGCATATTATATAGAGATTGAAAATGTGACGTCATTCACGGGTAGAACCGCAAAGGATTCTGGGAACTCGTGGCAAGCGGTACTAGCGCACGCAGGCTTTCAATTAAAATCAGTTATACAGCAACACAAAAAATGTCAAGAAGCTGTTGTATTATTAACTGCAATAGCCGGTCGCATGACAGCCACGGGAAGCCGACGGGTAAAGAGATCGGTTGTTATCGGATTACATCGTTGAAGAGAAATTGTTCATGTTTCCGAAGTAACAAAGACGCGACGGATGGCCTGGATTGCAGCCATTCAAAGATCAAATATAACGTCCCAGAACCCTCCAGCTCACAGGTTAGTCTGCTCCAAGCATTTACACAAAGGCCAGTCTGCTGTTGTAGTTAATACGTCATTTTCATAACATAATTGGTGATATAGGTTACAAGCAAGTCTGGCGCTGAACAGAAATTGTCGCGCTATGCTCCTTTATTTATTGTGCATAAATAGTGAATTGTCCTGACACAATATTGCGTTTCGCTTCTGTTATTATGGTACATTGACAAAAACATATGCTTTTATTCACAGGATAAAACAGGTTTTTTGTATCACTAATTGCCCAGTACGATTACAGCATACAGTATTATTGTCACTGCTACATTTCTGTGACGCTACCAGAAATTATTTCCACTACTAATTAATTACCGTTGAGCTCAAAGGTTATATTAATAAACGGTTAACGAATGTGTATTTATGACGATGATTTGTGAGACTGGTAAACTTATGATACATACGATGGTCTTTCGTTCGACACGGTGCGTTTCAAGGTCCTGCACCCATCTGTCGGTAAACTGTACCTGGGCTTGTTGCAGTGACCGGAAGTTACTAAACTTCATGAGTGTATGCACTCACTCCAAGAACCGTATGATTATAAATATGCATATAAATATGCTAAGATGAGATAGCTGACTTCATCTAACTAGCAAATGTTGTCCAGGCTATGTTGGTGATAGTTTTTTTTTTAATGTGTATGATATTTTTGTCATGCGATTTTAAAGCCGGTCCTACAACCGCATCCAAGAATAACATGCAGCTTATCTCAGAACTGTCGGTGAAAATTATTCTTGGAGCTAGGTTTAATTGAGCTGCATTTTAAAGAGGTGCAATTTCACAATTTGTGTATATTTTCTACGTTCACTATTTTGTCATGTGTTGAGAAAAACACAGATTTTAAAATTACATGGTCTAATATTTACATTTAGCATATAACTGCAACATTATTTTTTCGTTTTTTTTTTTTTAAAGACTCGAAAGGACTTGAAATTCAAAGTTTCAGACTTGTGACTTGACTCGGACTTTTACACCAGTGACTTGAGACTCGACTCTGACTTGCCTGACATTACTTGAGACTTGACTTGAGACTTGAGGATAAAGACTTGAGACTTACTTGAGACTTGCAAAACAATGACTTGGTCCCACCTCTGGGAGATATTCACCCCTACTAACTACTACCCTACTAGCTAACTCTGCCAGAGGGCCTATTTCATGTCACTTTTGCCGGTCCCAAGTCCAGATAAAGAAGGAGGGTTGGAATTGTGACATAAAAAAAACCCAATAATTGCTAAAAGAAATTTAATTTCTAGTTCTAAATATATTCTAAATGCTTTTAGGATGATTTTTTTTTACTCACTATGTCTCTTTCACAATGTTATTTCTCTCTCCTACAGGGTCTGTTACAATTACACAGGCATGACCAATTATGCAAACTGGGCGATGACGTCATTTAGTGACTTCTAGCAACTTTTAGGACAGCCAATAGCGATTTTACTTACTGAGGAGTTGGCAACACTGGCTGAACAGGCCTGTTAATATGTGTAAAAACAAAAAATGGTTAACGGGAACACTAGCTGAATGTGCTACGTTTAGCTCATTTAACAGTCTTTGAAAAGAGTCAGTAGTGGGGGTGGGGGTTGGGTTTGAAATTGTGTCCATCTTGCAATAAATTGGCAGAAACCCCGCTGCTTTAAACCATACGCTAACCACTGCCGCTTTAGATAGCTTATTAGCATAAGGAACATGAGCACACAGCTAATTAGCTTATAATTACTTAACACATTACTGAAGCTGCTTCTTAAACCTACAGATTGCTGTTTAAATCATTACAAAAATATGTTCTAAACAAAAGCTGGCTAAACTCAAGCTCAATTAAACTGCATATTCCACCACAAAGCACCGCTAACACATGAGTAGCTAACAGCTTAGCAGTTACTGTAAAAGTAACTGACAGAATAAAGGACAGTAAAAGACAGAATCGTGAAAGTGTGGCTGCTTGTATTATGGATTTCTTCTCAATTTCAGTAACCACAAGTCAATGTTATTGCATCTGTGTGCTTTTTTAGCATTTGGCATGCTGCTTTTTACAACGCCAGCTCTCCTCCCTCCCTCTGTAGGCCCTCCGTCGGCACCTGTGCATCTCATCTCCAATGTGAACGAAACCTCCGTAAACCTGGAGTGGAGCCCACCCCGGAGCTCTGGGGGTCGCCAGGACTTGACATACAACGTAGTGTGTAAGCGCTGCGGTTCTGACGGCCGGCGCTGTCAACCCTGCGGAAATGGAATCCACTTCAGCCCACAGCAGCTGAGCCTGAAGGGAACCAGGGTGTCCATCAACGAGCTACAGGCCCACACCAACTACACCTTTGAGGTGTGGGCGGTGAATGGAGTCTCACCTCAGAGCCCAGGGCCTGAGCAGGCCACATCAGTGACCGTCACCACCAACCAGGCCGGTAAGGCGATGGGAGCTGATTCAGCCGATCCTAACATGGTTTCCTGTGACCCCATAATCATCAAACATCTGTTTAATCACGTATTAACATATATTCCAAACCCTCCTTACGCTTGCTTACTTTAGTGAGTTCAGGGGGGTCTTCTGGTTTTGCAGGAGATCACAAAACATAAACTCTCACACTGTGTGAGAGTTTATGTTACCAGAGTGTGCTGGCTCATGTATGATACAGAGCACGGGTTCATTTGACTGAATGCTTGAAAGTACTTTTTGGGGGGCATGTCAAAAACATGTTTATTAAAGTTGTGAATAATTGGGGGGTAGGTTGGGTGATTACTGAGGAGGATGATGATGGATTTTCAGCAGAGGGAAATGATTTTATGCAATATTTCACTGGAGTTTTGCATAATTAGGCATAAGAAGCCAGGGCTGACGATGGGGGCACCGTGCTATATTTAGCACCCAAACTAATGAATTAGATGAGTGGTATTGATCTGGGGAGGATTCATTACAAATTCTGCTGGATTACATGTGCCTGTGTGTGTAATTATTGTCATAGAATACAACCACAGGCTCCCCTTCTGAGCAGGAGAAGAGCCCTCCAGCTTCCATGCTGTATTCAAAGCCTCCCGTTATTTAGTCATTTAGCCATTTTGTGACCAGTTGTTGTGTAAATGGATTTTATGACCCGGGTCTTTTCTCTTCATCCCTCCCGTCTATCCTCCGCTTATAGACGATCATTACCTTGGTCTGCTTTACTGCTCTGCTCTTGGGTGGCAAGCTAAGTGCCTTTTTGTGTCTTCTTTTATCGCTAATTTCCATCCCTGGGAAAAGCGAATATCTTCAATAGGGCTTGGACTGGCAATTTAAGGACACAGTGGCTTGATTTATCAGCCGGGGTCAGGAAGATAGAGATGAATGGATGTACTGCCTGTGGGAGAGCTGCGAGTACTGCCAGAAAGGCCTATGTGGGAGCTGTAATGCAGCACACCCTGGAGTCCGGGCTGAAGGCTCATAATAGCATGTCAGCGTGACCATGCTGATGCACAGTTGCACAAAAAAATGCAGATTTTTTTTTTCTTACAGAGATTCAGTCCCAAACACACACACACACACACACACACACACACACACACACACACACACACACAGAGCCCCCTAAGGTTGCTGGAGGCTAATGTGCTGACTTGAAGTTGTAAGATACAGATGATGCTGCCTTTGGCTCGTCACTGGTGCATGTTTCACAAATGTTCGCCAGGATTAGTTATATGAAGCTGCAGCTGGAAGCTCTATTATAGTGTGTGTGTGTGTGTGTGTGCGTGTACTTGCACATGTGCAGCACTGACTGCATGCATGGTGAGAAGTAAAAAAATGTTTTGCAGAGATGCTTGCATGAATGCAGATGATCTACATTTGCTTCTTAAACAATGTCCTCTGTGTGTATCCGTGTGTGTGTGTGTCTCTTATAATTTGTGTGTGTGTGTGTTAAAAGAGAATAGCTCCAGACTGATTGGATTTCTTCCTGCTAATGCTCGGTAGGGGCTTTAGAAGCTCTGGTTTCAGCCGCTGGTAATCCAGCCGCTGGTAATCCAGCCAGTCATCTGTGGCTGTCCCTCTCTCTGTATCGCCTCCCCTCATCCAGACACCGAGGATTACACATTTATTATGATAGATTTATTAGGATTTATAAGTGCTGTGGAAAAGACACCCCCGCCCCATTAAAGTTCAAATTTCGGCTAGGGAGGAAGAAGTGAGTTAGGCAGGTTGGAAAGGATCTGGATTTTTTTTTTTTTTTGGCACGAGAGGAAAGTGTAGGAAGGTGCAGTGGAGAAAAATGAATGCCGTCAGATAAAAATGAGCAGTGCAGCTTAATGTGCGTGTGTGTGTCTGTGGCCAGGCATGTATTTATGCGCGTACAAGAAGGTCAGATTCCATGTGTCGCCACGAACAATTCCACTGTCGTAAATCAGGCGGGGTGTAACCCTTTCACCCGGGCTACAGGAGGAAAGCGAGGGGAAACGGGGATGGGGAGGGTGAGATGTCCAAGCTTTGAACTGACCCCTGGCTGTAAATGGATGTTTTCTTCCCCTTTTATAAGATCGAGCGCTCTATATGTCGATGTGTGTTTGTGTGTGAGAGAGGGAGGGGGCCATTTATGTCCTGATACAAAATACTTCAGGTGGCTAAAAGTGAATTCATGCATAAGGATTGTGTGTGTGCGTGTGTGTGGGCACTTCCATCAGTGCGTGTGTGTGTTTCCATCGTTCTGGCAACAAATGGGCCGGCATACATGTGGAAATGTGTTCTCGGGAGGTGGAGGCTGACTCTAGATAGGTGGAGGGGGCGAGGAGGGAATCTTGTAAGCAGGAGCCATTTTCTCCCAACACCCTGAAAAATGGCTCCCTCCTCGACTCTTTCTCCTTGGCGGCGAAGGCAAAGAAAAAAAAAGAAAAGAAAAAAAGAGTGACTCAAATCTGGCAACCAGGCTCCAATCTGGCAACCACATGTGCAGCCCCTGTCTGTTTTAATGTCAAACTGTAATCGGCCGCGTATTCGCGCAAATCCTCCACCGCAGATGCTCCTCGCTGCACAAATACTCCGTGATGAGCACGCCCGCTCAACGAGCTGGAAAAGGAGAAAGAAGAAAATAAAAAATAAAAATCTTTTCTGCCGGGAAGGTTATTTTTCAAACCAAACCCTGAACTCTGTGTGCCTCTGCCAGGTTTTTACCGATTATAATTTATGCATGTGCGCAGTGATTGAGTTTTTTTTTTTTTTTTTGCTGTCTGAGCTGTGTGAGATAATGGGGCTAGGTGTGTGTTTTTCTATGTGAATTTCTATCTTTCTGTTTGTATAATGAGTTCCTTTGTGTTGCTGGGATGTGTATGTCTGTGTGTGTGTGTCTGTGTGTGTTGCAAAGCATTTTTTTTGAGAGAGAGCACAATTCTGAAATAAGATCTGAATATTCATTGCGTCTAACACTTATTATTCCACCGGCGTGTTTAGCCCACGCGTTCAGAGGGGGGCGGTAAGAAATTACAGATCTGTCCCACATATTTAAATTCATCTACAGAGGTGCCAGCAAGTCTAGCACGCTGTGCCTCAGGTGAATGTTTCAATTTTAGGATCTCAAGTTTAGCTGTGCACGATTTGTCTGTATGCATTTGTGCACAGTTTTGTTTTGTTTTTTATTTTTACCACGTTTTTTGTTTTTGTAGTTTTTTTAAAGAGACCTTAATGGATCTCTTCTTCTGTGTGTGAGCCGAGCTGCCTGGTCGTGTCCATTAGAAGGGATCACTCAGAAAATCTGTCATCTTTATCCTCACATTAGTCGAGAGGAAAATAAAAACGCAACAGGAGCAGCAGAACACGATTAAATCGCCATATCTGTCATCTTTGGAGGGTAAGATGGATGTGTGGATTACCTCCAGGGAATGAAGGCCCGTGACCTCCTCGGGGGTTTTCCTTTCGGAGTTGGAGCATCCTCAGTCGGCCCCAGGAGGGCCTTCAAATTGGCTCTTGCTGCCGGCTAAGATTGATCAGAGGGCTACAAATGGCCGTCGTGTAATTGTTTAAGGGAGACGCAACACATTAGGCCAACAGGATGACACAACCTTGGGTTAATCTATTTACTAAGAGATGTCTGCAATCCCATCCCTCTCCATCACAGTCGACCCCCACCAGTCGCAAGCCCTCTGCCTCCCCCTCCCCTCTCCCATCTCCCCCTGTCGCTTCTTCACCCCAATGAAACTCAATCCCTTGGTTGGTGCTTGAATTCCAGGCCTGTTTGAACTCAATCCCCCAGCTAAAAGCAGGGTTTTGTTAGCATTAGCTTGTGGGCTAGGCTCCCTGGAGCCCCCGCTCAAAGTGATGAGAATGTATATAATGTCATAGATAATCCAATCATAATCGGTGGACTGTGAACCCCTCATTAATCATCCCCACTGTAATTTTTTAAAAGGCAGATGGTCTGGAACGAGTAAGGTTACAGTAATCAGCGAGGGGCAGAGGTCAAAGATCTGCTCCGTTTGGAGTCGTAAGAGCAGATGCCATAAAAAAACTGTGTTACCTGGGCGTTAGTGGGAATGTTTGTCTATGTGGTGCTTTGTTCTGACTCTGTGGGCGAGGTTGTTGGGAGTATTATTTAACCCTCTGTGGTCTCGGTGCCCTGAGTCCTAACCCTAACGCTGTGTTATTAGAATATGTGACGTTTGGTTTTTGCAATCAGGGGCCAAAACCAAAAGCAAGCATTTTAACTGACACAAGTATCACAAGTATTTGCATTTTCCCCTCTACTTTACAGGAACTTTGCTGATGATAAATCCATCATGGTTTTATTTTGGTCTTTTTGTCTGTGTTTATCTGTGGAGCTTTATTCTATCATCTCGTGACTGCACTGCTATATCTCCCAAAACTCAGTCCTTACACGAGTTGTTCCTCTGTTTACAACTCTATCTCTCCTACACCTATGGATTTTCTCTTCGTAAAGTCGTGAGCGTGTATGACCCAATTTACGTGTTGTCACACTCCCCGGAGATAGAGGTTTGATTTGTGCAGCGGCGACGCACTTGGAGGGAGGGGCGAGCATAAGCCATTATCTGTGCTTTAACCTTCATGTGTTAAAGGCGTCTGAACACAGATAGCACGGCTGCTTGAAATATGGCCTCATTATCAGCTGCTGCAGAAAAGGCTCGAGATAAGATCGCTCTCTGGAGCTTTAATGAAAACCAATTGATTTGCTCTCTTAAAGACAAAAAAATGCAAAGGTGTCGAGCCCATTTGATTTTATTCATATACTTTGCGGTTGAGAAAAGTGCCTGAGACGCTCGTGTCACGGGAGAGCTTGTATCGGTTTTATAGACGCCAACGTTTAGTTCACGCTCCTTCTGTCAAATCAACTGTGTGGCCGCACGGTTTCGCAAGACCCCTGATTCTGAATGAGAGCCAAGCTAAAGAGAAGTGGAAGCGATTGCCTCGTGGCTTGTTTGACTTTCTCAGCATGAGCAGGAGAACGCGTGGGACAGAACAGACTCAATGTCTCCAAGGGTGAAAACAACAGCTAAACATATTTTTTCTCTTCTGTTTCCTCTTTCTTTGATCGTCTCACCAGCTCCCTCTCCAGTGACTTCCATCCAGGCCAAGGATATCACAAGACACACCATTTCCCTGGCCTGGCAGCCACCGGAAAAAGCCAACGGGGTCATTCTGGAGTATGAGGTCAAGTACTACGAGAAGGTGAGGGACGGTGCGAGAGATTTTGTTTCTGCTGAACCGTCAAAGCAAAAGCAGCCTCTGAATAAGTTGTATTGTCTTCTTTCTTTTTTTTTTCCTGTCCCGCTGTAGGACCAGAATGAAAGAAGCTACCGCATCATAAAAACCTCATCAAGGAGCACCGACATCAAGGGCCTCACCCCCCTCACCTCCTATGTTTTCCATGTGCGGGCTCGCACAGCGGCCGGCTACGGAGAATTCAGCGGCCCGTTTGAGTTCATGACCAACTCGGGTGAGTTAAGTCACACTGCCTGTTCATCTTCGTCTTCTTCTCCCTGCAGAGCCAAGAGAGGCCTGATTCCAGCTCCGCCACGGCAGTGTCTGAAAAATTCCTACAATGATAGCATCTCTTACAAGTTTGTCTCTTTCATTGGAGAGTCATTAATCAAAATTGCTGTTGTCTATAAAAGATAAATGATATTGTCCTCCGGCACCTGACTGGCAACTTGAATATCTTCCATTATTCACGTCTGAGTATCAGCCTCAGTAGACGTGCCAGCTGATGTTTAAACTGTATGAAGCTTTGAAGAATGGCACCATTTGTGGCGTTTTCAGTCAGAAGCTGCTGCTAGATAATTCTCACTGCTCGCCAGAACTCTTTAATTGAATCAGTTTCAAGCCAAAATAAATGTATTCATTTCTCTACCAGAGTCTAAGGCACACAAACCCTGTGATAACCGGAGCAACAGCGCCTGTGTAGGTGGACTCTGATCACAATTTCAGATTAGCCTCTCAAACCTCACTAACCCACTAGTGGGTTACTTACTACAGTGATATAGAGTGCAGCCAAAACTTGTTCAGACCCTGAGAAGTTTATTTGAAATTCTAGTGGAGATCCCACAGTTTCCAAAGATTTCCATTTGATACTGAGTAGCAAAAAAAAAAAAACTTGGGAAAATCTGTTACAAAATAAATCAAATGCTATAAGACAGAGTGGAATAACATGACCTTATAAAACTCCTTTGAGGGGAAATGAATGAGGAAAACTGTGCAAGATGTAAATGAAAGTCTGTTTTTTCAGGAAGAATTTTACTACTGACTAATGCCCGACTTGTGCTTCAACTTGAAATCTGCATAACCGGGAACCCCTCTTAACCCTGAGGCCACAACCTTCTACGTAACCTGACGTGCACCTCCAGAGAAATGTAACTACACGCAACCCGCCTGCAACGACTCTCATTGGCGTGGAAGGTTTTGGTGCAGGGTTAAGAGGGGTCTCTGATTAAAGTTACGACACAGATTTCTCTCTGAAGCAAAGATTTGGCATCAGACTGCATTTGTGGTGGTGAAAGGGGCACGAGTTGGGCACGTCTATAACAATACATATCATACATACTTTGTGACGATAAATAACTGAGTAGTAATCTCTCCAGTCTGACAGCACGGTACATACACCAGCCGTCCACCTGCTAGAGCTTCTGTTTATGGTGGACTTGGCCTCTAAGATGATGGTCTGTGTGCCAACGGGTGACACACAAAACAGTTGTTATGCACCCGAGTAGCTTGTAAGTAGTGGTAAACAGCACCATCACTCCAATAATAATATGTGGCCTATTAAATCTAATCTCAGCTTTCTGTGTTTTCTTAGCATTCAGCTTTTGGTCCAGTGAATATATTTCCACATAATGTTTCCCGTTACTGATGACACAGAGGGCTAGAGAGATCCACTAGAAGCCCAGGTGTCCCTTTTGTAATGCAGATAGAGACAGCAGCGCATGATAATGACACGGTCAAGCTCACATCCTAATGGGCTGTCATTGTCTCCCAATGAAGCATGCGAAACAGTGGACTTTATGATCAGAATAGTAAAATGGAGGGAGAGCGAGCAAACACTGCGTGGGGACAGGAGGAGGCGGAGGGATGAGGGGTATCGAGTTACTTTGCTCTTTTTTTGTTGTTTCTCGTCAACCTTTTTTCTCTCCTCTCTCCGATAGTCCCAGCTCCCATTATCGGCGACGGGGCCAACTCCACAGTGTTGCTGGTGTCAGTGGTGGGCAGCGTGGTTCTGCTCATCATCCTCATCAGTGCTTTCGTCATCAGCCGACGGTGAGCTTCGCTACCCACCCCCGCCCTTCCATCGAACTCTGTCCCTTCTGCTTTCTGTCTATCTCTCTTTCTCGGCACACAGATGAGGGATGTCTTACTTAGTGCCGTCAGGAAATGGAAGTCACTCAAAAGAGCACACACATACACACACTAACACTCCCAGACAGCTAGTGCAACTCGCTCACGTCGGATGAGTGATGACTCGCCACACCGGAGATGTGATTGACAGCTCCGACAGCTGAAGGGATGCAATCAGCGACCCTTCGCTCCCTGTCCTCTGCATCCAGCCCGCTCCCTTCGCATAGTCCCACCCGCCTCCACTCCACCCCGTCCCTCTCCCACTATCTCTCAGCTAGTGGCTGTAATCCTGCCGCTAGTTATTTTCTCCTGCTGCACCTTGCTGACCGCCGCGACGAGAATGAGAGAGCGACGGGAGGGTGGACAATGAGATAAGCGGGAAAAAGTAGGAGATAGAATAGAGCGAGGACGAGGCTGAGAGGCATCAGGTGGATTTGCAGTGACCCAATCTCAGGGTGTTAACCAGCGAGCAGGACAAAGCACCATCACACAGATGGGATTACATGCAGATGGGGCTGCCTCACCTCAGGGTGTAAAACCACACACACTCTCTGCATGTGTTTGTGTTTGTGTGCGCTTCCATATGTGTTAGGGGTGCGAGTGCATACATCCTGTGGAAAAAAAATAAAGTTTTGTGTGCGTGTGGTGTGGCAGTGGGGGGAGGGGGGTGTCAATGGCTTGTGTGTTGATTCTTGAATTGACCAAATCACTGTTTGCATGTGTGTATTGGTGCCATGAATGATAGGGAGTGAAGGGGGCTGTTGATTGTGTGTGTGTGTGTGTGTGTGTGTGTGTGTGTGTGTGCTCTCTTTTCCATGTGATTGCCTCTCTCTGCAGCCAAGCAGGTGGTTGTCTCAGGCTTTTTTATATGCATGTGACGGCCACTGTCATTGTGCTGCCGCGTTCATCCTGTGATTGTGGGGAGGGACTGTAATCACGTAGCCGTTTACCATCATTACACAGCCGTAGAAGAGGACAATGTCTCGCACATCTGGTCATTTCCACCACTGACCTTAACACGTCAATAATAAGCACAGGTGTCAGGCAGCCTGAGGGATTTGCAGGGATTTAAGTGCATCTTCTCTAGAATTGATTTATAGCTTTTATATTCGTTCAGCTTCTCTGCTCCATGTTGTTGTTATACGCTCAGTGCCCTTCAGGAAGCTTCAATGTTGGAAGATTTCTCACTTGACTTTGATGCAAAAAATATATCGAAGTAAAACTGTTATCAACAAACATCTAAACTAAAGGCACTTATAGTATTTATTTGGATTATTACTATTATTGTTGCACTGATATGTATTTTATGAAGTAATCATTTAGTTTTTGCATAATACTAATAAGACTGTATTATTATTACACAGTCTTAAAGGGTATCGGTACATATTTGTGCTATATTTACGTCTACAATTGTGGATTATCATCTTTAAGCATGGTCAAAATCTCAGGTAACAGGGTCAGAAAATGGAAAAAGTAGTCCACGTGTGCAATATGAACATAAAGATTAGGGTTTGGTTTCCAGCATTGTTTTTGTCACCTCACGAGGATTTCTTTAGTAACTAGTCACCTGAAACCCTTCCTTTAATGGGGACACAGGTTCATGTTGGCCCCATAGATTTATTCTGAGAGCTATAGATGAATTTCCCTGAAATATGGAGGAAGAGCTAAGAAGTAACGTCTTTTGTTTGAGGAAGTCTGGTAGCCAATCAAAAACACACACATGCCCCTTTTTCCAGCCAACTGGGGGCAAAATATCAAATCAAATCAAATCAAATCACTTTTATTGTCACATCACATGTGCAGGCACACTGGCACAGCACATACGAGTGAAATTCTTGTGTGCGAGCCCCACAAGCAACAGAGATGTGCAAACACAACAACACAAACGAGCAAAATACAAGAATGGCCAACCTGAAACTAATAAATATATGTACAATATATAATAGTGTATGCATTTCTGGATGTGTATACTAAATATTTTCCTACGTGTGTGTGTGTGTGTGTGTGTGTGTGTGTGTGTGTGTGTGTGTGTGTGTATACACATTTTTACAAATTAAATAGTAAAAAAAAAAAAAAAAAATAATAATAATAATAATAATAATAATAATAATAAAATATATAAAATATACAGAGTTGAATATGTGCAAAACAAGTGGCATTTATATACAGTGTGGAGTGCATAATGTTGAAGTTCCAGTAGTGAAGCTGAGGTGTCTATGACGTGTTCAGCAGTCTGATGGCCTGATGGAAAAAGCTGTCTCTCAGTCTGCTGGTACGGGACCGGATGCTGCAGAACCTCCTTCCTGATGGAAGCAGTCTGAACAGTTTATGGCTGGGGTGACTGGAGTCCTTGATGATCCTCCCCGCTTTCCTCAGGCAGCGCTTCCTGTAGATGTCTTGGAGGGAGGGAAGCTCACCTCCAATTATCCGTTCAGAGCACCGCACTACTCGCTGGAGAGCTTTGCGGTTGTAAGCGGTGCTGTTGCCATACCAGGTGGTGATGCATCCAGTGAGGATGCTCTCAATGGCACAGTGATAGAAGGTCCTGAGGATGCGGGGGCTCATGCCGAATCTTTTCAGTCTCCTGAGAAAGAAGAGGCGCTGCTGCGCCTTCTTCACTGTTTTGTTTGTGTGTACTGACCACGTAAGATCCTCAGCCAGATGTACTCCAAGGAACCGGAAGCTGCTCACTCTCTCCACAGCAGCGCCATTGATGGTGATGGGGGTGTGTACTTCTCTGCACCTCCGGAAGTCCACTATCAACTCCTTTGTCTTTGCGACGTTGAGGGTGAGATGGTTGTCTTGACACCAGTGGGTCAGGGCGCTGACCTCCTCCCTGTAAGCCGTCTCATCACCGTTGGTGATAAGACCCACCACTGTAGTGTCGTCCGCAAACTTCACAATGATGTTGGAGTTGTTAGTGGCTGTGCAGTCGTAGGTGTAGAGTGAGTACAGGAGAGGGCTCAGTACACACCCCTGTGGAGCACCAGTGTTCAGTGTGATGGGGGATGAGGTGATGCTGCCCAGTCTGACCACCTGGCGTCTGTCAGACAGGAAGCTAAGGATCCAGCTGCAGAGGGAGCTGCTCAGTCCTAGATCCTGCAGTTTCCTGTCCAGCTTCGAAGGAACGATGGTATTGAATGCTGAGCTGTAATCTACAAACAGCATCCTCACATACGTGTCTCTCTTCTCCAGGTGTGACAGGGCAGTGTGTAGTGTCAGGGCTATGGCATCATCAGTGGACCTGTTGTGGCGGTATGCAAACTGTAGAGGGTCCAGTGAGTCGGGTAGTGCAGAGCAGATGAAGTCCCTGACCAGCTTCTCGAAGCATTTGCTTACGATGGGGGTCAGGGCTACAGGTCGCCAGTCGTTCAATGAGGAGATGGTGGAGGATTTGGGTACAGGGACGACGGTGGCCATTTTGAAGCAGGCTGGGACTACAGACAGAGAGAGGGAAAGGTTGAAGATGTGTGTGAACACTCCAGCCAGCTGAGCCGCGCATGACTTGAGGACGCGGCCGGGAATCCCGTCTGGACCAGTAGCTTTGCGTGCGTTCACCTTCCTGAAGCACTTCTGCACATCGTCCTCAGACACAGTGTGCGCACTGACGTCATCCGCGATGCGCACACTGTCCGGTCTCATGGTGTTCGCTGCGTCGAATCTAGCGTAGAATACGTTTAGATCCTCACACAGAGAGGCCGTGGTCTGCGGTGTGCTGGTTTTCCCTCTAAAGTCTGTGATCGTGTTTAGTCCCTGCCACATACTCCGAGGGTTGTCAAACTGTTGCTCCACCCTGTCCCTGTACTCACGTTTGGCTGCTTTGATCGTCTTCCGGAGTTGGTAATGTGCGTGTTTGTAGTCCGATGTGTTCGATGTATTTACTTTACAGACATAAATGTGCCACACATAAGCAAGAAAATGAGCTTGCAAAAGGTTTTAACTATTTTTAAAGGTTTTATCATAACATGATATTTTAAATCATCTTTCCTGAGAGCTTGAAAAAAGAAGGCAAGTGGACTTGGGGCAAAAGACACATGAACTGGATGATTGAGAACCCACAGACAATTAAAATCCTTGTGATGAGCATTGTTTAATTATATTAAAAAAGGAATATCCATATCTCATCTTATATGTATAAGATATAATTGTGTTCTAACTTCCTGAGATTTGAAGCTTGATTCCCTGCCATGAGTGATCATTCTGCTTTTCTTTGCCCCCTAGAAGGAGTAAATACAGCAAAGCCAAGCAGGACTCTGATGAAGAGAAGCACTTACATCAAGGTAACTCATAGTTAACACTCCGCCTACAGACCTTATAATTGTAAAACATTATTGCTGTCAGGTATGCTCGTGTGCACAAATGAAGCCCATAAAATGGGAGGAAAAACAAACTGTTTTGAAGTTAATGTACTTGCAACCCAACATGCTCCAAACACCTCATTATCAAGTCATCAGCATTGTTATTTGTGTGCCACACAAATTTCAAGTTAATGAGCTCCATCTTCATCGGAGTCAGCCATAGTGACATGAAAAGCGCTGGAGTCAGTGTGTGAAGCGAGGTATGGAGAGAAGAAAGGAGGAGGAGGAGGAGGAGAGGATCCATAGAGGAAGGCAGCGTAGCCTGCAGCACGATGGAAATAAAGAACAGATGGAGAGTAGTAGTCGGAATAAATTAACCTTCACTTTTTTTTTAAACTTCCTTCTCTCTTTGCTTCCTTTTTTTTCAAACTTCGTTCCCCAGGAGTGAGAATATATGTTGACCCCTTTACCTATGAGGACCCCAACCAGGCCGTCCGTGAGTTTGCCAAAGAGATCGATGCCTCCTGTATCAAGATTGAGAAAGTGATTGGCATTGGTGAGGAGATTTTTTTTTCCTACATTACATGCATGAATACCTATTGGAAAAAGATCACATTTTGTATTTGTTTCATACAAACACACCTTTCTCTGTGATATGTGGACTTTTTGTGGCCTCTTTGAGATTAAAATCCATTGTTTTCCCAGACTTTAACATGTGGCTTCTGGCTCTAGAGAGGTCAACAAGTTAAAAAAAAAAAATCAACAGTGGCTAAATACGTTGTCCATGCTATTCCTTGGGCCAGAGAAAAGTCATCCAATGACAAAATAATAAAGAGAAAGAATCAATATCCATTTCCCCCTCTCTCTGCTCCAGTGGGTGGAGGGAGGAGGGGGAGTAAAGGATTAGAGACCCTGATCAATGTTTAAAGTGGAACCTTTCTAACCTACAGACACACACACACACAAACAGACGTGTAGGGGCACACTCTTTTTGATTTGATTTATAGTCTGTGGATCAGAGTGCTCGTGTATCAGCGCTTCACATTTTCATCTGTTTTTTTTTTTTTTGCTGTTCTTGCTGTTGATCCAGGGGAATTTGGAGAGGTCTGCAGTGGACGCCTGAAGATGCCCGGCAAGAGGGAGATCTGCGTGGCCATAAAGACTCTGAAGGCTGGCTATACAGACAAGCAGAGGAGGGACTTCCTGTCCGAGGCCAGCATCATGGGCCAGTTCGACCACCCCAACATCATTCACCTGGAGGGCGTGGTCACCAAATGTATGTCAAGGATTCATTTTTACAGAATGTGTTTCAAATGAGGGGAGGAAAGTGTTTTGCGCAGGTGAAATTGCTTCTGGAAATTGCAATAATGCTTAGCTCACACACATACAATTACTATTATATTCTAAAAGGGCAGTCATTTCTGCTGTCTCCCTCGAAAAATGTAGCAATAAATCATCACAAAGTGCAGTTCTGGGTGACTTTGGAGAAAGGTGAGTGTAGGGACAAGCCTGTTTTTACTCACACGCCTGCGCACTAGTGTATATCTTAATGCTTCTGTGCGGACATTTTACAAAGATTTCACAATATTCTCAGATAAATGCGTATTTTTGAGCATCGTCCGCACGTCCCATCCTGGCTTATCCCCAGGTGGGTTTCTGTCCAGATGGAAGGGGTCCAGCATTGCCGTGGAGGGGGAGGTGGTTGTAGAGGTAGCTGGGCAGTTGGGAGAGGGGTGGGTGTGGGAGTCTAATGGGCCCAGGAACAGGCCCTGTAGCACGGCACCAGACTCATTAATCATGGTGTCAGCTGTAAATGTGTTTGGGGTTAGGGAGTGATACCCTATCCCTTCTCTATCTGCTGCTGCATGGCCACAAAACACTGGCCAAATCTCCCTCCTCCTGCCCTCAGTGCTCTCTCCGTTTCTCCCCCTCTTTTACACCTTCCCCTGATGTTATTTGTTCGGCTATAGGTATGTGTGTGTGGGTGTGTGCTGTGTGTGTGGGTGTGGGTGTCTTGTCAGCACATGCCAACATCCGGTACCTTTGATTGCATGCATGTGTGCCTGAGTGTTACCATGTAGCCTCGGCTACATGTGCCTTAATGTGTCGTGATACTGCTCATCTCTATCTGTGCTAGATAAAACTGCCATTCTCACTGTAGAACACACACACACACACACACACACACACACACACACACACACACACACATATATATGTATAGATATACCCACACACAAACATGCAGCCCAGCCGGAGCTGAAAGTGAACAGCAGCACAGGCAGAATTGCTTATCACCTATCACACCTCACATGGCGGGGAATGACCTCTCAGACCTCGCAGCGGCGGCGTGAGAACGACAGAAAAAAAAGGCGGACAGATGGAGAAAGGAAGAGAAACCAGAGACGAGCTGCTGCCAGGGAAGGTGCAAATAGAGATGCCGGACAGTTAGGAGCTGATGGATGAGAGGAAAGACAGGGCGACGCAGAGAGAGGGAAAGCAGAGGGTGCTCGAGCTACTCAACCGGAGGCTGAAAACAAAAAGATGGGGGGGAGGAAGGAGCGACGCAGCGGTGACAAGAGAGCTGGAGTGAAAGGACGGCGAACCAAACGCAAGAAGGGCGTCCGAAAACTCCCACTCCACCTCCTTCCACTCTTACTTTTGAGAGCTTGACACGAGGTTTGGGCAAATTAGTCCTTCACACTTGAGTGTGTCAGTGGAATCTATTAAAAATCCATTATTTGAATTGCGCCCCACTCTCCATTACAATCAAGTTAAAAGGAATTCTCAATCTGGCCTCAGTTTGCTGGCATGTCCAACAGAGCCAATTAAGGCTTATTAATTATGGAGGAACTCCAAATAGGGACTAAAATACATAAATGTGCAAAAATCTCTCGCTGAAGACTTGCTGGCTGTGGTCCACCATCTTGAAGGCTATATTTAATGTTTCTATCACGTTGGTGTGTAATTAAAAATCGAGCATCCATTAAAGCTTGAAATCAGACGTGATGTGCTTAATGGGTGATTTACATGAAGTAAGAGCGTGCTGGTTTTTTTTTTTAAAAGGTCCGCTTTTAAAACCCAGATCTTTGTTTGCTGCTAACGCCAGGGCCTCCGGAGGACATTTGCCCAACGTTCCCCCAATATTGTCCCCCTGACGCGTTTTTTTTCCCCCTCTGCCATCTCCCTGTTTTGTTGGCAGGTGATAATCGGCCCACTGGTGGGTTCCTCGCCCAGAGTTCATTGCCAAAGGCGGCAGGGCGTATTCAGTAAACAAGGAATTAGCATGCAAATGGACTGGAAGGAAGAGGGCGGGGCTGGGAAGGCGAGAGTTTAAGGTCGCAGGTCAGACTCTCCTCAGACTTGATTGCGGAGCTGTCAATCACCGGCGGCCCTGAGGCAGAGGCACGCAACAAAGGGAACAAAGATGGCTGACAAAGACGGCCCCCTCTGCTCTCATACAACTTTCGCCGAACTTCCTCTTTTTAGGGCATCGCCGGAGTGCCCCGTAATTAATGGAGTGCCAATCACGCAGCGGGTAAGGCAGTGACTGACGGCCTCTTGGCACGGCCAGAGACCCGCAGCAGAGCAGAGGAACTTCACCTTCTCAGCGGGCTTCTGCAGCTCTCGACATTCTGCTGGAGCACTCGAGAGGCTTCATACAAGCTCCCCTTAAGGCGGAGGCTTTAAGTCAGCAGTTTTCTATAAGGCTGTAAGCTTTTAAGTCCACCTTAACTGTGCCACTCGAAATGGAGCACAAAGAGCGACGCTGTTCTAGGAGGCGAATGTGTGGCAGCACTTTTCAGCATGTGTTGTTGCCGTGGCTGGTTAGGCACCAGCTTGCTGCAGTTTTGGGACAAAAACAAGCGGGTCGCCCTTCCTTTCCCTTTTTTATCTCTCTTCTCCTCTGATATGCCCCTCCCTCCCTCCGTCCTAAGAGACAAAGACAGACAGACAGAGACCCACCAGGGAATGTCCACCCTCCCCGCCGCCTGCCCCGGCTCAGATAAAGACGCAGACGCTCCCCCAAGAGAGACAGAGAGGGATGGGGTGAAAAAAGGCCAGAGAGGATTGGCAGGGTTCACGGAGGATAAAAACGAGGAGAGGGAATGAGCGAGGGAGGAGTGGGGGAAAAAGAGAGCAACAGAGATGAGCTAGCAGGAGAGTGACAGATGCGTCGAAAGTTGGCAGAGGAGAAAGAGGGCAAAGGGACAGTGAGTGACAGAAATAGCGAGTTAGGGGGATTCTGGGTGGGTGACTGTGATGAGACTTTGGATAATACGCCCAGAGTCAGATCATATTTGCATAAACACAAGATGGTGTGTGTGTGTGTGTGTGTGTGTGTGTGTGTGTGTGTGTGTGTGTGTGTGTGTGTGTGTGGTGTTTTGTTTCAGTGGAGATGCCTTTGCATGTTAAGGGAAAAACGGGGGACGTCAGGGCAACGGTAACACACAGCTAATTAAATCACTATGGGACAGAGATGGATGGCCTCACACACACAGACACACATGCATTTTCCCTGGAGAGCCCCCTCCTGCTGCGTTGAGCTGTGATGTGCGTCGTTTACCTCTATAATCATCTGCCTTTCCTTCTCTCACTCTTATTCCCACTCTCTCTCTCTCTTTCTAGGTAAACCGGTGATGATTATCACAGAGTACATGGAAAATGGATCCCTGGATGCATTCCTGAGGGTAAGTCATGCGTTTCTGTCTCCACACACACGTGTTCATGCGTGTTTGTGCATCAACGCTGATCCCATGTTATCCACCAAATTTACAAGTGTCGGTTCACAAACATTCGCACTTTGTCCTTCCCATTTATCGTCTCGCTTTTCTCCTGACAATGAGGTTGAAACAGGTGAAACTTTGTGTTTCTCAGGTTCACAGCACTACAGGTCCACTATACATCTTAACCAGTTGCACAGTGCTAGTTAAAGGGAGATGTGGAATGGAGTGGACTTTTTATAGGTCTTTTCTAATCTTACGGATCTTTACGCTATAAAGTTAAACCTTAAGACTATTACTTATTACTATACCCAATGAGCTATTAGGAGTGACCCTTCACAAGTGTCCCTGTATTTACTTAGCAGACATTTTTGTCACAGTGTGGACATTTAACAGTAATAAGGATGAGCGTTTCTCTTTTTTCCCCCGCAGAAGAACGACGGTCGGTTCACTGTCATCCAGCTGGTCGGCATTCTGCGTGGCATCGCTTCCGGCATGAAGTACCTGTCAGACATGAGCTACGTCCACCGTGACCTGGCCGCTCGCAACATCCTGGTTAACAGCAACCTGGTGTGCAAGGTGTCCGACTTCGGCATGTCCCGAGTCCTGGAGGACGACCCCGAGGCCGCATACACTACCAGGGTGAGTGCAAGCATGTTTGTGTGTTGGCGAGCATCTGTCTGACTGAGTCAGCGGGCTGTCTGTACCCTCACTTGTCGGCTTTCATTAATCAGCCCAGCTTTCAATTACAGGGAGGAAAGATCCCCATCCGCTGGACGGCCCCGGAGGCCATCGCTTATAGGAAGTTCACCTCGGCCAGTGACGTGTGGAGCTACGGCATCGTCATGTGGGAGGTGATGTCATACGGCGAGCGGCCATACTGGGACATGAGCAACCAAGATGTAAGTCAGAAGCAACGTAATCATATGCAGATAGTCATGAATAATGCACAGGGTGAATTACTGTGAGATATTAAGGCTGGGTAATGTCAAACAACTTTATAAGAATGCTTCATCATTTTAACGTAGTTATACAATTACCTGCAGCTGTGATGAAACACCAGCAGAGCGTTCCTCTTCCTTATTGCAGTGAGCTCACATGTGTGGTTCCACTAATTATGAAAAAGGGAAAAAAAAGATAATGTATTGTGTAGGTGTGTAAAGTACAGTAATTAAGAAAAAAGTTATAAAAATGACAAAGTAATCAAACTGCCTGAAGTTTTTATAACACTTCTGCTCAGTCATAAAGTCTTACAGCCACATTTATCTGCTATCCAGGTGATCAAGGCCATTGATGAGGGCTATCGACTGCCCCCGCCCATGGACTGCCCCGTGGCACTCCACCAACTCATGCTAGACTGCTGGCAGAGAGAGAGGGCCGACCGGCCAAAGTTTGGGCAAATAGTCAACATGTTGGACAAACTGATCCGCAACCCCAACACCCTGAAGAGGACCGGGGGAGAGACCACCGTCAGGTGAGAGGAAAGAGAATGACGCAAGGGGCTGAAAAGAGGAAGAGTTTTCAGTTCCGTTTGTGCTTTGGAAAATGAACGATGACAGGAAATATCATAAGGTGATGGTTGAGTTAGTGTTGAGTGTGTTTTCAGAGGATATTTTAATCTTAGCAATGAGCAGTCCCAATATTGGTCACACAGTCTCGGGCTTAAACAGTATCAGTCCATATGCATAAAAGCAGGAGAGTGAAAATAAAATAAAAAGCAACATCTTAAAACAGTTTTCTCTGTCAGACTTCTAAGATTGCTCTGATTGCGTAATAGGAATTAATTATTAATAATCAGCTTGCTGCCTTGTGGCTGTTAAGGGAAGATCGCTCTGGAATCCACTGAATGAGCTAATTAACATTATCAGGAAATTTGACAATTATATAGGTTTATTACACTTAATTTAAAATAAATTGGCAATTGTGTTACAGGAATTTCCCATTTAGTTTAATTAAACAGCCTGGAAATGTGCTAGTCACACATTCACTGCCACATTTGCAAAGTACAGCAAATTGTATAAAAGTAATACAAATACTGTTTGGATACTTCAATGGGTTATTTTCTGTTTGGGCTCTATGATGGTTCTCGAGGACCGGCCAGCTGCAGGAAAATGAGAGCCGTATGTTGAGAGTGGGCCTGAGACAAGTTAAGATGCTCTGTGTGAGAGCAGAGTCTGAGAGTGAGGTGACTGCCTGCTGTAACACGTGCGTTCACCTGTCAACCTCGATATCACGTTGACATTCATAATTAATGCATCTGTATTTTATACTCTTCATCATCTGCTTCTCGTCTACATACAGTTCTGTATGAGAGCATCAAAATTTCCATAACACATAATATTTGAGAAGCCACACCAACGTACTGACACGCGCACACACACAGCGTCCCACTCTGTCACCGCTATTTACATTCACCATTAAACATTATCTGCCAGCACCGTGTGGCTCGTTACAACGCAAACAACCTCCATAATGGCTTTCTCTGCAAACTAGCTTTAATGGTGCTTTACACACAGGAATCTAGGCGCTCTAACAGGGGGAGGAATTACAACGTTACACCGAGTTAAAAACAAACACGACCCTACGTCTCCAACACCATTACTCTTGAGCAGCCAAACGTGTTAAGGATGACCTTTGTGTGTTTACAGACTCGACGCAGGCCGACGGGAGTCTGTTTGAGTTTAACGAGTGTGCGAGCGCACACGAGCGGGTTGCGCGATCGCACACAGATGCGCACTCCTAATAGGATACAGCGAGAGCAAGCGTGGAGTCTGTGTAGAGTAATTAGCAGAGCTGAATCCTATAACTGCAGCTCTACGGTTACAAAAAGGAAAGAAGAGTATGTGTGTGTGTGTGGGAAGGTATCCCTGCGCATAATCTTTTCCACCTACTTAGAAGTGACGACTTAATAAAGAGCCTGACATCCAGTTCTCACAGCTCTACTCGACATCCTTTTTAAAAAGGAGAGAACGATAAAGAGGCCGAGAGCGCAAGACTTACCCAAGCGGGACAAGTGTGACTCAGACTCACCGGCCTCGTGTAAATGTTTCACAGCTGCTGCCACAGAAAGGGAGAAAGGCAGGGAAAAAAGAGGGAGGACAAATATGCTGATGAATATCTGAATGTGAAGAGGGACTCCAAGCACACTGTAAAATTCACCGAAGTGTGCCCAGGTTGTGTGTTTTCCGTGAAATAAGGATTAACTAACTGTATCGGTGACACCAGAGGAGGAGCTGTGTTTGACTTGGCTCAGTTTTTGGGTGCAGCCTGCAAAATACAGACACAAAAAAAATACAAAATTGCTAAGCTGACACATTTGGTGTTTCAATCAGGGAGGACAAGCTAGGGAGAAGTGTAGCTCGGTGCTTTTTACAGCTTGTAATTGTCACACATTTTTGACACTACAGCACAGAAGCATAGTTAAGAATTATGGAATAATTCCCGCAATGTGGCCGTTGCTGCAGTTGAGGTGAATCGGAGGTAATCAAAGATGGAGATGATTATGCTTCAAGTAAAAAGCACTTGAACAACTGGCTTTCATCATCTACATGCAAACAGCTGCATACAGTGCAGTAGCTTTAAACACAACGAGGAGTTTGATTTCGTGAAATAACCTCGTCACTTTTCTCCACCTATTACAGGCCCACTACCACCCTGCTTGAGCCAGGGAGTCCCGAGGTGTCCGCGGCTGTGGGCACAGTGGAGGACTGGCTGCAGGCCATCGGCATGGAGAGATACTGCGATAACTTCACGGCCGCCGGCTACACAACTCCAGAGGCCGTGGTCCACATGACGCAAGAGTAAGCACTTTGCCCACAATCATACTTTTACCATGCTGCAAGTGATTTTGAAGGATGAGGAGAATGAAACAGAAAACTAAAGGAAATGCCAAGCATCACAGTGAAATAGGAAAGTTTTTGTAAAAGTAGGCAATTTTATGATTTTTCTTTAACTTGTTACGCTATTATTGAGTTTGTAATAGCTCACACAAACCATTACAAACAGTTTACAAAGAGGGTGCTGCACCACCTCCTTGTGATTGTTTTGGTTACTAGTGGGTCGACAGGTCGCTCTTAGTTTCCATGGCAGACGGTGACTTGTTTGCAAACACCCACTTATCTACCACAGAGCAGAAGAAAAACCTGCAAAAGTGTGGCACAAACCGGAAACAGAGTAAGTGAAAGTTGTTTCAAAAGATGAAAAATCTACTTTTAAGATGAATGGTCTCCCCTTTCAGTTTGCCATCCAGTTTGCAAGTAGTTGGTGAGAGTTTGCAGGCAAGTCAGTGATTTCCACGCAAACTACCCGTGCCTGCAGGAATATCCTCACAACCAAAACAACTGTGAAGAGGTTTTAGGGCAGCATTACAAAGCTGTTTGGGAACACAGTTGCCAACTGGCTGGGGCAAGTGGTGTCACTGGGATCCTATTTAGACATTACTAGAGATCTTAGGAGACATGATTAGCAACAACTGTGTTTATCTATTATTTTATGACAAAACGGTGAAATCACATTTTCTCATTAAACCTTTTCAAAGAGAGACAGATTAAAACACCTTCATAAATATAAAGCTAAGCTGAGCATAAGACATGAAAACAGCCAACCTGCTGTTTCCAAATGTAACAGCTTAGAAACATGTTGTGTTCATACGCAAACACTCGGTTTTACGTCAGGCAAAAATAAGCTAATTTCCTGAAATAATCCTGGCAAACTGTGCTTTTAGAATTTACACTAAAATAAGCTAAGCTAGTTTTCAAAAATAATTCAAGGAATTAAGCTACTATGTTACCTCTGCTTCAGTTATATATGAACTAAAATAAACTAAATGAATCTAATCCAGTCACCTCAAATAATTTGAGCACACTGCTAGCGACTTAACTTTGCTTCAGATGTTAAGGATAAGCTAAGCTATGCTAGTTAGCTCAAGTAATTGGAGCATGTTTTTGGCTGTTTCCCTCTGCTTAAGTTTTTAGTCAAGTTAAGCAGTTCCCCCGGTGTCTCTGCTTCATTTTTAGCACACAGTTTCTGTTATCCCCTTATTAAGGTATTCTGTGACACATTTAGAAAGGAAAACATGAGTTAAATTTGTCACTTCTTTATTATATCCACATTTTTCTTCTGCTAAGATTACACGATTAGAGTTGCCGTGTTGGCAAGTGAAATTCCTTATACAGCAGTTAAACTGTCAGACCAGTTTCCACTGGTAGGCTGTAAAATTCATCATGTGGATCAGACCTCCGTGTGCATGTTATTGTTGTCCTTGGTCCTAAAAGGCCTCTTCTCCCAATCCTTTTCAGGGACATGGCACGCATAGGCATCTCCTCCGCAGCGCACCAGAACAAGATCCTGACCAGTGTCCAGGGAATGCTATCCCAAATGCAACAGATGCAAGGCAGAATGGTTCCCGTCTGAGAAGATTAAAACAAAGAAAAAAGGAAGCAAAACGACTTTGTTTCTTATGAAAAAAAAACAAATAACAAAAAAAGATTAAATATTAAAAAAAGAGACAAATCAACTATGAAGAAATAGTTTACCTCATCCATGCACTTTAAATTGGATCTAAAAGAAAAGAAGACATTGATGAAGAAGGGAAAAAGTGTTGCAAATGGCACCTTTTTTTCAAAAATCATACCTTTACCTTGCCCTTTTAGTTGTTTTTGGAGAATGGGACACTTCTATCTGCAGCATTTATGGATAGATGGAGGGGACGGCTGGAAAAGTGCTTCCGAGAGGCCAATCTGGAGTGCCTTTAATGGTCTGGAATGAAAAGCGGGGGAGGGGGATCGTACCTTTTCTTCCTCGTTTTGCAGAGAGTGTTATTTCTGGAACTATCTCTCTGGAATAATCCACAGAGCATTTTTTTTTTTTTGATTTTCTGTGTTTATTGTACATGAATTGTTTCTGTGGGACTCAGAGGCTGCCCCGGCCACCATTGTTCTCTCTCTCAGCTGGAACTGTTTGATATCTTCCAGAAAAAATGGACAATCCTAGCCGTCAGATATAAACAGTGAATCTCTGACAGGCTGGGGGTTGGATTCTTCGGGGGGGAGGGGGGGGGGGGGGGTCAAGATGGCTGTGCAGGGAGGGCTTATTTTAAGGAGCTATTTGTGTTGCGTTTTTTTGTTTTTTGCTCTGTTCTGGCCTGTTTTTTTTCTCCCAGATCGCTGTATTATGTTGCCCTCAGGACATTTCTGAGAATGTCTTTGATCTTCCAGAGGAGCCTTTCCACTCCCCTGTCTTCCCAAAAAAACAAAAACAAAAACAAAAAAAACACAGTCAAAAAAAATAAAATAAAATCCCACCCTGCTACACCTTCGATAAACACGCAGTTCGGATTCTCCCATCCATCTCCCCACGTGGATCGAAGTCCCATCCCCATCACTACTGCAGGACCAACCAACTCTTCCACACCACTTTTGACGGACGCCCGTTTGGACCACATGAGTTGGTTTTATAAGCGGAATGTGAGATGAAGAAATTTGCCAAGACGTTATCGGACACGGGGGGCAACAGGGATGCAGAAAGAGTCATCAGCGTCAGGAAATATTCAAAGAAAGAAAAAGAAAACGATGGAGGATCAAGGTGAGAGTTGACAGTCTTTTGTTTTCATTTTGTTACCAAAACTTAGCAAAGAAACAACTCTATTAAAGAAAAGAAAATACAGACATTGGATTAAAGCTCCCTTTATTATCGAAGTGTGCTTCTAATATAACCACAGAGTGCCTGTGAGAGTCATTAGATCCCCCTATCACTGGCCCCTCAGCTCTAGAAGCCGTGTTAATTAACAAGCAGGTTGCTCCACCTCAGGCAGCAAGAGCGGATCAATAGCCACTGGTCTGTGATCAGTCTGCGGGCCTGATTCCTCTGGCATATTAATGAGAAAAATTTATCAGCGGCTGACTCCCATTGAGCCTGACAGAGCCCAGCAGAGCTCCAAGGCACTTTCCAAGAACGAAGAGAGGCGCTCTGGGGTGTTAACTTTCTTCTGAGCCAACACACCAGCACGTTGTCACGGTACCAGAGGGTCCTAACGCAGGGTCTTAATTAATTTTGGCATTTCAGATGCTACGTACTGCTCTCTTGTTGGTTAACCCGTGGCCAGATTTATTTGACTTTTTTTTTTTTAAATAATTTGAGCATCATAATTTATGTGCATAAATTAGCACTTGCCCACAAGGTAATAAAGTGAAGGTTAAGCTTACACAGTTCAAGGCTTAGTTTCATTTATTCAACACTGATTTATTGGACACAGCTACCACTTTGATACTGGTAAAGCAGTATAGATGTGAAACAGCTGACTGTCCTCATTGACAAGAGAGAAACTAGATACCAAAAGTAATTGTTCATATTTTACGTGAGTACAGTGCCAGTTAAACCCCCAGATGCAAACCCCCGTCTGGTTCTGTGATGGAAGGTTGTTAACACAGTGGAAAGTAAGATGAACCACATCTAGAAAATGAATGTTTACATGTAGGCGAGTGGAGTAAAAAGTCCCTACTTTCTGAAAAAAGCCAAACTATCTAACACTGTGTGCAGTATTATGGAAATCCTAAACTTCTCAGTGGCATTTAAGTATACATTCAACTCAATTCAGTTCTATTTATGTATCACCTCAAGACACTTTGTATTGAGGCAAAGACCCTACAATAATTCCAATAAAGAGACATGTAATAAATATCTTTAAAGAGAATGTTTCAGTTGTCAGATTGGCTCAATTAGGAGTGTTTTCATACTTGAGGCAAATCGATCAGTTGTAACATGCGAAAGATCCTCGGTTTGAGATTGTGAGGAGACACGGATCCCTGGGAGGGTTGAGTCAGGAAGGGAATCTGGTGTAAACATTTGATTTATCTGCTGTGGTGACTCCTTGCAAACAAGTGAGCAGCAGAACCCTCACCAGCATTCTCTCAAAAACTCTGTTATTAAAAGTCGAGTGTTGGAACGTTTGGTTACTTCTCGCTGCGTTTTAATTAATTAATTTTTGTCTATGCAGGATTAGCCAAAGCTCAAGCCGGTGTAGTCGCATTGCTTGTTTTGTCTTAGCAACACACCAGAAGAGTGTTTCTGGTTTTGTTACTGTATATGTGTGACTATATACATGTTTTGTTACACAGGCAGTTGTTTCTAATTATTAGTGTTTCTTATTATATCAGTGTCTATCATTTATTAAAGATCTTCTTGAACGTGTGGTTAATTGTAAACGATCAATCACTGTGAAATGTTGACAACTTTACAAAGGAATTAAATCGTTGAGTTTTTGACGTGCGCCAATAAGTCGAGGGCATGTTTCATATATTGTGCGCACAGAGCAACATGTGGCACGCAGAAGTTAGTACACTTCTTGCCTGGAAATCCATATTTCGCCCCCTCAGGCCGGCAGTTCGCAGACTCTGGACGCTCTGGCTTTGGCGCTCGGTTTTTGTTTAGCAGATGAGTCGAATGTTCCATGGAGCTGGAGCCGGAGAGCAGGGTTGTTGGTCAGAACTGGATGCCAAGCAGAAATTGTTTATGTTCTAAACCACCGTGACTGATGCAGCCTCTCATTCCTCCTCCTCTTTTTTTTTTTCCTCTTTTCTTCCCAGCTGCTGCCGTCCATCACAAACAGGATCCCATCCTTGCTCGCTCCCTCACCACAACTGGATTTCTTCCCCGCTATTCCTTCTTTGTCTTCCTCCTCCTGGCTACCCTTCCACTCCTCACCGACACAGAGATGACAAATGTATACCCCCTCGAGCGTCTGAGACGTCCGCTGTCCCTCAAAACACGTCAACTTGACAAACTCGTCGCCGTCCATCAATCCGGCCCCACGCTGGAATTACTCTGAATGAATTTAACAGCATCAAAAAGAGAACAAAGGAAGAATGTAAAATAACGGAGGAGCCCCTCTCCAGCTGATGATGATGATGATGATTATTTTTTTCCTGAAAGTTTGGTTTTATTTTGTGTGTTGTTTTTTGCTTTTTTTAATTATTGTTTCATTCTGTTTGCATGTAAAGTAACAAGAGTTTTATTTGAGCGAATGCGATGACGAGTGTGCACGTGGGTGTGTGCGTCTCTGTGAGTGGCAACGTCTTTGAAGTACTATCAGTAAATGTGTCTGTTTTCATGCCACTGTGCAGGAGGAGGAGATAACAGAGTTGTATAGTTTTTGATATTAAAAAAAAAACACAAAAAAGACTTTTTTCTTTCTTTTCTTTTTTTTTTTTGCTTTTTTGTGTCGTCTAAAAAGAAAAAAAAAGGAAAAACATTGTAAGGTGTGTCGGTCATGTTGTGCAAACTTTACTCAGCAACAGCATTTGTTAAAACAACTTTCATGGAATCCGACCCATTCCTGCTCCGGCAGCGACGACGGCTTGTGAATGGACACATGGAGACTACAGAGCTGCACGTGACTAACGGTCTCCCCGTGCGTACAATCGCATCAATCTGGACCTCAGACTACTGCGAGCCCGTGACAAGTCGAGGAGGAAACGTTGGCGCCGTCTTCTCCACGTGGATGTGGGGTGGGAGGGGAGAACAGATTCTAAATGACACACCTTTAAAGAAGCAAGTGGCGTGAGGAATATGGTGTCTAAGGAGGGAGAACTGTTTATGCTTTTTTTTGTTTTTTAATTTTGTTTTTTAATTTTGTTGTTGCTTTTTTTTTTTTTTTTTAATATTCAGACCACAACATACAGTTACAGGTTTAACGATGGATATTTTGCTCATTTATCTCTTTAAACTATACTTATGTGAATGTTTTGAACTCGTAAGTGATGCTTCATGTAATATGAAAGAAACACCTCCATCCTTAATACAGCTCTACTGTTTCCTTTTTTTTTCTTTTTTTTTTTTAGCAGTGTGTTTTCGGATGTTGGGGTTATCTGTGGACAAAAGGACCTGTTTGGAAATATGCAAGACATGCTGGGAAAGAGAATGAAACTAGAATGTACTGTAAAATACTTTTTTCCTTTACTTAAATGTCAGATGATTTAAAAAGAAAAAAACCAACAAAAAAAATCAACAACAAAAAGCAAGAGTTAATGTTTGTCATTGTATGCCTTCCGATGCCATATGATCTAGCCATGTAGATCTAACATTCTCTCAATCTTTTTTTGTACTTGTTTTTTTTGGGCCGGGGGGGTGGGGGGGGGGCATGGTCATGATTTTTTCAGTTTTTTTTCTTTTGCTTTCTTTTTGTTTTGGTCAATGAACTCTAGGTACATGTAACTTATGTCATTTATTTATGTCCTTTTATATCTAGTTTGTAAAATAATAGCCTAAAGTGAAGAAAAATAATGGGGTGCCAAAGTGCATTCTTATTAAAGTAGAAAGTACATGATGATCGTTGTGCCTCTCATTTATGCGTGCACGTACGTGGCGTTCCCTTCATCTGTTGTTGGAGCTATTATGCCCGTAAAGGAGAGCTGATAACCTAGCTATCACACATGGAGCACCGTGTTACATGATTGGGTGTAATTGATGGCTTATGTAACTAAAGGAACGGGCCAAGGTAGCACATCAGGCAGATTCGTAGCTGTGGCCCGTCTGTTGGCAGTTTGTTCGCTCTTCAGCACACGCTCAGCAGATATCATGACTCTGGACAACTCCTCTCGGGCCAAGAGGCAGCAGCAGGGGCTGCTCACTTGGCATACGGTATGTCTATTAATGTGTGTGTGTATGTGTGTTTAATCAGAACAACATCTGCTTCCTGCACTCATTTCCAGCAGCGATAAACCACTGATTGTCCTCAGTCTTTGATAAGGGCCGAGGGGTTGAGAGTGGTGGTGGGTACAGTTTCAGAAACAGCTTGTGTGAACGTTGAGCCAAGTGGCATTTTACACGTTCCTTGAGCCATCACCAGCGCAAGGCAAGCGTACATTAAAGCCTGAAGTCTGCAGTGGGAGATGGTTATCGGCCTCAAAGGGGGAAAGTATGCCTCCTTTGGAGATTATTGGCAAGCTTAAAGGGGGAACACGAAAGACGATTAGTCAGAAGACTTGGGTTGATAAATTTTCCCTGAAGCTCAGAATTTTTTTTTTCCTTTTTGATTTTGCATGTGTAAAGCATGCATTTAAACACTGGGAATATTTTGTGCATGTCAAGAGAAAGTCAGGTTTATCTATGTCGTGGGAATTGACAGTAGATTCTTTTCTGGGAAACGGAGACCTGTACAAAATTCTAGGCCAGTGGATCCATGGAGATGTCAAACTATTTCACTGAAAGTCATTTTAAGATATCCACAAGGGAACCTGAATATCTGTAGCAAATTTCATGGCAAGTTGTAAAACAGTTGTCAGGCTTCTGTGCTTGAAGTCAGAAGTATATGCCTGAGATGACCATATTAGGATATTCCTTCATGTGACGTCAATGAGTAGAGAAGACAAAAACAAGCTTTCAGAGCAGTTAGAAACCTGAGATTTTACCCCAAAAAGATTCCTTTTATGTATCTTCCATTTTAACCGTATATGTCAGAAAACAAGGAAAGGCATAAAAGGTTTACTTTAAGATTCGCCATCAGGGGAGCGTGAATGTGTACTACATCTAACATTGTTGGCATATTTCAGTCAAAGTGGTAAATCAGCATAACTAAAATCAAGGTGTGAAGCTTAAAAAAAAAAAAAAAACCCAAAAGGCAGGAAATAAATCAAAGAAAAGTTCTTGATGCAGCCCTAATTGAAAGAAAAAAGGAGAACAGAGCAGAAGAAACCGAGACACTGGGAGTGCAGAAATACTTGGCCGACTGCTGGACTTGGCTAACCAAAGTCAGTTAAAAGTTCAGGTAATGGCCATTATTCAGCTGGACTGCTGCCTTCCTCTTAACAAAATCAGTGCAATCCAACACCTCTGTCAGTAAAGATTCTCTTTTAGGGCCAGTTTCTCAGGGAGATACTGAAAAAGAGGTCTCTCAGGTACTTCAGCATGTGGCCCTTTTTATGGGTAGAAATAAAACACAGATGTTGGGGGAAAGAGACAATCCGATATTTGGGTCACTGTTGACTTTATCTACCAAATAATGAGAAGCTTTCCATCTCTAACAAATCTCTAAAGATTACTTGTAATGTGGGATACACAGGCCTAGTTGGTTGGAATTTTCATGTTTTACTCCCAGTGTCAGTGCTGAAAACAATGTTTCTTTTAGTGAATAAGAACATGAATTAACAATCTTTCACCAGGGACACCTATGCAACTATTATTCCCATGAAACATTGTTTCAGGGGTAACATCCAGGGGCGTGGCATCAGAAGGCTCCCTGGTTAACAGACTTGGTACGGTGGTGCAGTGGTGGTGTAAGGTTCTGTATGGATTGCAACCTTTCTGTGACTGTTACCGTGGGTTTCCTCTGGGTAGTCCAGTTTCCTCCCACAGTTCAAAACAAGCATGCAAGTGGTGATTCTAAGTTGGCCGTGGGTAGTTGAAGTGTGCAAAGCACTGGGTATGGCTTGCAGTCTAAATCTCTTCGTGCGGTAAGACTAAAAAAGCCAATTCATTTCCATTGCAATATGTAAACTGTTATATCCAGACCTTCCAATTCCACCTGTTGCTGGGTGCGTTGGTATAATATTTAATAATATATAATTGGGATGGCTGTGGATCATGTGGTAAAGCTGGTCATCTGCCAATAGATCAATCCCTGACTCCTCCAGCCTGCACACTCAAGTATCCTTGGAGCAAGTTGCCCCTGAGGCTTGCATCAGATGCTTTATGATCGTGTGTGTGACTGAGTAAATGAGAATTGACGTACAAAGCAAGAATTACAGTACAAAGTGCCTTGAGTGCTCAGTTGAACAGAGTAGTACCAATCCATTTACCATTTAATAAAATTAATTTATCGCTATTGTGCTAATTATAAATACAGAACATAAACTTCTAATTCACATGCCTACTATTCTCTAACCTACAGACAAATTACCAAGTATTAACCTCCTTAGCTGAAATATAAGGCCAGTGCCGAGGTGCCTATGACAGCAGTTCCTCTAATGACCACTTGAGGCTGGCTTCAAAAACAAATCCCTATAAGGCTCCCATGTTGGGCGATCGTGGCTCAAGAGTTGGGCGTTCGTCTTGTAATCGGAAGGTTGCCGGTTCGAGCCCCGGCTCCGACAGTCTCGGCTGTTGTGTCCTTGGGCAAGACACTTCACCCGTTGCCTACTGGTGGTGGTCAGAGGGCCCGGTGGCGCCAGTGTCCGGCAGCCTCGCCTCTGTCAGTGCGCCCCAGGGCGGCTGTGGCTACAATGTAGCTTGCCATTACCAGTGCGTGAATGTGTGTGTGAATGGGTGGATGATTGTGTATAGTGTAAAGCGCTTTGGGGTCCTTAGGACCAAGTAAAGCGCTATACAAATACAGACCATTTACCATTTACCATGTTAAAATTGCCAAACAGACAGCATTAGAAAGCATGTTAACAGGCTGCTGCATAAAATGGTTTTGGTTTTTGTGGATAGATTCTTCCTCATAATAACACAGAGGAGGGTGATTTAAAAATACTGGTGTCTGCGTTTATTGACAGGCAGCTATAAGGTCTCTCCTCCATTATTTTGATTCACAAAACTAGATCTTTTCACTTTGCACTATTGGTGCCTTGAACATTTCTAATAGATTATCTAGTACAGCTTGATGTTTGGTGCAGACCATGGTGAAATTCTTCTATTTGATTTGCCCATTAGCGCTAATTATTTAATATATGAGTTGAATGAATGCTGCTTACTAACTAAGATACTTTGTGTTAGCTGATAACTTAGCATAAGGTAACTTCTAGCTCTAACTAACATGGCAAGACCTAAAACTTTAAGTCTAATAATGTGACTTTCAAGGTTAGGGTAGGCCCTAGTCAGCCTGTGCAAGCAGGTTACCCTGGTCTCCAGTAATTTGCACAGAAGACGTAGACTTGCGTGGAAACATTTGCCAACACTTTGCCAAAGGGGTATGAAACTGTGAAAAAAAAGTAACACAAACCAGAACACGGGATGAATTGCCTTTAAATTTGAAGTTATCCCTTTCCAAATGTGTTGGTTGCAGCGGTAATGCAACCAGCTCTTAGTATGAAGACAAACAGTCTCTGTTTCCAGTTTGCACTGTGAGTAAATGGTGAGTGTTTATAGAGAAGTTGACTTTTTCATGCTAACTACAGGCAACCACAGTAATCTGTTAACACCCAAAACAAGCACAAAGAGGTTTCTGATGCAACAAGATAGTATGTCACGCTGGAAACAAATGTTGCCTATCCCTGCTGTAACCCCTTTATTTTATTTATCCCGAACACGACAGGAAGGTTAAGGTGAACCTAAATTAAAGTTTATGGGAGATATTGTTTTTTTTTTTAATCTCTTCCTTCTTTCAACCTCTAGCTGAATCTGGTGCCTGAGATGAGAAGTTGTCATTACATCTCCTAATGTTTATGTAGCTACTGTGGCTCTCTAGAACTCGCTAAATTTGTAACCAATTTTTAGGTAAATGTTTTGGGTTTTTTTTTACCCAACCATGCCCATTCCTTCCCCGGCAAAGGGCCTCTGGCTACATCTCAATCAAGCCTCTCTTCAGTAACCCCTCTCACATGCAGACCTGACAAAGGAGTCTAAAATGATGACCAAGTCAAGACACAACAAGCCTACCACTTCAGCCCTTCTTCTAGATACACCCACACAATGCTACAAGCCTGAGTGCTTTTGTCATCCAATCTAATTAAGAAAGCCTTAGGTGAAGTGGCAGCCCTCAAACAGGCTTAACCCCCACTGTCACTGCAACCCCTTTTCATCGGTCACTTTGCTTCATAATTCAATTTTCTGATCTAAAAGATGAAACCCCTCCAGGCTCGTCCTCTAAGCCGCTCACAACGGGGCACAACACACTGACAATATTACTCTGTCTTTTGTGTTGTCATTCTAAAGTGCATCCTTAGGTCTGAACAATATTATAATCCTTAATCCAAACACTTCAGTGTTAATCCCCAGTTGCGTCTGACTCAAGAGTTTTCTTTTTCGTTTTCGATCGTTTTTGTTTTTGTGAAGGGCGAATGAAGAGGCAAACAGAGTGTTTTTTTTTTATGGAGAAAGAAAAAACCCCAAAACGAAACAGAAAAGCTGGGTGAAGAAAACAACAAGAACTGAAAGCTTCAGTTGGGAAAATAGCCAGGCAGAGCCCCTCAAACGTCTGAGCATATTGATTGAGAGGCTTCCGGCACAGAGTTGACCTTGTGTCTGGTCCGCGAGATATTACGTCTCCGGGCTTTCGATGGACAACACACATGTAGCATTAGATGTGAAGGGCCAAAAAATGTCTGTGCTGGAACAGAACATGAGAAAATTCTGGCAGCAGGACAGAGTGTGTCTTAATTTAGCTACATTTGAAATCACTCTGTTCACAGTCAAATGTTGTGTGTGTGTGTGTGTGTATCCATCAAGTGCGGCTTTGGTTCGGAGAGACAGAAACTATCGCAGACAAACACCCGAGAACATGAAAAAGCACTTACGGGAGAAGCACCGTCTTTTCGTTGCAACCGCGCCTAAAGGCAGCTTTTTTTCCTTTTCCTCCTGCAGAGCCTCCTGTGAGTAATGGAAATGAATGAGAGACGACTAAGAATCACAGAACAAAAACAAACACAAGAAAACAGAGCTTTGAGTTGGTATAACAAAAGAAACAGAGAGAAAAAGAAGATAAAGGGAAAAGTGAGCGAAGATTGATCGGTGACAACTTCGGCACAAAGCTAAGAAGACTGAGTCGAGAACTTTACAAGTAATTGGCAGCAGATCTCAGAACACTGATTCAAGGATGCTTGAAAACAATAAAAATAAATATCTAACAGATGTTAAATGTTCATTGAAGCTTTTTCAAGGCAAATACAAGAGAAACTTCTGGTTTCTGTTGTGAGAGCAACTTAAAGAAACAAAAGGGCGGAACAAAAATGCATCGCTGAACTTATATGTCCAGAATTTTACATATTTAGCTGTACTGATATCTATTTGGGTTCTTCTGGTGGCTTTGTCAGAGTGATGGATCGATGGTGGACCAGTCCTCCACTGCAGTTCAAAGTGAAATATCACACAGAGGTTCAACACTTACCTTTAGTGCCAACTGAAGACACACAATTGTACATCTACGAGATGTACTGTATCTATGAGATGTATTGGTGAAAAATGTGATGCCGGTGTTAACTGTTTCCATATGATGTCCAGTGACTTTAGTGATCCCCTGACAATTCCAGTGAAATCAAAAGCTTGAACTTTTGAGCTCAGAGTGAAATGTTTTCCCAATTATGGGAATGGATTTCCATGAACTGATCCACAGACTTTCCTTCTGGCATCAATAATCTTTTTCTTTTCTTTTCTTTAACTGAAATATTATCACGACTGTTGAATGGATTGCGGAAAATTGTAGCACAGAAATCAAAAATCCCTGGAAATGATTTTTTAAAATAAGCTTTGAAGACTTCCTGACCTTTCGTCTAGATCTAGTTCCAGCATCAAGTCTAAATTTACCTAGTATTTTGGTCTATGACCAAAAAGCTCAAAATAGAGCTGCGTTTGGGCACAGACACTCTAGAATTGAAATCTTTTACCTCCTAACATCCACCAGATTGCCTTTGGTGTTGGAGTGTAGCTGTTGGGGTAAGATTTATAAAGTTTTCTCCTATTTGGAACACACAAAGGGGAAAGCATTTAGTAGAGGAACTACACTGCCAAAATAAATGTATTTATGAGAAAAAGATGTACTCTAATAGTTTCTAAAAGTTTGGTTATTTAGTATGATGCTAAAACAAAACTGCTAATCACAGAATCACAGAGCAAGATGAACTTGTCTTGATCTTGGTACCGTCGCTCTTTGCACTGCCAGTGACTAAACTAGCAGTTTATCCCTGCAGGACACAGGGGGATGGAAAGGAGATTTTGGGAAAAGGTGAATGAAGACTTTCGGAGGCTTCCACAGTTTATGAACTCACTATTTATCACCTCATAAAGCATGGCTGTTTTCAGAAATGTCATGGCCATGAACATCTGTCTGAGAGTGAAGACGTCAACACTGGAAGACACATTTGTATCAAAGCCAAACTATTTGCAAGTTGAAAAGGTGACCAGTCAACGACTGCACCTTCTTTTCTGGGGAAAAAAAAGCTACAAGGCTACAGACGGTGAAGCAATAACATGAAGAGCCATTAAGTATGGAGTCTTTTCATCTCTCCCCACCTGCTTATTGTGGAACCCGTTTCTCTCCAGGAGCATAATCCTCACTGATTGTTGGTCCTCTGGGAGAACGAGAAGCTTTATCAGCCCCACCAGACTAATCTCACCTCCAGGCCAAAGGGTGCTGGAGGGTGGCTTGTTCCCAAATGAAGCCAAAGGGAGGTCACCTACTTGACCACTGAGTGGCTTCTTATCCATGGCTGCTGGCCACACGGATAGACTGACCCCACCTGATAGGCTAACCTTTGACCTCCCTGAACGCACACATGCACAACACAACCAAATATACAAACATGCTAATCTTAAAAGCAAAATACTTTCTCTTAGCACCAAGTCTCTTGTGTGAGGCCTTCTCAACATGCAAGCTGGATGACAGATAATCAAGTTAGCCCTTGCACTCTTCTTCATCCTCCCCCTCTGGGTCTGAATGGAAGCCTGATGAAGGTCCAGCAGGCTATCAGCTCAAGCAGAAACCTGATTATCACGGTGAAAGCAATGTTCAAAATCCCCTTGATAACTGTCTGATAGACTGAGATGGACAGACAGCTATGTATATACAGAAAGACAGAGGGGGAAAATTGGAAAGGAGGAGTGAAAAGAGAACTGTTGATGAAAGGAGAACTTGGGAGACAGCGGAGTGATTCAATTCAAACTCCCAACAATTGCCCCTCAAACTAGTTTTTTAACCTCATTTTATTTAAAAAGTTGGGGAGAAAAAAGGTAAGAGCGAGAAAGCGATAGAGTGAAGGGGAAAAGGTAACATGTGACACAGCAGCCATCCATCATCTGCTGTTTTGATCCTCGTGCTGAGAAAAGGGAGTCTAGATTAAAAGAGACAGAGAGCTCAGTAATGCTGCTGAGAGTCGGGCTGTGGGATTTTCTCTGTTCAGCACAGCTTTGGCCTTTGGTCTGTTGACAGCAATAAGATTCCTATCACTGCTCACATGTGGGCTACAACACATGCAACCCAACACACACACACACACACACACACACACACACACACACACACACACACACACACACACACACACACAAACATATGGACACATGATCTGTACAATTTTAATCCTTAGTTTTCAGCAGGTTGGGGAATGGAATTAAAATAGCGCTCGTGCCAGGGAATAGTGATACAACATTCTATGATAAGATCATGAGAAATATAGTATGCAACAGCTTAGCTCATTTGTGTGTAAGTATTTCTTTCATGTCTGGCTGCTTTTTGTTAAATTGGGATATGCACGGTTGTGATATAAAAGATAAAGTGGTTTAATATTTCACATTAAAAATGTACTACAACTTCTACAGCCATGCTAAATACAAACATGGGAATGGTTTGGCTTATAATATACACAACGTTCCTGCTGAAGCATTTTCAAAACAAAGAAAAAATACTTATGGGACATGGAAAAATATACAAAAGAGCATTGCCCAGTAATGTCATGTACATTGGTAGTCTCTATCAGTAGATAGCATTGATAGCTAAAATATAATCAATAAAATCTCACTCTCAGCATCACCTTTGGGTAGTATGTGTGTCATCTATCTATCCTCAGTATTATGAAAGCAGTGTTGGATCACATTAATAGAGAACAAAACAAAAGGCAGCCAACATCCAAAAAAGAGGTTTTAATGTCCTTGAAGAAACCTGGAGAACTATCTCTCCAGGTTTATTGGAGACTTTATTAAGGACTATGGTCACGAGCTGTGGGTAGTGACCAAAAGAACAAGATTGTGGATACAAGCGGGCTTCTTCTGAAGGGTGGCTGGCCTCTCCCTTAGAGATAGGGTGAGAAGTTCGGTCATCCAGGAGGGGCTCAGAGTAGAACAACTGCTCCTCCACTTCAAAAGGAGGCAGTTGAGGTGATTCGGGCATCTGACGAAGATGCCTCCTGGGCGAGGTTTTCCGGGCATGTCCTACCGGGAGGAGGCCCCGGGGCAGACCCAGGACATGCTGGAGAGAGATTATATCTCTTGGCTGGCCAGGGAACGCCTTGGTGTTCCCCCGGATAAGCTGGAGGAGGTGGCTGGGGAGAGGGAGGTCTGGGCTTCTCAACTTAGGCTGCTGCCCCTGCGACCCAGCCCTGGATAAGCAGAAGAAGATGGATGGATGGCTGGATGGATGGATGGATGGATGGATAATGGAAGACAACAATGGTACTTAGCAATGGGCTGTTTGTCGTATCTCTCCTATGACAACCTGAATCCTCACAACAAAAAAGCACTGCCTGTCCACACACTGAACAAACGTGCTACAAACTGTGAAAAAATGCACAGCTAAAATGAAAATGCGGCGGTGTAACTAACAATTTTCTCACTGATGATTAGGAGCAACAGTTCATTACGGATTCTCCTTCATTATATAACCCCCTTATCCTCTGCAGCCTGCTAACAGCCCACTTGGGGAGTTCTAATAACAGATGCGATGTTTGATCCTTAGCAGGGAGCACAACTCAGGCTTTCACTCTGCCTCTCTAAGCACCTCTTTGAATTGCCTTTGTGTACAAACTGCTATATCCAAAGAAAAGCTTACCTTTCTACATTAGGTTAAGCCTTCCCACATATTAATTAGGGGCAATGACAAATCAATTAAATTGATGTTTTTTGGCTCCCTGTTTGAAATAAGACTTAGGTGCAGCTATTGTGCCTCAAGCAAAAAGTTTTACCTGAGGGATTGCGATGTCTTGATTGAATCATTACCAACAAATCTCTTAATAGAACACTCACAGTGTGGGTACTTATGTTTCTGCTGTTTGGATTCTTGATGGATTCCCCAATCACAGAACAAGAAGGTCAGCTCAACAACAGGCTCTCAGTAGGCTGTGGGTACAGTATGTTTTTGTATGAAAAATATCCTGATGCATGCTGGAATGGGCTCCAGTCCCTCTGTGATCCCGAATGAGAAATTATTGAAAACTAATGACTCACAGAAGTTTTTTTCCTTAAGATCAGGCATCACCAAAAGCAGCTGAGCTAAGCTCTGACAGAGTGATATAATCTGATTTGAGGCAGGAGGAGTGTGCTCAGCTGGGCAGTGAAAATGGAGTGCTTAATAAAGTCGTATAATAAGCATCGCCGGTAGTGTGCCGACATATTTATTTACAATTCTTTCACCCACCCTCACTCAGCTTGTGTCCTTACATCCCGTTGAAGACATCATTCAATCTGTGATCTCCAACCCCTGCTGTCCTGGCTCCTGCACCCCCCTCAGAGTGAGGGATTCTGGGACCGGTCTGGGTTCTTCACCCATGCGCGACCCCATCGACTGAGCTGCTCTACACCGCCTAAATGATTGATTCTAGGCTTTGCTAACTAGACTCCTGAGTCCAAAAACAACTAAGGCTGACTGGCCAGTCGGTTGCAGCATGTGTGTGCATGTATAATAAGCCCAGGAGACCCAGTAAAAATAAATGTGCAGCAATGAGCCAGAGTGTGTTTCTATATGTTTGTGAGAAAATGTGCTTATGGGGATAAAAGTTTAAGATAGCAACCCTTGTTAGGTAATTACGGTGTGTACATTGGAGGAGTGTGTGTTTGTATAATTTTTAGTGAGCGTGCGCTTATATAAAATGTATCAAAACAGCTATATTTCACAAAAGTATCTGCAGATTTCTTTATTATTTGTCTCTTTGTTGTGGGAGCTTTTTTTTTGCCTGTAAATCTGATGAGTTGACTTTAGTTCAGGGGGACCACACAGCATGTACTGATGGAGACAGGGCTGTGTCATAATAAGATTACAGCCAGGCTAATTAAATGAAGTGGCTCGTGCTTTGGTTCACCGGTTAGCCTGCTAGCGCTTTTTGAACCCATGACACTGATCGTACAGTCCATTAAGTACTAATAAAAGGCCAACAGTAAATGTGCCCAAAGAAGAGGGGCTTTGCATGGAAGTTTAAGGGCAGAAATCATTACAAGTGACAGCAATATGAAGTGTAACACTTTTACCACCGGCTCGTGTGACAAGACTCCCCCCTTATGCCCTCGGGTGCAGTCTTGACTCTACTTAAACATTCTGTGATAAAAGATACATCTCGAAAAATAAATATCAGTCTAAGGTTCATATGATTCTCGTGTCTACACAGACAAGCGGAGGCTAAGGAAATACACTTAACCGATTAAGGCTAATACATGTGAATACTCAAATGATAAGACACCATGCAATAAACCCAACACAGGATCTCAGGGTTAGAAAATGTATTAAACAATTGCAGGAAATTCACATCCAACCCTTTTTTTTCTTCATGAAAAAAACACATATACAAAACATACAATAAACCCCCGGGGGATAGATTTTAGTATTTTTTTCCCTTAACCTGTCCAATGTTATTCTTTCCCCAGAGTGCACTCTTAGTTTATTTTTGTTGTTGGCGCGCTTTAGTTGGAGCTCTTAATAATAACAACAATACCTCCGAGTATCCGTGATGTCTCCACCTCCTCCGATGAATAACTCGCTCGTTGTGGTAGCAACCGTCTCCACTCGCGGAAGCGAGCAACGACTCTCCGGTTCCTTAGATAGCAGCAAATCATCCACGGTTAGCGACTCTCTCCCGAGACAACTCTCAAACTCCGTCTCTTCGCTCCGGCGGAATCTCCGTTAGCCAGGACCGTGGCGTTAGCCTAGCTCCAGCTAGCCAACGTAGCCAAACGTGCCTCGTGCTTAGCCAAGCACAAAAGATACGGGAAGCCCGGCTCAAACGCTCCGAATGATTACCGGGAAGTCCGCAGACGGGTGATATGTTGTTGCCGAACAACTTTGGTGACATAAGCAGTCCCGAAGTCCATGCTTCGTCTATGCCATTTTAGTAATCCTCCTTTTCTTTCTCCTCTCTTCCTCCCGAGTCTCTTTCCCCCGGAAGTCATCTGCAAGTCATGACCTCTCGTGACGTAGCATACAAAACAAGTTACACTTCTTCTCTTTTAACAGACATTCACATTCCATGAAATTATGGTTTTTTAACGTAACTGATTTTTTCACACACTACATTCCATGAAATTATGGTTTTTTAACGTAACTGATTTTTTCACACACTATTTATGCATTTTAATACAAACATTTATATCACATATCTATACCACTCTTAACCTCACCATGAACCGTTATTTTCTCTTCGACTTATTCTCATGAAAACAAAATAAATACCACTGATATTTATCAGAGTATTACACTCTCCCCCCACCAAAGAAAAGCATGCCCTCATGACTTTGTACCTTGAAAACATAAACCATTATGGCACAACAGGTGAGTAAAACACACAACTAAGCAAAGATGGGTGTGCCTATCCATTTATAAAAACAAGAGACATATTTCACTGTTGTGGCGGCTACCACACTGGGATGACCTGGTTCATCATAAGTTAACCTCAAAGGAGCCCTCTTCAACCGCTGAGGTCTGGCCTTAATGTCAACATCAAGATTAGTCTCAGAGTTAAATTCAGTGTCCTCTTCTTGCAAGAGAATGTCTTCAGGCAGTACTTTGTCTTTCCCTGTCTCCTCAGGATTCTCGCAAGTATCAGGTGATTCGGCTTCGGTGATCTCAACAGACTCAGATTCATTTACACTGTCCGTCTCAGGTTCCTCTACACATTCCTGTGTTACTCCCAGCCCAACTGTTTTTGGTTGTTCAGCTACGTCACTTAAGGAAATACCCAAATCCAGACTGAACGGTTCCAGAGTATCACTATCCATGTTGCACCTGAGAGGTTCAACAGTCAGATCACACCAAAGTCCAAAATCCTCATCTTCGGAGTCAGTGTACTCTTTCTCATCTTTATCACGGGGCGTGACTCCTTCCCTTTCAGAGTCTTTATCTGCCGTTCTCTGCGATAGTGTCTTTTCCTTTCCAGGCTTGTCTGTGCATTCTTTCCGTTTCCTCCGTCGCAAGACTCTCCTTGTAGGGGTGAGATCCGTATGGGATGCAGAGTCTAGACATATCCTCTCCCCAAGAGGCAGTAAGTGATTTCGATGGAGGATCTTGATTGGTCCATCACCATCTTCAGGTTTCAACCGGAACACTGGTAGGTTCGGCATCTTGCTTTCCACAACATATGGTTTTGACGCCCAGCGATCGGCCAGTTTATGCTTCCCCTGTAACCCGAGGTTTCGTAGCAAGACTCTGTCTCCAGGTAACAACTGTGCGAACCTGATTCTTTTGTCATACCGCTGCTTATTGTTCTCATTCTGTTTGGCCGCGACGGACTCTGCTAGTTCATAGGCAGCCTTTAACTCCTTCCTCAGGTCAGAAACGTACTTGAGGTAAGTTTTCTGTGGTGTGCCATCACAAGAAGTCTCGAAACACAAATCCACAGGTAACCTAGCTTCACGCCCAAACATAAGGAAATAAGGAGAGAAACCTGTAGCTTCATTTGGAGTGCAATTATAAGCATGAACCAAATGAACGACGTGCTGACTCCATTTTTTCTTTCTGTTCGGTTCCAGGGTCCCCAACATGTCCAACAACGTCCTATTAAACCTCTCGGGTTGAGGGTCTCCTTGAGGATGATAGGGCGTCGTTCTTGATTTTTCAACTCCAAGCGAACTCAACACTTCATGAACAAGACGACTTTCAAAATCTCTGCCCTGATCACTGTGCATCCTCCGTGGCAGTCCGTAATGAACGAAATACTTCTCCAGCAACACCTTTGCAACCGTAGAGGCTCTCTGGTCTCTTGTTGGAAAAGCTTGAGCATAACGAGTGTAGTGATCGGTAATGACCAAAACATTTTCTGTGCTGCTCGAATCAGGCTCTATGGACAAAAAGTCCATACAAACAAGGTCGAACGGTCCCTCACTTTGCAAATGCGACAAAGGTGCAGCTCTCTTGGGTAGAGTCTTTCTTTTTATACACCTCTCACAAGACTTGCAATACTCTTCAATCTCTGACTTCATCCGAGGCCAGTAGAACCGGTTTCTTACCAAGCCGTATGTCTTGTCGAGGCCCAAATGACCAGAGTCATCGTGCAGTGATTTCAGTACAGGGACTCTATACTTTTCTGGTAGTACCAACTGAGAACAGCGTGATTTTCCTGGAGGAGTTACAATGCGATACATCACTCCTTTCTGCATCTTTAACCTGTCCCACTCTCTCAACAGCAAAGAGCAAGTTGGTTGCTTGGTCTTGTCAACTTGGTTACTATTCCCATTACTCAGAGCTGTCCACACTTGTCCTATGCCGGGGTCTTCCCGTTGAGCGGTCGACAACTCAGCAAGACTCACAAACGGCATATTCTTAACACTCAAAGAAGCCAGATTGCAATAAGCTTGTGGGATAGCTTGTGGAGAAGTGCCAAAAGAGTCAATGGCTCTTCCGGATCGTGGGTTTTTATGTTTCATCACCCCAGACATTTGACACAAGGCTCTCACTCCTGCTGCAGGAACGTCGTCCCACTCGGATTTGGATATCGACCCCGATTGTGGCCGGCGAGAGAGAGCGTCAGCGTCAATGTTTTGGACTCCTGCTCTGTACTTGAGACTAAAGTCATATGTAGACAGGGCAGCAAGCCAACGGTGACCCGTCGCGTCTAGCTTGGCAGACGTTAGCACATATGTCAGAGGGTTGTTGTCTGTCCTCACCTCGAACTTGGTCCCGTACAGATAGTCATGCAGTCTGTCCACTACCGCCCACTTCAGCGCCAAAAATTCCAATTTATGGGCTGGATAATTCTTTTCTGAAGGAGTCAAACTCCGACTGACGAAAGCCACAGGTCTCAATCCTTCCCCTTGATCCTGGTACAGCACTCCTCCTAGCCCCTCCCGGCTAGCGTCTACATGTAGCACATAAGGTAGCTGAGGATCGGCAAAGGCCAACACAGGAGCTTGGGTAAGTCGTCGCTTCAGCTCCTCAAAGGCTGCCTCACATTCTCCGCTCCAGCGACCACCAAAGGGCTCTGCGGGGTTAAGGTACGGACCATCCTGTCTGTCCTTTACTTTCTTCTTTGCAGTTGAAGGGTAACCAGACAACAGTTGGTTCAATGGGTGAGCTACCTTGGAGTAATCTTTCACGAAACGCCGGTAGTACCCACAGAATCCAAGAAACGACCGTAATGCAGTCACAGTGTTGGGTCTTGGCCATGCGGTTACAGCTTCAGTCTTCTTTGGATCAGTAGACACCCCGTCTTGAGATATGATGTGCCCAACGTAAGTCACCGATGGCTGACAAAACTGACATTTATCCAGTGACAGCTTCAGTCCTTCGTCCTTTAGACGGTCAAGCACCTTCAGCAACCGGATCTCATGCTCCTCAAGCGTGGCTCCAAACACAATGAGATCGTCGAGATAGACCAACACCTCAAGCAAGTTCATGTCTCCAACAGTTTGTTCCATTACCCGCTGAAATGTAGCGGGAGCCCCTGTCACTCCCTGTGGCATTCTTTCAAATTGGAAGAATCCAGCCGGGCAAATGAAAGCTGTCTTTTCCTTGTCGGAGTCTGCCATGGGCACTTGATAGTATCCACTCCGAAGGTCAAGCACACTGAACCACTTGCTTCCACTGAGACATGCCAAAGCATCTTCAATTCTTGGCACCGTGTATTGGTCGGGAGTGGTGCGGCGGTTTAGGGTCCGAAAATCCACACACATCCTTATTTTCCCATTCTTCTTTCTCACGACCACAATGGGTGAGGCATAAGGACTGCGTGACTCTGTAATAACACCAGCAGTTTTTAGCTGCGCTAGATGCTGTCTCAATGCCTCCACGTCAGCAGGCGGCAACCGACGAGACCTCTCCCGAAATGGTTTGTCCTCTGTGGTTTTGATAGTGTGCTGGGTGCTCTTACTGCATCCGACATCAAACTCATGCAGAGAGAAAACTTCACTCCGCTCCATCATTTCTGTCACCAACCTTTCCTTCCACTCCTTAGGAACTGGTGAGTCTCCAAAGTTGAAAGAAAAGGGGCTCAGCTTCCCAGCGAACTCAACTTCAGACTCTTCTCTCCCAGGTAAAGATGACACAACGTCGACTGGAAACAGATGAGCTATTGGTGTCCCTCTGGTCAAGGTAATTTCCCGTGCTGACATGTTTCTAACTAGAACAGTAATTCTTTTGGCCGTCACACCAGTGGAGGTCTGCAACTCTGGTCTCACCAGGAGTCCATCGGGAAACCGTGACTCATTCGCAGGGTCATCAGGTGAGTCTACAAGGATTGTCTGAGTGCCCAGCACTCCATGAAACTTTGGTGCCCCAGCCACTTGGGCGACTCCCCCAGGCCGTATGGTGACAGGTTTGGCTTGGGTGAACCACACCGTTCCCCTCTGGTTACTGTCAGCATCAGGTGGTAACACTGAGATCTCACTGAAAACTTTTCTGAAGACTGGGTGAATGTGCATGGATCTCACAAAGTTTTCTCCTCCCTTTTCCCTGCAGTGGCTAAGCAATCGCCTCACAGTGGGTGTGTTGGTGCCAACAAGCAGGGAAACTTCACCTCTCACAACTGGGTCGGGACATACCAACACAAGTGCATCAATGGTCTCACTCACGCCTACATCTGCTTCCAAAAACTCCAGCCTAAGTGACAAATAGCCATCATAAGGGTACTCGGCGGAACTGAGACCCCATATCGCCAACGTGTCGATAGACGTCAATGGCAGGTGTGTCAAATATCTGTCGTAGAAGGATCTGTACAGCAGGGTTACCTGAGAACCAGAATCGAGTATGGCTTTAGAGTAGATTCCTTCAATCTGTACCGACACTACAGAGCTAGGGCCCACTAAGCCTGCAGGTACAGTGTCTTTCACTTTTCCCTCTAAGGTGCTGCACTTGGTGGAACGTTTTACAACCACCGGGATGCCAGGCCGTTCCTCTACTGGACCCCGCGGTAGTTTCCCGATTTCTTTGTCAGTTTAATGAGGCGCTTGTTGACTTTGAGTAGGTTTTCTTCACCTTCACATTCTCTCTTAAAATGTCCATCCTCCCCACATCTGTAGCAAAATATTCCAGGTTTATCCTCTTGATAGCCAGACCTTTGTGGGGTAGCATTTCTTTTATAAGGTGGCTTGGCAGGGACTTCTGGTTGTGAAATCTGGGTGTCTGGATGTGATGCAACCGTAGCAGCTTTAAGACTAAGCATCTCAGCTTTCATGACACTTAACTCTTTTTTCAGCTTTGCCACTTCAGGATCAACTTCTTGTTCAGGTGCCGACTTAGAAATAGGAGTTACAGACTGTGACATTACTGGGTTCTTACTATCGTTTCTGCTTTGGAGCATGTCCTCTTCCTCCCTTACTTCTTTTAGCAACTCACTGAAAGAAGGGGGTTCTCGCAGCTTGTGAGTCATACGAAGACGAAGTGCAATCATGTCTTGTTGCAGTGCTCCCCTCACAACCTGCTCCATCCGTAATCGATTCATGTCAGACAGTGCCACGCCTCCTTTTCTGAAAATACAGTGCAGCAGTTTATCCAACCTCAACAAGTAAGTAGACAACTTTTCGCCCACATTTTGGTAGGTATGTCTGAACTTCACCAGAAGATCGGATGCACTCTCAGTTGTTCCAAAAGCCGTCTCCAAAACCTGCATGTAGTCATATGAAGTTGCAGTGGGCTGCTGGACTCTCAAGAACCTTACAATGTCTGCAGCTGGACCTTTCAGACTTTCCACTATTCGCTGTTTCTTTATGTTGTCACTGCACTGCCACTCATCTAGCAGATGTGTTGTCTGTTCTGCCCAGGCATCATACTCTTCCTCCCCATTGGGCGTAGGTTTCACACCAGAGAACATGCGCAGCTTACGATAGCTCTGAGAATCAACAGATGTGGTGTTACATTTATCCACTAAGGAACTGATAGCATGTATCAAAGCCGTGTTCACATCAAGGGGTGAAGGCTGAAGTAAGCCACCAATGTCAGTAAGAGTTTTACCTTCCGCATTCAGGAATGACATTAGCTTAGATTGAAACTCATCATTTTCTGCAGGAGCAGTGAGCACATGAGCTGGCCATGGACCCGCCTCCCCAGGAAGTCCAACAACATCCGGTACGGTTTGATTTTTTAAGTCAGTTGAAGTCTTGATCAGTACCAACTGTGTCTTAGAAGCTACATCAAGACAACGGTCAACTATCTCGGATTTTCCAAATACTTTGACCTGGCTCAAGGCCGATAGCAGAACTGCATCTGTGACATCGGGGTCCACATCACTCAAAACAACTGCATGTCCATAAGCTAACTGCTTCCTTTTGCACCAAGCTTCAATTTCAACTGCTTCCATTTTTCTTTTTTTCTTTTTTTTTTTTTTTAACTCAAACAGTAAGAGATCTCACAATAAATGTAACCACACTTGACAATAAAAATAATTTCCTTAGCAATCTCAAAAAAAATTAGTTCCCTCTCTTTGGTGAATGACGGAAAACCAGGTCAGTCATAACAAAATTACATACAATCCCGGACGAGCCCCCAAAAATGTAACACTTTTACCACCGGCTCGTGTGACAAGACTCCCCCCTTATGCCCTCGGGTGCAGTCTTGACTCTACTTAAACATTCTGTGATAAAAGATACATCTCGAAAAATAAATATCAGTCTAAGGTTCATATGATTCTCGTGTCTACACAGACAAGCGGAGGCTAAGGAAATACACTTAACCGATTAAGGCTAATACATGTGAATACTCAAATGATAAGACACCATGCAATAAACCCAACACAGGATCTCAGGGTTAGAAAATGTATTAAACAATTGCAGGAAATTCACATCCAACCCTTTTTTTTCTTCATGAAAAAAACACATATACAAAACATACAATAAACCCCCGGGGGATAGATTTTAGTATTTTTTTCCCTTAACCTGTCCAATGTTATTCTTTCCCCAGAGTGCACTCTTAGTTTATTTTTGTTGTTGGCGCGCTTTAGTTGGAGCTCTTAATAATAACAACAATACCTCCGAGTATCCGTGATGTCTCCACCTCCTCCGATGAATAACTCGCTCGTTGTGGTAGCAACCGTCTCCACTCGCGGAAGCGAGCAACGACTCTCCGGTTCCTTAGATAGCAGCAAATCATCCACGGTTAGCGACTCTCTCCCGAGACAACTCTCAAACTCCGTCTCTTCGCTCCGGCGGAATCTCCGTTAGCCAGGACCGTGGCGTTAGCCTAGCTCCAGCTAGCCAACGTAGCCAAACGTGCCTCGTGCTTAGCCAAGCACAAAAGATACGGGAAGCCCGGCTCAAACGCTCCGAATGATTACCGGGAAGTCCGCAGACGGGTGATATGTTGTTGCCGAACAACTTTGGTGACATAAGCAGTCCCGAAGTCCATGCTTCGTCTATGCCATTTTAGTAATCCTCCTTTTCTTTCTCCTCTCTTCCTCCCGAGTCTCTTTCCCCCGGAAGTCATCTGCAAGTCATGACCTCTCGTGACGTAGCATACAAAACAAGTTACACTTCTTCTCTTTTAACAGACATTCACATTCCATGAAATTATGGTTTTTTAACGTAACTGATTTTTTCACACACTACATTCCATGAAATTATGGTTTTTTAACGTAACTGATTTTTTCACACACTATTTATGCATTTTAATACAAACATTTATATCACATATCTATACCACTCTTAACCTCACCATGAACCGTTATTTTCTCTTCGACTTATTCTCATGAAAACAAAATAAATACCACTGATATTTATCAGAGTATTACAGAAGCACAAAGCCACTGCTCCATGAAAGGTTCAGTTTTGGTTATCAGGATGTAACCTTTATTTTCAGCTCAGCTCTGTTACTGTATCTATTAATAACTATAATTGCTGTATCTATACCATCATTACTGCAGGTCAGCGGAGCTATCAAGGGAACTTGTGGCTAGACTATTACCATGGAAACCAAACCCTTATTAATTGGCAATTAAACTAGGTCAAGAAACTTGTCTTAACAAATCACAGAGGTTCACTTTAAATGTCCTCCTCGTCCACGAGCATGTGTGATATTACTAAAAGAACAGTGAACAGCTAACCAGTGAAGCATGAAGGCGAGGTTTGCATATTAGCGGGTACACGGGCAAGAGCAGGAAGTAGATACATGATTAATGTGGACTTGTTAATCTTTTCTTACTTGTGTCATATTAAACGTGGCCAAAGATTCAAATAATGAGGTCAGCATATGTGGACCGCTAATCCCTGTGAGACAAAACCTCAGGCAGCAGGCTTTAAACACTTACATATTTTTCTACTCGTGGATTTACAGTGATGTCAGTGAGAGGGGACATCCCTTATAGTATAGCTGTCTCAGGCACACAGCTCTGACTGTGAGCAAAGAAACCCCCACCTACTATTCAAATATTTTCCCTGACAGGGGCAGAGTCCGGAGAAAGCTGGCTTAAAGGGAGAAGTGAGCAGAAACGGCTTGTTTCAGCTCGAGGATTAACTGGGGAGCATGCACTAAAGCTCAGAGAAAAACAAATAAGGACTGCTTTGATTTGTGAATCATGCTAAGCAACTCTAGTGGAGCCCAGCACTAAATATATAGAGCATGAAATGAACATAATAGAACCTCTTTTACGTTTTTCAGGAGTTTTCTTTTCTCCAGTCAGAATTCATAGTTAATTATAAGTGTAGAGTGGATTTCATTTTTCTTCTTTGAGATGTTTTTAAAACTTAAATACTGGGAACTTAATAGGATGAAACTTAAAAATAGTCAAGATTAGAGGAACTGTTGTCTCTCACATAAACATCACACACACTGCAGTGTTGAGGTCATTACTCAGAAAACAGCGTCACACATTACTTAGTAGTGCAGTATGTTACTTAATTATGCACCAGAGTAAGTAATTTGTTACTCTACTCCATAAAATCCATCTATTCTCTTGTGCTTATAGAATGAGAGGTGGGGTACAACCTGGACATGTCAGCAGACAGAGAACATGCAAACTCCACACAGAAAGGCCCCAGCCAAACGGTGGATTTGAACTCAGGAGCATCTTGCTGTGAGGGAACAGTGCTGACCACCATGTTGCCCTGGCCTGAAACCCACTGTCACAAAATTATAGGTTAGCAATATAAATCTGAGTCTACTTGATGTAATGTAACAGAAAACCAACAACACAAGCTGAAACCAGCCCAAAGACGCTTCAAAGCAAAGTGATTCTCTACCAGAAATATGAACAGGTAAAAAGTGACGCTGCAACCTGATGATTGTTCAGGCTCTGGCTGCTGGCCTAGGGTCTGCATGCACTCTGCTTTAACATCACTCTGGGTTCTTAGTGTTATCATGCTGTCTGTGCACATGTTTGCTAACACAAGTTGTGTTAGCAGCATAAAGTAATTGTAATTTTTATGTCATGGGTCACCCTCCCCTGACCCTCATTCTGACCGTGACATTTTAGGGTGAAGATCCACAAGGGAGCAATCATAAGGAGGTTTTCGGTACAGCACTCACTTTGTGACCAATTTCATTTAGCAACAGCTGGCAACCTCCAGCAACTACTTGCTGACTGTAACAGGTGCTGCTAATTTTCAGGTTCTTAGGTGTTTCTGCTGCAGGCCACAAAGAGTCCTGAATATTTTCATAATTTATGCTGGCTACATGATTGTGAGATTGTTAATTCTATCAACAGACTCCTATAATCATCACCCCTCAACTTTCTCTCTCTTTCTCATCTAAATGAAGTTTCTGCTGGACTAATTCAAGCCTTGAAACAGAGGAGATTAAATATCCATTGCAGACAATTGTGAACAGTGCAGGTAAAAGAAGCAGAAAGTGTGATCACTGTGTGAATTCAGTTTGCTTAAAAACAGATTTATGTTTTTTTCTTGATGCAGTTTATGTTTGAGGGGTACAAAAGATGCACTTCTGCATCGTAACCACAGACTGTATGTAAAAGATCAATGCAGCCACCCTGACATCACCCATAGGTTTGTGGATTACAGCATTGGAACCTTAAGTTTAGCACCCACAATTACATGTGATATTAAATGGAATTATCATGTTTGACTAGTAAAAAGCCAGGTTTTAAGACATTGCTGAAAAATCTGAAGGGTTTCTTTTGAGTTTTGAGTCAGTGCTGCAACATAACTGAGCACGGCACATTAAAAATGCATACTTTATACATATATTTATGTATACGTATATATATATATATATATATATATATATATATATATATATATATATTAGGGGTGCAACGATATTCGTATCGATATTGAACCGTTCGATACAGTGCTTTCGGTTCGGTACGCATATGTATCAAACAATACAACATTTGTAATTTATTTTATCAATTTTCCTTCTGACGATGCTGTCTGTGTTGAGCGCTCAGTGAATCTGCGTTCGACTGCTCCGCCTAGGCTGCACTGTCGAGCGCAGATCCACTGAGCGCTCAACACAGACAGCATAGTCAGAAGGAAGAGCGCAGGGCAAGCTAGCGAGACAGAATTTAAGCTCTCCTTGCAACAGGCAAATTGAACCTCATTCAGATCTGGCGTTTGGAATTATTTTGGTTTTCATGTGACGTATGACCCTGAAGGTAAGCGTGTCATGTACTAAAGTAAAACAGTATGGTGGATGTGCCATGCAATGCTCAATTACATTGGTGTGAACTAGTGTGTTAGCGCAGTTAGCTCGTTAACGTGTTTGCCGTCTAGCCCCATGCACGGAGCGATCGGCGGTAGCTCGTTAACGGAGATTTGCCGTGTTGTGGGGTTGAGGTCATTTCAACGAGATTAGCCTGAAAGCACTAGTGGGAACACAACGAATATGACTGCACATTTACGCCGACATCATCCTAGTGCAAAGACAAGTGGAAGCAGACAAAAAAAGCAAGCATGCTACTAACTTTAGCCGAGTCATTTAGACAGCTGTTAGCACATGATTCTCCTTATGCTGCTGAGAATATAGCCCAGAAGAAGCGGATAGTATAGCTTTTATTTTGGAAAGAGACATTTCTCTGTAATAAACTCTCTTTTCCAAAGATGAGTGATTCCTCAATCAGATACAGGGCTCGCAATATCGCTAGCCCGACGTCCCGGAGCTAGCGATTTTTTCAGTCGGGCTACCAAAATCTATCTCTTCCCTGCCCGTCGGGCTATTGTAGGAAAAATATATGTCAATGCTTTTGGATTCTTTCAGAAATGTAGCTGGGTAATTATGTCATTGGCATCGGTGAGCCACTGTCAATATGTGACATATTGAAATCGCGTTTGAATTTGCGCTTGTTTTTTTGCTTTCACTTTGCAATCGAGCGAACTGTGTATAGAGAGCGACAGCACTGATCTGTGAGTGATGATAATTTGCGCACCAATTCCTCTGACATCGTCTTATCAATCGTTAGCTTACTATGCAAACATGACAAGTGAAATCTCCCGCAGCAAGCTTAAACATGTGAGAGGTTGATCGCGCAGAAATGTAAATCAATGCGATTTACATTTCTATAGATGTCTTGGGCATTTACCCAATATATCTGTAAATGATGTTCATCGACTTGTTGATATTTTTTCCCCGCACCTCAGGGCAAAAGAGAAAAGGGATTCAAATGTTATATTTCTCAGCTGTCCCTCGTTTATTGTGGGTGTTATGTTCTAAAAATAACCAGCGATAGGTGAAATCAAGTTGCCAATTTTATTTTTTGACGGTGCAAAACGTTTCGTGGACATCGTGGACATACAGTACTGCACTTCAGAGTCACACTGCTAGCGATCGATGCAGCGATTCTGTACTGTACAGGAGAGACGTCACGGAGGAGATCGTCTGCAGCGATCAGGACGCAGGACACAATGTGATGTAAAAAAAAATAAGCATGCAAACTTGCACTAAAAATCTGCGAAACAGCAGGTGAAAGGTGAACCGCGTTATTAGCGAGGGACCGCTGTAATTTTTAAGGTAAGTCACAACATACTCTTCGTAAATACTAATGTATAGAAACCTTTACCAGCAATTAAATTTTTTGAGTCATTTCACCCTTGGATGCACAACCTACCAGTACCTACTCTCTTCCACGAATGGGGTCAAAAATGACCCCAAATAGAAACAATGCATTTTGCTATAAACTCGGTTGTTATTCTTCAAAATCTTTAAAACAAAGAGTTGTAATATTTTCATATTTGAGGTATTCCTCATAAAACATGATTGTGACATGAGGCCCTTTGCATTTTTATTTATTTTTTTCATTAATTTTAAGAAATTGCAGTTTTTGTATCACTTGTATCACTTTTGTATGCTTGCTCTGCATATACTGCAGAAGCTGGGTCTTCCCTCTGAAAGGCACAAGTTGTTCATCCACTGTAACACAATCACTGAGGATGAATTTCTGCCTGCAGTTGACCAGGAACAGGTCCCATATGTAGCGGAAAGCTGCCATGTGGTTTGTTTTCAGTCCATAGGCTCTGGTCCTCTTGTCATCAAAGTGCAAGAAACTGCAAAAATCTTTAAATCTTTGAATTGACATAGTGGCCTTGAACAATGGGTTATGCAGAGGACTCCCAAAAAACACACTGACTGGTACATCCCAGTTCTTCTCACTTTCTGCAAGAATGGTCAATCAAATGAAGGCCAGGAGCTTTTGTTTGATTACATTTTTCCACTCTTTTCCCCTGTCTGTGGCTACTCTTCGTGCCTCCATGTTTGTGCATGTCAGCACCTCTCCTATTATATTATCAGACATGAACATCTTCCATGCATCTATTGGAGAGACAGTACTAGACCCAGGTGCAAGCCCTGGCCGACTAATTCAGAATATTGTGGCTAGAGCAGTAAGATGGGCTCATTCTGTTAGACTAAATATTTATTTCCTCTGCAGAGGACTCATCAGAGGACTCCTCTGTGTCTGACTGGCCTTGTTCAGTGGGGGGGGGGGGGGGGGGGGGGGGGGGGGAGATGTCAGATTCTGAGTCAGTGCCTCCGATGGGCTCTTCATCCCATCCGTCCTGGATCATTTGTAGGGCAAGGTCCACAGCTGGCCTCATAGCAGCCATGTTACTTTAAATATTAAAAAAAAAAAATCAGAAAGGACAATGTTTGAAATGCACAGGAAACTTTAAACAGGGCTGCACATAAATGGTCCGCAGGTGCACATTTGCTGCCAAAATAAAAAACGCATACCAGATAAGAAGTTGGGACGCTCGTTTGTGTAAATTAGATGTTCTGGAGGAGGACAGACATTTGTTCAGAACTCTTAAAGATGTCGAAAAAGCAAGCTCCGTAAGCAATTACTTTGGTGTTCCTCCACCGCAAAAGAAGTGTGTATTCTCTGAATTTCCGGGAATACTTTTATTTTGACAGCGAATGCGCACCTGCAGACCACTTATGTGCAGCCCTGACTATAAATCATATATGTTACAGTGTAAAAATTAATTCCTGATCCATCAGAAGTGTAAGTGGGACAGTCAGAGTTGCTAAGAATGAAAGTTCCATAGAAGATTCCATAGGAACTGCTTGGGGTAATTTTTGACCCCACTTGTGGAAGAGTGGGGTAGTGATACAAAAACTGCAAAAAATAAATAAAAATGCAAATGGCCTCATGTTACAAACATATTTTATGAGGAATACCTGGAATATGAATATATTACAACTTTGCATTTTAAAGATTTTGAAGAAAAACAACCCATGGGGTCATTTTTGACCCCATGTGTGCATCTAAGGGTTAAAAAAAATAAAATAGGGTGTTTAAGTAACTGGACTATATGAAATATATGGGGTCATTTTAGGAGAGAGAAAAAAAAATATTACCATATGATTTATTTTTTCACAATCGATTTATTAATGAGCCAACTTTTTATATATACTAGCTACTTTCCTTTTTTTCCTCAAAAAAATCTTACATTTACATGATAACTTGTCACTAAAACTGCCAAATAAATGTAAAGTACAATCATTTTCCTTCTGTAATGTGGTGGAGTATAAAGTTGCATGAACTAGGAGGGAGGATAGGGTGAAGGAGAGATGGTTTCCTTCAAGCCAAACCATCCCAGCCATCCAAAAAAAATCAAATAGGCGGCCTGACAGACAATCCTCCAATTTCTTTAGCTCACAGCATGCTACCGGAGGAAGGCAAGGCTAAAATGGAAACTCAGTAACTGACCTTTAATGTAATACGGCGCCGATGGCTCACCAAAGAAAGGCTCTGGAGTAACGGCCATTGTGCGACTGTGTATGCGTGTTTAAGAAAGTGTGTATGTGTGTGATGAGTTATGACCGGCTCTCATGGCGGCATTTGGAAAGTTGAGAGGCAAAGCCAGGTGGATTAAGAGAACTTGCCCCTGTGAGCACGCTGAAAGCGGGTGTGTGTGGGTGTGCGTGTAAGAGAACTGAAATGTATAACAGAGGCATAAAAATGCCGCCTTAAACAAAAGAAAACAAAATAAAGAAGGCAAACCACGGGCACTACATTAAATGAAACAAAATAAAATGTGACTCAAATAAAATGTGCACTGAAAACCTAACCAGACAACATAAACAGTGGTTGTGTCGGCTCTGAGTTGGTTGGAAACTCTAAAGTCAAGGATATGTACTTCCCCTGCCTCTTCACCTGTAGGCCATGACCTTTCTGACCTCTAAAACAGGTGTGTCAGTGGGTCCTCACAGAGGCAATTTCTTAGAAACACAGCTTCAGGCTCAAAAACAACAACAAGTGACGGATGGCACTGAAGTGGAAAAAAGTCAGAAGAGGAGCGATTGACCTGAGAACGTTAAAAAAAAAACACACAGAGGAGGATTACATTCTGATTAAATATATATTTGAAATGCATTTATTTGATTTAAATCAGTGACATTTATTTCCTGTTGGCTGAAACATTAACATCATGGTTTTTAAGCCAGATGTCACAAACTATGAGTGATTCTGACTGAGGACGGGCGTACAAGCTACGAACATGTCAAAAACAACACAGTCTAAAACAGATGTAGGATACATAAAACCTTAGATAGGCTTTTTGATTTTATTCAAATCATAAACTTAATGTATTATTGAAGAAAACTAAGATATTTAGTCTATATTAGTGTTATTTTTTTGTAAACATCTGTACAATCATATTACTTTTAGGCAACCAGATATGTAGCCCATCTTGGCATTCTCTATTTGCTTTAATTTTTAGAAGCCAGACCCATATTTTTCTTTATTCTTTTATTTTTGCTGCTATTTAACAGCCTACTAGCCAATTTGCTATATGCAAGAAAGCTAGCCAATTTGGTCGCTAACAGGAATATAGCTCAAAACATTATTGTTCAGAATATGTATTTGTGTCTGCCTGCTATAGGAAATTCTTCAGCAAAAAAACAGTATTGGAAATGTCTAATAAATCATAAATCGAGTGTGTTTATGTTTTCATGTACGTCTAGAAAATAGCAACTACTGGCACTGAGCAACTATAATGCTATTGCTCTAGTTGCTAAGTGCCAGGAGACTACTGAAACAAGTCACGGTTAAAAAAAGATGTACATGCTCTTTAAATTCTAAAGGTGTTATATATTATAACATAAAAACAATTGGGTCCATCTCAGGTATTAAAATTTGATAAATGCAGCCTCAAATAAAGTACAAAACGTGACATATTAAACTGTTTAATTGTTAAATAAGTGTTATATAGTTACATAAATAATGGCACAATGTTATTTTTCATGTGTTTTCAGGTTTCATCTCTGTTTGTACTTAAATAGTATTTAGCCCTAACAAGGACTAGAAGACTGACTCTGAGGTAAGGACTGATTTTCATTATGTCCTGATATATAATATCTTAAAAAATTATTTTTTAATGTACTTATATCTGTCTGCTAAACTAAACATCACAGTGAACATTTCTTCACTAAATAACAATATTCAAACTGTCAAAGCTGATAAGATGGCCTTTAATTTTGATTTTGTAGCTCTCTGTTCCTTAAAAGAGAAAAAGAGTAGCTGTTTTATGCAGTTACTGGGCCCTAAATCATAACGTTGATTCTGAAAGATTTGCAACCTGTCCTGACCACTGAGCTGGATAGCAGTAGCAGTAACAGTAGTAAAACCCTAGGAAAAATATCAAATGGGAGAAGCAACTGTAAAAATCACATAAACGATGACAGAGTAACATACAAAACACTGATGCCATAGGAATAAATACTGAATGAAAACAGGCCCGGTAGCAGAATTAGACATGTAATCTATAGTCAAAATCTAATGTAATACAAATGCTCAGTAGAACATTTAATGCCGGCAAACACTATGGAGAAACTGAACTCAGCCCTCTCACTGATGGATGAGAAAAAAGGTAGAGGCAGATGCTTCCTTCACCTTGACTGCAACAACTTTCATGGAGAATGCATAATTTCTATCTATCTGGACAGGATGAAGGATGAGACTCCAGGGCCCATCAAAAATAACAGAGTTTGACAAGTATGAAAAAAATTAATATTTCTAGAAATGATATCATGTGAATGATAACAGTAATTAGCACCTAAATTACACCTTTTTATCCTGTGCTGTAATCCAGAGATCATACTGTTATTGCATTCCATTACATCAGTTTCTCCCCTTTCAGACGAGACGCATTCTCTGAAAGAAAGAAAGAGAAGCTCCAATCACTGCTTGTCGTCCCCGTCTCCTTTCAGGCAATGAATAGCATTTACTTATTCATCTGTTTATCCGTTTCGAGCGACGCATCAATGCATTCATCAAAGCTACCCTAATCCCGTGTTTTGCTCACATGTGTTTTTGTAAGCGCGAGTGATGTCGGATTGGTAAACATTATTATCCCGGGACGAGGTGTAAAATGACAGCGAGACACAGAAAAAGAGAGAGGCAGATGAGGGAGCTGCTTAGGGGAGATATCATTTGTGTCAGTGGAAGTGAACACCTATCGATTTACATCCAGAGCTCCTCCGCGCCACAATGAGAACTCATGTATAATTCATGCGGGACCTGTGAGAGAGCCATAAATACAGTCGCTCCGCTCGTCAGCATGGCACCCTCTCAGCACTTATGGTCACCCAAACCCCGGCTAGTTAGCAGAGCAAGTCAGGGGGAGTTAGGGATGAAGACGAGAATATGATGATATAATGTTTTTGCTGCTGAGCTGGTTGCACAGTCACACGCTTCCATTGTAACAAACCCATGGATTGGAGGGTGGTGGTGGGGGGTGTAGTCCTTCATGATTTTTGAGAAAGGCCGACATCTTTTGTTTGGAGTTGTACCCCAGAGTCATAGGGGCCTTCTTCAGCCCCTCCGCTTTGACGACCTGCACGATTTACATCCCTCACTCTGTCGTAAAAACAGTTGCTCGCCTTTCATTCCCTCCACCCTGCCTTTACAATCTGGAGGGGAAAGGGTGGCTGAGTTATGGGTTTTGTTTGGGACAGAAGAAAAATAAAAATGCTATACGGCCCTGCTGTGTCAAAGATGTCAAGGAAGATTGTCTGCTTCACATGTGTGGAGAATTTAAAAGGGGGAGGGGGACGTGTCGTGCACGTAACTCTTTGCGCATGCTTGGTGCGGGTGCTGTTGCGTCAAATTGTCATTACATCCCATTAGATAGACGAATAAATCAACTGAATGGAACACATGCAACAGAGTTGTGATAATATTTGATCACCAGGTTTGCATGAGATGCAAATGCAAAATACAAAGCTGGAAAAAGGGCACTAGCACTCTCCTTTTCAATACAGTACACACTTTGTTTGCCTGTGCCGCAGTGGAACCAGTGCTGGCTAATCACCTGATCTCCATTTCTCAAAACAGTGCGTTGCCCTACACTAAATCTCCACACCACCGAGGTCACCACCTCACAATGTCTCGCCATCCATCTCCTCAGGCTTTGCGAGACCCTCATAACCTCCCAGTTTCCTCCCCTGGAGTGCATTTTTTCCCCTCGCAAACACAGAGTAGAACAAACCTTTGTTTCATCTCCTCTCCACCGTAAAGCATCGAACGACTGCTCCGTCCTTGAACGTAAAAGTATTAGGGAGACAGACAAGGTGGGTGGAGGTAGCAGAGGAGGAGGAGAGAAAGTCAGAGAAGGAAAACAAGGAAAAAGAAAGGGCTTTTTCATAATGACAGTCAGCTTAATGAAATAGCAGTTAGGGCTCATATATCTGCCGGCCCCAAGGTTCAGCCATCCCATCCTCCCCTCGGTAAGAGCTGCTCGGCTGAGGCGAGTCCGATTTGAATGAGCAGAGCAGAACAGAGCCGAGCCAGGCTGGTGAGGGTCAAAAGAGGCTGGGGAGGGTCAGGTTGAGCTAATGGGAGCCGAGCCAGGGCTAAGGGAGGGTCAGGGAGGGGCAGAGCCGGCCTTGAGAGCAGAGCAGTCGAGCACATCAATCCACACAGGCAAGACAGGAAGGACGGGACATCAGTCACCGGAGCTGCAAACCGCAGAATGCAGCACACCACATCCAAAGTTACACACACTGAGAAGCTCGAACACGTACACACGGCTGTGCACACTGACACAAATACTACATTTGTCTTTCTTGCTTTGTAGCTTCAGATCTCTGCCAGTTTTACTCCCCCTAACACTCAGCTCTTCCAGTAACTGATGCAGTACGGGGTAAAACACACACGGCTTAATTAGCAGCAACCGAAAGCATCAAAGAAGTCACCTGCGGTGCACACTGCACACGTACAAGCCTGTGTTTTGAGCACCGCTGCAGTGTGACTTCGCAGGGTGATTTGTGGGGCTTTTTGCACGCCACCAGGTGAACGATGCAGCCATTAATGCTCAACAGCACGTGAAACGGGCCTACACGGCTGCCATATTGACGTGCATGTGATGAGCTGCAGATGAACTGGGCCAAGGGTATCTGCTACAGTCAGATGAAAAGCCATCCTGCACACAAGGGAGCCTCTATCCACAGAAGAGCACCCTCATTTCTAGGCCAAGAAAGTTGTATGCAAGGAAAACTGAGACGGGAGGAAGCCTTAGCGTGCAAGCGCGAAGCCATTCGGTAATGAGGAGTTAGACAGGATTTTAAATCAATAAAGTATGTGTTTGTGCAGGACTGGAAGGGCTTAATGTGTGGTTTTGGGTGTAATTAGCTCATGCAACAGCCAGTCAAAACAAATAATGCAGTATATCAGAATGTGCGTTTCTTCTCTTTGGCCTTCAAACCCCTTGGATATAATATATCAAGGTAGAAAACCTCAACTGAGAAAAGACAAGGCTATGCTAGAGCTAACAGTCAACGAGCTCTGAATCATGGTGTGATCATTAATGTAAATTATACAATGGTATAGCTTGAAACAAGCGAAGCGAAGTTTTTTTTCCGTGGCCTTGAATAGAGCTATTTATCAAAAGCATACAATTTGAAGACAGCAAAAAATAAAAAATAAAACAACAGGAGAAAAGTGAAAGGTCCCTGTCAGGGACGCCAGGAATGCCTGAATCTAAATCAACTCTCTTTAAAACAACTATTTGTCCTTCATTCTTTTAGGTTCTCTGAGGGGTCACTAAACAAAAAAGAAACAATTCCTCACTTATAACTTTATGCAGTCCATGTGTAAAGATTATCTTGGTGTTACTTGGGGTTAAACATACCTTTAACAAAATGCACTTTTAGTCAATACACTGAATTGCATATGTGAAAGCACTGAAAATGTTTTACTGCAAAAGGCTTTTCAGATTTACCAGGTCCTCACCAACTATTGAGTCCTGCTTTGGGTTTGTGCCATTTTGTTGCGTAAAGCTTCTAGGTTCCAGCTGGGTATGGTTCTGGTTATTTTCACTTATATGTCATTTATTAAGATATTTCTCCTTTCTGCCTTTATGTTTGTCATGTGTTGTAAGTCGATCTACAATGCCCAGTGGGGAGTAAGAGATCAGGACACAGCATGGCAAATGTGTTGCATGAGCCTGGCATGGTAACAGTCAGTCATGATGAAGTAAACGAAAAATATAGCCTCCAGTCTCAGTCTGGGTTTCTTTTTTTTTCCAGATTTGGCAGGAACAGGGAGATTGTTGCAGCAAGTCATTCTGACAAAAGCCCTGCAACAACATGTGTTTACTTTCAAGATACGGGCGGCCATGACTAATGAGTCATGTAAGCGATGAGCAAGAGTGGAAACAGTGTAAAATTGTTATCGAGTCAGGAAGTCAGGAGACGTAGGAGGCTGGGGTTGTAGGAAGGGTCAACAAAACATCAAACTTCCATTGGGAAACCATTGTTTGCTTCCTTTTTTCTGCAGTTAATGTTGGTTTCCTTTGACCGTGGCACCGCCAATAAAGAATTGTCTTGCTCAAGTCTTGATGACCATAATTTGAAGTCAAAATTTAATTTCAGCCACTTTGTTTACATAAGTATACTGGTTATGGCCAGGGTTTATGAGCATGGACATGGATATCCTTCTTGGACTACAAACCAGTATATTATGGCCTTTTAAACAAAGAGCCCTTATCAAGTTTTCTCAACATTCAAGAAGGCTGAGACGTGAGAGGTGAAGGCCTGCTAAATGTAATCAATATCAGGATTAAAAATAGGGATAGCAGTCGACATGCAAACACACTTTGACACCAGTGAGTGATCATGAAAGGCAGGTATTTCTAGGTGCTTTGAACGTCAGCAATTGTTTTACATGAGACAAGCAGGCATTTTCACCCAAACAATGATCGTTACTCCATATTTTTTTTTCTTCCCTTTTGCTTAAACAAAACTTGAACCTCAGTGGTTCATTTTTTATACTTAATGAAACACACAGGCAAATGATGTCTGCACATTTCTTTGTTTAATTTGGAGGAGAACCACTCAAATTTGCAGGGGCGGTCATTACTCTAAACGAGCCACACAATAATCTGTCAGCATTTTTTATAGGATTTTTTCTGTAGTGTTGTAGTACTGTAGTTCAGAAAGACTTTGAAGAAACCTCTAAATATCTGAGACCAATAAATAAATAAATAAACCTAACACACATGACTTGGCGAGCTACCGCTTACTGAAAGACAAAATGCACTTTGATTATTTGGTTTAAAGGGATCCTTTGGGTTTATGCCGCTGCTTTTCTCTCTTTTCTCCGTCTGCCGTGTTTCTTTGCTTCTGTTTATGTGCAGGGGAACGCCAGCAATGAGTTTTCCATTCATTCTCCTGCATAGCAGCCCATTTAATAAACACTGAATTTCAGGCCGGCCTTTTTGCCCCATATGTGAGTTATGAAAATGTAGGAGTCTAATAATATGTAAGTGCGCAATAATAAACACTGAGTACATGTGTGGGTTTACGCTCTGCCGCTGACCCCGAAACCTGAATGTGTGATAAGACGTAATGAATTTCTCTGGCTTGACATAAAACATAGCATTGACTTTGTGTTTACCCTGCAGTGGAATGCCAGATACACAGACCTGCTTCTCTCCCTGAGGCTTTACATATCGGATGACCGCCATCTCACACTGACGCACACACCTATAAGAGTTTTAAATTCATCACATTTTTATTTGTAATTTTTACAACGCTGTTAAAATGAGGACAAGGTGTCTGGGCGTCTGTGTGTGTGAATGCGTGTGCGTACGATGGTGCTTTTGCCTCTGACTTTGGTTCCGACTGTGGAAATATTTCTTTCAACCTCTATCTTTATTGTCTCAAAATCTATTTGTCTGTGAGCCGACCTTCAGAGCTAACTGTATGTACTTTTCCCCCCAGTGCCAGGATTGATAACTGGATTATAGGCTCAATATTAAGTACACAATGGCCGTCTTTGATAAAGGAAACACAGTCAGAGCAGGAGGCTGGGAGGGGAAACTGCGCTTCGCCGAAACCACTGTGGATTACTAAATAAAAGAGCCATAAAACACAGCCCTTTGGCTCTACCGGAGGAAAGCTTATGCTAACACACAGCGGTAATAATTTTAATATCTGCATTTAGAGCAAGAGACCACACGCTGTAAATTTCCAATGCACCTAGTGCTGTGAAATACACCTCTCCACTGCTCTCACTCCCTTTTTTAGTCTCGGCCTTGCGCTGCATTTTTTCCTCCCAGCGCTCTCCTGGTGGGCCTTTCCCTTCCTTTTTCTTTAGACATATGAGAAATATGCAGAATCAGCTACACAGAAACAGATGGTCTTTTTTAAAAAAAATTATTATTAATTATTCTTTTTCTAGTCCTCAGAGCAAAATATGGATTTCTTTAACTCAAAAACATCTAACCCTTTTTTTTGTTTTTTAAAGCCTTAAAATTGAATTTTATGTGTTTATATTAATAATATCTGCATGAAAACGGTTTTGTCTTTCTTCTCTTATCAGGAGCAGGTTGAGGAGTGTTTGAGGAGGTTTTTTTCTTCAGAAGATTCTGACAATCCCCCCATATGCCAACTCCAAAGAGCGAAAACAAAAGAAGTGAGAAGGTAAGATGCAAATTTAAAAATTGCCTCAAATATCTTTATTATTTGAACAGCAGTTGTACATGAAGCATGTTTAACTTAAAAAAAATGCTTCTAACTTCCAGCTGTCAGTTTTTGTTTTGACTGGATCTGAGCACGAGCAGGATCTCTGTTTCTGGCCAGAGTCTTCTCTAACACACATTTAGCAGCATTTGGCATTTTAAGGTTCAGAGGTGGGCTGTACTCATCTATCCACCATGCTTTAGCCACGTTGTCTCTATGCAGAGTTAACAAAACAATGGTGACGAGCACATTCACGGTTCTACACAAGCCATTTTAGTTAATGGGCCACATGCAGCCCAATATGAGCCAAGGTGGGCCTGACCAGTAAAGTGACCGCATAAAACCCCATCTTTCTTTAGTGTAAAGTAATGTAAAGTTTTTTGCTTTGTTTTAATGAACCAACCACTTAAAAACTAGATGCCAAGCTGTCCACTTTCAGCAAAATTAATTATTATCTCAGCCCAGGAGGTTGAGTTTTGGTTGGTAGCATTTGTGCATGTCTCATCATTCTGTCTAAAACCCCGACAGCTCAAAAGGTTTTGAATTAATTCTGTTAAATCCTTGTTGGGGTGTACAGTGGGGTCATGTCAACAGTCCATTCAAATTTGGCTCACATTCACCAAGGTTTTTAAGATCAGCTTAATGATTTATTGGCCCCAAATTGACAAAATGCCTTATAACTATGATTCTCATATGTCAACATATATTAAAGAACTGTATAAAGATTTAAAATATCATGTAATGTCATTCTTTAAAAATTATAGTTTTGATTGTTTGGCTCATGTGTTAGCTTGAAATGAATATCCACTATTGCCCATTGACGAGGCATTCACAGGAAATGTAAATCCAAGCACCATGAGCTGTCCTTTGGACCGTACCAATATCAGACTGCTAAACAAACAAAATGTGTGATTTTAATGGACACCTGATGGTGAATGCTGTATTGCCTTGTTTTATTTATAATAACTGTCCTGTTTATGGCCATAACATCTTTTCAAACTTTTCAAACTTTTTCTTGCTTATTTCTTTCAATTATATCTGCAACTCTGGACAAAACAAAATTTGTGTATAATCTACAAGCTAATGGTAAAAAAATGTAAGAAAATCCATCGATTTCTGTCAAATTTCAGGCAATACAAACTCATTTCCTTTACTGTATTTACTGGTCATGCTTACTATGTCAGCTAAGAAACACGATGGAGTGAATCTATTTATTTTTGAACACACAAGCAGAAGAGATTTTATCAAACCTTTGAAATTTTGAGCTTACTTTGAACCCATTCAGGCATCTGGAAAGTCATATCAAACCAACTTCACAAAGTCCAAATATTTTGTTCAAAGTAGTTTTCCATTAGCCTACAATTTTGCAAGAATATGATAAGAAGTGCAATTACAAATGTTAAGAACCGTGCATTTACTTTCTGTCCTTTCTACTCTATCTCTGCATCTGTTCAGTGTTAGCGAGATAAAGATATCAGCATGTAGCTGCTTTATCCTGAAATTCTTAGCTAATGTTGCTTATGCCCATAGAAGCATCAGTCAGTAAGCGCTGCAAAAATATTATTCTTTCTTTGTCAGGAGATGTTGGGAGTTAATGACTTCTACATATCTGCACACACACTCCTATGCAAACCTAGCTTTCACCCAAATCACACATATAATTAGTAATCTTAGTGTAACTACCTTCTTCTTGTTTTTCTATTTTTCCAAAAATCAAACTCCATCTCTTAACGAAGACCATGGAGTAATACTTGAAGTAATTCCGAAAATAATAACTGTATAATAACAATTTTTTTAAACATGTTAAAACGCTGGAAGGAAACACTATAAAAGAAAATGTTAACCCTAAACTACACTGCAGATTCCAAGCCTAGTCTTTAGTGGTCTGCATTGTGAAATTGTATTTATTTGTTCTTTGACTCCAGGAAATGAGTCCAAAATGACATTGCTAGATAAATCTGCATAATCATCATAAAGTATTTTGGTTTTCCAACATCTGAGCTAGATTATGTGACATTTAACTAAAGATTTTATGTATTTACTGTATGAAAATGCTCAAAATTTCATCCATTGTTATAATTTTTTTCCAGTTAGTCTTTTGTAAAGCAGTATAATCAGTTAAAACTGACTAAAATGTTATAAAACGGTCTGGAAAAAGGAGTCTGTCCTGTAGATATTGGTCCCTAGGTCATAAGTGCAAGCTGTTAAATATTTTAAAGACCTCTGTTAACCTCTTCTGTCATGTGTTGAACATGTGCTGGTGTAGTCACAGTTATATGGGGTGGAGCTCAGCACACTGGTGCCCAGAAAATGGAGCTTATCATGATATTTCTATAGTCTAGCCAAATGTGACTAAACCTATCCAAACAGCAGGTGAAAACGAATGTAATCAGTAACTGAAAGTACCCCAGGAGTCAGCCTCTGATGGTTGAAAGAGGGTGTGTTTGTGCCATACATGAGTTTGTGGCTCAGTGCCTCCTTGCAGAGGTCATTTCAGAACAGAAATCATCTCTATGTTCACTTTTTCAGAGGACTTGATGGGAAAAAGTTGGTAAGAATACACTGTGTACTATTTCCAAGGTCAGAAAATGAATTTTCACATACAGCATAGATCCTAATTTGGGCAAACACTCATGACAGCTTTTATGTGCCTTTAAGTCATGAGACTTGACCATATTATTTATGTTCCATATTTTCTCGCTGCCCATCACATCGCATTCATACACTGAAACACACAAGTCCCCCCCGCACCTCATACACGCAAATACAATGCAATACACCACACACACACACACACACACACACACACACACACACACACACACACACACACACAGTGTGGCAGTCCTCTGGCTATATCTGTCGGTATTGGTTTATAGAGGGAGCCAGGCACCTCATTAGTGGACAGCTGCTGCTGCGTCTCCTTCCATACTTCACATCCTCCATCTCTCCATCCTCTCCCTCTTTACGCTGCCCTCACCCTGAACCTGTCCTGAGGGGAAGATAGGGAATGAGGGAGGAGGAATGGGATACGGAAGAAAGAGGAGAGGAGTGATATAGCCAGAACTCTTCCTTCATGGTCAGTTCATTTTGTCTGGATCAAAAGAATGAATGTTTGTGTGTGTGTGTGTGTGTGTGTGTGTGTGTGTGTGTGTGTGTGTGTGTGTGTGTGTGTGTGTGTGTTGGTAGGGGAGGATACTCCTTTTTTACTGGTCCATGTGGGTCAAGGTCTGCTGATGATAAAGTGTGCATTCACACTATGCCGATCACATAGTGAATTAGATGAGTCAAAGTGAGACTTATGACAAAGCTGCGATTCCTTCAGACCTGTTAACCCCTTTGTGAGTCGCCTGCTTTTACACACATGCACAAGAGAACCAAAGGAAAAATATATGAAACGTGTAAGATGGCCACAGAGAAAGAAATAAACATGAACTTTCTGATCTGAAACATTATATCAGTCGAGTATCGTGTTTTCAGCAACATCCATCTGACAAAACACTTATCTGTCCCATCTTGCGTATCTTTTTCACCACTGGAATAAATCCAAGCTGTTCTGCTCTGAGAACCTTTCACCAAAATCCTCCCCTGAAGGGGAGCTCCTCTTTCATGTCTAATCGACTTTTACAAGCCTCGTCCCTCATAGGCCGACTTTTACAGTTTCTGCTCCTGATTGGCGGGATGACTGAGTGTGCCGAGTGGCACAGGTGCAAAACATTACTCCCTTAATAAGAGCCAATTACAAACAGGTGTGTCTGCGGCGCAGGCAGGGAAGGTGACTCTCTTTCGGAAAGGGGAGGGTGCAGCTTCTGAGGCAGGGGAATCGTGAAGCGAAGCGACTCGTTTTAATAAGGGGTGGACTTCTGCCTTCATGAGACTGTGGTCAGGGGCACGTTTGAGGCGGCCGAGCCCCGGTGAGTCAGTGGTTCTGCTGCACATCAACGCCGTGAATGACGAGTCGGTCCCGATCATTTAAAGAACGATTAGGATTCTTTATCTTTAGCCTTTAGCGTGTTTCAATTCCTGTTTAAAGCTTTAGGGATTCTAAAACCTTTTAATTCATGCATTTTTTTTTTTTTTGGCACTCACCACTTATAAAAGTGTCCAGACCATCTGAACTGAGCCTGGCTCCTTTAATTGTCTGGGTCTGAGTGCTACAACTGATATATTAATCAGAGTCTAATCAGAGTCTGTGTCCATAAGAGTAACGGCATGGATTTCCATCTACATCATCTTTGACTATCAGTTGCCTCATAATGATTCCTGCACTGGTTGGCAACATGCTGGCAGCTTCCAGTTGCTAGGGAAAAATGTGCATTACCTGAAAGGTTGGCCAGTGGTTGCTGGACGTTGTTTGCTGTTGCCAGGTGAAATTGTTTGCAAAAATGAGCATTGAATCAAAATCTGTGTCTGATTGGTTTAGTCACTAGCAGACTTGCCACGATTGCCCGTAGTTTGCATAAAAGATGCTGGTTTGTCTGAAAACAGACCAGAATCAGAAAACATTGAGAGCAAAAGCTTTGCCTTATTATTGCAACCAACGCATCTCAAAATCTTGCAACTTTTACTTTGAAGGCAAAGGTTTCCGAGGCCTTCACAGTTTCGCAACATCTTACCAAGCAAAGCTGGAAGTGTTTGCAGACAAGCATCTTCTGATGTCCTACACCCTACGATGTCCTATGTCTACTAATTAGACTATAGGAATGCAGCATCATTTAGAGATTTGGGTTTAACGATCAATGTGCTCATCATGTTTGAACGTTACCGATTAATTATCCAGTCTGTAAAATGGATTGAGAATGACTATATTAGTCAGCGTAAATCTCACAGAATCTAAAGCAACAGCATCAGCTTCACTCATAACTTTATTTTGTTATAAAGTTCAACAGTGCTGAATCTGTCAGTGTGTTAAACTGGGACTGCTCCAGGTGATTATAAAGTCTTTTGCAGGATATTCTTGGAGAAATCCTTGCAGCTGGCACAAATGAGCACAGAAAATATAGGCTGCAACTGTTGGTCAGACTGCGGTAAACAAATCTCCTCAACATCTTCAAACTGACTGCTTCATGGTGTTTCATTGTAAATAAAACCGATTTTCTGTGTATATATCAGATGAAGGCTGACATTATAAAATTATTACAGCAATCTTCTACCACTGCTCCCTTATATTAGTCTGACAGCATACAATTAAGACTTGTACAGAACTCGAAATGACAACACATCACATTGATGTCATGACCACATGCCTGAAAGGAGTTTAATGCAATAAGCCTTTGTCCCTGCAGTTCGTTTGACTACTTATACTGTAGCAGAAAAAGCACTAATACCATTAACAATAGCTCAGTTAAGCAACTAATCCAAAGCAATGAAGCTGTAATGGTATTAGTTAGACATAGATTTGAAAGACAATAATACAAAAAAAGTCTTGAATTGAAATATTCATACATTCATTTCCTATTTATCCAGGTCACATGGGCAGCAGTCAGGCCTCCCTCTCCCAGGTGCCTCCTGCAGCTCTTTTGGGGATATTGAGGTTTTCATAATTGCACAATGTCCAGTATCTTCCCTGGGCAGATACAGCACACTGTGCAATACTGAAAACCAGTAGGAAGAAACTATTTAGGCTCTGACCACCATCCCAGGTGATACAGGAGCCTCCTCTTGAAACAAGGCCTGGGCAGGCTCACATGGTACCTGAGCTGGCTCAGTCAATGGTTTTGGAGAGCTGAAATTCAAAATGTCCCTGTTTTCAAATGTACGTATAAGTTATCCAGCTCAGACTTCAAGCTTCCCTAAATGCTCCACTTTTTCTGCTCTTGAATCTCTTTGATGTTAAAGAGAAAGGAATGCGCTTAAACAGACTATGAGCTTGGCAGCTCTATCTACCTGCCTTTTCCACCACTCTGTGTAGGAGTACTCTGTAAGTGATTCAAGAATGATAAGAATCACTGCTGTAAAAAAAGAGATTTTTCACTTGTAAAGGAAAGTTATATTTTGGGGGCTTTTCTAAAGAAATATATATTTAGCTAATGTTAAAATCCTGGGCTGTTTTATCTCTAAAGTATATTGTTGAGGAGTCAGAAGAGTAAGCTGTAACATAACAACCCTGAAATATTTGTCCTTTATTGATATTTATGATTTATTGATTGGTAACAGCCACATTTACAAAGTATCTATGCTGCTCTTTATTGTTCTGCTAACTCCTGCAAGATGTTTTTACATGTATAAAAGGGTAAGGAGAGACAAGAGAATCACTTACTAATAGCAGAACAACAGTTTTCCTGCTATGATACCATTAAGGTTTTACTTCAGTCAGCATTTTAGCACATTTCATTTCCCTCAAGTACACCTATTATATATGCGGTGTGTTTTCGTGTGTATGTATACACATATATTTAGAACGGCCCCAATTCTTTGTGGCAACATCATGTAGGCTGTCATGCTTAAATGAAGCCCGGTTGTTACTATTCTCCTCTGTCCTCTCACATGTTTCTGCAATACATCTTGTTACTCTATGTTGGATTTTTGGGATCAGATACAATCTGGATAAGATAAGATAGGATTTAAATAAAGAAAATACAAATTATATTCAACCAATCAGAGGACGGTTTGTTTGAATGAGGGTGGCATTGAGGAATGGGAACTAAAGCAGCTTCTTTCAGAAAATGGATCAACAGCGGATGCATCAAGATCAAATAGAAGACAATTGCTTTTGAACAGTTAAAACTCCAAGAATAAGAATATCGAGCTGTAAACGTTCATAAAGCTTTTTCTAAGCCTCCAATAAGATTTATAATGGCCTTCGCCACAGATTTCTTCTTTTTTTTGTAACATTTAAAAATACTGCATCTAATAGACAAAACAGGTAAAGGCCACTGGGTTCACTCTAAATATTTCAATCCAATATGCTGTTTATACACTTGGTTCCAAATATTCAGTTGCATTGTCTTTGTGTCACGGCCAACTCATTACCAAAAATGATGTTCATGTTACTTTGAGCACTTTCAGCTAGGAACAGGAGATTTACTGCCGAGCAGCGGGGGAACTGTTTATTTCAAACTAAAAGACAAACATGACATAAAATCCAGCCGTAAATTTATTCAACATCATCTGAACAAAAGCAAACACTGAAGTGACCTTTGTTACATTTGGTGTTAAATGGAAATAATCTTTGTTTTGTGAATCAACCAAGTGACGGGAAGTTTAGTAAGTAAAACATCATGGTCTCTAATGGATCGCCAGGATAAGGCGGCAATCGAGACAAGGTGTTTACTGGCACTTTTACAACTTGTAAATATTAAGAGAAGGAAAGACAGACATAATCTGCGTTTTGGCAAAGGAAAGAAAAATCCAATTTGGGTATGTTGCTGGCCGATTTGAATGTCAGGTGAAAATGTAATTCAGCTTATTGAGACATTATCCAGATGTAGCACAAAAGCTGCGTTCTTGCCAGATTTCTCAGGAAGAAACCTCAAGTGTTCCCAGTCAGGAGCAAAAGTTCAGTCAGTAGAGACAGATGAAGGCAATGGTTTCATAGCCACCAAACAGACCAACCACAATGTGGAAGTTCTTTAAGAAAGGGGTAAGTCTCATAAGTCTCATCTATCAGGCTAAGTAATTAGCAGCGCTTTTTGGAGCCAAAGACAACCTTCTCTGTGGAATACAAGCCATATGTTATGTTCTCTTTATATAGAGAAAAGCAACATCATTAACCAAAACTATGGCAATAAACAATAAACAACAATTGATTTTTTCTACATTAAGTACATCATTTAAAGGGAGCCATGCTCTCAGGTTTCTGGAGCCACAGTTGATTCCATTCATCTCAACTGTACACGTTCGCTGTTGGCAACTGATGGTTGCTTGACCAGCCTCATGGATGGGCTGATTTTCCCACCAGACATAAGATTTTATCATAAACAAACATGTGAACAAGGGGATGCTCTGGCTAGCCAAGCAACACATTACCCTACATTTATTTTTGATCATAGTATATGTTTCTCTGTTCCCTAATGCCTCCTAGATGCGTTAATCAACAGTGACATTATGTGTACGTTACGTGTACGTTGTTTTTTGTAAATGCATTATGCTAAACAATCTGTAGTGCACTGGCACTTTGGGGTCACTGCAATGTGTTGTTGTATTTCTAAATAAGTTTTCATCGGACAGTGACGCTGTTACTGCTTACCCCGTCTTACAAAATGAATATGTAAGACGCTAGTGCCAGCTAAGGCAAAATAAAGCAATGGGAAAAACAAATCTCATTATTTCTATTCAATATAAAACATAAATATTAATTGTCATGACACTAAGGTTTTACAATTACATCAGTTGGAGTTACTGAAGACTCAAATGTATTAATCATATCAGGATATCCTAGAAACAAAACTGTATGTATGTGAAAAACAAAACTAATTTTTCAGTAGCTGTTGTAGTGCGTTGTTGTGTTACTCTGCTGTTTTCAGGACATAAATACTTTTACATGACTACTACTCACTAAAATGGAGACAAGGACATGTTATGGTCTTAAAGGTCAAAAGAAACAACAGTAGTAGGTCTGGACTTCTCTAAACCAAAGTGAGATGGCAGTGTCAGTGAGAGGAAGAATCAATCCCACAGCCAAGTTTGATTGGCAGGTTTGTATGTAGAGCCAGCCTCAAGGCAAGACACAGAAACCACACGGTCGCCGTCTTTGTCGAAATCAATATGTTTTGTTTTTCTTGAAGAACAGAGTGGAATGCAACAGGGTAAAGAACAAGAGAGAAAATAATTTAGCCACGCAAATAATCTTAAGGAGCACTTCATTGGAAATGCTGTGCTGATCCTGGGTAGGGCCTCTATTTGCTCCCAAACATCCTCAGTTCTTGGATTCCACATGATGTTGGACACTCATCAGCTACACGCCCATGCTGCAAATCTACGGTATCCCATAAGGTCTACTCTTGGCATGACATGTGGTGATGGAAAACAAATAATAAGATGGTATATCATAGCAACGAACGAGATGCATGCGGTCAACAACAATACTCTGCACTGGATGCGCGTGCTGTTCTTTTTTACACATTTCTGAGTAACTGGTGAGTTAGTGTTGTGGTGAAAATCCCAGGAGGCTCAAACCGACCCATCTGACACCAGCAAAAATTATCACTGTCGTCGTCCCTCCTCCTGCCGCTGCTGCCACATGTGGCTGGCTGATGGAATGACTGTATGAATAACCAATGTAGGCATGACTGATGAACTGCTTGGTCAGTGTAAGCTAGACCTGACTTAAGAGGCTGTTTTCTCTCTTTCGCTCTTTTTTTGAGAGGGCATTCATGATTCGATTAATATAAATGTTTTTCAACTTAATATAGAGCACTATTTACCAACCTTTTCCATTGAAAGAACTCTGATAATGTGACCATTACTTAATTAGTTTGAGAATTTATTGTGTAGCTGATGCTAATTTGTTTTCAGTCTCTCGGTTGAAGCTCGCTTGGATTCAAACAAACGGCAGCGTGATTCATTTGCTGACTGAGGCCTGCGGCTGAGTGAAGCATAAGCAGTTTTACAAGACTGATTAATTTTAATTCCCTCACCCTGATCCGACTGGCTTTTAACTCGGGTTTTACAGCAGATCCTTACAATAGTGAATGATGTGAAAATAAAAGCTGCCGAGGAGTGTGCAAGCCTGTGTGTGTGTGTATGCTGCTGTTTGAAAGGCCAGTGGAGGACTAAAGGCTTTACACAGAGTCCAAGCCTGAAACTTGTGTAAACAGAGCAGCGGCCACAATGACTCCCCTGCCAAACGCTGGATTTCTCATCAACCTCAACTAAAGCACGCACAAACACACAAATACACAGCGACAGCGAGACAAAGTGAGAAAGCAATGCAAACATGGCTGTAAACGTATGAAAAAAGAATACAGGCACACTAAAAGATAAACACAAAAAAGAAGTGCACACGATGTGAAACAGACAAACACATACACATGAGCTAGCAAACTGACCTTGAGGTTCACATCCCATTGCATTACAACAGTGTGAGATATAGCAGGAGCCAAGCAAATCACAGTCAGCCTGGATCCAAACTAAACATGAAACCACATTTGCCTCTGACCTTCTGGAGAGCCGTTCGACAAAAACAACAACAGCACATAAATATATACAGATCCAAAATGTCAAAAGGATCCAATCCATCCTCCATTTTCCACATATTGATTCAGACAAAATATACCGCGAACGTCGCAACCTTAACAGGGGAGAGCAGGTTGGATCGAGAGGTGGAGGGATTTCCCACGTGTGAAGAAGAGAAATACGAGGTTGGAGTGAGGGAGGCAGAGAAAAGGAGGATGAGGAAAAGGGAGCTGTTTGTGGGATATCCATCCAGAAAAGTTCCTGGGACAGGATTGTGGAATTGGAGGGTGGCCGTTTTCCATCTTGACTTCCATCCAACTGCATGGTGTAAAAGATCAGAGAGAAATGCAAGGTTGAAGGCCCGCAGGCAAAGACTTGGGAGTTTCCGGAGTACGTGTGGCCAATGTTTGGCTTTTCACTCCGGGCCTGACATTTGGGAACAGTGAAGCTGTTTCGAGGTGGGGGTGACAGTATTTTATTATCTGAGGTTCACAAGGCATGTGAACGTGGCATGGGAATAGTAAAACAATAGCTGTTGAACTTGCTCCTAAATGATAAAAATGATGAATGATAACTTGGGTCATTTCACAGTCATAATGACACATCACTCCATGTTGCTATCACAGATGTATGTGCTTTCTAGACTCAGTCTTCTAGAGCTTTAGTGTTCCCTTTGTTGGTGATTGGGAATTAGATGTCTCAATATTTCGATGCAAGAGTAAGTGCTAAGTTATCTTAGCTTAGTCAGCAAACGCAGACACACGTGCTATGTAGCAGACCAATACAATACAAGATCTTTGCACACCAACACAAATGTCTTGGACCAGCTGGACCACACAGCACGTCATGCTAGTTGTAAGATAGTTCCATTAAAAAATGCTCCAAAAGGTACCAACAGCACCAACACAGATGAGAGGCCCAGTTCAGTGAACTGTGCCTTGAGGCGACTTTTGTTGTGATTTGGCGCTATATAAATAAAATTGAATTGAATTGAACTGGAATAAGCACCGGTCTAGCTGGTCACAGCACCCAGAGTGGGATGAGTTATTTTTTTTAAAAAAAGGTCCACTCTGACATTGTTATGAAGGGGAAAAACCAACCATAAACTTTCAATACTGTTCTATCAGGCTGTTAACATGGTTTTTAATCTTGTTTAACTGGGAATTTTAAAATGGGAGTATACTGGGACTGACTCATTTGTGGAGCGGGCCTCAAGTGGTAATTAGAGAAACTTCAGCTATGGTTTCATTTAAAGATACGACTGTGGGATTGCACCAGTGATAGAGAGCTTGCACCTCTCATCTACAGATTCAGAAGGTAATCAGTAAATCAGACTGGTATAAGAGTGAAGAAAGAGAGGGAAGATAAGGGGCTAGGTCTGGAGAGCTTGTAAGAGGGGTTGAGGCTGATGTAATGTTGAGATTCTTCCTGCTCTTCTTCTGATCTCCTGATGTTGGTGAGGTTATGCTACAAAGTCTCTGGCAAGATTATAACCAGGTGATCACAGGGTTCTGTGTTGGCCACCGGACAGTGTTGTGTTAATGTGTTAGCTTTGCTGCTTCAGGAAAGCAAAGTCATCAGGCACAATCCCGCCCCCCGTTTGGCAAATCTGATCATGCCGCCATCTTCCTCATGCCAAAATACAAACAAAGGCTGAAACAGGAAGTTCCGGTTCAGAGGAAGGTCGCGCGCTGGACGGATCAATCGGTGGTCGCGTTACAGGACGCACTCGACTGGGGCATGTTCAGAAACAGCTCCGACGATGACGTCAACGTGTTTATGGAAGCGGTTGTGGGATTCATCGGGAAACTAGCGGATGATACCGTGGAGACAAAGACTATCACAACGTTTCCCAACCAGAAGCCGTGGGTGGATAAAACCATCCGCGACGCTCTGAGATCCCGCACCGCTGCCTACAACACGGGACTCATGACGGGGGACATGGACCCGTACAAAGCCGCGTCATATAACGTGCGGAGGGCGGTGAAAGAGGCGAAGCAGCGCTACGGGAGGAAACTAGAGTCACAACTCCAACAGAGTGACTCTAGGAGCCTGTGGCAGGGACTAAGGACAATAACGGACTATAAAGCACCAACAACCGGTATGACGAACGCGGCCGTGACTCTGGCAGACGAGCTGAACACTTTCTATGCTCGCTTCGAGGCTGCAGCTAAGGTCTCCAACAATGCTAGTGTTAGCGGCGCTAACGGCTGCAGACAGGAAGATACTGCCAGCACCGGAAACGTGCTCGTCATCTCCGAGCATGAAGTAAGGAGAGCCTTCAAGAGAGTGAACACCAGGAAAGCAGCAGGACCAGACGGCATCCCAGGTCGTATCCTAAGAGACTGCGCATACCAGCTAGCTCCTGTGTTCACTGAGATATTCAACATCTCTTTATCTCAGTCGGTGATCCCCACATGCTTCAAAGAGTCCATCATTGTTCCTGTCCCGAAGAAACCCCACCCTGCTTCTCTCAATGACTATCGCCCTGTAGCCCTCACCTCAGTAGTGATGAAGTGCTTTGAACGCCTGGTCAGAGACTTCATCATTTCTTCACTACCAGACACACTGGACCCACTACAGTTCGCTTACCGTCCAAATCGTTCCACAGACGATGCCATCTCTCATCTCCTCCACACATCACTCACTCACTTGGACACTAGAAGGGGGAATTATGTTAAAATGCTCTTCATAGACTACAGCTCTGCATTTAACACCATAATTCCCTCCACACTCACCACCAAGCTGGAGCATCTGGGACTCAGCTCATCTATGTGTCAGTGGATCTCCAACTTCCTAACTGGCAGACCACAGGCAGTAAGGATGGGCGGACATGTCTCAGCCTCCACCACTCTCAGCACTGGAGCCCCCCAGGGGTGTGTTCTGAGCCCCCTGCTGTACTCTTTGTACACATATGACTGTGTGGCCACTACCAGCTCCACCACCATCATCAAGTTTGCTGACGACACCGTCGTGGTGGGCCTGATCTCTGATAACAACGAGACGGCCTACCTGAAGGAGATTAGGAATCTGGAGAACTGGTGCCAGAGGAACAACCTCCTTCTAAACGTCAGTAAGACAAAGGAGCTGATAGTGGACTTCAGCACTAAGCAGGAGAGGAACTACCAGACCCCCGTCATCAACGAGTGCCCAGTGGAGAGAGTGGACAGCTTCAAATACCTCGGAGTTCACATCACGCAGGACCTGTCATGGTCCTGTCACATCAACACCGTGGTGAAAAAGGCCCGACAGCGTCTCTACCACCTCAGACGCTTGAGAGACTTCCAACTGCCCTCCAAGGTGCTCAGGAACTTTTACTCGTGCACCATAGAGAGCATCCTGGCGGGAAACATCTTAACCTGGTTCGGGAACAGCACCATGCAGGACAGACGAGCTCTACAGAGGGTTGTGCGGTCAGCTGAGCGCACCATCCGCTCCGAGCTCCCTGACCTGCACTCAATCTACAGCAGGCGGTGCTGGACCAAGGCCAGGAAGATCGTGAAGGACCTCAGCCATCCCAACAACAGACTGTTCTCTCTGTTGAGGTCAGGAAAGCGATTCCGCTCCCTGAAGACCAACACAGAGAGACTGAGGAGGAGCTTCTTCCCGCAGGCGATACGGTCTCTCAATCACACCACCACACAGTACTGACCCACACATATGGTTCTTACACACACACTGGACTTTCTGGACTTTGGTTTTGCACAACACTGGTCACTATATTCTTCATTTCCGGTTAATACTTGTACAGCTGCTGTTATTGTGTATATATTTATTTATATTTAGATTTCTTCATACATTCTTATATAGTTCTATATTGTGTATTGTGTATTTTGTTGTACAGTTATTTTATTTTCAACTTTAATTTATATATTTATCTTTATCTTATTCTTCCCAGTTAAATTTACCCTTCATTCTAATTTGTGTTGTACAGTTATTTCATTTTTAACCTTAATTTATATTTCATTCCTTCCTAGTTAAATTTACCCTTTTTAATTTTTCATATTTATTTCCTATCTTATTCATAGCCTTTTCCTTTTTTGTTCTCTTTAGGTCACGAGCAGTTGTCCAAGCATTTCACTACATATCGTACTGTGTACGTGACAAATAAAATTTGAATTTGAATTTGAATTTGATCATTTAACTACTTTCAGTAACAAGTAATTTATTTAAGCCTCTGAGGTCTGACACTGACATTTTGGACAGGACTTTGGGGACTCAATAATTGCAGGCTTCTAAAAATCCTCTGACATTAACATCAGCACAGAAAGTGTGTGCTGGGAGCTTCATAGCATGGGCTTCCATCAGCAAGCAGCTCCTGCTGGTTTAACCAGTAGGTGGCCCAATACTACTTTCCATAATTTGTAGTTTTAAAGCAGGGGTGGGGAACTCCAAGTCTCAAGGGCCTTTGTCCTGAAGGTTTTAGGTATCACCCTGGGTCAACACACCTGAATCAAATGATTCGTTGATTACCAGGCCTCTGGAGAACATCTAAAACCTGCCGGACACTGGCCCTTGAGGCCCCAAGTTCACTGTTTTAAGGCATGGCCTCACTTAAAAATTGGAAAATGTGGAAATGCGTTCAAGATATTGAACCTCTGTTTTGTGGACATGGCATGTCACAATTATACATAAGTGACAATATGAAAGCACTCTCTCTTTTGTTTTATTTTTGTCTTTATTTTTTTTTTTTTCAAAGGTGGTTGTCCATTCAGTCCTTGTCATTGGTGACAACCCCAACCCTAGCTTTAACCCTAACTCTAACCCTAAGTTACCATTTTACTTATTATCTGTTTTAATTGTCCTCCAAATCTTTTCATCAAGAAGAAAAGGAATTCTCTGTGACACATATCAAAAACTATTTACATTTTTCGTTAGAAAAAAACCCTCTTTATACTTTCTAGGGTTAACCTTAAAGTTGTCAAAGATGATGACTTACATATCAGATAAATAAAAGCAGGTTGGCTCATATAACCTCGACCAGAATCCTCTAAACTGTGCATGTTAGGGGATTAATGCCACTACAGCTACATTAAAGCAGACACTGGCCAGGCAGTAGCAGTATTTTCTTTTTTGTATCTGTAGCCAAGCTGTTTCCATGTAACCTGAAGAGTCCACAGAGTGTTTAGCTCAAACTCGTGAGAGACACTGGCGCATTTGAAAATATGAGGACCAATGTGGATACTGTATAAAGCAAAAGCCTGAAAATGTCTGCAGTGTTTATGGCTTGCAATAGAGGCATGACATAGTTAGGACAAAGGGTACTAATTGAAGATATAAAGAATTTTTGGAGTGGGTGTAAGAGGAAACCGTGACTAGCTTAATGTTTTCTTTGCGTAGGACTAAAATGTTACAAAAATTAAGGTTATAATTAAGGTTATAATTGAGGTTATACACTCTGAAAAACAGCATTGTGGTATACTGCCTGTTTTCCACTCGCACCTTATTGGCTTGACTCACTCTACTTGGTTTGTGTCATTTTACATTACAGTTGAGTACCACCTCAGTGTGGGTGGGTTCGTTACTGCAAGGCGGCCCAAAAGTCCCATGACGTCTGAGAAAAATGTAACAATGGAGGACATCATGGTGATGGCATACCAGCTGCTAAACTCATGGTAAATGTAGGAACTTGTCGTTGGATTACGGTGTCAGTTTGTGTGTACAGTTTGTGTGTAGCTATGCCATGCTGGGTTTCAAAAATGTTGGGTTTAATTCTTGTGAAAGGAGTCGCTCTTATGACGTGGCATGCAGTCTGTCCTCACGTTTTTGGCTCATGTCAATTTGGTTGGACTCCCGGATGAGCAGGTACTAAAAGACACCTGGTACTGCCACCTAATGGAAAACCCTAAAAACCGAGTCGAGTAGGTAATAATTAAACCTTAACATCCAATTAATTACAACATTTAAATTACTTTATGGGTTTAGTTTAAATATATTACTTGTTGCTAGTTTGTACAGTTGGTCATTGATACGAATGGAGTGTACTTTTTTAGGGTGCTGTGAACGTGGTCGTCTCCTTCATGTTAGTGCTCGTCAAAATCTTGCAAGTTTGTGACGTGAAATAGAAATTTATCCAGTAATCTGTTCTTCCTTGTTCCCCTGGTGAGCGCTGCGCTCTCTCCCTGTCGTTCTGTCTCACTTTGAGCAGTCACAGGCCGCTCTCATTGGAAATGATGCAGTCCATCTGGGGTGGTCGTTAACATGCTCAGCGGAGAGCGAGCGATTGGCAGGGGACACATGAAAACATCTTATATACTGAATCCACAGCAGAACCCAGGGGTGCTTTATAATGGAGGAAAATCAGTTTGGTGGGGAAAATGTCTGGAAACACAACAAAGCTGTGGGAAATGTTACCGAGACAACCGCATAGCCACTTTATTTTCTTCTGGTTATTTTCAGCAATCCGAGTTGGAATTGCTCATGGGGAAAATCAGATCATTCATAAAGAATCATTCCTTCATGTCTTTGCTTCTTCTGTGAAAATAAGCGGTTTAGATGTTTACTTGTGCCTTTTCCTCCGCCAGCTCCCTCAGTCCACTTAAACTCTGCGACAGATGCACTCAGCGTGACTTTTGGGTACGGTAGCGCTATGTCACCGGGCTGCAATAAAACGCCTACAGACTTCTAACACCATCCCACTCCGGCATTCAAGATCAAGTGACATAATGATGACCGGTTGTATTTAACTGACAATCACAGAGGCACACATAATGTCATTCAGCTGACTAAAACCCAGTCAGATGCTCCTGGAAAAGTGATGAGATCATGCAAGTTTAAGTTTCCTTTAATTCGTATGCAGATTTATGCTTATTAAATGGGGCTTCGCCTAAATAATGAGCTCAGCAGTGTGTCATGCTGTGTGTCAGTATCTGCCATCATAAATCTAGCGCTGGTCTTTAATGATAAAGCGCAATGTGACACTGCCTTCATGAGAGGTGATGTAATGCAAACTGCGCATCAGGATGCAGTTTCAGAGGTATTTTTAAAAAGTTTTCATCACTTTCTCGCAGACAGTACAGACTGTGTATAAAAGATAGATTAGACTTCTGGGAGTGAAAAGGGAAATCAGTGCAGGCATTTTCTTTCTAATGGTCAACAGTGGGGGACTCCTGTAGTTGCCAAAAGAAGTCAGCTTATAGAGAAATCAGTGAGAAAATGACCCCACTTCTCACTCAATTTCTTACCTCATAACTACTAATTAGGTTAGAGTCTCAACCATGACTTAACAAGTACTCTTTAATAAGGATCTCCAGTTTGTAATGTAATATGACCAAAATTAGAGTTTAAAATAAAGTATAAAGTAAGATAGAATTTAGTGCACCAACCACATTAGCATGCAATGTCCTTTGTAAAAATCTACTCTTCGTTTTTGAAGTCTCATTTCATACATGGCCAGAATGCTAAACTCAAGGTTCATTGTTTATTTGCCGTCTATTGAAAAGGGAAACAGGTGGAAAAATAGTGTTAGCATATTATTAAATCTGTGGACGGTACAGTGAATCCAAAAAGTCGCACAGGCTTTCTGTGTAACCGTAGAAAAACACATCTTTATAATTTGGAGTTAGAGCCAATTAAAGAACCGGACACAACACACAAATATTTGTCAGCCAATCACACAGCAGCAACTCAGTGCATTTAGGCATGTATACATCGTCATGGTGAATTTCAAACCAAAGTTCAAACCGAGCATCAGAACGGAAAAGAAAGATGAATTAATAGCTTTGAATGTATCACGGTTGTTGGTGCCAGATGGGCTGGACTGAGTATTTTAGAAACTGCTGATCTACTGGGATTTTCCAGTACAGCCATCTCTAGAGATTCACATCAAGCATGTGCAGCAACTGTGTGATATCAATATGGACCAAAATCTCTGAGGACTATTTCCAGCACCTTGGTTAATCTGTGCTGCAAAGAACTAAGAACTAAGGCAGCTCTGAAGGAAAAAGAGGGTCCAATGCTTCATACTCACTGATGTATTGTGTCCAGTGAGTGTATAATATGTTCATGAGCTTCTTGTTGTTATTTCTAGACAAATAACATGCTTGTTTCCACATGCTAAGCTAATCAGTTTATTCTGTCTTTCTGGTAACAGAGTAGGTGTGGTAGCCAAAAATATCTTGTCTCTGCAAATATGCACATTTACATTTATATGTAAATAGACTTTGGACCGTTTTCATGTTTTGTAGTTTTTATTCTTTCTTTTTCTGCTTTCTTTACTGGCAACTGGTTTTTTCCAAAAACATCCAGCACATGCTGAGCAATGGAGCTAAATGGTGCTTGATTGGTAACACTTCACATTTAATGCTGGAGGATAAGGGCCCTTATGTGCTTTCATATGGTAGGTAAAAAAAACGGGGTAAATGATGTGTATTAAAATGTAAAACAGGCTGGAATATCTATTTATATGGGCTAAAGCAGCTGTAACTGCTAGCTAAGTGATTCATTAGTAACAGCACTTTCTTAGCCCAGGGGAGAGCAGTAAAATAACATAAGCAAGTGTGTGTATGCACACTAAGCGGCAATAACACATACACACCCACATCCCCATTCCACAGGAGACACATTTGGAGGTGTACAAATTAACCTCAAACTATCATTAGTCACAAGCAGCACATTTGTGCGATGCTACAGAAAGCGCATGCTGATTAATTTGTTCCTTCCGTCAGAGTAAAATATATAGGTAAACACTAAAGAGCGAGAATGTGGGCGGCAGCGCTGGTAGAACAAGAAGAATCATCGCCTATACTGTGTATTCCTCGAGGAACGGTGGCTAACCTTAATGGGTCAAGTTATCAGTGTCTACTCGAGACTAACACTGCTACTGCCGAAACTGTTAAGAGACAATAGCCACACATGTGCACTGGGGTTAAAGTGGGATTTGGCAGGTCCTTAAGAGGCTGTAGCAAAAAGTCACTATAGATTTTTCTTTGTGTAAGGACTATGATGAGCTGACCTGTACGGCTACCATGATATTCACTGATCCTTGTGGATTTAGCCGCAGTCAGCTTTTAACGAGATACAAGCAGATGCTATATGGCTGATTTCTAGACACCACAAAGCGAGTTTGAGTTGTAGAATTCAGTGAATGATTCTGATCATCACTTCAAATAGAAATTTAGTTATGCTTCCTCCGATGTAACCAGTGTAACGTAGTGTGTTGCTGTAAACAACTTTTATCCCAATACATAGGCATGCATTGGGATAAATATATGCCTATGCCTATGTATTGGGCCCTAAGTGCCTGGTTTGTGTAGATCCACTATCTGATTGAAAAACTCTAAAGTGCTAAAGCACATCTATAGCATGAACACATAAAAGATGTAAGCGAGTAATAGGATGTCATTATTCTAATATTAAGCAAGTATCTCCACACTATAACCAAAGCCAGGCTGCATCATGAAAACTGTTAACTCATTCAATAGTAACCTGCATTGACCAGCCTATAAGATTTAATTACTCATTAATTGAAGGTACTGCTAAACCGGATCGTTCCAGCCCACTTTTACTTCTACCTATGTAGCAAGTCTTGGAATTTGATTTACAACTGGAACAAAACCAGGTGCAGGTGCTGGATTAATCCAGTGTTAGTACCTTAGGGCAACATTGTGAAGTGGGCTCCACCGACCTTCACCCCTGATCTTTTCTCCTACTATCTGACCGCACAACTAAAGTTAGAGGCATATCTTAGAGCTTAGTGCTAACCTGGTACCTAAGGCAAGCATCTGACATATGCCTCATAAAAAATGTAACTACATATCAAGGTTATAACACTGAAGAGGATTGCATGTGGGAACTGCAAGATCTGTGATCATTTAGCACGGGCTGTTTGTAGACTTCTGATTCTACAGGAGAATGGTGAAAATCAAGGAATGATTCGGGAAGGGAGGAAAAATTCTCCCTTGACTTCTTCTTTCTCCATTATTTAGCTGACCCTAAGCTGACACTGCAAACGTACTCACAATTGAATGTACATGTTTGGTGGTGAAATTAGACTTCAAACATATTCAGGGATGGATCATAATATGATGGTGAAATAAATTTTATTTTATTTGCTTTTTGAATCCCTGTATAAGACAGAATGTCAGGTTTGGGGAATAATGATGCAGGATTTGCCATAAAGGCTGAGAAAACCTGTTTTTCCAATCAGCCGCATACCCTGAGTAATTTGGTCCAGCATGAACACATGATTTTCTGCCACAGCTCAAACCATTTCAGTTGCTTCATTACCAAAACTGCCTACTGAAGCTCTTCTCGCTGGTTTGAAGTGGGTCGGGCTGGTTTCAACAAAGTTAACGACTTACATTCAGTAATCATAATTTGGAAACATCTGAATTGTGTAACAGTGGCATAGTTGCTTATTTTCCAGAGCCAATGTCAGATAGTTACGTGAAGAAATGCTTACATTTTCCAGCGGTTCAGTTCAGGGTCATTTTTATAGAAAGAGAATGACATAAAATAGCATTTTATCCAATTTTCATATTGTTTGTGTTTATTGTGTATTACTGTATTACTTTTGCATGTTGTTATAGACTGTACATAAAAGACTGTTGTAGTCTCCAGATCTGAGATGTGACCCCAATGTGGAAGTAGAGCAGCACAGGGCGACTCTCTGACTTCCTTGATCTGTGATGAGATCTCAACATCATATGTGATGTCACTAGTTGTAGATCTAATTGAATGCAACATAATGTTTATTTTGTAAATAAGCTACTCTTCGGCTATTTAACATAGAGGTTAGGTCCCAAAGGCGTTTGGATCTCCTCCCAGGATCAAACCTGAGATCTGAGAATTCCACATGTGCCCAATGCTCTGATTTTTAGATGGGACTTCACTAACACTGGTTAACATGGCAGTAAGTTCCATCTGTTATATACTGTTAATGCATGTTAATAAACATCTATGCAGTTACTCTGATTACCATAAATTAATATAGACACAGTGAATCAGTGAAACTCAAAGCAAATTGTCTGCTTTTTTGTTGGTAATCATAAAAGACTTAAAAAGAAATTCATATTAAAGCTATTACATACTCTGTCAGACTAACAGCATAGCTCAAAAGTTTTAGTTAGTTAGTTTAAAGGTACCTTTATTTTCAGCCAGGAGTGACATACTGGAGGAGAAAATAATCTTCTGTTCCTTTGGTTTATACTGTCCTGTTCACTTTTCTTCTTTCTTTTTTCCCTCAACATCAAACGCCGCATCTGTTTCACACACTGGCTTTAAGGCAAGAAACTGAGGGGAAAAAACTTCAACCTTAATTTGCCACTTAGCCCATGTAACACACCCTCGGCCAAATCCTTGAGCCTCGGCCTTCTTTTTGCGTTGCACCAGAGTCCACTCCCTGCATTCCCCCCAAATGGCTCAGCATCAATTTATAAATTCATATTAAAGCTAGAATTAGTTTGTTTCCATTTCAAGCGGGAACATGACAATTTGAATTAAATCATCGCTGAGCCTCCTCCCATTCTGACTCCTTTTCCCCCAAAACATATTTTCTCTCTCTATTTAGGAGTTTCTGCACACACACACACACACACACACACACACACACACACACACACACACACACACACACACCAGCCCCCACCGTCTTCTCTCTGAGTTCAATAATCTGCTTAAAAACCTCTGGGCTGTGCTGTCTATGCAGCGCGATCAGCCATGGCCAAACGCATGGAGACAAGGAGAAGGGGGCGAGGAGAGACTAACGGGGGCGTCTGAAATGAATCTGGATTTGTGCAAGGGAGGAGGAAGGGGGAAAGGGTGGGGGTGAGGATAGATTTCCATTTAAATACATCTCACTCACAGGATTTGTCAGGTTGTTCCCATGGCAACAGTGGCCCATCTTTGGGTCGTGTGTGCGCCGACTTATTGTATGTGTATGTGAGTCATGACCTCTTAGCTCGACACCTTTAGCCGGTTAGTTTCGCCGCAGAGGCCGGGGCCGGCCAGTCGCTCTCGTTTTTAGAGGAGATCTTGCTACTGCTCTCTTCCCCGACATTAAATATTACTTCTCCTCCGTTGACTCTGAGGTCGCCTCTGAAATACTTAGACTGCAGTCAGAGTACCCACTGCTCTCACTGCTGCTCACTTTTTTCCCCAAACAAAGCAAAAGGATGAAGGTGTCGCTGGCAGGTTTCTGTCACAGGAAAAGAGCTGAGCGTTTCAGCTGGTTAAGGTTTATTAAACCCTGAATCTTTATGTGTGAACAGCAGTTACTGTGCACAGTGTATGCACTGAATGCTCATGTTCAGTTAACAATTCAAATTCACATCCATTTCTTACATTATTTTGGCCTGCTGTAAACTTCCCATTTTGCCCAAATCTGCACCACATACTCTAATAAATCACACACCAGCTGAAGTACATTTAAACAGTGTGCAATCGCAAAGCAGGCTCACTGATGGTGGGTCAATTTACAAGTGTTTTTTACTTTTATAGGAAGTTTTACCTGTGGTGACTTCCTGTTATGATCAATTCCACACATAAATCTCTCCCCCTTAGATATTTCCCAGGACTGGCCAGATACTTTGATTTGATGTGAGGTTTCAGATTTGCCTCTGCACCCCAATCTCATCTGCTCTTGGAAGCTTTGGAAAGTTAGGCCTGGTTGGTACTTGGATGGGAGCCCGTCTGTGAATATCAGGTGCTGCAAGCTTGGGGTGGCTATAGTTAAGGATTGAGAGCAGGTCATCTACTAAACAGAAGGTTGGTGGTTTATGTCCTTGTGCAAGATACTGACCCCAAGTTCCTCTCCAATGCATCCATCAGAGTGTAAATGGTAGATAGAAATACTTAAGCACAAAAAAAGTGCAACGTGTTGTATAGAGTAGAGAAGTGCTATATAAGAACCAGTCCATATACACGATTGTTTGACAATGTGACACAGTCTGTCACAGTCTGAGCTGATTTGCTCAGGAAACTCCATCACTAGTACAAGAAACCATGCCTACCAGTTAGCTGTTTACACCACATTACATGCACCGTCACTTCACCTGCTCATTCTATAGTAGCAAACTTGAGCTTTGCATTTTACCATTAAGTGAAAGCATGTTAATTTTAATGTTCAACTTTGAGGTTTATATTCGATTTCCAGGCTTGTCACGAGGAATGCACTGGTAGGACACTGCTTAGTGTTTGTGCAAGTAAGGTCAGGCTTCATGTTCCTCTAAATGACAAGGTTTTCTACTCATGGCTCTGACACTGACAGTAGATATCCTTCATATGGGCAAACCCATCAGCTTGCAAGGAGCAGCCAATCAGAAAAAAACAAAGCATGATATTGGAGAAATAAATATTTTGAACTGGTCCAAAACTGCTCTAGAAGAGTCCAAGAAAGAAAATACACAGGTGGAAGTGAACACAGTAGGTGTACTTTAAGAGCTTTTCTGTAATGTTTTTCTAACCTTGACCGAGTACTTTGCATCTTAACCAAAACTGCAGAAAACCAGAATAACAGTGATATAAGATATGAGTACAGCTTTTGGAGGGTGGATGTTGAAATGATGGAGAAAACACACTTTTGAAAGATAATGACCAATGACTATCATGCTGTTTGGTACATTTTTTTTAATCTATAAATGGGAACAACAGTCCCTAATTTGAATAGCATATTTGGAGTGGATTATTCTCAGTCCAAGAACAGCCGTCCAATGTAGCAGATGTTGGAGAGTGGAACAGAATCTGACCTGGCTTATTCACGAGTCTGACTGAAAAGACGAAGCCAGCCATGCGCCGATCAGTTCAGCCCCAATGCTTCTGAAATCCATGGCTGCAGCATCATGAGACGCAGCAAGGAGGGCAGGCGCTAAGGACGGGCGTGGGGGGGGGTGGGGGTTAAAACACCAAAATGGAGGCCGCGTGCACAAGCTAAATGGATTACTTCCCCTTAAATTGAGAGATCATTGTGTGTCAGGAAACTGGGACCCCATGCTGGTTTTCGTGCCAGGGGTGCATTGAGGTTTTGGGGGGTGCGAGCGAGCAGTTGGATTCACTCATTTGCAGGCGGAGCGGCGAAGACTGACGAAGCAGGATCTGACAGACGGCGGGAAGGCAGGGCTGGGAGGGAGCAACCTGACAGAATATCTCAAACAGAGGAGAAGCTCGTAGAGCTGGTGCTGATTGAAAAATCTACAGACCCCCCTCCCTCCTGCTGCGCGGGTGCAGCGGTGGTGTCGCATGTTAAAAGACTGGCAAAGAATTGGGGTTTTGGATGGGGGTGAGTTTAGGTGTCAAAGAGAATGTGAGACGAATGTGAACGTCTGTGTGTGTGCATGTGTGTGTCTGCTGCCTGAGCACCAGTGTTGGATGGTAGAGGCCTAAGCAGCCCATAGCAATATTATCAGCACTTTCCTTGGTGATAATAGTTTTATTATCAGTGTCAGTCACCGCATAAGTTTAAGATGTGAAAAATGAGTTATGACTTTGGCTATTATTGGCTGAAAATCCTAAACCAGAGTTATTTAACCAAAAAATCAAAATCTCTAATTTTTGTAAAATGAGTCATACTGCTAGTGACAGTGCTGGATTTATGTAATAAATCCTTAACATCTAAATGAATGTTTTTCCCAGAGAATGACACTTAAAGCTTCACACGCCCAACACTTCTGCCAGTGCACGAGCGCCTGTAAATTACTCAGCTCATTAGGTACTGGGAGACTTCTGCATTAGCCAACTCAGCCCCAGCATGTTATCTAAGCTCACAGTTCCCACTGCCCCAAAAGGGCATGAATCATGTGCAGTGTTGGGTGTAACACTGTAATCATATTATATTTTTTAGCAATGCAGTAAAGTAGCGGTCCCAAACCTTTTTTGCACCATGGAAATAAATAAAATGATACGACCAAGACAAAAACTGTAGTATGTTGTAAATATAATAATAAACGTGAATTCACTGTGTAATTGTGTAACTTTATTAGCAGCATCCTCCTGAAATGCACCAACAATGTTGAGAGTAATATCCTCCTCTCTGCCGCTTAATGCTCGCTGGTCGCTATGGTAACGTGTAAATATTTCTTTCAAAATAAGACACACAACTACAACACAGGAAAAGACCCAGGGAAACAGAGTTAATGATAAAAACCCTGAAAACCATTAATCTCCCACCCGAGCCTCAACTCTTCCGGCCCGGTACCAAACAACTCATGGACTGGTACCGGTCCATGGACCGGGGGTTGGGGACCGCTGCAGTAATGTAACGTTTTAGTGCAAATTCAGTAATTACTGGTGTTACAAAGGTCCTTCAGTTATCTGCATGTCAGGTGGATACAAAGAGAAATGGTTCAGCAAACATGTTTTTTTTCTTCCTGCGCACTCCCGCTACTGCCAGCTAATTCTAGTTTGTGTGAAGGACGAAAAAAGTGGAGCAGTCAGCAGGGATATGGGCAGTCTTTTTAATGTTATTGCACAAAAGAATAAAGAGTGCGATGGTGAACTACATCCAGGGCAGAAATAACTGCATTAGGCTACGAAGACAACTTCGGCTTTTTGCAAGCACCTGCGCAGACAGCATGCTAACACTAAGCTAGCCAAGTACCTAGAGTGACCCCAGCCCAGCAGCCACGGCCTCAACTTCAGAAGGTAACAAAAGCAGTGATGAGCAGCGAGCTTCCATTTTTACCTGTGCATGTTTCTAAAGTAGAGTCACTGTGGCGATCGCTTTGTAGCCTCTCTGGGCTGGGTTTCATCTTTGCCTTGTGCTGTCAAGCTTTGTGTTTATACAAAACCAGCAAAAGAAAGACCATGCGTGTTAACATAGGGATTTTTGTTGGTGTAACGACAAAGTAATGTGCTACAGCCAGCTAATGCCAACTTAACAGTCCAGGGCACATTTTAAAGAAAAGCTAAAAACGATGAATAAATAAAGGGAACTCGCAAATTCATTTGCAATTTAAATGTAATCTTAATATCAACTATTATGAAAAGTTCATTTTTATTTCCCCTGTGCCTGTCTGTAATCTGTCTAAAACACAGTGTGTGTGCTTATAACTTTATCTGTCTGACCTTTTACAGTTTACTCGGGTCTGTTTCACACTTGCTTCTGCTTATACCAAGATCAAGGCTGAAGCCCAAGGGGAAATCATGCCTTTGTAGCTGTGGCCCCTCACCTCTGGAATGAGTTACATGTTAGGCTAGGATGGCACCTAACACTGTCTGCTCAGGCTATTCTCAATCCAGTAACATCAAGTAGAGCAGTTCGCACCAGAGCTGTCTCTACGTTCTCTTTGGTGCTGGCTGGTGACACACTAGTTTAGGTAATTGGCTCTGAGCACTCTGAACTTTTCTTTCCCCCCCCAGTGAGCAGGGTTGTCAAGGGATCTATTTTAAGCCTAACCATGACCTTTTCCTAAAACTAACCAAGTGATCTTTAGTGTATAAACGTAACCACATGCCCGTTAATGCCTACTCCCAAACAAGCACGTCTTAGTGGCTAAACCGAACCAACATGTGAAACTTATTTTCAGCTGGTCCCTTATTCACAAGAGGTCGCCACAGCGGGTAGCTCCACATTTTTGATTTGGTGGATTTTTATGCCAGATGCTCTTCCTGACTCAAACCTCAAGGGATTTGTGTCTCCTCCAGGGTTAGGCAAATGTGGAAACCACACATGAAAGCAAAAGGAGGGGGAAAAAAAGTAATGTTCAAAACAATCCAAACTGGATAGGAGCCAGTGTTCCTGTCCAAGTTGAACAGCCACAAGATTAAAACCTCTGACTTCACCTGTCAGTGGTTTTAATGTTGCAGCTGACAAGTGCACGCAGTGTACAATGTGGCCAGAGGTCTTTGTTTGTCTTTTCAACATTTCCTTTTTCCCATAGATTACATCATCTGACCTGAGAGCAGACCTCTATTACTCAATCCCCTCCACCTCAGATGATTGACGAATGTGGGTATTGTGGGAAACAATAAGGCTTCAGATACACTGTGCGTGTCCTCAGAGGTCAAGGGGTCACACAGAGGGCCACCTGTGCAGTGCTGTTAGCGCTCAGCCCCGACGGAGACACGCACATGCAGCAGCGCTGAATGACATGGTTCTCTTCCTCCCTGGAATGGCAGCAGACAACGGTAAATTAAAAAGCTTTTTTCCTAATAATTAGCCCCTCGGCGGGGGCAACCTTTGTGCCTCCCTCAGCAGGAGAAGCACACAGGTAATTATTGCCCCCCCCCTCAGCCCCACCCTACCCTCCTCATCCTGACACACACAGACACACAGATACCGTGCCCTGTGGGGCGAGGGCTGCACGGCCCAGTGGGTCTCCTGTGAAAATGATAGCCTGTCCTCTGTGCCCCCTTTAGGGCATCCTACCTGGGCATCCATGGGCAATGGCAAGGAAATTGTATGTGTGCGTATTTGTGTGTGCTTCTTTGTGAGCGCAAATTGTGTTGTGGGCTATTTTTTGCGAGAGAGAGAAACACAAAGATTACTTGCATGAGGGGGTTATTTTAGAAATGACTGTGGTTTGGAAAGGAGAACACAGTGTCTGCTATTACTGAGTGTGCTTTTGCGAAAGTGTGCGCATGCACTTGAGCGTGCCAGCGTGGGCATCCGTGCTCGTTCATGCGTGCGTCCACATGGGTTGTGTATGCATATAGAATATGCCTGTGTATATTCTGAGCAAATCTATTGAAGCATGTGAGTCCATATGGGTGGTGTGAGTCTATATGCTTGTGTGGTGTGCGCGCCTGTGTGTGTATGTGTGTGTGATGGTGGGTTTTAGGCTGTCAGAATAGCAGTGTAATGGTGCGTGGTCCCTTTTGATAAGTCCTACAGTTGTGACCGTGGCCCCGTCTTCTTATCTCCAGAGGACGATGTTGCACTCAGAGCAGCTGCCGCCACCAGCACAACACACACTAGCTCACACACTCCTGCCGCTTCACGGCTTCCCATTCATCTCTCTGCACGCTCAACTTCACACAGACATGCAGATACACAGACGCACACAAGCGCATGCACGCAGATTTTTACAATCACCGAAAACCGCACGCACACACACACTCAGTGACAATGCACAACCCAACGCTCCACTGCAACAGAAAAAAATTCCCCAAACGCTCACATATGCACTCGATCAAACCAACTTCCCAGTCTAAACAACTTAGTTCTTATCGCTCCAACTCTTTCTGACTTCTGGCACGCACCTCCTTAAATGGTAATAATTGATAAAATGAGATTGATTAAGCATGCTATTAGTGCAGGATAATTGGCTTGATAATGAGCAGATTGCCTGCTAATTGCTGAACAGATAATAAGGCTCAAATTTGCCCCGGGCGAAAACAGTGAAATACCGTAGCAGATACGCACTCGCTGAAAATGAACAAACCGCAGGGAAAAAAAACGTGGCCTGATACTCGCTATAGATTACCCCTCTGCCTTCCAGCCACCCAGTTCAGTGGAGCCACCATGACTCCATTACAAGCATGTGAGGAAACCAATGTCCAGCACAGTTTGGTCAGACATTATATGATCTTTAAACTGCCTGCTTCCTAGGACAAAGTCTGTGTGATGTCAGATTATGTCCATGTAAGAACAGCACGGCTAATTTTCCTGTGCATTCCCAGTGAGTGGACGTCATTGCTTCCTTCCTCGTGCACACTTTCCTTACAGTCCCAGAAAATAAGTGCCTTATTGTACCTTTAATGGCTTATCAATGAGGCATAACCCTCCTAGGTACTGCCATTGTACCCTTGAAAGTACCAGGCTTGTGGTTTGTACTTCAGGACCAGTCTTGAACCTCGTCTGAGAATTTTCTGTAATGGTACAAAAACAGACATTTAAAAAACAGTATTTGTAATCATGAATTTATTTTGTATTTGTGCTAGTCTAGTCTTACTTGACCATTCAAGGTAAGCCCTACCAGTGGTAAGGGTAAAATCACTTATTAGCTGGTTTTTACTGTACTCGTTTTCGTACGGAGTGTGTGAACATTTCGTACTCCTTTTTCTGTCCTTTGAGAAAAGCCAACTTCAGACGACGTCCAGACCTGATTTTTCCAGCACTGTCTGGAATTCATGTGTGAAAACCTCTACAGTTTCATTCGCTTCAAGCATTTCATTGAATCATTCACATGAGGAAACCTTTGGGTAATTCACAATTTCTGTTCTACTGATTGTGCCCTGGAAAATCTCAGTATCCGTTTGCTTAAGGCAGGTAAGTTTTCACGACCTTTACAGGGAAAACAATGAGCAAGCCTTCTTTTTTATGATGTCAACATGAACCCTTTCGACATTAATTCTGACTGAAATAGATCTTGTTCAGTTTTGGTTCAAGGTTAAAAATTTCTTACATCACCATCATTGTGTGACATCAGCGCCGTCTGAAAATGAGACTTTTGTTTAAGTGAATTCCCCAAAAGACAAATATAGGCTAATTTAGCTTTTCCTATGCTACAACCTAATCTGACACTGGCTGGAAAAGACTTGTGGGTGCAATCAAATATGTGAAACCCACATTTTGAGTCCTTTTTTTAAAGAACAAAAACACTTTACCTCTTTATTTCTCCACAGAAATACACAAAATTTGCTACAATCCAGTTGTAAATTTCACTAAAGTAGTCCCTTCTCACAAATGGTACCAGCGCTCACACGTGACTGTTTCTCATAAATTGCTTTCAGTCTTCCATTATAATTATTCATCACTCCCAATTTCATTCTGATTAGCTGTATCACTGTATATAATAAACCACTGTTTAGTTTTCGTCTTCCTAATAAGCCTTTAGAATCGCATTGCTGCTTCTCTGTGACAAAAGAAGCCAGTTGAGGTGTTTAGGAATCTGATCATAATGCATCCTCAACTTTCCCTTTAGAGGTTTTCCAGACATGCCCAACTGGGAGGAGATCCCGGGTAAACCGGAACCTGCATTTTTGTCCTGGGACTGCCTTGGAAATGGTTCCTTGGGAGAAAAATGTCTGGAATAATCTTCTTAGCCAGCTGAGATTGCAGCCCAACTTTGGATAAGTGGGAGATAAAGGAGAGGTGGATATATGACCACAATAAATGAGTGCCAACTAGCTGTCTGCTAGGGCTCACCTTTGCTAATTTGAGACAATATGCAATATTGTCATCTATGTTTGTGGTGTTGGTGCTCTACAAACTTGTTCTAACAAAACTGTACACATTTATTCATGAACTCTGTGCTCCACTTTTGGTGTGTGAACCTACTAACAGTAAAGAGCCAACATCTTTTAAGGATAGACAGTTTATATGTGGTTTATATTAGCGACAAGTCAACACCCCAAAACCAAAAGACTCTGAGGGTAGGCCTCAGAGTCTTTTATGCCCAGGTAAAACAAGCTTTGTAGAAGCTGTCTGTATAAATTAAGGGGGAGAAAAGCCTTGATGATTACTTGTATGGCTCATTCATTCTAAATAAATGCACCTTTTTGAGTCTAATATTTTGTGGAGAAAAGAGAGACTGTGAGATTTAGGCTGGGTTTGTGAGTCTTGATATGGCGTTTCTGCCTTCTCAAACCTGATTGTCACGTTAAACCCAGAAACATATGTTTGGACATTCTGGTGGCATTAAAACGGTAACCTCAGGCGCCTTGCTTTAACATAGGATTTAGTGAATTGATTCCTCACGCAGCTCATCCATTTCCCCACCATTTGTTTCTGTTCTTTTTCTACTCGTCTATTGGAGGTGTCTTTCAGCATCCCTGTCAATACGTTGGCCATCAATGGCCCTCTGTCCTCCTGCCTGGGCCTCTGTTTGCCTTAGGGCTTCCCCCTCCCTGCTCTGAGCAGCCTCCCTTTGTGTGGGAGAATCAGAGGGAAAGAAAGCAAAGATGACAGAGAGTGGAGAACAGAGGGAGAGTTTCGGTAAACAGTCGCCTGTCACAGCTCAGCAGGAGATGCTATAGCCGCTGCCTCCTCCACCGCCACCGGGGAGATTTTTAATCGCCGGGGTGTCTTAAAGAGCCAATTAGACAAAGAGGGGTTTTGTGTTGTCACTGCAGAGAGTGCTGGACATTGACAAACAACTGTGTGAGAATTGAGGGGTGTTTGGGGAGATGTATAGGGGATCTGTTATGGTCAAGAGCTGTCTGATTTATGCCTTCTTGTATACTGTACTGATGGATGGGGTGGGTAGTCTTAAGGAGCCTGCTGAGAGGGATCTGTGCAGAAGTCACCTATAGAAAATGTATGAATATTTCAGGCTTGAGAGCGCACTGCACTCTATTTTGGTGTCAGTTGGGTAACAGTGAAAGGTATGTGAACTTGCACAAACTTTATGAAGCCTTGTTAGCCTCAACAATTTCAGTTTTACCAGGAAAATAGGGCTTTTAGAGGCATCTGTTCCAGATTCATCCGACTTAAAACAAGATAATAAAAGGTGGCTCATCAGCACATATAGCGAGAGGAAGAGGATGTCAGATGTCCTAGTCTGGATTCCAGGCGTGTTCCCAGACACCAGGCCACTGTGGCCGACGCAAGTCTCCACTGTCATTAACCTACATCGCTCTAAATTACCTCGCATTCCCAATGAGGGGGGAAAGGGAAGTGTGTGGTGGCGCAGAAGAAAGAAAGAAAGAAAGAACGAAGAAAACAGAGGACAAAGGAGGAGGGAAAAGGAGGTAGAAGTAACGTTGGGAGGAAATTCAGGGGGTGCAGGCAGGAGGAAGCAGAACACGATAGATGAGGACAGTGATGGAAGCTGACAAGGAAGGGAAAAAAGGAATGAATGTGAGAGGCGAGGCCCGAACCATTAGGAAATGAAAACCCAGCATAAAACTTTGTCATATTTTGTCACCGGATCCTGCATTAAATGTGAAAAGTGTGATTTATTAGTGTTGTGTTTTCAGCATGAAAATATAATTCATTGGATTGTAAATACTGAGGCTGCCTGTGTGTGTGTGTTTCACTTTCATGACATTTGGGAGCTCTGGCTTTTAATTAAAATGCTGAAAAGGGAGAGACAGAGACGGCGTGTCCTTGTGTGGGTTTCCTTCCCCGTACATGAGTGTGGACGCTCTTTGCCGTGTTTTTATCTAAGTGTAAATAATGTGGCGTGCTCTATTGGTTCCTAATGCTCAAGCTGTGCGCTGTTTCACCATCGTGGCCGCACAATGCTCACACAATGCAAAAAAGGACGGAGAGACAGGCTGATGGAGTTGACTAGAGTGAAAAGAAAAGCACACTCACACACTCCACTGCCTCAATTACCAAGCAGAAAAGAACAGAAATGATTATTGAATTCCAAGACAATTGCAACTGAGGCAAACAGCAATAAGTGATGGGCATGTTGTGCAAATTGATTATGGAGGAGAAATGGGCATGAAATTGAAAAACAACAGTAATCAGAGAACATTAAAAGGGGGCCTGTTTAAAAGGGAGAGAGGGGAGAGCAACAGTGGAGATACTCAAGGGGCAGCAGGGGAGGCGACCCGCCGCTATTGACAAGGTGATTGGCAGGTAATGATAGGCTCCTGCACCTGATGCCTCAGGGTGAGTGGCCAGGAACAGGAGCAGCTCAGGTGACACAGTGAAGTGGTGGAAATTCCATCCATGACATAAGCCATTCACATACTGACCACACATGACGGGTCGCAAATGTTCACACACTCCAGCGTCCTCATGCATGCACGCACACACCCCGTCCCACACACTCCACATGCTGACAAGCAGGCTTTGTTCTGCTGAGGTGATAGTAGACTGACTGTTGAACTGTAACTCTTATAATAATCAAATAATCTTAGGAATATATGTGTGAGGAGGTTTTTAGTTTTATTTAAAACTAAAAATTAGATTATTATTTAATGCAATATAACAAACTGAATTCATATTTATATACTAAAATTAGACCCGACACGCTGGACTTCAGTCAGAAAGTCAGAAATGAATCAAGCATAACATTCAACCACTAAAGCCCATTTTTCTGTTCAGGAATGCAAGTAAATACCCGTAAGTTGGCATCTTAATCAAAAAATAATTATGTGCTTTAATATTTTTCTGCTTTTTTGTAAAACACAAAATGTGAAAATTCATGAATAACAAAGATAATTATATTTTAGCATAAAAAATATCATTTTGATTTTAAGAGCTTGCATATTAACCATTACAGAAACCTAAAACAGTGATTTTGTTAATTATAAATTTGTTAAGGACTGTATTTATAATATGAGCAGCTGAAAAAAATGGAATATAAAGTTATAAAATATAAATATATATTTTAACTCAAACGTACAGTTTTAAATTTAATGTTGCTGAAACAACAAAGTAATAAAAAAAATAAATGTATCTGATCGAGAAATCACTCATCTTTGGAAAAGAGAGTTTATTACAGAGAAATGTCTCATTCCAAAATAAAAGCTATACTATACGCTTCTTCTGGGCTATATTCTCAGCAGCATATTAAACATATCAGGTCCCCATAAGGAGAATCATGTGCTAACGGCTGTCTAAATGACTCGGGTAAAGTTTGTAGCATGCGTGCTTGTTGTTTTTGTCAGCTTCCACTTGTCTTTGCACTAGGATGATGTCGGCGTAAATGTGCAGTCATATTCATTTTGTTCCCACTAGTGCTGTCAGCATTAATCTGAAATGACGTTAACCCCACAACACGGCAAATCTCCGTTAACGAGTTACCGCGGATCGCCCCGTGCGTGGGGCTGGACAGCGTCAACACGTTAACGAGCTAACTGCGCTAACACACTAGTTCCCACCCATGTAACTGAGCATTGCGTGGCACATCCGACATACTGTTTTACTTTTGTCCATGACGCGCTTACCTTCAGGGTCATACTCACATGAAAACCAAAATAGTTCCAAAGGCCAGATCTGAATGAGGGTGGGAGAGGTTCAATTTGCCATGTTGCAAGGAGCTTAACTTCTGTCGTGCTAGCTTGCGCAGTGGATCTGCGCTCGACAGTGCAGCCTAGGCGGAGTAGTCGAACGCAGATCCACTGAGCTCTCAACACAGACAGCATCGTCAGAAGAAAAGTTGATAAAATAAATTAAACATTTTGTATTGTTCGATACATATGCGTACTGAACCGCACTGTATCGAACGGTTCAATATTGATACGAGTATCGTTGCACCCCTAAGAATTAGCTCAGTTACACATTTGAATTGTGTTGCAAACACAAAGAAGTTAGTGTTTGAGAACAGATGTGACGTCTTTTGTTACTTCTCCTCGAGCGTGTCTTTTTTGCTCTGCCAGTTTGCGCTGTAATAGGATAGGAGTTATGAGCAAATGGATATAAGCATCTATCAGAACCTGATATGAGCAGCATGTGGAAGCAAACATGAAGGCCTGTTGCGTGAACACGGCTTCGGTACACATTTGAAAACACATGGGAAGGATTCCCTGACAGACTGCACCAAGACATAACACACATTTGCCAATGTAGATAGCAAATCAGACGCAGTCTGGAAACTTTTTGACTTAAGAAAATCTTACAGTTCTACACAGACGGCACCTCGCTCGCCTCTCCCCACCTGTTTAGCAGTCTGTGAGTGCTGTTGGACTTACTTCAACATGCTACTAAATGCACTATGAAGCACATGTCTATCGGTGCTTCAAGAGCCAAGGATGGCTACAAGCTAGCAAACACCCCTCTGGAGGATATCGCCATATCCTCACATCTCCCTCCCTCCAAACACCCAAACAACATCCTTCAAAACATCTCTTCATCTTTATCCTTCCCTTCTTCCCTTTCCTTTCCCGTCGCCTCGTACTTCACTCAGTGATGCAAATGAAAAACAGTTCTAGGCCCGTTGCCGGTTCTAACGTTACACTGAAGTTCTTTCAACCTCCCCTGCCGGCATTTTGTTCCAGGCTAGCAAGGCAACTCAGCAGGACAACTTTTCTTACTAATGCTCAGTAGTTAGCTCATGCTGAGGGTTTAGGGAAAACTAATTTGCGTTTCGCTATGTGCAGCGGGCCTTTGCGCTCGCGAGCAGTTCAAACAGAGGTCGAAATGCAAAGATAAACAAGAATCTACAGAGAGAGACTGATTTTGATTCGGCATCTATTTGCACAGATGCACAAAAATCCTAATTTGGCCCCTTGTATCAGCATCAGAGAACAATAACAAAGAACAGGCAATCATTCTCTAGGCTGTACATATGAAATCAGGCGCCTGTGTCTCGTTATTACTCAAATATCCCACAGCATATGTTCACAAGAGGGCACCCCCAGTGAACAAACATAAGAACTTTAAAGGTTAACAGGAGTTTTTTTCAAACAGGCCAGCGCATACACACACCCTCCAAGTGTCCTGAATCAGTCATATAAATGAGTATGTAAGATATTTGGCACACAGTTTAAGGTACACATATGAGCACTGGATTGCAAGCTGTTATTTGGACTCTTCTTTTAAAAAGAGGGTCATTGGAGATGACAGCTGGGGTGTATAAAGAGTCCATAAGGAAATGAAGAGCTGGGAGGAGGGACTTCTCCTTGATAGGTGATTGTTAGGCAAACATACCTGCTGTAAAAGCAGTCATAAATCATGACTGCAGGGGGACGCCTTGGCAGCACGCTGTACACACTATACCACCACAATGGGACTCACCTGAGCTAAAGCATAAGGTGACGGGGACAAGTGCGAAGGGAGTGACAGGAAGGGTGAGTTAGAAAGAGAGAATAAAGAGATAAAAGGAAGAGGAGGACAGACAGAAACATGAAGAAGTTTATGAGGAGTCTTAGAGGGCATAGGAGAAAAAAAAGACGAGCGCTAGTTTGGCTGAGGAATGTGTCAGCAACAGGGTGAGAGAGAATTAAAGGAGTGAGAGGACAGGGGGTGATTGATGAAAACCCTCAGTTACAGGCCCTTGGAGGAGGGCGGGACACCTCACTTCATCACAATCACACACACGCACGCACACGTCTTTGTCGATGCTGAACTCCTGACAACATCCTTGACGCTCTTTGATCCCACACACCTTCAAAATCCGTCATCAGTCAGCCAGAGACATCCGCGCTCATACATTTCTATTCAGTGACTGACCCCGGTGTAACCCCTCAATAGCCTCCTTGTCAAAACACTGAGGCATCATCAACGCCTTTTTGCTTACTGCTAAGGCTGTATGCTTCTAAGCAGCACATCAGGGCTGCCGTCTGAAAGTCGATGCTTGGAAACATCAATGGAAACAAAATGAGCATTTGCTTATCCACATAGCTACAAGTGCTGTGGCTGTGATTTACTGATGAGGGCCTGAAATTTGAGGTGGAGTCATACTCTTGAGCCTTTTCCTCCAAGGACCTGGTGTTCCTTGATGCTGGAATTTTGCGAAGTAGCTGCAGCCACTGTTGTGCAATCTGACATTGATTAGTTACTGTAATCAAACCTAGAGTGTCTAAATATGCGTGAGCTTTAGTATAACTGTTGTCCAGATGTTGTGCGCTGTATATGCTGCCCATAAGAAATGAAATAAAGGTGTGGTTAACGCAGCAAAACTGGCTGCCACTCATCTCCGATTTGAACTATAAAGGTTACCAACGCACATGTGTTTCTCTTCAAATCACCCTCCGTATGCCAAAATTTTTAGTTCAACATGTTTATGACATCAACAAGCGAAACTATGATCTATGCCCTCTATGGAGTAGTGTAAATGGTTGCAACCCACCAGTTTCATGTACTTTGCAATCCTTGTTGTTAAATAGTTTAAGTTGAATTTTTTAAGTTATAAAACTGTCACCAGAGGTTCAAGGTTATCAAGCACTTGTCAAGGTTACACGGCAGCACTTTAGAGTGTAGTGCTCCGATGACAAGCTGTTGCACTTCCACAGTTTGACAGCCAGACTTTTTCAGAATTAGGTTTGTGCAATAAGATACTTGAATATCTGAGAGTGCAATACATGGTGAGTGCAGGAAAGCTAGAGTTCCTTAAGATTTAAATGAATAATACAATAGTTGGCCTGAGCGAACCAGTGTATTCTTGTTTGTCTGACAACCGTCACATATGTCTGTAAAAATATACAAGCTATCTGAACTTACCTGATGACTCTACCCAACCATACAGATCTTTAATTCTACGAGTGGTCCATATGCTTCAATTGAATTGCCATCCACCCATCCATTTTCTTGACGGGGACTAGAAAGAGAGAGCATATTTCTCCCATACTGACTCCCTGTTGAATCCCATCCCCAGCGCTTCATTCTCAGACTGCAGGCTTACTTGTGGTTCCCAGGAGAGAGAGCCTTCAGTTTTCAGGCTCCTCTTCAATGGAACCAGCTCCATGTTAGGATTTGTGTCTTAAAACCTTTCTCATTAGTAAAGCATATAGTTATGCCTGGATCAGGTTACCTGGGTTCCCATGATCCACTGAGTGATTGTTCTTCACCTTTTTCACCCATTAGAGTGTTTATATACCACTCTGCATTAAACCGTTAGGTATTAGCTCCCATCACCCCCAACAGGTCACGGCAGATAGCTGCCCCTCCCTGAGCCTGGTTCTGCTGGAAGTTTTTTCCTGGTAAAAGGCAGTTTTTTGTTTCCACTGTCACCAAGTGCTTATTCATAGGGCGTCATGTGATTGTTGTGGTTTTCTCTGTAACTCTGTAAAGTTTATCCCAGCTGTCACTGTATATGAGGTGGCGTACACCCTGGATTGGTCGTCATTCTGTCGAAGGGTTAACACAGTAGGAAGACAGCCATTCACACCTGAATCTAATTTAGAATAATCAGTTAAACTAACAAGGAGTTTAACTGTTAGTTTAACTGATTATGCGGTGAGGTGACGGTGCTAACTATCACCTTACTACCTTGAGTAACCTCTGATATTAAAACGTACTTTCCAGAACCAACAACTGGTTCGTCAAAACTGCCATATTTCCGCAAATGCAGCTTGTAAGTACTGACTGCAGGTAATTATGCCACATTTCTCAATTCAGTCGATCAGCTAAAGCTGTTCATCAAACATAGTCAAGTTTCTGTCACTGTCTAGCCACCTGATTGCTTTTATCATCACCTTATCCAGCAGCCAGTCCCCAAGTTCCATCTAGGTTTGCTCAACAACCATCATTATCTAAATTCATCACTGATTTCCTTCACTTGTGGTAAAGAGGTGCAGAGGTTATTGACAGTGTTTCTCTAAGCTAAGCTTAGAACAGCAGAATAAACATGATTATACTTGTAATCTTACTAATCTATGAATGTATTTTCAGGAAATTTGTACAAACATTAACGGCCCCACCTCCTGACAGTTTACTTTGTGTGAAAAATTAATTCACGATGAACTTTCATGATCCCTTAATTGTTCATACATAACCATGTTCGGTGCATAATTTTGCTTTGTCCAGTACTTTTCTTAATGAATAAAAATCTTCAAAACAAAAGACTTTGTCTCAGCTGCACTTAGTGTTTCTGTTCAAATTCAAAAACATTTTGTCTTTTTGTTTAGCTCACTCAAAGCCACAGTTACATAGTCACATAGGGGTTTCACAATAACATTTACCATATGATGCATTAGAGGTTCAGGGTATCACAGGGCTTTTTGGGTTCAGTATATTGTCTCAGGGCACTTTTGCATGGAGTGCGGATGAGCTGTGGATGGAAACAATGGAATGTCTGAACAGCGGATGATCAACTGTACCTCCTGAACTGTATATCTTGCCTGAACAGAGTTTGAATACCTCATAAAATCAGGGGCACATTCAACAGTCGGCACATACACACACTTTTCATTTCGATCCAGTACAGTGACATGGAGCATTCTTGCTGTTGCTATGTTTGTATCAGTGTTTACCCTCTAATTCAGATATTTCCAAAGGGCACCTGGAGGCAGTTTTTAATTGTTTGGCTGCCTGACACAATTTAAGCACAATGCACCGAGTTTATCTCTGTGTGCTATTTTAAAAATTCAGAATGTCCCACAGCAAAATTGGCAAGGAGTAGAAAGACGGATTTGTCACAGGTGATAAATTTATAACCCTGTTTGCCACACACACACACATGCACACACACACATGCACACACACACATGCACACACACACCTGCACACACACCTGGAGCTGGCTGCCCAGTCTAATGCATGATCAAACAGCATTAGACATCCTCATCTTTTAAATTTCATGTAGCCTGCCTGCAGGTGGACGAATCCAGAGGGGAAATGCACTACCTCTGTTTGGTGGTAATACTGATGTTGGCAGACAGAAATAATATAACATAAAAATCAGCCTGAAACATAAATCGAGATGGTTTGAGTTTCAGGCTGAGAACACCAGGTTTCCTCTGTCTCTCTTTCTCTTTCTGCCTTAATTGCATTACAGAGACACCCTTATACAGGTGTACTGCAAGTGTGGAAAATGCACTTGCAATGGTGACTTGTAGACTGATTTGCCTGTTAGACATGGACAATGCCACAATGTATTGATGCTAAGGCACACACTCACTGTTTGCCGAAGCTCCACATCAAACGGCGTCTGCAGACAGGTAATGTGTGTGCAAGAAAACAAAAAAAAGCTCTAAAAAGGAGCACGAAGGAGAGAAAGCATCGGAGGTAAACAGTATGTGGGCTTTGATGTCGTTTGATGTCTGATGCATATAGCGCCATTCTCTTTATTAGAGTAGAGAGGGACGAAGGCAGAGATAGGGAGGGAGATGAAGAGACAGACAACATGAAAGCATCATTAGACAGCGGTGGATTTAACCTCTCACAAAAGGCATATCCACAAAACTCGAACCAATCCCTGCAGACGTGAATGCCACACACTATGGTACATTTGCTAATGGAAAAGATGCCTCAGTGCACTATGTGCATACTGTCTCCTACTGTCACCCTGAAACATCGGCAATACTCGTGGAGGATTTGGGGAATGTGCTCAAATGTAACTGTCACAGCAAGGTAACAAATTACTTTGCGGGTGTGTCTGGAAAGCTGCTGGAAAACAATATTGAATATTTTCTTAACCTTCACCTAGGAATCAGTCACAAACCATCTGTTGAAGCTGGGACCTCCCCCTTTTCACACACACTTCACACATCCTTCCCCTCCTCCATGCACACAAACACAGTGACCCAATCCCTCTGTCAATCCATCTGTTAACAGAGCCAGTTGACCTCCACCTGACTGTTGATCCATACACAAGCTTGGAGATTCTCAAGCAAGCGACTTTCGCCCCCTGTCTCCCTCGAACATGCACAAATGCTCACATACAGTACATGTAGGATTACGGGCGGGGGTGTTAGTGATGAAGAACATTCCTGACCTCTCTTATAAAATAAGGGACTTTGTGGCCAGAGCGTAATCCATGACTTCTACTTGGGCTCTCTGGGCTTTAAGCTGCTAAGGTTTTGGCTAAACTGGCCGTATTGTATGGTTGTGGGAATCTGGTGGTATTACTGGTAATCCAAGTGCCATACTGATTCTGAAACAAGGGCCAAGGACATAATTAGAGCAGGGAAGTGTGGGCATACTGTGCAGACACACACACATCCACACAAAGAGGGCTCACATATCCTGACAATGAGCATATGAACATTATAGATATATCGGGCAAAGTAAAATAACAGCTCTACACTGCTTTAGCTATTATAGGAAACTGTTACATTAGTCAGGATAATACAGTGTTTCTACACATGCATATAGGCACAAACTGACCTCTTTTGTTGGTTACAGCTGCAATACCAGGGTCTGCAAAGCTTTGTGTAATGACTAGAACATATGCCAGCAGCTTTAGTCAAATCCAGAAAAATGTCAGACCTGAAAAGTCCTGATACTAACTATCACCAATTAAGTCTGAATTTTATATCTGCGATTTAATTGAAAGACCACTTTTTGGATTAAAGCAGTTCGAGTATAGCTTTGTGACTCTGCGTTAATGTCTGAAAAAACGCCCTGAAAATGCAGACACAGCCTGTAATTGACTGGTAAATATTTCAAAGCGCACAAATGGAACAAATAAATTAGCACTAAGAAGTCAGTTGCGACTCAGTTTCATAATAAGATATTTAGTGGCGAAGATTCAAATCACTTTGGTCATAATTTGCTTCCACGTGGATGCTTATTATCTGTGGAGCAGCACTACACTTCTGCACACACACACACACACACGCACCTCTTGACAGCCCCCCTGAGGCCAGCAAACTTTTCTCCTCCTCCTTATCAGCAGCAGATTATCAGTGCCTACTGTATTGTTGCGAATGGGCAACCCATTCCGGGCCTAATAGGCTGCCTAAGTGATTCTGTCTTTGTCCTTTTGTGTCCTTGCCTTTCAATCAACCCCCGCTGATTGCAATCTAGCCAACCAGGTGAGTGGATTCGTCAGGAGAGTGACAATTGAATGCCGAGATGGGGCAGATCCTTTATCTCAGTGGGACTTCCTGGATTAATTGAGACAGGTTAAGTGGAACAGGAGAGTGAAACATTATGGGGAGCTGACAACTGCAGAGTTAGAGGATGGTGCTGATACAGGAAAGGGTATGAAGGGGGAATGAGATGTTTCAGCAGTTCTCAAATGGGGTCCTTGAAAGGCTTCTAGGACGAGGAAAAAGTTTGCTTACATTATGTATTCCATTGAAATTCAATGCTATAATGTTTTGTGTGGCACAGATAATATAATTGTTTGCATAAATGCCCGCTGATATCATATTTCCATGCAAAACTCTCACTGTCTGATGCAGCTGGGCTCTGGAGTTGTTAAGACAAGTAAAATAAAAACAAAAACACAGCTGCTCGAGGTCTTCATGGATCGAAAAAGGTTTCAAAATCGACGATTAGACTGTTTGCCTAAAGGGACCTAATCTCAGCCAACCTTATCTAAATATAATTAACCTTAAAATGCAGCTCGACCTGCACAGACCAGCAGCGTGATGATGCATAGCGATGAGTTAACAACCAAAAGAACTGGTGTATAACTGCAAAAATGCTAAAGGTGAATGTAAAGGCATGCTGTATGTTAAGAGGAGAATTATCAGTGCTACTTTGTGCTCGGATGTACTTGGGTTTTTAATTAATTGGCATGTAGACTAGAGATGTGTGCCACTAAATGGAGGCCCTGCAATATCTGATGCCAGTATCCCAAAGGCACCTGGTACTGGATCAGGTCTTATCGGTTCCTCAGAGCTGAGTACCTGTGGATGCTTTTCACTTTGCACCAGGGTGCTGTACAAGATGTGATCATAGTGTTCCACATATCAGCACATAAAAATTTAAACCATACCCAACTTAAATGTTACTGCTCTCCTCTCCAGCAGTGATTCAGGCTTGGCAGTCTTTTTTGAAAAACTTTCTGGAAGTCCCAGTCTGAAAGCTTTTGCATCTCCTGAGTGGTGACCATAAACATCAAGTCATGTTGTTCCAATGTCTGTGTGGATTCCCTCTGGTACTCTGGGTTCCTCCCACTTTTAGTTACTTGGGTTAAGTTAACTGGTGATTCTAAACTGCCCATAGGTGTGAACGCGAGTGTGAATGGTGACCCTGAATTGGGTAAGCAGAGGAAAATGGATGGATTCATGAATAGTCAGGCATTTCCAATGACTCCTGGACAACAGTTTAGCTCTATAGTACACAGGAGTAGGTTGTATCAGGCTTTCGATACTACAGAGTATAAATAAATTAGGACATAACCTACCTGACATGCTTTAAATTATCAGCTAATATTAACGAGCTTAGTTATCAGGCAATGTGGAGTTGAGTATTTAGGTGTACAGGTTGGTCTCAAGAGGCCACCCCAGGAGCTGCACTTTTAGTGCAGCCCCAGGGGTTGCAGCTTGTACACACAACACTTATGTGCAGGTTACTTTGATGTGTTGTGTTTTTTCAATGTTTTGATGAAAAAGATAAAACATAGATATTATTACCAGACTTTTCCTTTAAATGCAGGTTACTAGAATTCAGTCACTGTTAGAAATGCTTTGAAGGGAGGGCCTATTTGCAGATTTGTCACTTTAAAATGTCAGATGCTTGTCACATGATGTGTGTTTGTGTGTGTGCATGTGTGAGCAATTGGTTGTACCTAGAGAGTCAGGCGAGAAAGCAGCAGAGGGTAGTGTGTTCTGAAATGGCGTGCAGAGAAAACATTTCTAAACCCTATGTGGCCTGTTTGCCCCGAGGCTCAGCATGGCCTGGCATTTACATACTGTTCAGCATGTACTCTGAGGCACAGTACCAGGTACAGAAATACACACCCAGTTTCAAGCATGCTACTGTAGGTACAGGCACGTCATACACATCTGCTGAAGCCCAAACAAGGTCTAAGCAGACACCAGAGGTTACCGACGGAATGACGACCCAGAGTGAATGGAGGAGAAAAGCGATCGTTCTGTGGTTTCCAGTGCTTCCCACTCTAAGTCTTGACTTAAGATGAATGGTATGTCACAGGCCACAAGTTTGCACATGCAATCTTGCCTTTGCAAATGTCTCACATAGATTCCCTCTGTGTCTCTTCATATTGCTCTTATCTTTATGTCAGCTCTCTCTGCTTGTGCTTTTCTTTTTGCCTCTTCCTCTTTCCTTCACGAGCTTCTTCCACCTTGTTCCCTGACGCCTCCTAAACCCTGTAAAATCTTTCATACGTCAACAACACATCTCCAGATGTCATGCAAAGTTAAATCATCTTCCCTCCGACACTGATGCAGTCTTTCCCCAGTGTTCCCTTAGCCCTAGTTAAATCCCCAGGCTTTTATGAGGCCTTTCTGCTTGGCCTGTCAACACTCTGTGCCCTATTGTGATCCACCTCAGCAGTTTAAAGACAAGACAGAAACCCTAAACCCTCTGCTTTTTTTTTTTTGTCCATAGCCAAACCAGCTGTAGATCAATGCTGCATGCTTAGCTTATTGCCCCGGAAACACGGCTGCAGGCATACGATGTGATGCAGTGTGTTTATAGATGTGTGTGTCCTGCATGCCTTTGAGCCAGCCCCTACTGTGTGGCGCATGCTTTTGAAAGTAAACGTCACCCTTGACTCCCCTTAAATGATGTGTGACAGTCACGATTTCAGCATATTTCATTTTTCGGCAGACTGCTTGTCTCTGTCTCTCCTCCTTGACTCATCTCAAACTTCTGACCTCACACAAACAGAAATCATCGCTGACATCTGTTACACCGAGCCCATGACTTGTCGCTGGAAATTTTATGCAGTAAGGTTCAGGTACAAAAGGTTGTAGTGAAGAACGAAGTTATTTCTCACCATGAGTCTTAAAATGTTCCCTATTCTTTTATGCAGTGAATGACCACAGATGATAACTCTTTACTCAAGCAGGAAACAGTCATAAAAGGTCTAACACAGGCTTCTTTTTTTTTTTTCTAAATGACATCAGAAACAGCAGTATGCGACATTACGTGATGGCAGAGCTTCAGTTCATCCTTTGTCATTTTTTTGCAGTGACACGCCCGTGAGCTCCGCCGGCCCCCAGCTGTGCCTGAGTGACCGAGCCCCAGGCCGAGAGGCCGGGGGCACCCCACCTCCAAAGGGGCCCGAGCGAGCCCCAGGCCCCAGGCCCCGACAAGCGGCCGCCAAGGAGTGAGCCGGTGTGTACCTGGACGCCCACCCCCAGACACAAAGAACCACCAACACACCGACACCTGAGGGAGTCCGCCACCGGCAGGGGAAGTGGTGGTGGGTGGAGATAGGCCTCCAAACCTTGGAGGGCCTGAGGTGTCCCCAGAGAGGTGGCGTCTGATACCCAACCTGACATATAGACACAGACATACAGGCACACACAGACACAAACATCCATTCCCACCCTCATGCTCTCATATGCACTCACTCCACACTCAACCAACGTGGAGACAGACATAAAGAGACGCTGTACACACAATCACACTCCCCAAGCGTACTCTACAAACCTACTAACACAGGCTTCTGACATTAAACAGCCACAGCACACAGTATAGAAACCTTATTATGAAGAAATTGTTTGTTTTACTTTCATAAAGTTTGACAGTGGGCACACCAAGTTTACAACTATTGATTGAAAATAGAGCAATGCTGTTATCACAGGAGATGTGCAGCAAAGAAGTGATTGAGAGTACAAACTGCTCGTGCAATTCTTGGCAGAACTTGTGGTATAAATATGGTTCTGTCTTTCCTTCCTTTTCTTTTTACATGCTATCAGTCCCAAGAACAGAAAGTCAGCAGGACATTGGCACAGAGATAATAGAAAGACGCTCTAGGAGTTGTTAGTACTGAATATTGCAAACATGTCAGCTGTTAGATCATCAGCGGCATTAGTTCATCAGACACAACATTAAAATCCCTGCCACTGATTATTTTATTAGAGTGCAAGTCTCTTCTGGGAAATCTTAGTAAATGTCATTATTGTGCATGCTCCTTTGACATGTATCACCCACCTAAACATTGTTGCAGACCATGAACCTCTCCCCACACCCCCAAAGGCACTTCCTATGAGCTGCAGCTTGTGCCCAAAGGATAATATGTCCACCATGCAGGAAAAACTGCTTGTAAAGAAAATGACAAACACAACAAAAATTCAGAGGCTTTATTACAGCCTTCAGACCCCCCAGATCCCAAATCAACTACCTGCAGCGTCTGAACTCACCAGCGTTGGGATCATTACTCAGAAAGAGTAATTTAGTACACATTACTTCTGACGTTACTTAATCACTTGCTGGAGGAAGAAATTTGTTTCACTACGCTTTACATTACTTTTAACTATGTGAAATGACCTGAAACACATCGTCTTATAATTAGCGGTTAACAACATAAACCTATAGGCTACAGTCCCGCACACTCACACAAATCCCCATTCTAATGAGGACACAATCTTTCTTCTACTGTTTAATTATGAAGTCGAAAACTCAAAACAAAGTTGAAAACCAGCACAAAGAAACTTTAAACAGAGTGATTCTAATTTAGAAACATTAACATTAACCAACCTTTTGGGGAGGTAGAAATCCTCCCCAAAAGGTTGATTCTGTTCATCTGGAAGTAATGTTTTCAGTGGGAGAAACTTTTTGTCACTCATCCAAGTGACTTCTTCAGTCACAGCTAACTGCAGGTTTCCACAGCCTCACAGACAGAACCTTTGCATAATGACTGAAAGTAGCACTACTGACTAACACTGGGCTGTGATCAGTTCTTTGATCATTAAGTAGATGGTAAAAATCCCGTTTCCTGTTAAAGTTCAGGGTGTGGCTGTTGGCATTCACTCAACTTTAACATCACTCTGGGTTCTTGGTTTGCTTTGTATTAGCATGCTGTCTGTGCAGGTGCTTGCAATGAGCTGAAGTTCTGTTAGTATTGTAATGCAGTTGTTTCTGTTCAGGATGATTTCCACTTTACCATCACACTTTTATTCTTTTGTGTAATAAAACTAAAAGCAAAGTAGCATATTTGCTTGAATTTCTACCAGCAGAAAAAATAATATTTACAAAAATCTTAATGTCAAGGTAACGTTTCACGCCCTTGCAAAGAAGATGTTGGCCTTATTAGAGGATTAGAACTGATCAATAACACATTAAGAGTTTATGAACTGTTATCGTCACCAAGAAACCACTTCTGCACAGTCTGTGCTGTCTGTGATACACACAGCTCTACAAATTGGCAACAGAGCCTGGTTCAAATCATTTCATAAAATCGTGGCAGGCGGACAAAGCAGCTTAGCATAACACCTTATTCATGGGGAGAACAATAGAACAAAATGTGCTTACACCGCGCCAGATTAACAGCGGGAGAGACAAAGGTAACGAAGCAGGCGGACTGGTCGACGCCAGCTCCAGCGCACCTGGTCCCCGCGACCTCTCACCTCAGCTCCAGACATCACAGCCAAAGCCGGGGAAACAGGAAGTGCAGAAGTTACGACTGGCAGGAGGAGGAAGACGATCAGAAGGAGCTGAAGTGACTGCACGCTGGGAAGGTGGGGGTTTCATTGGAGCAGGAAAAAAAAGCATAAAGAAGAAAAATGGTGTGTAAACTACATCCACATGCTCACTCTGTATTTTGCTCTGTAATGTTTGTCAAATTTCTGCAAACCCTCACTGGGGAGGGGTGACGAGGAAATGAGTGCAGCAACACATGTAAACAAATTTCAGCGCATTTAAGATGGGTGAGAAATCCTCCCTGAGTGCTAAGCCAACATGTGCTGCAGCTAAAACAAACATACAACTCTAACGCAAACACACACACAGCAGCCCAGATTTATCACTGGTTAAGTCAATATAGAGGTAGATGACAGGAGCTGGGGAGGAAAGGTGGAAGAATGGAAGGCTAACAGGTGGAAGAAGTGTCCCTCCAGCTACTTTCAACACACAGAAATAGCCCTAGGTAAACAATGGCATCATGCCAACGCACGAACCTGAGCACGTGCACAAACGCACACACACAAACACTCACACACTTGAACAAAAGCCAGGACGCACGCAGACATGCACACACACCGAGAGCTCACTGTAAAGCTGTCATATGCTCAGCTCTGCCGCAGTGCTGAACCCAGCAGCCCTCTCTTCTTTGGGCCCATCTGTCATTCTCTCCCTCTCTCCTTCACTCTCCATTCTCCTTGTAATACCTCTTAACCTTTTCTCACGTTCTTCTTTGCTTTTCTCCGTCCTTTCCCTTTTCTCCGTCATCTTCTCTTTTCTCGCTCTCGTATCACTGAAGCAAGGATCCAAACCCCAGATGAAAGAGACGTTGGGGAGAGTGGGAGGAAGGAGGGAGCGATAGAGAGTCTCGGAGCTCGTGTCAAACACTGAGATTTAGAACTACTGTCGGAAAAAAGCCCAAAATCTGACACTCTCGACATCAGACGCACAGACGCTCTCATGCATATGCACTGGGAATACTCTTGTGTGGAAGGGGACTGACTGGGAACTAAGTGTGCTGTGGCTTATAGCACTATAATCCCGCTTTTGATTTCAGTCGTGGTGTTTTGTGCTGCATGTCATAAGCTGTCATTAAAGGGTGGCCAGCACAGCAAGGCTTCTTTTAGTGATATTTTTGATGATGAAACCTGATTTTCTGTATATCTTTGTCTCTGTCATGTTGGCTCGCTGCTTGGAAAAGCAGTATGACTCCTCTTGCATTTGCCATGAACTGCAGACTCAAAAGAACCATCACTAATGACTAATGGAAAGGTTGTAATGGACTGGGTATGTGTCACGGTCCTGGGTCTCCTGACCCAGCGTTTTTAGTTCTTTGTGATTTTCGTATTATTGTACTTGTGTGATTTATTCTATGGCTTCTAGTTTTGATCCCTTGCCCTTCATGTCTCCCTGTGTGCCCCTCTGTGTATCTGTGAGCCCTCGTCTCTCCTTATGTTTTATTCCATGCTTCCCCTGCCCATTATGTCTAAGTTCTCCCCGTGCTCTCTCTTCCCCCTGTGTGCCCTCTATGTATTTATGAGCCCTCGTCCCCTTTCGTGTTTATTCCATGTCTCCCCTGCCTGTTACGTTGGCGTTCTACTCGTGCTCTCTCTCTCCTCCTGTACTTCCTGTTTCACCTCTCCCGTCAGTGTTCTGTTCACCCCGCCCTGTCTCGTTATGATTATCAGTGTCACCTGTGTTCCCCGTGTGTTCCCACTTCCCTCGTTAACCCTCTGTGTATTTCTGTCTGCGTCTCCCTCTGTTCAGTGTGACGTCGTCCCTCATGTTGTGTGGATCTCCCTGTGTCTCTGCGTATGTTTGTTTACTTTTCCCAGTTTAGTTTTGTATTTCCTATGTTCTGCCACTCCAGCATTAAAGCTGTGATTTTGAGTTCATCTCCGTGTCTGTGAGTTTTGCGTTTGGGTCCTCCTCCTGCCTGCCACACAGCCGCGCCTTGACAGTACGACGTCAACAGATATGGACCCAGCAGCACTCAACCCACCAGAAGAACTGCGTCTGGACATTATCTACTCCGTGGAAAAACTCCTGCATCTGTGGCTCGAACATGAGGGAAAGGAATTTCGCCGCGCCGTGGAAACCAAACTACAGCGTTTAATCTCTGGTCTTCCCTGGCTACTCAGTGCGCTCCACCCACTCGAACAGGACTTAATCCGCAACGAGCTCCACCTTCATCCCCCAGCTGCTACTACCCACCTGCCTGAAGGGCCGGATGCGGAGCCGCTCGGCCCGTCAGAGCCATCATCAAAAAAGAAACTGCATTCACGCCGCCGACGCGCCACCCCACAGCCGGACATTCGGCCTTCTAATTCACCTTCTGTGCTGCCAGAAGCTCAGTTAGCTCCCTCGCCGCCACCCGCAGCTCAGTTAGCTCCCTCGCCGCCACCCGCAGCTCAGTTAGCTCCCTCGCCGCCACCCGCAGCTCAGTTAGCTCCCTCGCCGCCACCCGCAGCTCAGTTAGCTCCCTCGCCGCCACCCGCAGCTCAGTCTCCTGTGTCCCCGCTACCCGCAGCTCAGCCATTAACTCCACCACACGCTCCATTTTCACCTCTACCATCGCTTCAGTCATCAGTTCGGTCTGCCACTCAGTCGCCCTTAGCTCCATCATCCACACTACCACCTGTTTCTCTTCCACCACAACCGTCACTACACCCAGCCACTCAGGCTGCTACTCAGTCAGTCATTCAACCCATAGCCCTGCCGTTACCATACCCTGTAGCTGAGCCACTAGCCGTCCGACCCACAGCCACTTCAGCCACTCCTTCACCCGTTACACCTCCACTACAACCATCAGTGCAGTCTCCAGTGTCCCCAGTGCAGTCTCCAGTGTCCCCAGTGCAGTCTCCAGTGTCCCCAGTGCAGTCTCCAGTGTCCCCAGTGCAGCCTCCTGCAGCCCTGCTGTCCCCAGTGCAGCCTCCTTTAGCACCACAACCGTCACTACCTCTAGTTCAGTCCCCTGTGCAGTCATTTACTTCTCCACCGTTAGCAGCTCAGGTCCCCGTGTGTCCAGCAGCTCAGCTCGCACCTGAACCTTTGGCCCAGTTCCCCGTAGCAGTGCGGTTTTCTAGCCAGCTTAACATTGAGCCCGGGGTCCCAATCCTCTCTGGCTCTACTTCAGCTCCTGCTGGAAGCTCGGATGAGCTCATCCAGGACTCCGCGGCTCCCACGCCGCCATCTACCTCGTCCGCTGGGGGTTCCAGTGAGCCCGGCCAGCACCTCCCTGTCTCCGCTGGAGGGTCCGAGAGGCCCGTTCAGCCTCCTGTCTCCGCTGGAGGGTCCGAGAGGCCCGTTCAGCCTCCTGTCTCCGCTGGAGGGTCCGAGGGGCCCGTTCAGCCTCCTGTCTCCGCTGGAGGGTCCGAGGGGCCCGTTCAGCCTCCTGTCTCCGCTGGAGGGTCCGAGGGGCCCGTTCAGCCTCCTGTCTCCGCTGGAGGGTCCGAGGGGCCCGTTCAGCCTCCTGTCTCCGCTGGAGGGTCCGAGGGGCCCGTTCAGCCTCACGCCGCATCAGCTGGAGGGCCCGAGGAGCCTGTCCAGCCGCCATCTGCGACCGCCTCGTCATCACCTGGCCCGGCTACATCCGCCTGTGCTTCTGCTACGCCTGGCCCGGCCTCAGCCTCTGCAACCTCGCCTGGCCCGGCCTCAGCCTCCTCTTCAGAGCCTTCGTCTGCCGCAGCCTCCTCTTCAGAGCCTTCGTCTGCCGCAGCCTCCTCTTCAGAGCCTTCGTCTGCCGCAGCCTCCTCTTCAGAGCCTTCGTCTGCCGCAGCCTCCTCTTCAGAGCCTTCGTCTGCCGCAGCCTCCTCTTCAGAGCCTTCGTCTGCCGCAGCCTCCTCTTCAGAGCCTTCGTCTGCCGCAGCCTCCTCTTCAGAGCCTTCGTCTGCCGCAGCCTCCTCTTCAGAGCCTTCGTCTGCCGCAGCCTCCTCTTCAGAGCCTTCGTCTGCCGCAGCCTCCTCTTCAGAGCCTTCGTCTGCCGCAGCCTCCTCTTCAGAGCCTTCGTCTGCCGCAGCCTCCTCTTCAGAGCCTTCGTCTGCCGCAGCCTCCTCTTCAGAGCCTTCGTCTGCCGCAGCCTCCTCTTCAGAGCCTTCGTCTGCCGCAGCCTCCTCTTCAGAGCCTTCGTCTGGTCCAGCATCCTCATCAGCTGCCTCGTCTGGTCCAGCATCCTCATCAGCTGCCTCGTCTGGTCCAGCATCCTCATCAGCTGCCTCGTCTGGTCCAGCATCCTCATCAGCTGCCTCGTCTGGTCCAGCATCCTCATCAGCTGCCTCGTCTGGTCCAGCATCCTCATCAGCTGCCTCGTCTGGTCCAGCATCCTCATCAGCTGCCTCGTCTGGCCCTGCGCCCACCGGGCCATGGCCGGCACGCCTGGGACTGGAGGGCTGCCGCCGCCTTCCGCGCGGTCGGCCTCCTGAACTGCTCCGTCGTCTCCTTCGCCGCCGCCGCTGCCTTCCGCGCGGTCGGCCTCCTGAACTGCTCCGTCGTCTCCTTCGCCGCCGCCGCTGCCTTGCGCGCGGCCGGCCTCCTGAACTGTTTCCGCGTCGCCGCCGTTGCCTTGCGCGCGGCCGGCCTCCTGAACTGTTTCCGCGTCGCCGCCGTTGCCTTGCGCGCGGCCGGCCTCCTGAACTGTTTCCGCGTCGCCGCCGTTGCCTTGCGCGCGGTCGGCCTCCTGAACTGTTTCCGCGTCTCCGCCGTTGCCTTCCGCGCGGTCGGCCCCCTGAACTGCTCTGTGTTTTGGGTTGTTTTCTTGGGCTCCGGTGTTTTCTGTGCTCTTTGTTTTCTGTTCCGAGCCCTCCGTCCTGGGCCCCCGCCGCCCGCCCTGGGTTGTTTTCTGTTTGGTTTTGTTTTTCTGTGTTTGGGCTGTCTGGAGCCAGCCCTTGAGGGGGGGGTACTGTCACGGTCCTGGGTCTCCTGACCCAGCGTTTTTAGTTCTTTGTGATTTTCGTATTATTGTACTTGTGTGATTTATTCTATGGCTTCTAGTTTTGATCCCTTGCCCTTCATGTCTCCCTGTGTGCCCCTCTGTGTATCTGTGAGCCCTCGTCTCTCCTTATGTTTTATTCCATGCTTCCCCTGCCCATTATGTCTAAGTTCTCCCCGTGCTCTCTCTTCCCCCTGTGTGCCCTCTATGTATTTATGAGCCCTTGTCCCCTTTCGTGTTTATTCCATGTCTCCCCTGCCTGTTACGTTGGCGTTCTACTCGTGCTCTCTCTCTCCTCCTGTACTTCCTGTTTCACCTCTCCCGTCAGTGTTCTGTTCACCCCGCCCTGTCTCGTTATGATTATCAGTGTCACCTGTGTTCCCCGTGTGTTCCCACTTCCCTCGTTAACCCTCTGTGTATTTCTGTCTGCGTCTCCCTCTGTTCAGTGTGACGTCGTCCCTCATGTTGTGTGGATCTCCCTGTGTCTCTGCGTATGTTTGTTTACTTTTCCCAGTTTAGTTTTGTATTTCCTATGTTCTGCCACTCCAGCATTAAAGCTGTGATTTTGAGTTCATCTCCGTGTCTGTGAGTTTTGCGTTTGGGTCCTCCTCCTGCCTGCCACACAGCCGCGCCTTGACAGTATGACTCCATTCCATGTTTGTCTTGGATAATTGTAATTAAAACGAGAGGACATTCACATATCTTTGTCTTTAAAAGGTGCACAACACTGAAAAATGCCCATTTTCCTCTTTAATACATTTAATGTTTAAAAGCACAATAAAAACATTTTAGCGAGGACTGCTATAGTCAGCTTTACAGCTTCACATAACACAGCTAAGAGGACAGTGGGCATCAGTGACAACGGATATGTTTTTGTTTATCCAGGAACAGCAGAGGGGGAGGGGGAAGTGGGTTGCAAAGTGAGTTGCACATGCGAGATACATGCAACACCAAATCTGATTACATCTTAATTTATAGCACATTAGAAACTATTAATTGTATTTTTATATAGTCACCAGATAATTTTACCAGATTGGGCCCACTTTTTGCCTTCAGAACTGGCTCGATTCAGTTTGGTCCTGGAAACATTCCTCAGAGATTTTGGTCCATAAATCCAACCAAGTTCAAGCTATGGACCAAATTAAATTAAAATGAAATTTTGTTGCATTTTATTTATATAGCACCATATCACACAAATCACAACAACTGTCGCCTCTGCTTTATATTGTAAGTTAAAGACGCTACAATAATACAAAGAAAACCCGAACAATCAGACAACCCCCTATGAGCAAGCATTTGGCAGCAGTGTGAAGGAAAAACTCCCTTTTAAACCTAAAAAATGTGTTGCTTATATTTGAGAAAAATTTTAGGTAAAATGCAATGGAAACATATTATATCAATGGTTCATTTATTTAAGTAAAATAAACCATTTATTTAAATAAATTAATAATTAAGGAAAATATGCTGGGTATAAACTGAATGTGACAATTAAGTGAATTTCATCTGATCAGATTTCGATAAACTGAACATTTTACACTGTGTATATGTAACTGAATAAAATGGAAAACTTTCCATCCATCCATCCATCTTCATCCGCTTTATCCGAGGCCGGGTCGCAGGGGCAGCAGCCTAAGCAAAGAGGCCCAGACCTCCCTCTCCCCAGCCACCTCCTCCAGCTTATCCGGGGGAACACCAAGGCGTTCCCAGGCCAGCCGAGAGATATAATCTCTCCAGCATGTCCTGGGTCTGGCCCGGGGCCTCCTCCCGGTGGGACATGCCTGGAACACCTCACCCAGGAGGCGCCCAGGGGGCATCCTTGTCAGATGCCTGAACCACCTCAGCTGGCTCCTTTCGATGTGGAGCAGCAGCGGCTCTACTCTGAGCCCCTCTCGGATGGCCAAACTTCTCACCCTATCTCTAAGGGAGAGGCCAGCCACCCTTCGGAGGAACCTCATTTCTGCCGCTTGTATCCGCGATCTCGTTCTTTCGGTCACTACCCACAGTTCGTGGCCATAGGTGAGGGTAGGGACGTAGATCGACCGGTAAATTGAGAGCTTCGCTTTTACACTCAGCTCCCTCTTCACCACGACGGACCGGTGCAGCGTCTGCATTACTGCAGCTGCAGCCCCAATCCGTCTGTCGATCTCCGGCTCCCTTCTCCCATCACTTGCGAACAAGACCCCGAGATACTTGAACTCCTCCACTTGGGGCAGGAACTCATCCCCGACCCGGAGTGGGCACTCCACCCTTTTCCGGCTGAGAACCATGGCCTCAGATTTGGAGGTGCTGATCCTCATTCCCGCTGCTTCACACTCGGCTGCGAACCGTTCCAGTGCGAGCTGGAGGCCCTCACCCGATGAAGCCAACAGAACCACATCATCCGCAAAAATCAGAGATGAGATTCTGAGGCCACCAAAGCGAAAGCCCTCCGCCACTTGGCTGCGCCTAGAAATCCTGTCCATAAAAATTACGAACAGAACCGGAGACAAAGGGCAGCCCTGGCGGAGCCCATCACCCACCGGGAACGAGTCCGACTTATTGCCAGCAATGCGAACCAAGCTCTTGCAACGGTTGTATAGGGATCGAATGGCCCGTAGCAATGGGCCAGACACCCCATACTCCCGCAACACCTCCCACAGGACACCCCGAGGGACACGGTCGAATGCCTTCTCCAAGTCCACAAAATAAATGTAGACTGGTTGGGCAAACTCCCATGCACCCTCAAGTATCCTCGAGAGGATAAAGAGCTGGTCCAGTGTTCCGCGACCAGGACGAAAACCGCATTGTTCCTCCTGTATCCGAGGTTCGACTAGCGGACGAACTCTCCTTTCCAGCACCCTGGCATAGACTTTCCTAGGGAGGCTGAGGAGTGTGATCCTCCTGTAGTTGGAACACACCCTCCGGTCCCCCTTCTTAAAGATGGGGACCACCACCCCGGTCTGCCAGTCCACGGGTACTGCCCCTGATCTCCACGCAACATTGCAGAGGCGTGTCAACCAGGACAGCCCTACATCGTTCAGAGCTTTCAGGAACTCGGGGCGGACCTCATCAACACCAGGGGCTCTGCCACCAAGGAGTTGTTTAACTGCCTCAGTGACCTCGCCCCCGGAAATTGGCGGGTCATTCCCCTCATCCCCAGACTCTGCTTCCTCCTCGGAAGACGTGTCAGTGGGATTAAGGAGGTCGTCGAAGTATTCCTTCCACCACCTGACAATTTTCTCAGTCGACGTCAGCAGCGCTCCTCCAGCACTATACGCAGTGCAGGTAGAGCACCGCTTTCCCCTCCTGAGACGCCTGACGGTTTGCCAGAATCTCTTCGAGGCAGTCCGAAAGTCTTTTTCCATGGCCTCTCCGAACTCCTCCCACACCCGAGTTTTTGCTTCAGCCACTGCCCGAGCCACATTCCGCTTGGCCTGTCGATACCTGTCGGCTGCCTCCGGAGTCCCACAGGCTAACCAAGCCCGATAGGACTCCTTCTTCAGCCTGGTGGCTCCCTTCACCTCTGGTGTCCACCATTTGGTTCGGGGATTACCACCACGTCAGGCACCAACCACCTTGCGGCCGCAGCTCAATGCAGCAGCTTCGGCAATGGAGACACTGAACATGGTCCATTTGGACTCAATGTCCCCAGTCTCCCTCGGAATGCTGTTGAAGCTCTGCCGGAGGTGTGCGTTGAAGATCTCGCGGACTGGGGCCAGCACACCCTCACTACGCGTTTAGGTGCACCAGGTCTGTCCAGCATCACCAGGTGGTGATCAGTTGACAGCTCAGCCCCTCTCTTTACCCGAGTGTCCAGAACATATGGTCGTCTGGTGATACGATTACAAAATTGATCATCGACCTACGGCCTAGAGCGTCCTGGTGCCACGTGCACTTATGGACACTCTTATGTTCGAACAAGGTGTTCATTATGGCCAAACTGTGATTAGCACAGAAGTCCAATAACAAAGCACCGCTCGGGTTCAGATCAGGGAGGCCGTTCCTCCCAATCACGCCCCTCCAGGTCTCGCTGTCGTTACCCACGTGAGCATTGAAGTCTCCCAGCAGGACAACAGAGTCTCCAGGTGGAGCACCTTCCACTCTAAGAAGGCTGGGTACTCCGAACTGCCACTCGGTGCATAAGCGCAGATGACAGTCAGGACCCATTCCCCGACCCTAAGGTGCAGGGAACAAACCCTCTCGTCCACCGGGAAAAACCCCAACGTACCGGCAGCAAGCCGAGGGGATATTAGAATACCCACCCCAGCCCGCCGCCTCTCACCAGGGGCAACTACAGACTGAGTCCAGCCCCTCTCCAGGAGACTGGTTCCAGAGCCCAAGCCATGCGTAGAGGTGAGCCCGACTGTATCTAGCCGGTACCTCTCAACCTCACGCACTAACTCAGGCTCCTTCCCCATCAGAGAGGTGACATTCCATGTCCCTATTGCCAGTCTTGGCAGCCAGGAGGAGAAAACTTTCATATAATCAAATTACTTAAAGTCAGGATCTTGGGCATAAATACCCGAACAAGTTTCAAATACAGTGAGAAGGAAGATCAGTTCACAGTGAAACAAAAAACACATTACAGTCTCTTGATGTCAAAGCAAAGGAAATAAAGAAAGAAGGAAAAACTAGCAAACACAAAAGCCAGAATAACCTAATGTGGGCTTGGACTATAACTGTCTTTGTTAAATTATCCTTTTTTTTCTAATGAAAAAAAGTACTTCATACTGATTTTTTTAATGAGTGTGAAGTAATTTTATGAGAAAATTATGTTTAATTTGTCGTTAAAGGTTTTCCAGCTCACATGACCTTCCATTCTTGACTCACATCCAATCACAGCCATATTCCAGATCTTACTGTTTTAAAGTAATTAAAACGATATATTTGTAGTAATGTACTATGAAAGGAAATGAGATGACACCTGAAGAAGCGAGATTTACTTTTTAAGCCAATAAACATCTTAAATGGGCCCATTAATTTAATGGCACTGCTCATTTAGCGTTACTGCAGGTTAAAGGTGTACAACACTTTATTTGTTATTTCCCATTAATTCCCAGACCTCAATGACCCCTTTGCCTTGTGGTACCTTTAAAGTATGCAATGCCTAGTGCCAGCCCCTAATTTCAGGTCATGGCTTCCTCCAAACATTAGCTGTCAGTGATTTTTCCTTCATAGATGGTGTAATTTAAAGGAATTTAAGGTGCCTGAAGTAGATCCAGTTTTTAGGTGGCAAATCTAACAAAAAGGATAAATATTTGAAGGTAAATTGATTGACATGGACTATATGTGTCGAAGCATCTTGAGCTCTATGCCATTTGAAGTATTGACACTTACTCCAGTGCATCAGCTGCTGAAATCCTCATCTAAATACCCTACGTGTATGGCAATATTTCTTATAGATTGCATTATAAGACTGTGAAGCAGGTAATGATGTAATATTGCATCAGCTGCTGCTTTCAGCTATATAAATGCGCTCTGCAAGATTTGTTGGTAGTGATCCCACCTGATGAGCTTCGCATTTAAAAAAATTAATCCAAATAAAAGAGGACATATGATAGCATATACAAACAAAACAGCTGCATTAAAATTGTAAATTCTTTTTATTGAATAGATCTCTTTTCCATGTGCAGTATTTGAATTGGTTTTGACTTTCATTAATGTGCCATTCAACACAAACAGGTGGTTAGAAACGGTCAAACCTTTGGTGATACATTTTCGTTATTGCACTTTGATGTATGACTATGAGAAGTGAATTTTTATGGTGTTGGAAACCTTTCTCTAAAGCCTAAAGTCAAACGCTGTTGGGAATGTAAGCCCTTGAAGTGAGGAGCAAAACTAATCTTTCTCACCTTTCTACCCTACGAGGATGCTTTGCCCTTTTAAAGAGAGAAATATACAAACACACATACGCTTCACCTCCCTGCCAGCTACAGTATCCCAGATAAGCCATAAGGTACATGAGAGGGGGGAGTGACTGTCCATCTAGATAAAGTCTTGCTATTGATGACAAGAGGAAGTCCCAGTGACAGGTCGCTGACAGGAGGGTCAATAAAGGAAGGAAGAGGAGGAGGAAGTGGGGAGGACATTGTCAATCATTAGGGTTAATGACAGAGGTGCACACACTGACGCATACACACATTAACATACTTACATACTGACTGACTGGGGAAAAAAAGAAAGCTGCAGGAAAATCAGAGGTTGAGCGAGGTTTTCTGAGTGGCTGGACGAATGAAGAGTTATTGATCGCTAGAAGAAGGAGGGAATGGTGTGGTTAAACACAAGGTCGCATCGAAATAGGACCATGTTGGAAAGCTGCACGCTCTTCATCCTAGAAATATGTACAGTTTCTGTCTAAAATGAAGTAAACACACTTAAATTTAAATGTTCTGTGAATTCAGTATCATGACGTTTACAAAAAAGTTAAATAAAAAGACACTGTCTGAAAATACATGCACACTTACAATTTATTTTATTATTTGGAGATGCATTTTGACTCATTCTTATTGTTTCACATTTTCATTACACGGCTGTGCTGAAAATACAATATTGCGTTTTGCATATGTATATATTATGTCTTGTTTAGCTGCCCATCCATACATGGATTCATTTTCCTAACCCCTTATCAGGTGACAGCTGGGGGGGCTGGAGCCTGTCCCAGCTACCACAGGGTGAGAGGCGGGGTACACCCTGCTACTCTATCATAAGGCTAACACAGAGTGGCAGACAACCTTTCACACTGACATCCACACCTACAGCTAATTTACAATCTTCAATTAATCTAACATGCGTGTTTTTGGACTGTGGGAAGAAGCCAGAGAACCATTTCACAGCACCAACACAGGCACAGGGAGAACACAGCACACAGGCAAGCCTATCTAGCTATTTATCTGTTGCACCACAAGTTCCATGCTCAGCAAGCTTCGAAATAATGGCAGAAGATTGGTCCCAGCACTCCAATCTCTAGGATGAAAGTGTTAATAACTGCCTCATTGCACTTTCTTCTCACGCTAGGTTTAATGGACTCTAAGTAGAAAACCAGCACCATCTCGATGCAACCAACTTCTGTTACTTGCACACCTGTAGTGGATGTAACGTGCTTTCATTTTCCTCTTTGGTTTTAAATGAATACTTTGTTCAAATGTGAAACATTTTTGGATGAAGACTCGACTAATGTTCTTTGTAAGGGTCAAGCATGTGCGGTGGGTCACTCATTTGGGAATATCACTTCTTTGTCACCATCTTGTCATTTTGTATGAGCATGTGGACGAAGGGTAGACCTTTGAAAGTCTCATCTGACTGCAGTTGTAGCTTAGTTTAGGCACTTAAAAAACACATTGTGGTGTGGTGAAATAAAACAGCTAACAAGTTTCTTTTTAATTACACCTAACTCTGATAAAAGGAACCCCTACTCACTCATTATCAGTGTTGGGACTAACGCGTTATTAAGTAACGCGTTACAGTAACTACGTTATTATTGTGGTGACGAGCACGGTAACTAGTTATTATGCCAAAATCAGGAACGTGTTAGTCGTTACTGGGATTTAGATAGAGTCGTTACTTGTTACTTCGTGTGGTGGCTATCGCGGAGCTTCCACAGACTCAGTAACATTAGCAAGTGGTGGAAGCCAGCAGGTGGATGAGGGAAAGGGGAGGCAGGAGCAGGAGAGACCCGAGGCGGCCGCCGGTCCGAGTGTGAACTGAACTTCAGGTAAGAAGTTATGACCTGCAGTCTATCTGGGTAGAGTTGCCAACCGTCCCGTAAAAAACTGAATCGTCTCGTATTCAGAGAAAATATTACGCGTTTCGTATTGAGGTGAAAGGAACACAGTTTGTCCCGGACTTCAGCTACAATGAAAAAGACACAAAGCTGGAGCTGCACAGCTGCCTCTTCTTCTCTCATTCTCCCCCTCCCTCTCCTGTTGCTACTTTAATCATGAAACTGATCAATGATCAGCTGATCGGCTTTTCTCTCTTGTTTGTTTATCGCCCACTTTGCGCCAGAAAGAGGAAACCAGCGGATGTCGCGGTAAACAACAGCAGCACGTTTAAGCTTGATCAGCTGTTGTTAGAATTTATTTAATATTAATTTCTAGTATCAGCTGATGTTTGCTGGAGCCACAGCTGCAAAAAACCTGCTGGTCATGATGTCGGTTTGGATATGTGGTGAGAGGGAAACATGAAGATGAAACCAGGAGATGTCCTTACTGAATCATCAGAGCTGAACAGGTGATGGAGAAACAGGTTTACCTTTTAGGTGACATGAATGAATTGAAGGGAAGTTATGAACTGTTTCTGAGCAACAAATAACACAAGGATCCTTTTTATTGTAGCTGACCGCTGGTAACTGTGCAGGGGCGGGTCTAGCAAAGTTTTGCCAGGGGGCCAGGTAGGGCATTAACAGGGAAAGGGGGGCACAAAGAAATACTTTTCTTCCTTATTCTCATTTAAAATGTCTAGCTTTTAACAAATAATTATCTGAATCTTACAACAAACTATTGATAGATTGATACATATATACCATCAAAACAGTGTACATCACTGTCACAACAGCGTTTGTTTTCATTCAAAGGCTTTATGATTTTTCCTATAATGGTGGCCGGTCTCTAGTCAAAATGCCCGGGCCAATTTTTTGTCCCAGTCCAGCCCTGTATGCAGCTCATCTGCAGTCTGGTGTTACCTACATCTTCCTTTTCAGAAGGCAGAATTTCCGAGTTCTGAGTACAATCGAAAGCACCACGACTGCAGTTTTTGTGTTGGATGTAAAAAGCGCACATGACGCTGTGATGTAGGCTAGAATCATGGCAGCGGTCAATGACGGCGTGGGATTTCTCTCGTGGAAATATGCACATTATTTTTTCCTTTCTATTGGTAGGTGGCACAGTGCACTTGTGGCAAGTAAGCAAGCTAGAAGCTAATTGTGTAATTAAGTCTTCCAAGAAAGTGATGCATTCACATAAACTTTGAAATAATTCATTAAAAATCATACAAACAGGTTTACAAATGTCGCCATGATGCCCTGCCATCTTGAATACAGCGGCTGAGATGTAAATTGCTCTTCTGCCTAATGTTTTATGTTTTATGTATGTGGCTAGAGACCGGCCACATATGTAGTACAGCAGAGGGGAAGAAAACTCGTATGCGTTTGCCTACAGAACGCAAATGTTTATGTTTGTACTTGCACACTCAATAGATAAAAGATCATGCCTATGTTTTCTCACCTCAAAGGTGGTCGCTTTTACCAAAGAAGAGGAAATGTGAAGGAATGGGACACCTTGACCGGCATCTGGATAAAATGCCAACCTCTTCCTCAAGCCTCCAGAACTGAAGTCAAGGGTCTGGCACACAAAACATGCAAAAACATGCTTATTTATTCTCAATATTATCACAGTTACCTTTGCTTTTCACAATTATTAGCAGATTCATTATGCCAGATAACGTTAGACTTTCTCTGATAAACTGTTTCATTAGATTCTCAAATGATATAAGATAATTATTTATAGTGTCTACAGAGTCCAACGATGTGAGATCCACTTCAAAGAAAGTTTCACAGCAGCAAAAACTTACTGACAGAAAATTTCAGAATACCCTCAGCAACTCCTCTCAGAATAGCTGTAATTAGACAGAAGTGTCACTGACCCATCTACTCATTCCCAAAGTTTTACAGCCTCCTCTTGAGTAAACAGACAAGGATGAATATTGATAGTCTAAATTAACTACAGATAAAACAGAGTTGTTTGTCTTACAGCAGCGGACCGTTAGCTAGGATTATGCACTTGAATTGGAAGTGGTAGGAAAACAAAATTCTTCTGACTGCAATTTACTGACATCTAGTGGTGAGAGTTTACATACTGTAACTTAAATATACTTGAATTTATTTTGAATTACATTGTAAAAAAAAAACACCACATGCATACCTGTCATGGGAAGGGACATTAGTAAGTGGAAAGTAAAAAACTTTTGAATACCAAGTTTTAAACATGTTTATTTTTGCTCTTTTTGGACTCTGCCTCCAGTGGCCATTTTCGGAACTGCAGTCTTTTGGCACTGTCTTGGCTTAATTTCTCAGTCTTAAAAGTTGTCCCTTGCTCAATCATTTACAAAAGGTCCAACTTTTCCCACAGTGCAACCAGACAGGGGCTTTCATTAGATCCTCACTGACTGGTAAACACACTGACGTTTCAAACTTTAGGCTAGAGCCAAGTTCACAAAGCTTCTCCGGAAATGTCAAAGATATTATGACAGTTGTTGTAAATTAAGCGACAAGAAAAACCTGATGAATCAAGTCTGCAGGACTCCCTTTTAGGTCCCAGATCTGGTGTAAGCTACTGTATCCCTCTCAAGAGTTGCTCAACAAGAGATGGTGATGACACAATGTAAGTAAACAGATGTGATGATGAAGAAAAGACAAACATTAGAGAGACGGAGCCCATTATTTTCAGCAGGATGCAAAGAAAGACGCGCGAAGAAAGGAGAGGTCTAACGGGACCAAAGAGAGGAAGGGTGCTGACAAGGTGAGATAAGAGGGGAAGGGACCTGGGACTGGGGAGGGAAAGAAAGAGGTGGAGAATTGGTCATGACAGCGAGGTGAAAAAGGACAGGACCGGAGAAAGCGCAGCCAGAAAGATGATGAGATGCTGGAGGTGAGGGAGAGAACTGTGTGGATAGAGTGACACGGAGAGAGGAAGAGGAGAAAAAACCCCAAATGTCAGCAGCGAAAGTATGACATTAATTGTGACAGGTAAGGAGAGGAAGTGCGTGTGCATATGTGTGTGTGTCTGCTGTTCTTGTGTTTGTGAGCCACCTTGTGTGTGTGTGTTTGTGTGTGTGTGCAAAGGTGTATATAGTCTTTAGATAGAGAGTGTATGTGTAGTAAATTGGTGCTGACACGGCGAGCAGGTTGTGACATTAATTAGCAGGCCTCAGTGATGGCTGAAACCTAATCTCCCAGAGAAACGAGACACCGAGGAGGGGGAGGGGGGGGACATACATCAAAACACACACTCACTGTTTATGTGTTGACCTCACTTCCTGCAAACGGGGATGAGGGGTTACTGTCTTAATGTGGACAAGATGTGTGTGTGTGTGTTTGTGCATCTGTATGTCTTTTTGCAGCTTTTGAAACTTGATTGATTTCAGTATTTTGGAGCAACATGTCAGATTTTTATGGATCTGTTTTCCTCCTTTCTTCATCTTTTTTTTGTTTTCATTTTGCGTAGTCACTTCATATTAAAGTCATTCCATCTTTATTGTCCCTATGAGGTAAATTTATGAGACATTTATGAGTTAGATTTATCAAAATTTATAAGGGTGAAAAAAGAGGAAAGAACGCTGAAATTACAGCGAGAAAACAAAGTGGAACACCCCCCCGCCTTTAAGTTAAAAATCTGCCTCCCCTCCCACCTCAAACCACACATGGAGCAATAATAGTCAGTCTGGATTTGCTTAGTGATTGTTTAGGAAAAAGAACATAAAATGTGAATCTTATTTTCTCTGAGTTACAGGAAGTTCCAGTATTTGTAAACTTGGATTTAATCCTAATATCTTCTGACATTTTACTCACAAGCTCTCTTATTAAATGCATTTAGCATTTAGTCATAACTGCATTCTCCTTTTATTGAACACAGGAATTGTTTTCCGTTTGAGATTTTAACTCTTCTACCAAGCTAACGAGTTAAATCGAGCTGCCGCACAAATATAAAGCTTTGCAAACTAAAATGAAAATGATCTATCACAACTCTATCACCGCACAAGAATGCTGATATTGATTCATTCTTCAAAAGCCCAGATTATGTTCATTGCTAAAGCTTTTTTGTTGTTCAAATGTTTGTGAAATGAACTCTTTTATCTGCACATGGTTACCAGGCTGCTAGGGCGTAGTTTAGGGAAATTTCATGGTTCCGGTAAATAAACTGCAGTTAGAGTTATGGCTCATATCAAAATCTGAAGATAATGCGAAAATTTAAACGAGCTGCTCAAAATGGCAAGCTCAAGCTAAAACAGTCAGACTGACTTGAATCTGCAGCTTCCTCGGCTCTAAGGTCCTGCCATGCTTGTACAATTCGGATCTACATGTTGTAGGTCACTACTGTTAAAAACAGCAGGTTGTACTATGGGCTCATCTTTGTGCCTTTGGCCTTTATTTAGCTTAAGCCCTGCTGCAGAAACCATAGACGTCACAACAGACAGAGAACTTCTTTGTTGTGACGTAAAACCAGCAACAACTCTTCACCACATCCATTGCGCCATTTAATCAGAGATGCTTTCCATTTGTTCTTTCTCAGTCCTCTGTGGATCATGCCTCAGTTATTTTAGCCAGCTTTTCAGCCAATCATATGAAAGCGCGATGAGACATCAATCACACTGTAAACGCCACCAAATAGAAAACTTCTGCAAAAAACATATGAAACACAACAGAAGCTGAATAAAATACAACAGAAATAATAAAAAAAAAGGGTCACAGAAAAAACACAAATAACCAAAACACAACATAAATGTTTTTGGGAGGACAATTACACAACACAACAGATGCACAAGCTAATAGTAAACGGCTATTAGAAAATGTATCTATAGTATTTTATGAATAATGCAAACAAAGCACTTTCTCACCACACTGAAGAGTCCCCTGCTTCTTTTCTGTGCAGTCCTTCACAAGTTCTGGTTTCTGTCTCACACATTTTATTTTTTTTTCTACTACCTTTGTGTTTTGCAGCAATTTTTTCTGTTTTATGACTTTTTTAAGTTGATCTTTCAAGGCCACTGTACAATCACCATTCTATCATACACATTACACACAGTCCCAAATCCCTGTTTCTGTGCAGGCAAACACCTATGCAGACAAAAACACAAGACAATAAATCACAAATTCAGTAGCTATACAGAAAAGCTTTAAGCTAGCTTTCCGGACCTTAACTCTGCTATTCTGGTAGCCAGCAACATGGTCATCTTTTAAGATTGTCTCAGATTTGGATGAGAAACATATAGTGCAATACCTGCTTAGCACCACACAAGAGGTAAATTCAGTGAACAGCAGTGAACTCAACAGTCATTTAACAGATGAAGATTCACACAATTGGTAGGGACCAGAAGTAGACCTCAAAGAGTGAATATTGCACAGGTATTGCACAGGTATCAGGTATTGCTAGTTAATGGATAAAGAAAACTCTTTCTACTTGTTTTCCTTTTTTCAACTGGAATCACAAACTTCATTTATTTCCATAAAGTAATACACTTTTGCTTTTAGTTATATTTTAAATAAAGAGATGCTTTTGAATGCTGGCAGAAATGAGCAAGGTCAGACGTGATGGGAACACACACAGACATTCTTTGTGCTCAGCACATATAAAATCAACATCATTGGGCAAGTGCACAACCTTTGGCCTGCAAGTCTGACATTTACCTAAACACAAGAGCACGCGGTTCTGGCAGCCCATACAGTAAAGCGGGTCAAAGGGCAGGAAAGCAAGACAGGCGATACACAGGGGCAGGCGTAGAAGGGGGCACGGAGATAGATGCAGCCTTTCATTCAGACTCTCACATACACAACCAGTTAGCTGTGTTTACAAAAGCCAGCAGCAGAACCAATGCAAACCATACGCAGCATAGAGATACTTGGGTGAGGAAGTCAGAGCACATGTGTTTGTGTGAGTGTGTGCGTGCTGTGCCAGAGCAGCGGGTCTGAATGCAGCAGAAGTAAAAGAGAGCAGATGCAAGATCCCCTCCCCAGTTTGTTCTGCTTTCTCTCGTGAGCATGTCTGGCTTTGGTTGTCATCCATTCAGCTTTCCCGTGGGTCCAAAGCACTCTGCCACATTTCACAGAATCTGCTCCTGCTGCACTATAGGTAAAGCTGTTTTGAGTTACCTTTCATCACGTCGTAAGCAAACGCAGAACAAGACTGGATGGCGAAAAGTAGCAATGAAAAGAATCCTGGTGTTTAAGAGCTAAATATCATATGAGATGACGCAGGTGTGTTAAATTTATTCACAGTCAAACACGGTATCCACGCTCTTGGGAGCTGGTGTGGATTGGAAGCAGCATATAGAGCATGTAGTGAGAGGACTTGAAAGATAGACAAGTTACAAAACCTATTTTAAAAATTCAAGTCATTTGATTGTTGAATTTTAGTCTCCCTTAGATGATTGAGCTTTACTGCACAGAATGATGTATGCTCACAGTCTGACTGCAGAAAACTGTTGTCAGTTAACTAAAATATGATTTGAGGGCATGCACCTGCAAGAATGATTTGTTGCATTACTTGGATGAATGATGGACACTTTGGTTCACGCTATTAGGTCTCCCAGGAGGATAAGGTTCTGATGGAGAGGAAGAAGGCTGTGCAATAGCAGGTCTAAAAGGTAGATTGACAGAATTATTAGAACTAAAGCAGACCCTGTTTGGAGAGAGTGTAATCCTGGTCATTTTTCCTGCCTACAATTTACAGATGTCCCCTAAATGTGTCACATTCAGGAATCACAAAGTTACTGTTTGGAATAGAGGGAAGCTACGCTCACTGAATGTACAGTGCCTCAAAGGCTTTACAACCCCTGTTGCAAAACCTTTGGGGCACTGTGTAAAAATGTAAATAAAAACAGAAAACAGCTTTTCCTTAACCTCATAAACCTATATTTTAATTATTTTAGAAAACATAACAGATTTTTAAAATGAGAAGTTTTATTAATTCACAAAAAATCATATTATATAGCTCGTTTAAATTTATGATGGCAGCAACACGTCTGCGCTGCAAGTGGTGCTAAAAAGAAACATCTGGAGGAACATTTTGCAGCTACTTAGTTAAATTAGTAACAAGTCACTAACATGACTGGGAATTAAAGATGGGCAAAGATTCAAGAATTTGCAAAAAGCTGGAGAAATCTCTGTGCGCACTGGACAAAGCTAAAAATCTGTATTGGATGCCTAGGCTATTACGCATAGAGATTTCTCAAGCTTTTATGCTGATCACTGTGCAAAAGCACTGCATTAAAAACAGCCATGACTCTGGCAAGGAAATCAGCACATGGGCTCAGGAACGCCCCCAGAAACAGGTGTCTGTGAACACAGTTCACCATGCCATCAACAAATACAGGGAAACGTTCTGTAATGCACAAAGGAACCATATATGAAACCATCTTCTCTGGCCAAAAATCCAAAACAGCTCATCAGTGGTGGAAGTGACTAATAGTTCCTTGGTCCTGGGGATCAAGCTGGACTTGTGATGGTTAAACCTAAGGGTACGAGGCTTGAGAATGTATTAATGTGAATGCAGGTCCTAAAATAGAGAGCTAATAAAACTGCCAGCTTGTATACATGCTTGTGCCCCCCTCTACACACAGAGTTGAGCAGGCAGCAATTAAACTGGTCACATTTAGCCAATTTTAGCATGCATTACTCTGATACCCAGTGGTTTGGACAGGCAGATAGTCTCGACAAAGATTTCAGTTTATTTGTGTGATATTGAATAAATTTTGGGATACTGAGGCAAGGCAAGTAATAAAACAGCAGTAGGAGTAGGATACATTCAGCCGTAAAGGGGTGAAATATGCGATGAAATATCTCTTTCTCACTGATTTGTTGCTAGAATTAACATTCATAATTAATCTGCAAGTCAAAATTGTAATGCGTGACCCTGAAGCCTGTGTGCACATACGTGATGTTCTGAAACTTGTGAAACACGCTCGTTTAGGTAAAGCAGGCTGCTTTCTTTTGACACATGTCCTCTTGTTTTTAAATCCTAAAAATTCACGATCCCATATGTAACACAAGCCTCACAAAGAATTTCAAGGGTGAAACATAAACTCTGTCCCAGATCACAACAGCAGAATCACACTGCATAGATGCTGCCTCTGGTACAATGACAGGAAATCAGCTTTGCTCAGCCTGCAGCTTTGACTTGGTCAAATTTCACGCTTCTCTTTTCTGGGGAGAGGAGAGCGGGACCTAATTCTAAAGTCTTGGGAATGGCCTACATTGGGTGTAGCTGCCTGTTCAAAGGGAGGGCTGAATTCAGCTCAATTTCAGAAACTTACGTGTGTACGTGTCTGTTTGTGTGTTTTTTCCTTGCCCAGCAGTTCATTTCTGAGATACTTGGCACATGCTTTTTTTGTTCTTTCAAACCCACTCCCATACCTTTCAGACCTGGCCTTTTCTGCTCTGTACCCTCTTGGCCTCTCTTACTCAAATTCCTGCACCCTCCCACCACTTTCACTGTCTCCTTCTCTCAACTCTTCTTGCTTACCTATTTCCCTGCCCCCCCAAACTTCTCCTCTTTCACTGCCTCTCAGCCTACATCGCTTTTTCACCCACTATCACTGTCAGCTCTCACTCTGTTTTGTTACCTTACCTTCCGTTGCACTATATTCCCAGTGGATGGGGCCCATGGATAAGCAAGTGCGGGGTTCGTGTGTGTGTTTTCAGGTATGTGTGTGTAAGTTTGAAGAAAAGGGGAGAAAAAGGTAAAGGAAGAAGGGAGAAGAAGGGAGCGAGAATGAGAGTCCCTCAAGGCCGTGACGATGTGGAAGGACACTCAAGGGACCGAGGCTGCTCTCCTAATGAGGAACACAGGATAGAGCTGATGTCTGTCTGTTATTATGCATGCATGTAAATATGAAACAGTGGACGAGTGCATTGCATAAACAATCACCATGTTTTTTTTTTCTTTTCTTATTACATGTGAATGAGCAACTGAACACACTCGGTTCATATCCATGTGATACAGTGTGTATTTATGTGTTTGTCGTCTTGGCCCAGCAAGTCGTACATATGCTCCCTGCTGAATGAACTCAAACATGGTGATGGATATGAAGCAGCTGCCAAGTAATGAGTTCTGGAATGTGTTCTTTCTGAGGGTTGTGTGTGTGGGGGTGTAATACTCATACAGTATATCTCTCTCTCATAGATATATATGTATAACTACCACAAACAGCCATAGAGGCATTCCATATAGACACAGAGGAACACTCACACTCTCGCTCTATATATAAAATGTGAGAGTGTGTCTGTGTGTCTATACGGACTGCCCCTACGGCTGTTTGCAGTAGTGTTGCAGTATTTTAGCTAACAGCTGCACATGGAGGGAAAGAAAGACATTACACTTCACTGTCTGACACTTCAGCCTGGAGGTAGGACAGAGAAAACAGAGGCACACACACCCTAACTAGACCCAAGAGACTGAAAGTGGGTGAGATGAAATTACAGATAGTGAAATAACACTAACAGACAGTGAAAGAAGGAGTTGAAGACAGCTCATATATAGGGAAAGACAGGTAGATATCATGGTGGTATACTAAACAAATTCAATCCACTGTTACGGCACAGTTCTTCAGGCTCTCTGCTAAAATACTGCTGATTCGGTTTCACTGAGTGTTAGCGATGAATTCTCGGCACTGGGAGGTGACATTTTGAAAATGACTGATCTCCCCAGGTAGCCTCTCCCCTAGTGGCGGTCCCTTCGCCACAGTTACAAGGTGATGTTTGTTATTGAGTGGCAGAGGGTCATGTTGTGAGGTACAAATCCTAATCTCACACTAGACCTACAGCGGAATGTGGCAGCTGAGTCTCTTCTTCTTGAAAAAAAAGTATGACCTGTAGGTATGTGTGTAGTGAATGAGAAAGACTTTGAGATGCAACTGAAAGCCCAAAAAGCCAGTAAGCTGAACTAAATCCAGTATTCACTGTATATTCTATAAACAGGATCCTAAACGATTTGCAAAAATATCTAGAAAATATATTACATTCTCCCAAAACAAAGTAGCCATGTAGGAAGAATTCTGGTTTAGAATTTTTTCAAGTATAAAAAGAAAATGTGTTTTTACAGTAAGTTGTTCTGATGAACAAACTATTCTGTCTGGAGTTTCATATTTTCTGCCTAATGTACTGAACATTAAAAATAATGTTCAGTATAACCGCATTCAAGAAAAAAAATCATAATTCAGTCTTCTATCCTATAATTCATATTATATTTGAAAAAACAAACAAACAAACCCTAACCCCCAAACTATACCAAATTTACAGATTTTTGCAAAATCTGTCATTTTACAGCTTTATTGCACACACACATAAGAGCATTTACTGTAGCTTGCATCATATCATGATAATATCCAGATGATATCAAGAAGAAAATAAACTTGTAGTTCAGTTTTTTATGTAGCACTAAATCACAACAGGACATCATATTCTATTTAAGAACTGAGCATTTCTACAGTTTCCTCAGTAACAGTAAATGGTGGTCTTATTAATGATATTGGTGTTCCAGAAGTGTTTGGAATCTTGTAATTCATATTAACAATTCTATAAGAATTAAATAACGGTTCTATTTGCTGAATATAGAAGACTTTATAATAACAATAATATAATAATAATAATAATTAGAATAATTTTAAAGACATGATTCCGTTAGTCTTAAGTCTTACATCATTAGCCATTTCTGGGTCCAAACTCCTCTTTCAATTCAATTCAATTCAATTTTATTTATATAGCGCCAAATCACAACAAAAGTCGCCTCAAGGCGCTTCATAGATACAGAGAAAAACCCAACAATCATATGACCCCCTATGAGCAAGCACTTTGGCGACAGTGGGAAGGAAAAACTCCCTTTTAACAGGAAGAAACCTCCGGCAGAACCAGGCTCAGGGAGGGGCGGCCATCTGCTGCGACCGGTTGGGGTGAGAGAAGGAAGACAGGATAAAGACATGCTGTGGAAGAGAGACAGAGGTTAATAACAGATATGATTCAATGCAGAGAGGTCTATTAATACATAGTGAGTGAGAAAGGTGACTGGAAAGGAAAAACTCAATGCATCATGGGAATCCCCCGGCAGCCTACATCTATTGCAGCATAACAAAGGGAGGATTCAGGGTCACCTGGTCCAGCCCTAACTATATGCTTTAGAAAAAAGGAAAGTTTTAAGCCTAATCTTAAAAGTAGAGATAGTGTCTGTCTCCCGAATCCAAACTGGAAGCTGGTTCCACAGAAGAGGGGCCTGAAAACTGAAGGCTCTCCCTCCCATTCTACTTTTAAATACTCTAGGAACAACAAGTAGGCCTGCAGAGCGAGAGCGAAGTGCTCTAATAGGGTGATATGGTACTACAAGGTCATTAAGATAAGAGTTTCTAAGCTTAAACAAACACAGTAGCATCAGTTTGTGTTAAAATCTGTCAAAATGATTTCATATTTAATAAAATAGTGTGGATCAGTGTGGCTCCTCTCCCAGATATTACAATAAATTTTAGTACCCAGGTATCAATGAAAACAGGATTTATGAATTTTAATGGCTTTAGACGTTAGCAGGGAGTTAGCTTGCTAGTTTCATGATATACTGTATAGATGCTATACCATGTTCTGACTGAGGAATTTCTGAAAAACTAAAACTTACAGCCCTTCTATCACTTCGGACATAAATGAAGACAGAAAATTAAACAGCAGCATTATTTGTAGGGTTTCTGAAGTTGGGCTAGCTGGTATATAATGGTGTGCTAGGTGGTAGCTAGCTACACAGCGCTATGGTTAGGTTAATATAAACACAATAGCACGTTGAAGCTGGAGGATCAATGCTAACTTTTTCCCCTCGATAAAAGTTAACGTGAGACCTGTTCAAATATTTAGTGTGTGGCAAACCGTGAGCCGATGGGCTGTAGTTGAATCGCAAGGTTTTTTAAACTGAGCTTTAAAACGTGCTGCAGATGAATAGTGGTAATAAAAACACAGGTTGACAGTGATCACTGTTTATTTTTAAGGGTTCATTCAGATTAAATAGAACAAGATAGAAATAATTCCAACAGCCTTAATGAACCCAGTAGGAGTTTTGACCTGGAAACAGTGTTTATCCATCATCACTTAACAACCACACAGAGGATGTCGACTACATTTTAGCCCCCTGTGTTTCAGAGCCTAAAACTCTAGAACATATTCTTATTCTGAATAAAATAAATTGGAATGGATTATTGTATTCAGTTTCAGATAGTTTACTCACTTAAATAGAGCATTAGAGCCTGTGAAGCCAAAATACAGGACATTAAAATTCTTATTGAATGAATAGACCTCGAATACAGGCATCAAGTATCATAAGAACATTTTCCAATACATATAATTATTGATAAAATCTCAGATCCTTATGTCATCAGTCGTGTTTTACAGTCCAGTTCATGTATATTTGTACTGTTGTTTGTTTTGTTCTTGTTGCTGTGCTATGAAAGGTCCACAACCAGAGATGTGTGGGAGATTTAGTCCTTTTAATACATCGTGCTCAGACTGAGGCTACAAAGGATTCAAGTTACGGGACACTCGGGTACAAAATGTTTTCTATCACCTTAACATGAGTTCAAGATTCAGTTGACATCAGTTGCAAAATGCTGACCAAACACTTTGCATGCTTATTTAAGTGCAAAGTGATGTGTAAGCTATAGTTCATTTTAGCAATTTGTCCTTCTGATGCCCTTCTCATCTTCACAGAGCTCCCTGCAAAATCTGTCACCCACCCAGCTCTTATTGTTCTCTCTTCTGTACTTTTCCTTTTCCCTCTATTTTTGCCTTCACCTTCAACCATGTCTTCTGCTCGTCCCGATGTCCCACCGCTTATCCAATCTGTCCAATTCTCTGTCCCGGATCTGCTCTGCCAGCTGGACATGGACAGCGCCTCCCTGAGGGAAGAACAGGTGTAGCGACACACACTCCACTGAGCACACAGCTACCTGTGGCATCGAGGTGGGCACGTACCCAACTATGAGCGAATGCACAGACACAAACACGGCGGTACACACTCCCTTGCAGACCTATGTGAGCTGCAGTAGCACGCATGGAAACTAAGCAGGCTCCTCTCAGGCACACTGTGACTTCACTTTGACGAAACACTCAAACAGTAAAGCTGAATAAAATAGAACGCACATGCCTTGTGTGTCTGGCACATTTGTGTGTCTGGCACATTTTAGCTAACTCACACTGGGATGAACATGGGCTTGTTTGGCACACACAACGATTAAAAACAAAAAACCCCACACAACTAACGAGCCACTCTTCCACTTGCGCTCTGCCCACTGTGCAATTGCAGGTCTAGCCTTAAAGCTTCATTTGCTGCTCCTCAAGGCATGTAGCTGTGCAAAAAGGACCCAGAGCGGTATAAGTGGTTGCAGCACAGACAGTGATAACGCAGATACTTGTGTTAACTCTTTACGCACTCTGGCAGTCCATCACAAACACGATCACCCCCCTGCTGTGAGGGAAGGCTCATTGTTTGAATCATTCACACCCAATTATTTGCAAAAGAGTGAATAGCAGGAATGGCACTGTGTGCTTACACCTCTCAGTGAAAGGAATGAGAGTGATTTGTTGGCAGTGATTTACTGCAGAAGCAGAGGGAAAGTGTCATTTTGCATCAGTATGAGATACCAAGAAATAAGTTTCCTGTTTTAGAGGCCTAAAAGGTGAAGAGATGGGTGAGGTAGCATAGGCGGCTACAGTGTTAGGCTTCGGCAATAAAAACTGATTTAAGGTTTTGGGAAAGAGCATGTTTTTGACTAACATGTGCAGAGGCAGACCCTGCTTACTAATACCATAACACTAAAAAATAAAGCTCCTTCTCCGAAGCACACCTTGTGCATAAATGTGCCACAGGCTTTGACAACAGTGGGTTATTGGACACCCCAAGCATAAGAGCGGGCTGGTTTATTCCAGCAGCGAGGTCTGTGCTGTGAGCGCTCAGCATTTTTAAAAGGCAGAGGCAGTAAACAAGGACATACAGTAACTACATCTGACAATTCTTTGGAAGAAAAGTGCTCTTTTTTCCACTTTTTGAAAACTATTGAGTTTTATGTTTTGTTTATCCTTCCATTTCAGACTTGGAAAAAACATAAAGGCCTTTGTGCATCCAGATAATCGATTCTGATCTTTTGCTAGAAGGGGAAAGATTGATTTGTTATGTCTTTGAGATGCAGTTTGATTTCCCCCCTCATTTTCTTTTTCTTCTTCTTCTTTTTTTTCAAAGGCATAGGAGGATGGTTGTTTTGTCTCGCCTGTCTCTGCAGCTCAAAGGATCAGTGATCCCTAACAAGTCCGGTTGGTAACCTTTAACCCCTGTGACCTGGGGAGCCACTGATCATTGTGACAACAATGCACGATGGGATGTGAAGTCCTTGAGTGAAGACACATTTGAGTGCCTGTGAGGGTTCCTTTAACTTGCAGGTTTGATATCTGGCCATATGGATCTAGTGGGATTGGGACAGCTAATCTAGAACAAATTAGTGTCACATAGTGATAGTCACTGCTTTTGAAGCCTGCACTAATTACATTTGCTGTAGTGAAATTAATGATACGATAAAGGGAATCTGCTGCATGTGAATAAATGTTATCTTAATTGGCAGGTACGGTTCCCCCTTTAGGTTTCATTTGATGTGGATCACTGATGTCCAGCGTTTTTTTGAGGCTGTATAATGAGATCTAAGGAGTTAGCTGAAGCAGGGTTTGTTTTTGAGAGGGCGGTAATGTGATCGGAGCGTCTGAGGCAGGCGAAGCTTATGGGTCTTTTCAATCCAAACTTAGTATGTGCTGTCATGAGGACAGGCTAGTGGAGGTGGTGGTGGTGGTGGGGCGGGAGGTCATTGAAATGGATGCGATGTGAATCCGCTCAAAGTCTCTGGGGGGCTGAGAGAGGGAAGAATTAGATTAGTGGGAGAATGCAATCAGTGTGACTACATTACCGAGTATGATGAGAGAGGCAGAGAGAGGAGATGTGAGTGACAAGATGTTGGACGGCAAAAACTTTTCAAGACTGTGCTGCGAATGCCAAGCAGGAGGGTGGAGGGGTGGAGGAGGGAGGGGAGCTCCATAACCACAAATATCTCAGATCCTAAAGCCAGGAAATCAATTGAGCGGTTCTTTATCTATATATACACATTTATATATATATATATATATATATATATATATATATATATATATATATATGTATATATAATCATCCCTTCTTCCCTTTCTTTGTCCTTTTTTTTTCTCAAAAATCAAATTATCCAAATACCACAGCAGAAAAAACAGTCCAACCTAAGAGCATTATTTAAATTACACATGACTTTGAAGGAGGAAAGGCCTATTTTTATGACGGAGGATCAGTAGTAAGTCGAGGGTTGCCTGGCACCAGTTTCCACATTTTTGTCATCCTGCTAAAAAGCAGGAATAATGAGTGAACAGACGGGGGAGGTGGCTGGGAGTCGGGAACGATCTTGCTGAATGTGCGAGCGGTTTCCTTTTACACTATTTACCCTGACTGCAAACCCAATTAGCTCAAATCAGATTCAGTGTTTACACTAGCATCAGGAGATGATTAAGTGAAACCTAGCATTCCAGTTTCACGTTCCCCTCATCATCTTTGCGGGTCTATCATGCAGAAACACAGACACACACACACGCAATAACAGTCAAACACAGACACACGTAATAACACCCAACCAGTCCCAGTAAAAACACAACTCTTTATGAAGTGGTTTAGGTGGGTTATGAAATCCCCCCACACCCATCCAAAAAAATGTAAAAAGGAACTGTAACGCTTTCATTTCTGCTATAACTAGTAAAAGCAGATATTTTTTTTGTTGTAGATGTACACAACTTTATTGGTTTGCACCACTGGCTGAAGCATCTTAACAAGCATCTGTTTTACGAAGTGATTTTTGTCCAAATGAATTTCTGGTGTTGCAACACTGGACATGAAAGCTAAGAATTATTTTCTTCTCTTTTTGTCTTTTCTGCTGCTTATTTTGATCACAACACGATATCCGGCTAGAATTTAATTAGTTCAGTTGAATTTGCTGATCACTTTCATGGTCACACTGTGTAATGAAGTGGACTGCAGCTTCAAAGGCATCCCCAACTGAAATTTTTAAGTATGGAGCTATAAAACAAGAGCTTAGCCATATTTCTGGCACATTTTAGTAATAACAGGACTGTTTTATGGTACTGGGATAGTTTTTCTATAAACACAACCACTGTTTTCTTTAAGAAGCCACAGAGGATTTTAGTGTCTAAAATGAAGGCAGCCCTGTATTGCAAAACTATTTTTTATGTTCAATTCAATAAGTATATTTAATGTGAAAGGACCAATAAAACTGCAGATTATTACAATTTCGGAGTGGACGTACCTTTTGTTATATTGGAGACTTAAACTACAGACTGTATATAGAAGATGAAAGAAAACTAGCATGACAAACCCTGATGTTTAGTGGATCATCATTTTAAGGCTGGAATTTTTGAAATTACCATATATATTTTTTCTTTTAAAAAAATAACCATAATGATTGGTATATCATACAATGAACTTAAAGACTCGTTGCCTTTGAGGTGACCGGGTTTACAGCCACTAATAGGGAGCTTCAGTCTTCAAAGTGACTTTGGCGTGTCAGGATGGTGATGAAACAGCAGTTAAGTACTTTGTATTTCCAGTTGTGGAGTAAGTGAAGAAATGTACACATTGTTCAGTTAAAAAACTTTTGGAAGAATATGAAATTAATGACAGATGAATATGTCTATAGTATGGGGTGTTATGACCCGTCTAGGGCCAGGCCATAACATGAGCGAGGCACTCGCTTCCCCCCCCAAGACCCAAGCAGTCACACGAAACAAATCCGTTAGATGTGAGGTGATTTATTTACAAGGTGAATAAAGAGAACCAAAACGGGAGTGTCAACACTTCAGGGTGAGCCAAGGCCAAAACAATAAACAAAACAAACCTACACAAATCCCGCACCCCTGACCTTACCAAAACAAAGTCAAAAATAAAGACAGAGTCTGACCTCCTTAACTAACTCAAAACAGGAGAAAACGGGTGATCAAAAGAAACGGCAGCTCACCCCTACCCACTCCACTTCCCCAACTTTCAAGCATATACTGCAGCCAGCGGCTACCACAGGACTACTGCTGGGTGATGAGGAGAAACGCGAGGACCTCCCCCGCTGTAGCACTCCAGCCTCCTTTTAATGGGCGGGTCCTCCAGCTGGATCCAATCACGCCGGGGCAGTATATCCACGCACCAATCGGAACAGGGCCCTGGCACAGCTAAATTAACATAGAAAAAACACAACACCTGCACAAACAAACACATGGACATACAAGTTCGTAACAGGGTGACTGTTTACAAGTGCTGAGGTGAAGTAGGGGTGACAATAAACATGGCAAATCTGTGTGCATGTTAAGCCTGGGGTAAGGATTGAAAAGTAAAAAAGTTGTAAATAAGTATGCATATACTTTTTACAACTCTATTTATGACTTAGTGATTGAGTTTTTGTTTCATATCATGTAGATTTTGTTGATTTTGTTTGCCCACGTATATATATGTTTGTTTGTTTTATATATCTGACATAAAAGGTTATCATCAGTATCATCGTCATCTATTTTACTCTATTCTGCTTTATTGTTTACTCTGAATGTGGCAATAATTTACAAAATGAACATGATGCTATATTAGATAAGTCTAGACTGAGACATTTACTCATTAGATATAAGGTCACTTTCTCACAGACTGCTATAAAATTTTTCTTCTTTTGGCTGCCCCCTGGTGGCCTTTTATAGACCTTGTGGCTACATCCATCTTTAATATACAGTCTTTAATATTAATGCCTTTGAACATATTTGGGTTTTAATGTTGCACCCTTAAACTTTTCATTCCTTTTAACAGCTCTCAGTAGTCTCCATTTTTAGCAAAATAAAGTTTCCACTAAATACATTTAATCAAAAACATCTTAAAGGAGAGATAATATCAAATGCGGGCAAAAGTACAACTCACGCATTCATATGATATGTAAATGTTACATTTACATATCATATGAATGCATATTAGCCATATGAAATTAAAAATGGCTGTGTTTTACAGCGTGTCACCAAACTACTTTAAAGAAGAAAATAATGTGAGTTTAGGTTCTTTCTATTTATTGTATTGCTCTAAATCAAAAGTATTACAAGTACCCCTCATTCTAATTTGCAGGTTTGTTTCTTTAGAGCAGAAACGCTGTTTCTTTGAGTCATTACATGTGGAACCGCCATCCTAAAATCCCTTCATAAACCCTTTGTTCTTCATGTACAGCTTAACTCTCCCAGCTCAAAATCCACCCCACCCATTTAATCCCAACATCTGTCTTCTCTACCCCCAACCTCCCAGCTCTCTATATGCCTACATGTATCACCACAGCCAAGTACAACCGCCACAGTTATGCTACCCAGGCCCAGCAGAGAAAGCAAACAAAGTGGAAGTGGGCAAACATGGATCTAAACACGGGCTGTTTGGTGTCTGAACCCTTTTCCGCCCGTGCTGTTGATTTTCCACAGCGGATCAGGTTTTTGCTGTTTGCCTCTCCTAGAAACAAGAAATCATAACAGTTCTCCTGGACACGAGCGAAACTATACGTACATGTACAAAATATGTTAACAAATGTGAGAGCGGGTTTGGCTGATACTGCGGGTTAAACAAATGCCATTCAGATGAAATGATCCACTAAGAAAACACTGCATAGAATACATTTTTCATTGCCGCCGTTCGTCCTTTGAAGTCCTTTCAAAAGCCTTCCCATAATGCCCACTCACTGAATATAAACACATAATGAATTTGCAGTTAATTTGTTCTCTTATCTTTTTAAATTACATCCTGCGAGCTCCTCAGGGAGTATAATGACATCTTCCTCTTGGCAGTTTACACAGTTTATGGCGTGTTTGTATATTCAACGTGTGTGTGTGTGTGTGTGTGTGTGTGTGGGGGGGGGGGGGGGGGGGGGGGGGGTGTGTATAAGTATGCAGGAGCTGTGAGAACTCACAGCCATATTCTCCACTACAAGGCCACGGGGAAAGGGTGTAAAAGCAACAAACCTGTCATTGTTTCACCCACATCAGCACCTTCTCTGTGCTTCATACACACACACACACACACTGCTAAATCTTTTCCTGGGACTCTGATCACAGACAAGAAACGAGTGCATGACTTGGACTCCAAATATGACATTCTTTTTTCCCTGGCAGAGCTGCAGCGGTCCTTCCCATGACTGAATCCTACACAAACTCGATGTTTTAGTAAAGAGAGAAATCTTGGACTCACTGGTGGAGCGCACACGGTTGCCAGTGCACTTGGGTTTTTGGTTCCAGCCTCGTGTGTTGTGGTGGTTTTGACAAGAGAAGAAAATCTACTCCAAAATAAAGGCTTTTTTTTAATTCTCAGGGCTGGAGTGGGTTTGAGTTACAATTTTAGGATTTAAGATTCAACTTTAAACAGTAATACCTTTGGAGACTCACAGAAAGACAAAGCCTCAGTATTACCTTAAGTATATGGGCCAAAGATGTTGTGATCTTTGGTGCTAGAGATGCACCAAATCATTACAAAAATACAACAACTTAGACGAGAGACACGTGAACCCAAAGGAGTTCCCTGTAATGCAGCCTACCCTCACAATAGGGTAAGAAGGTACAAAACAGGACAAGAATCTGTTTATTCTTACCTCTTAAAGCCAAGCGTATCATATTTGTTGCATGGGGTTTTGTAAGTCTTTGAGACTTCTGCATCATCAATTTCATTTTATTCCCCCTGACAAACGAAAAAAGTAGCAAAATACATTTTTAATCAATAAAATGCAAAAAAGTAAAGTAAATATGATAGAAATCTAAACTCACAAACTCAAATTAATATGTAATTGATTTTAAAAACCTTCATACTTTTGGAGCTTCACCTTCAGTAAACAATCATTTTTCAATGATTGTTTTCTGGCAAATATTTTGTGACTCAGGTTCTCTCTGTCTCTCTTGCACTCTCTTTCTCTCTCTCTATTTATATAAATATTTACACACCAGCCTGCTGCAGTGAAGAAAAGTCTGAGCCCAAGGCGAAGCTGTCCATTTACTCCTCGATCTCCAGTCCCACCCTCATCTACAGCCAAAAGCTGTGGTTAGTACCTGAAAGAGCAGGAAAAGGACAGCGGTTCCTCTGAAGGGTGTCCAGGCTCTCCCTCAGAGACAGGACGAGGAGTTGGTCATTAAGAAGATTCTTAGAGTAGAGCTGCTGCTCCTCAAGATCAGAAGGAGCCAGGTGAGGTGTTTTGGGCAGGAGGACAGGGGGCTGTTACCATGACTCTTGGCTGTCTTAGTAGCCTTTTGGTCTGGCAAATCTTTGCTACTCCCAACACCTTAACTTGGAAAAGTGGAAGAAAAATAGATGAGTATGTGTCATTGGTGGGAACAACCTGACATTCTTCTGTTTCATTTTTCTTTCATTGGCACAAAACAGATTCCAAAGCACCATTTGTAGAAAAATACCCTTTCACACATAATACAACTTTGGAAGTCATGATTTTCTTTTTTTTATCTCACTTAATGCCACACCACTAGCAGTCAATGCACTTGATTAGTTGCACTTACAGACATGTGCAATCCAACATCACATTAACTTTATGAAGAAGCTCATCTATCTGCCTGGTTTCACGTGTGGGCTGCTAGTCTATTCTTTAGCTAGCCTACTTCCACTTCCCCACACTGTCGAACTTAGATCTGCTGTCCTCTCTCTGGCCCAATCATTTTCTTCTCTGTGAGCCAATCAGCCTCTGTCATTCTGCATTTCAGCCTCTCATTCATATGACCCAGCTCCTCCACATCTACACTTCATCCAGATAGAGCTCCTCTACTGCTGTTGGATTTCACAAAGCTATGCAGCTTTATCAGAGTCTACTCACCAAATGTAGTTTTACTCAATCTAATAATGTTCAGTTCAAATGATCTCTCGTTATTGAAATGTCTCTGTTAACATATGTGGGACTATTTTGGAGAAGGGATAAAAGGGATACGGACAGTGAGTGGTGAGACAACAGCAGCGTGCAATAAACTACCTACAAGCATGTTAGTGAACTCAGGTGATTGATAAGGACCAGCAAAAAAAAATTACCGCTTAGCAAGAACTGAACTGTAGCGTAATTTATCTAATTTCCTCCAACATGAGAAGAAATTGGGCTGACCTCGTGAGGACGAAACTCCTGCTCTAAAAATTGGCTCCACTCCGGCCCTGGTCAGCATCAATTAGAGCTTGTTGCTCTCTCACGAAGAGGCCGGGAAATCAATTACTTCACATTTAAGTCATGTGTGACACACAGCATCCCCATATTGGATATTGTATTAGATCCTATTATTATTTTGTCCTCTGTTGCTTTAACTTTCTCTTCTCTGTGTCTGTGTCTGTCTCGGCCTGCCCTTCATCTCTCCACGTCACTCCCAGTGAGGGTCACATTACCAGGGTCAGCACCCTTCCACCTCACGTCTTCTTCTGAAAGAAGCCTTGGCGGCATCATTGTCAACCCACTTATCTGCGATATTTTTTCCCTTCCCTGCCTCTCTGATCTCTCCCTCCTCATCCGTCCTCTGCTTGTTATCTGTACACCTGCTCCCAGCACAGGCTGCACAGTGAAAATCTAAAAATAACTGGCCACATTTACATAGGTACACAACATTACAATTAACCAGAGAAAAACAAATGAATGAAGATTTAAACATGATGAATTATACTTACAAGTGTAACACCAGTGGATGAGCTCACTGGGAGTAAAATTCCCCACAGATGAATTTTGCTTAATTATTGCTTGGTGGAACATGGGTCAGGATGGCTGGTGACTGATCTTGCAACTAAACACACACACACACACACACACACACACACACACACACACACACACACACACACACACACACACACACACACACACACACCAGTGAAGTGCAGCACTCTCTGAATATAAGAGCTTTGATGTTCCTGCTTTATTCTCCTCCCTTCATCCCAGAGTCTGAAGCGAGAGGAGAGTGCAGAAATGGAGCACCCTGACAGCTTTGGCTAATTGAACTGTTCGCTCGGTTTTCAGGCAGAAAAAAAGAAGTGGACGTGGGAACCGTGTGCGTTAACACGCGTGTGCGACAGTGAAGAGCGATCACGCTGAACGGCACACTGAGAGATTCAGACAGACATGGTGTGATATAAATAGAGTTCTCGGTTATATCTCAATCCTGCTCAGGTGTTTACATCTTCTCCAGCACTTTTTTTCAGCCCTCCCCAATTCTGCTCTGCTCCCTCCCTCTAACCTCCAACTTTGTTGATCCACCTCCCCGAGCTTGGCCCGCTCCTCCTCGTCCTCTCTCGCCCCCTCTATCCATCTTCCTCTCATCTCTTCTTTGATGTGGTGATGCGGGGTTATCTAGGGTTCTCGTCTAAGGGGAAAAGGCAGGGGGTGAGAGAGCTTGAGAGGGGAGGAAAAAGAGGCAGAATGAGGAAAGAAGAGAGGGAGAAGCAGCAGGGGGAAGGGCTGAGATGAGAATTTTTTTTCACCCCCTCTCTATAACAGCTCTTTTAACTCACCCTTCACCTTCACCTTTAAAAAAAACAGAGTAAATGCAAAGACGTGTCTGTATTTCTTTCATTATTAAAATATCCCACAGTCCCTCTGGATGAAAACAAGAGTCTAATTCCGGTCCGAAAATCCCATTGCCACGGCTTACGTGAGTGGCGAAGCATGGCAGAAAACCAGCATGACCCCACCAGCATGCTCCACTGAAGATGTCTCTGTTCCCTGTATTTATAGATGTTTGGGGGGGGTGGGCTTCTTGATGAAACTGTCTCTTTAGCTAAGCCAGGAAGCATATTATTTGCAATTTGCTGCACACTTTTGCCCTGGCGATGCTGTCATGTCATGCTTGGTGGAGAATACACAAGATAAGTAGGGTTTTTTGTGTGTTTTCTTTTCATAATGAACATGCTCCTTATTAAACAACAAATTCCCCAAATGGACAGCAGTGCAGATTTTCTTTTTGTGTTTTTGTTTATTGAGCTGTTTATAGGAAGCATGAGCCAGTCAGGGAGAAGGGAGACAGTTTTCTCTGCCAACTTTTTTCCCCTTCGGGGCCACCAGGTCACGATCCTGCCAGCCAGCACACCGTGTAACCTGCCAGCTCTATTTAAACACACTTTTATGCAAACACACTCACCTACACACGCTGCTCCTGCCACACAGAAATGCACATGCATAGAGTTACTTAGGTGTGTGCTGTGTTGTGCATGCCCGGAAAATATCTGCTAATTAAAAATCACTTAGTGTCGAGGCCAGTGCTGAGGCCGGAGAGATGACCTGTTAATGAATTGATCAGTGGCTTACAGGCATCCGATCAATACCAATCCTTCTCTTTACATGCCATGATGGAATTAATACACAGAGAGTTAAGTAAGTTTTGCATTGAGAACAGCACAGATCAGCAGCGAGCATAATCAAATTTGGTGCAAGTACTTTTTAAACATGCTAACAGTGTGGCGTCTGACTTTTCTCATTTCTGCTTCGTCTGCCTTTTTTCCTGTGGTTTTCCTTTTTCTTTTCTCTCTGGTCTAATATCTTCTAACCCCATCCTGCATCATGTCAGCACCTCACTACAGTCTTAGAGCATCTCATCTCACATCTCACTTCGTACTACAGATATACGCTATGTGGACAAACTGACAAACTGGGCCACCTAAAAGTTACAGGAGTTGCTCAGCCATGGAACCCTGTGTCACGAAGCTCCCGGCACACACATTTTGTGCTGATGTTAATGTCAGAGGAGGTTTGAGCTCTGCAGTTACTGAGAGTTGGTGACTGCCTCAGCACTCTAGAATTTTGCACGGTGTGCCACATCATACCTGAGCTGCTGTGCTTCCTAAATTCTTTAGCAAAGAGGAAGGGACACAAACTGACTTGTTGCAATGTTGACGTCCTGAACAATACTAAATCAGTGAGCTTTTTCATTCTTTCACAAACTTTTGTACCTGCTTGACTTTAAGAACTGTGGCCCAATACATTCATTTTTTTTTTTGTTTAGTTCATGTTTGCATGTTTACGTTCTTTCAAGTTCACATCCTTGGAGACTGTCTCTCTCTATGCTAGCAAGCCTTCCTGAAACAGAAGAGGCAGTGTGTAATATTACAGAGTAAGAGCGTGTCAGGTGTTTTCCAAGTCGGACACTGGGCCACCTCTGTGGCGCCTTTGGCCACACCATTTGGCCTGAGCATTATTAGATCACTGTAGCTGTTTGCATAAATTATAAGTCTTAGTTTTGCACAAATCATTTAAACTCCAGGCAATACCTACATTATATACAAGTTTACATACACTCAGATGTACGTGAAGGCAGAGATTTCATTGTAATTTTGGGCTTGGCTCCAAAATAAATTCACACCTTTGCACACTTGTGTTGTCAGAGGAGTCACTAAACTTTTCTGGCAGAAACCCTGAGTGTAGCTAACATTACACCTGCTAAATATCATCAAATTAACACTGCATGTTAGCATGCTGATTTTTTCATTAAGCTCAAAACACCCCACTGACTTCACTTAAATTCAACTTTAAAACACTCTTTAGACTCTTTAAAGATTTAGAAGAAATGTCTGATGCATGACTTTAAAAAAAAAAAGAGAGATCTGATCAATACGGAAAATAAAAATATCCCTATTTTTCGGCACTGTATTACACTGTAACAATTTCGAGCAATAACTTCAAAACAGACATATTTAATATCCAGCTTTCTCATAATAAACCTGCAACCACAGGAAAAATGTTTCAGTGTTTTCACTGTACACTTTCCAATAATTTCCAATAATATGTGGTGTTTGTTTGCGTTTGCTGATTGTGTGCACGTGCAGGTATGCTTGCATCACTAAAGACTTAAGAGACACGTGGCACTCTTAGCTGAACTGAGATACATGTGAGCTGAGTCACTTCCCCCTGATGCACAGCAGAGGCTCACTTTCACAGTTGCTTTGTCTGTTCATTTTCAGTCAAAGACGTCAGTGAAGGTTAGGCTAAGAGGTTGGAAATGAATGCAGTTGGTGTAATGGCCTCTGAAGCAGTGGAAGTCTGACTGTGCGTTTACCATATTTCTGTAACTGTGTTTGCTGCTGTTTTCCAAGGGCAGCACTCTCAGTGTTCAACCTCACACACAACAGCACTCCAGTCACTTTTGTGAGGCCAAGCCATTGTCATAGTAACCAGTCCACTGAGAAATTGATGGCACTTCTGTGAGAAACAGTAAACCAGCAAACAGATGAACACTGCTCTTACTCTACCTGTGAGGACCTTTCATTAGCTGCTGTCTTGCTGTAAAACCCTTTTAGAAGCTACAAACAGCAAAAAGTGACTTTGACACTGGGTGCTTGTGTAAAGCAGCAGTATTTGAGCATGTTCATGCAGCGTGCGTGAGTGTGTGACTCGTGCCCACTTGGCCGAACTCGGGTGTGCTGGGTATTCCTGTGGTCTATCAGCACAGGGGAGGGGTCCCATGTCCCCTGTTGGATGCGTTGATTAGTTTGGCCCAGGCTGAGCCAGAACACCCACTGGGTGCTCTGTGGACTGTACCAAAATGCTTCGAGGTGAACCTGTGTAAGCACAACATGCAGTAGAGACACGCCAGAGGGGCTCTGCTTGAGCAAAGCAAAGGTTTTGTTGTAAATATGCTGCACTGGCAAAAATGCAGGGAAGAATTTGGCCAACCTTGCAGCTTTTGACATAAAGGTGTTTACATATACCTGCAGGGAAATTTACAATACACTTCTTTTCTTAAAAGTTTTAAATGTATAGTAACCAAAAATGCTGGCAAGGCCAACAAAGTCATTTGGTGTCAGAGCTTTAAGCACAGCTTTGACATCATCACTAAACATTAGCAGTTGATCCTCTACCCATCTGTGCACCTCAGAAAATTTCAAGATTCATTTGGACTGCTTGTATCCACACATAAATTTAAATCAGAGAGTCTCTCTTTTAAAATTTTACTGGCTTTTGCCATTAAGTTAAAAAAAAAAAGAAGCTTAATCTACTCAGTAAATACTCTTAAATGCTCCCTATATTTACATGATAAACACATAGTGTACCTACTAGACATTTTAAGTTGTTAGTTCAACATACACTCACCGGGTACACCTGTTCAACTGCTCATTAAAGCACACATGTAATCTGCCAATCACATGGCAGCCACTCATTAATGCAAAGCACCGAAATAGGAAAAGAAAGCGATTTTAAGACACTTTGAAGGTGTGATGGTTGTTGAACCAGATGGTCTGGTCTGAGTATTTCAGAAACTGCTGATCCACTCGAAATTTCACACAAAATCATTTCTAGTTTGAATACAGAATGGTTTGAAATAGAAAACATCCAATGAGCAGCAGAAGAATAGTGAGACTGTTTCAAGCTTAATCATCCCAAACTGGTTTCTTGAACATGGCAGCAAGTTCACAGTAGGCTACCGGCCTCCACAGTCACCAGATCTCAATTCAACAGAGCACCTTTAGGATGTGTTTGAACAGGAGATTTGCATCATAGATTTGTAGTTGACAAATCTGCAGCAGTTGTGTGACGCTATCATGTCAATATGAACCAGAATCTTTGAGGAAAATTTCCAGCACCTTGTTGAATCTGTAAGGCAAAAGCAGCTACAACCCAGTACTAGCTAAATGTCCACACTAACTAGGACCAGTTTAATTTTTAAGATACCATTTGGGGCATGTATCCACTGTTCAGCAAGGATCACTACAATTTTGGTGGTTTCACTAATTGTGCATTGCACTTGTATTAACTGAGTGTACCAACTTGCGTGTGTGCTGTTAAGAAAAGCTTAAGTTTTATTTCATTTCATTAGTGGCCATATTCAAATTTTATAAACAACCCTTTATCATTGCATTGCATTATCATAACCAAGAAACCCCAGGAGAGCCATCAGTTTCCAAGCAGAGACAAAGAGATGGCTGCAGGGGCAGTTACTCAAAGAATGACACGGAGAAAAGCATATTTGGGACAGCCATGGAGAGAGATGGTGAGCAATTGATGGAGCCTTGAAAGAAAAGAGAAGCAGGAGAGAAAGAGAAAGTAGAAGGATGGATGGAGGGAAGAGGAGCGATGAAGGGATCTTGCAGTACCTGTGATGGATGAGCTTTAGCTCAGGTGTGACGGCGCGACCAAATTAAATCACTGAGTAGACAGCAATGAACGAGAGACAAGGTTATCACTTTCGCTCCCTCCTTCCCCCTCTCCCCTCCATCCCTGTCTACCACCCTCAGCCCGACTCTCAGTGGTCTGTCCTCACTTGAGCTCTCCGCCAGTTGCCTGTCGGTCTACATGGAGAGCTGGCCTTCGCTTCAAAGTGTTGTTAGACACATTTCAATCATGTACTCTGGGAGTCTGCTTTATGCCATCACTTACTTTCATTTGCTGGCTTGATGGATATGGCTGTCTGTGAGAAACAATATTCTTAAGCAATACAAAAAAACCTGAAATATAAGAGCTGCTGCCGCTCAATCAAAGTATATTATAGGGTCCAAAATATGTTCACACCCGTTTTGGAATACATTTTTCTCTGGATTGGATCCAATATTCCAATTATGGGGAAGTGTTATAATACACAGCATGAAGATATTTAGGATAAATGTATGGTTCTTGCTTTGTGCTAACAGACACAGAGGCACAAAGATGGATCAATAAAGAAATAAAATTGGCGTAGAAGAACCTAGCATGCTTTACACAGTTCTGACACCTGTGTTCCAACACCTGCGGCAGCTGTGCTGGAGCAAATCCCCGCAGGTAGCTTCCAAAATCTAATGGGAAGTCTTTTGAAAGATACAGCATCAACTTGTAACCTGTGGTTTTAGAAAGGAGGCAATCAGCAAGGAAAAAATACACACAATACACACATGCACAAGATGAAACTAAAGTAAACAAATTAGCATTAAAAGTATGGATATGGATGTAAAATGAATATTTAATCAGATAAGTATGAGTTACTACTTATTTACCTTTCAGTCAATTCTCTTAATCTTTAGGCAGAAGGTTATTTTACTTTCCCACAGTTTCCGTGTATGAACTGGCAACATGTATGAACTCACCTAAACTGAAACACAAAGTGAAAAAGTCCCAGATATCAAGTACAATAACCAAGCAGAGTCCCATGAGAACTGACAGGTTAACTGAATAGCACTGATTATCTCTCCATCATAGTATTGTTATTAGGTGGGATACATCAGGTAGCAAGTGGACTTTTTGTCTTCAAAGTTGATGTTAGAAGCAGAAAAATGGGCTAGGGTAAGTATTTGAAGGAATAAGAAAAGGGCCAAATTGTAATGAATAGACAAATGGGTAAGATCTCCAAAACTGCAGCTCTTGTGGGGGTTTCCAGGTCTGCAGTGGCCAGTATCTGTTTAAAAGTGGTGGACGGAACTGATTGGTTGAGTGGTAGATGAATCAGGGACAGAGACAGTCAAGGATCATTGAGGATCATAATCACTGATCATGAGCTACTGTAGATGAAAATGTTAATGCTAGTTCTGATAAAAAGGTGTCAGAATACAGCATACGCTCAGAAGACAGTCCATGCTGACCGCTGTCCACCACTGAGAGCACCAAAAATGGGCATGTGGGCATCAGAACTGGACCACAGAGCAATGGAAGAAGGTGAGCTTCTCTGATGAATCACATTTCCTTTTTATTACGTGTGTGTTACTTACCTGTGGAATACCTGGCACCAGGATGCACTATGGGAATGAAGGCAAGCCAACAGAGGCAGTGGGCAATGTTCTGTGGGGAAATCTTGGGTCCTGCAATCCATGTAGATGTTACACGTGACAGATACCACCTACCTAAGCACTGGTGCCTTTCATGGAAAGCGTATTCCGTGGTGGTTGTGGCCTCTTTCAGCAGGATGAAGCATAATTGTTCCGGAATGATTTGAGGAGTTTGAGGGGTTAACTTGGCCCCCAAATTCCCCAGAGCTTAACCTATTCAAGCATCTGCGGGATGTTCAAGACGAACAAATCCAATCCACAAAGGCCCGATCTCCCAATTTAAAGGATATGTTGCTAACATCTTGGTGCCAGATACCACAGGAGTGTTTCGATGGGTCAGGGCTGTTTTGGCTCCATAAGGGGGAACAACACAATATTAGGCAGGTGGTCAGAATGTTATGCCTGATGAATGTATATCCATCCATTCTATTCCACTGGTCCAGAGTATACCTGGTCTATATCTCAATATTATATTAATTTCTTCCCAGATTCTAAACACTGACATGTTGGTGACATACACATGGCTCCCTTTGGCATTAGTGCCAAGTAGTGGGAATACAGAAATGAGGTGGAAGTGATGGCACTACAATAAAGATTTAAATGAACCACAACCACATCACTGCAACCCTCTGTCAAGCAACTACAGACAAAAGTTGGCTTTTAGCTATATGTGGTACCACATATGCACTTAGTTTTATTGAAACTGGTAAATGAAGCCTGGTTTGGTTTACCCATTTGCTCACATCAGGGAGGTTGACTAAATCTCATGATGACTGTAGGACATGGTCACTTGCTTTCTGCAGCAGCAAGTAAACTGAACAACAAGTATCATTCAAGCACAACTTTTAGGGCAAAATGACGCTGACGGAGCAGGTACATCTGGAAAAAAAAACCTGAAAAATTAAAATTGCCCAATATGTTACAAATTATTACTTGTACATGTATACGGCACTGGGCAAAATGGAAATGGTAAGGTCTAAAACATCTAAAGTGTACTGTGTTTCACTTCCATCACCATGATTCCATTTCCTTTCATTTCTCTCCATACGATTACCATGTGCACAATTCATCACAACATGGCAAACTGATGTTAGTACTGATGGGAACTGCTCTGACCCTTCCTGCTATATACAAATGTGTTGACAGAGGGGGCTCTTTTAATGGCGACTGTTCCCTAACCTCTGACCTTTCACTTTTGGCCAGTCATGTTGGCCAGACATAATGATTGGTTGCCATGCTGTTGGTGCTGACATCGACATCCCCTTGTTACTGCGTCACATGAACAACGGCTCACTTGTATAAGTGAACAATACACAATAGTTTTGACTTTTAAAAGACAGATGTTGTTGCAGGTAGAGGGACAGAACAAGGGCAACGGAAAGGTGAATTTATGGAAATCTGGAAACATTTGATTCACTTCGGCTGACGAAAATCATCTAATCCTTATTCATTTTTGAGGCATTTTAAAATGTTGCACTGTTTGCTTCTCTGTCACATCCAAAACATAACTCATGTCTCTTCCACTGTCAAAAATATGATGCTGTAATGCAGGAATCCACCAGTTAAATCCAGGCTTAGGCAGCTGGGATAATGGTTTCCATCAAAACCAAGATCTCAGTCTGCCTGGATTTCTTATGCAATTCTGCACATGGCTTTATTGCAACAACTTCGGAATAAATTAAAGGTTTTTCGCCGCGTAACATTTCTTTTCAGTGTTTCTCAAGTCTATAGCAGCTCTTTTGAGTCAGGGCAAATTCAAAGGCAAGTAAATTCCAAGTAAGGCACTTAAACCACATGTACACACACGCGCATCCGCGCAACACCGAGCTCATCATCAGTAGTCTCATTATGTTGTTGATTCTTCGTCTCCCTACAGACAGTGCTATTTACCCAGTGTCTCTGAGTAGAGGGAGATGCGTAATGAGACTGATGTGTGCAGGGGTGCGTTCTGGGTAATTTGTTTGATACCAGAGCTGATAGGAGGTGAAAGGATCAAAAGATTAAAACAGCCCTTTTTTTTTGCTTCTTTCAACTTATCTTCATCTTTTCCCGTCCCTCCTCCTGATGTAAAAATGTCGAGAAACAGTTGCGGTCTCTGCCTGATTTTCTCTCCGTCTGGTTTTAGCTTCAGACTAAATCCCTACTTTGACTATGTTAAGAGTAGAATTCCATCATATACCATTATTGGGATGCAGAAATCTACCTTCCTTAGGTGACATTCCACACCGATGACCTTCCCTTGTTAGTTATGCGTGACCCTGGAACAAGCAAATGAAGCCCAGAGAGGTCAAAGTTTCCTCGGAAATGCATTGACCTCAGGACATGGACTCAGGTGACATACAGGTGTGGCTTTTCAGTGCACATGCTCTCACACGTATGTGTGTCTTATAGGAAATCTGTACCAAAAGATCTTTTGTCCAAAAAGCTAACTTTCATTTAATTACGTGTGTAATTTTCTATGTAATTTTGTTACATAATTGCAATTTTAAATGTTAAATTTAAGGCAGTTTGGTCAGGTGAAATTTACTTGACTGGTATACATTCATGATTAATTATATGAATAAATTACCATTTGATTTTATATATTTCAGTTGCATTTCACTTGAAATTTTTGTTTGAAAATGTTTAATGAGGGTGAAGAAGAAGAAGAAGAAGAAGAAGAAGAAGAAGAAGAAGAAGAAGGGTACTATAGATTTGGGGGAGGGTACTGCAGTTTGTTTTTTCTAAGTCAAAAAGACGTCCCAACAAAAAATGTAAGTGATATTAGAGATGTGCCCTCAGCAGATTCCTGAGATAATATCTCTCATCTTGCAGATTGCCCCTCACCCCTAACCGATGGATGCCCCTCCCTGAGCCTGGTGCTGCTGAGGGTTTTTTTCTGTTAAAAGGAAGTTTTTCCTTCCCACCATCGCAAGTGCTTGATCAAAGGGGGTTGTTTGATTGTTGTGGTTTATCTCTAATACTGTAGGGTCTTTACTTTAAAATATAAAGCACCTTGAGGCAGCTGTTGCTGTGATTTGGTAGCACATTAATAAAACTGAATTGAATTTAATACAAGGAGCATTAGAAACATCACAGTGGATTAACTACATGGTACACGGTAACAGATGTACTCTATCTGTGCATACTGCAGAATCATAAAATACATTTAGCATAGTCAGTGTCCCAAAGTGAAGCTCAGATGCTGCCCCAGCTGATCAGCTGCTCTCAAAGTCATCCCACATTAGCTCAAAGCTCAAGCTGCAATTTCACATTGGAAGCTGCTTTGCATCTGTCAGCCCATCTTTTTCATCGATACTGTAATCTGACTTAGTGTCATGTCTGTTGTCATTGATGCCTACTCTGTTCTGTGCTGGGGTCGTGCTGCTGCATACTCACCATACTCTATACTGCAGGGAGGTACCAGAAATGAGCAGTGTTGGTCAGGTTACTTGAAAAAAGTAATCAGTAACTAATTACAGATTATTTCCCCAAAAAAGTAATCCCGTTACTTTACTGATTACTTATTTTCAAAAGTAATTAATTACTTAGTTACTTAGTTACTTTTTAAAAACACGATTTACAACCTGAATAGGTGATAAAGCGATAGATCTTTCAGCCCAATTCTACTTTTTCTACATAATCCATCATACAAAATGTAATCAAATGGAAAAGTCTCTTTTTAAAACTTGCTTTATTAGTTTTAATCTTTTAACTTTATGCATCAAGCAAAAAATTTAATTATATGCAACATTCTCTGACTGGAAGAAATTAGTTTAACATTTAAACTTATTTTCTGCACATTCCAGCACATAAAAATATTTTTTTTTTGTGTTTACACTCAGTCTTTCAAATAGATGCAAGTAAAACACAGCAGAAAAAAAATAAAATCAAAGACTAGCGGTCCTGTTGCTCTATTTTCACCTGTAAAGCAGGAGTGGCGTAGGCGGAGGTTTGCCCTGGTGGAGGTGTGCCGCAGCGGTTAGTTGAAGAATCCGCGAGTTACCTCCCACTTCCTGCTCCACCACACCCACCCACACAGGTAGGGCCTTGGGGTGCGGGTGTGTCACCAGGGTGCAGGGGAGACATTCCCCCCCCCCCCCCCCCCGGCGGAGCCGGCAGGCACGCCGGTGCAGCCCCCTTTAGCTTCTGCTTGGTGGCTACTGGGTGACCCCTCATCTGGGGATCCTCAGCCCTTCCCATGAGGGTGGCACGGATGCCCCTCTGGTGGTCCTCCTTGGGCTCTCGCACTCTGGGGCCTCTGGATGTCTGGGGCCTGGATCTCCTCCATGCCTGCTTCATGCCCTGGGGGACCGGGCTATGGCTCTCTACATCCTGTTGCAGACCATTACATGGGGAAACCATTTGAAACCATTTGAATACAAGTGCGCTGATCCACACAGGTGTGCACATGGGTGTTCACTGTTCGTAGACTTAAATCACACCTTTCTTGGCTGCTACTTCAAAGCACATTGTGTGCTGTCTGTCCTGCGTGCTGCACAACAACATTCAATATTTAGTATTTACTGCTGTTTACACTTAGCTAGATTAATGCGATGGTGTTGTGTTTAGTATGTTGCTTTGTTTTTTTTGCTTGTTTTCTATTCTTTTTCTCCCAACAGGTGATCCAGGAGATTTTTTTCCCTTACTCACTGTCCCTCTCCCCTTCTGCTTTTCTTTTCCTTCCTCTTTCTTTCTCCCTTTCCTATCCCTCACTCATGTCTGTCCCGTCTGTAACAACTGAAAATAAAATAAAATAAATAATAAAAACAAAGGTCGATCAAATGGACCAATACGGCAATGCCATGATGATCCATTTGGCAAAATAAATCCATTGGGTATCCTTGTTGGTCTTCAGACAACAATTCTGACGGCTAAAGAACCAAATGGGACAGGCAAAAGAAAAAAAAAAAAGAAGAATCCGCGAGTTTCTCTGTGAATTTCCCATTACGTGGTAGCACACTCGGTGCTTGCTTGGAAGTTTAGGGGGTTTTTGTCGCTGTAAAAAGAAGTTTTCTTCCCACGCACAATGGACACTAATGTTTTTGTCACTTTTTATGGAATCAAACTCAAAGTAAGGTCAGTACTTCCACGCTTTAAACGCTGCACGCTCATACTCTCTCACGCACTCGATATATGATCCATTGTTGATCTGCACACAGCTGTTGTCACCAACATCGCACTTGCTTACGTCACTGTCATGAGCCATTCTCGCAAAAAAAATCACAGTTTTAGTAACCCAGTAACGCAGCGTTCCTACGGGAAAGTAACGATAATCTAATTACCGTTTTTTGCAATAGTAATCCCTTACTTTACTCGTTACCTGAAAAAGTAATCAGATTACAGTAGCGCGTTACAAGTAACGCGTTACTGCCCATCTCTGGAAATGAGCCATGCTGAAAAAATGTAAAACATTGTAGATGAACAGCACATACTTTGACTCCAGTGGCACCGACTGACATGGTTTATGTAAGTCTCATACAATTGTTCTGGAAGGTAAACACAGTGGCTATGACTGTATGACTGCATGTATCAAAACCTTTGTATGAAAGGACAGAATCAGATTAGAGAAGACACCAGTTTACTGCTATTTTACTGTGTGTGTGTGTGATTTTGGCCAAACGTGGTGCTGGTTTACTTTTCTTTGGCAGGTGACTGTTGGTCTGCCTGTGGACAGACTACCCTAGCTCTGTCAAGGCAATTCATGCTTATGAAGACCACCATTTTCTGAGTGACAGCTCCTGGACATGTAAGTAAGTGTAATGTGAGTTGTTGAGTTGCTGATAATTATTTTTTGGCAGTAGGCCTTTGATGGTTTTAACAAATCTTTTCGTCAGTGAAATTAAAAGCTGTGGGGAATCAAAAATGAATGAAAATAGGAGATATTGTTGTATCATTTAAACCCATGTACAAAACGAAAAATTAATTAGACGTGAAGCTAACTTTCAATAAAAGTCACAGTGTACGCATGTGAGAAATAGTTCTTAAATCCCTATATCAAACTTTTCTGGTCTTCACACATAAACAAACACATTCCGGAGAGTTTTTAAATAATTGTAGCAGAAGCTTTGCTTGTTTCCTGACCTTACAATGTTTCTTCTGTGACCAGAAACAGAATCAGCCTGATGTAATGCAATGCAACAGAAAAGCCCCAAACTGATGCAAATTTCATTGTTTTGTGTTGTTTTTTTATATTTATTAGACATTGCTTAACACTTCTGCATTAGGCTCCTTTATCTTGCACATAAATTAAAAACATCTAGCAGTATAGCACATTGCAATATGGAAACCTTAACACTTTGGAGTCCATGTGTAAATCTTTTTTTTTAAGTCAGACTTTATTGAAAGTGAGCAAAACAGAAGATCAAACTGAGACAGCAGAAGAAAAGCAGACAGAGCAGAGAGAGACAAAAACCAGGAAAACAGATTGAGCAGACTGGTCTGGTACGAGAAAGAACGCTGGAATGTGTGTGTAAAGATGATTTAGCACGAAGGGAGAGGAGAAGACACAGAATACAAACACACAGGCACAGGTGATGTGCAGGAGGCTGGAATCAAACAAGGGCAAAAAGGGAACACCAAAAAGACACATTTAGGTACAAAAGGAAATAGGAAATAAAAGAATGAAAGCTAAAAAGGCCAAACCATAATTTAGGATGTGTGATCATTCTTTAGTTAGGATGCAATAGGCTTACACTGCTGGTGGCTTCCCATAATGCACTGTTTTTTTTTCACTCACTATGTGTTTACACACCACTCTACATTTAATCATTAGTAATTATTTATCTCTGCCTCTCTTCCACAGCATGTCTTTGTCTTGTGTGGATGGCTGCCCCTCACTGAGCCTGCTTCTGCTGGAGGGTTCTTCCTTCCCACTGTCGCCAAGTGCTTGCTCAAAGGAAGTCGTATGATTGTTGGGTTTTTCTCTGTATTATTGTAGGATCTTTACCTTACAATATAAAGCATGATCAGGTGACTTTTGATGTGATTTGGTGCTATATAAATAAAATTATACAAACACTTACCAACTCTGTAAAACCTGTCCTTGTGCTACTTCCTGCTATAGAAACATTTTGCCATAAAACACGCAAATACACAAACAGATTGGAAATCTCCACTACCGGCAGACGTGACTGCGTATACCACGTCTGACACTACGTGAACTTTGCAATGCAAAAAGCAGCCAAAGGCAATTTGAGCTGAGCAACCCAAAAATTAATGCACGGTTGCTAAGATGTATTCACAGCAACAACATAAAAGGTGACATTTGAAAGGTAGCACATTAGTGAAATACTGGATACATTAATTCAGTGTGGCTAAAAGCCTTGTTACCATTCACAGTTTGAGGCTGAATGTACAATTATGAGTCAGAGAGAAAGAACGGGGAAGAGGGGGAACACTGGAGATAGAGAGAGAGAACAAAAAGGAAGCAAAGGAAAGAGAGAGAGAAGGGAGGAGGAGGAGGAAAGGGTGAGAGAAAGTCTTTCATGTCTCCCCCGAGTTTAAAAGGACTCCCTTTCATGTGTGCATTGTCATATTTTCTCTGTTCTCTTTCCATTTGCTCCACCTCTCTCCCCGTGATAAAGACATCACTCTTTTAATACATGGAGGGCAATACAGATGAGAATGGGAGCGTCTGCGTGCAGAATAAATGCACATCTGGATGCAGGCAGAGTCTCCTTAAAACCACATATTCAGTCTTTACAAATAAGTTTCACAGGAAATGGACTGCTGCCAGATAACTTAAAAAAAAGTATTATTTACATATTATTGCATATACTGTATCTGCAAGCTGCTTATTGGCAACATATTTAATTAGTTTTCTCTCCAATATCTGCTCTTGGCAACTACTGAAGGATGATCAAAATCGAATCATGTCGCAGAGCTCTTACGTTTCATCATTGGGGTTATGTCTGATATAATTTCGATTTCCAAACATTTCCAAACATTTGCATCACAAATCATCACAAATATCATAATGGAAACATTGCATTCAGTCACTTCTCGCAGATTACCATGCACACACAATTGATCAAATCACTGCAAAATGTGCAATCACTGAAAAAACATCTGCAACCAATCAGGGAACCAGTTCCATTCCATCCTTGATTTAAACAAAACATTTCATGTTCTTTCCCCCCATTTTTTTTAATAGTCTTACCAAAACCACACAACTGGGATTTACAGTGGGATTTACTATTAATCCTAAACAATTCGGAAATTCATCTACTGGAGCTCATTTCTCCATCTGTGAAGAAGCAGACACCTAGAATGCTCAGGTCAAACAACCTTAGTCATAGTATTTGGCAAAAGTTAAGGAAAAAGATCATAGTTTTGATTAAATATTTAAAGTGTGATATTTATTTGTGCTTTAACTCCATATAAATTGCACCGTACAGTTATAATATTAGCACAGTGACATATTCGGACAGCATGCTATAAATAAATCATGTCTGGTGTTTTAGGGGTTTTCATTTTTTTTATACAAGTCAGACATCACAAGTGTAATGGTCACAGAGGTAGGGATGATCCAGTAATCAAGAAAACACAAGGAAACTATGAGGAAATTAGTGGAAATCTTGACAACTTGGCAGAAGAACAGAGAGAGGAGGGAGGTATGTATTTATATACTTGGTGAGTGATTATCTGATTGAACACAGGTGTGGCAGAAACAGAACCAACAGAATTCAAAGAAAGCTAGACAGCAGCAGAAAGCAACAAATGTAGAGTAATAACACAGAGGACAGGTGACATAAAGCAGACTCTCCAGCATCAAAGTCCTGTGCTTTGTGTGCCCACCATCCACCCTGATCTCCTCCTCTTCCACCTACATTCAAAACCCTGTGAGTGTCATCGGAGCAGCAGTTATCCCTCTCCCAGAATGCATTTGTGGAAGCCAATCCTTTACTAGGTTCAAGGACTCTGCAGGACTGCTGCTTTCTAAAACGTTGGTCCGCTGTGTAAGCTTCCATGTCATGATGTAAAGGGACTGAACCCAGTGAGCACTGGCATTAATAGTGGTGTGTAGACCCCCCAAATATATAACGAAATCCCAGTAACGGACAGAAGACCTCAATTTAACACCTGAAAAAAATGCATGATGTGATTCCACTTTAATGCTGTTTTCAGCAAACAATCAGAAGAAAAATGTGAAAATTGGGGAGAATAAAGTAAAGCTAATAATATTGGAGATGTCAATTATTAACACAGGGGTCAAGCATGAAAGCAGGCCCACAAAGCAAAATAGACACAGTTTGTGATCTCTCTTCCCCCGCCTTTTCCTTACCTCAACCAATCGCATTTTATGATGCCCCCCCCAGATTCTAAGCAGACTTAACCAGTTCTTTTTCCTCTCATTTTCATGTGACAAGGTTCACTTTCTTTTAACACGCCAGGGCCAAGTGTTTCACAAAGCCCTTCTTTCTGCTGTCCATGGTACTGTGGGGGTGTGAGTATGTCGCAGGTTACAATAGGTTCCATCTACTGATCTTAATTGGACCTGATGTGTTGTTCTGCTCCCAGGACGCCTGTTGAGTGCGGTTCTGTTCAGTTTCATTGTAAAGGAGGCCAAGAACTCTTGGCAGCCACTGAGCTATAAAACACTTTGGGTCCAAAAGCTCTGCTAAAAGGAGCTGGCGAGCAAAGAAGAACCTGAAAATAACTGTTATTGTTTTGTTTTTTCACCTTTTTTTGTATCATGCTTGCCCACTTACACACACAACTGGCTATAAGATACGGTCAAGTGGTGACAGCATCGCATTTTATCCCCCCAGCGCTCACACTTTTCTTTGGGTGATGTTTTTCTCATTAGGGATGTCATTTAAAAGCGCTTTGCCTTTAATTTTTATGAAAGCTTTTAAAGGATTATCAATAGGGGGCTGTGAAAATGGGATCTGCTAAAGTTTGTCTTAATATTTCATTGCACATTAAGACATAGACGCATATACACATTTTCCTGCAGAAAAGGCACAACGCCCCTTCCCTGCTGTGTATGGTTTTCACTGGAATTTCCCACTCTGGTGTGGATTGGTTTTTGGAAGGATCTGGAAGTGGTGATGCAGTGACTATAATCAGAGGGAGGGACAAGCAACTTCCCTTTGAAGATATAGACACAGTCTGTGAGTGTGAGGATTTTTTTTCTCTTTTCCTTTTAGCTAGCTGTTTTTGGATGCTGCTCTCAAACCAATTAGAGTCTGTGACTGAGGGAAAAAAGCACATAAAGCAACAGAATTAAAGCAAAGTGCAAGTAAAAATTCAGCTTCGTGTTTTGCCGAGTGATTATAGATCAAACACAAGGACTAAAGTGGCCCTTAAAAGATGTTTGCCTTTTGGAAATGCTTTGCTTTTATTAAGAGATCCACTGATTTACCTGACCTGCTATCCAACAGGGGCTCAGTGCAAGGTTACTGCTCCACCTGACCGTCTGAGTCATCCATTTGAACATGTATGAAGACTATCCAAAGGAGCTGGTTCACCTGTATGAACAGGACAACTTTTACAACGTAATGCCACTAAAAGCAGGCTGACAAGTTGCTATTACAAAATAATGACAGACCAATTCCTTCCAAAACTGTCTTAAGCCATTTGCCTCTATGATTAACATCTGGCTAACTTTAGGAAACTAAATCTCTTGGATGTGGTTTGATAGGGTCAGCTATAAGCAAGCACTTGGGGACAGTGGGAAGGAAAAAAACCCTTTTAACAGGAGGAAACCTCCAGCAGAACCAGGCTCAGGGAGGGGTGTCCATCTGCCATCTTGGGTTGGGGGTAAGGGGAAGACGACAGGACAAAAGACATGCTGTGGAAGAGAGCCAAAGATTAATAATAACTAATAATTAAATGCAGAGTGAACAAAGAAGAAACACTTCAGAAGCCCTCAGCAGCATAGACTTATTGCAGCATAACTAGGGGAGAATTCAAGAATTCAAGAATTCAAGGTAATCCAGCCATGATGCTACATGCTAAAGTGCCATGCCTCTGTCAGTGCGCCCCAGGGCAGCTGTGGCTACAACGTAGCTTGCCATCGCCAGTGTGTGAATGTGTGTGTGAATGGGTGAATGACTGAATGTAGTGTAAAGCGCTTTGGGGTTCTATGGACTAGAAAAGCGCTATACAAATGCAGGCCATTTACCATTTACCAAAGAAAGTTTTAAGCCTGATATTGAAGGAGAGTTTCCAGAATTTTTTAAATGGGGTGATGGATAAAAATATGGGGGCATATCAGTTCAGTTTATTTTGCCACATCCATGTATTCACTTCCTGTTTCCTGTGTCAGCCTGTCTACCTGTGTATTGTGTTGCAGTTCATTCCATGTATCATCAGTTCAATTATGTTCAGTTGTTCACTCACCTGTCTCCTATCAGTCATTATTCAGCCAGTGTATTTAAGTCCTCAGTTCCTTCCTGGTCTTTGTCGTGTCATTGATGTTATGTTGTCGTTCTCGCCTGTGTTCAGTTCAGTCAGCCATTCCGTCTTTCAGTCAGTCAGTCCTTTCGTTCCTGCTCTGTCTATCCACTCGTTCCAATAAATCATCATCATCCTGCACCGTGAGTCCTGCGTTTGGTCATCTCTTCCTCGCCTCCACACGACACCCCTGACACTTGATTTAAGTTGCAGGGTTTTGCATCCAAAATTAGCTCAGGAGCTTCCAGTCCACATTATCAACTTATTTTCATTATATATTTATACTTACACTTATGCACCGAGGAGGATAAAACAGGTGAGTTTTGTCACAAATTGTTTTGTTAGCAAAACTGCACTAAAACCAACAATGCATTTTACAGATTAATACTATTAATGTGTAGATTTGGGAAATAAAGGGAACTTTCAGCAAGGTTTCTGCAAACGCTGAGTGCTTCTATGTTGTTGTAAGAAGTCACACGGTTTTCCCTCCTTGCTTATTTATAGCTTCACGACTAGAAACATTTTGCTGAAGACAACCTTGTTTGGGAGCTGCAGGAACTCCCTGCAACCTGAAGACTTATAGTACAAAGCTTTTGAGACCATTGCACACACATGACTTGTTTGCGATTAATAACTTGCCAAAATATGTTTTATGAAACAACCACAGGAGCATGATTCCAGCAGAGGGTGCAGGGCTGCTGTGTTTTTTTATTTGAGCGCTACTCTTTTGGAGAGGCTGTCTGAATCTGGTGGAAAAAAAACAAAACATAATCCTTGGAACAGCAGATCATTACAGATAAAATACTTCCAGACAGTACACTGAAGCTAAAGTGTCTAGCCATAAATTTGAACAGTGAATTTAGTGTGTACTACAACAGAAAAATAAAGTTTTGCAGCATCATATACTTCAGCTCTGCAGACACAGATGCAGCTTCAGCACCTGTACTTCCCATCCTAATGTGGGGCCCAATTAAAATATATGCATTTTTATGTAATCTGTATTATTACCTTGAGCATCCTTTTAATAGTGAGCATTATAGCGTACTAGCCTTGATTTGCTTTCTATTTTTGAACACCATTAGCTTTGTGCTTTGTGGTTTCTATAATAAAGCCACCAAGGAAATTGTCCCAGCATCTATTTGTTACCATAAGCACCAGCTGCAAGACAATAAAGTCACATTAAAAGCATCTAAACTTAGATATAGGAGCGCTACTGAAGGCGACACATTTGCGCACGCACTAGTGAAGTGTGTGGATGTGCGTTTACATGCCTACGTTGCCATTACGGTGCACAGACCACCTCTCACCGTGGTAAAAGAGACAGTCCATCACACCTCGTTCTTTGTTACCTTACTCCAGTTTTTCCAGCGGGATCCATGACGACGGCGAGAGAGGAGAAAAGAGGCGAGGTGAGCAGTCTGTCTCCTATTAACATTATCTCGATGGGAGCCCAAAATGGGCTCTGTCAGCAGAACACCGACCTGCTGTTAGGAGAAGAACGTGAGAACGAGAGGGAGGGATGAGAAGAAAGAAAGGGAAAGGGAGCGGCATTACCACAAGCCTGCGTTTTATATGGAACACCCTATATATCACTCATTGCATGAAATGCAGTCAAAGGATATGAGCGTCACTGCAGCGTATGAAAACCTTTTCTCCACAGTGAGTATCAGTTTCGACGGTGGAGCCGCTGTGGTGTCTTTTCAGTCCGCTGCACTTCAAAAAAATAATAAAACACCATCCAACGCCTCCACAACAGAGAACAATTCTTTAAATTGATTCTTCTTTTCTGTGTCCAACAGTAAAGAATTGATTCGCAGCTGCTTCATTTCATATAGCTTTGTTAAAAAAAATGACAGCTTTGTGGGCACTAGCACTTTTCTTCTGGGAGAGCCAATAAAGCAGCTTGTTTAGAGCGAGACTGTTGGCTCAGGTAGAGCTAGACAGAGTCCGGCTTCAGACACTGATCAATACCAGATTTAGTAGATGCTGCTCTATAACTCTGTCAGTTCGACTTACCGGCTAGAAGATATCATAACATAAAATCAGAACACTAAGCAAAGTTTGACTTTTTCCTCTTGCGCCACAGCTATATGAAATATCAGCTTCACACAACCTCTATGTTTAATCTGCTTTTATATAATCTCAAGGCAAATTTGCTTTAGTTCTTAAAGCAGTGTGCCAACACCAACTTATACAAAAGCGCAGTCGCTATGAACCGCTTCCACACTCCCAGCACCGGATCAACGCTTATGCCTGCTTCATTCTTCATATCAGAGGTTCCCCTCGCACCGCTTTTGTTTACATCGGGGGTCATCCGCTGCATGTATGATGCTGCGTGACCCTTCTGTGTTCTTTGGCCCTCCTTAAGAAGAGGAGGAAGACAGATAGGCAGGCTGTGCTCAGAGCTCAAAAGCAAAATTAAAAACCAGGAAAAGGAAAACAATTCTGCTGAAAAAGATGCGCCCTGTTTGCTCCAACAGGGACACCATCAAAGCCCATAAACTGCTCCGGTCCACTCCGCCTATTTGTCTTACATGTATGATGTCTGTGTTTGGATACGTGCACCACTTATAGTCATGATATGTGATTTACACTGTGGTGCTAGATGATGACAAATGTGTATGCTGCAGTTATGACATGTTTTAAACCCAGAGAGCTTTGTTTACAGTCCAGGCCTTTGTTCGAGTTTAGTGTTTCTGCCCTGACAAATGAGAACCAACGAAGTGTCTCGGATCTTCTCTAAGAGGATGCCACGTAGACAGAAAAATAACAAAGCTGCACCATTGCTATTAAAATCCCTGTAACTGTTAATATGTAATGCTAAACCACATAAAATGTTAAACAAAGTCACTTTAATTAAAATACTGGGGCATATTTGCTTTTTCAAACCATAGCTGTGAGCATGAAGAGGTGCTAAGAGGTGTATTCTTTTTTTTTCCAACACCTGCTGTGTATTACAGTTGCCCCTACCAAGCGCTAAACTGAAACCAGAAGCTTGCAGCCACAAAATAGACCCCTTTTGGAGTAACTCTTATTAATGTTCTATTGCCACATAAAGTCTTCAATTATACAATGAAAACAGTTTTTCAGCCATGAACAGTGGTTCTGACTCTGGCTGTAAACTTAACACAAGGGCTAAAAAAATGAAGCTAAGGCTAATATGTTGAAAACTGTTCCTCTAATGTTAAACAGAGTGAAACAAACATGTTTACAGCATAGACTGTATATAAAAGATGAAGCCAACATAGTTGTATTCTTCATAATAGCCAATAGAAGAGAATTCCTTCAATCTTCAGCTTACTTTGCCTCTGATGATTTGGGATGAATCCAGATCTGAGCCTTATGGCTGTGAGCACAATGTAAAAAGGTTAAGTGGGCTGGTACTTATATATAACACCTTTCAATTTAGCTGAGCAAAGTACTTTCTTACTAAAAGTCATTCACTCAGTGCATGGATCTATGCCTAAGCACTTTTCATGCAGATGCATCAGGGCAGCCGAGGATTCAGTATCAGGCCCGAGAATGTTTCAGCATGCTGACTGCAGGAGTCAGCGATCGATACAACAACTTTACAAATGGTATATGACCTGCTGCACCACACGCCGCTCTTTTACACTCTCTGATCTGTAAGTTGGTGCTGGTCGTTACAGGCACACAGTTAAACAGTGTTACAGAAAGAAAACCTCAAACTAAAACTGTGGAAATTAAGGATTTGGCAAACTGATGCTCTTCCTGAGAAAGCCAGTCCATACGTAATAACTGATAATCTTCTACTGTGCAGGTGTTGGATAAAAACAAATGGATAATATAAATCTCTTGATCACGACAGAGGTAAAATATGGGAAAAAATTTTGATTAAAAAAAAAGGACAGGAAGATGTAAAAAAAGAAAATCCACTGAAAATCTACTGAATTATGGAGCTTAACGAGCATGAAAGAGTGGCCACATACACAAACAGGCATTTGGCTCAGACTGAAGAGTGTTTACACAGAAACCTCAGATGGTTTCATTATTTATGAGCACCCTTGGACATTTTAGCACGGCATGGGATTGGTTTAAAAATGAGAGCGAGGGATAAAAATGAGAGTTTTATGATGATGCAAAATTACCAACATGTGGTGTAAAACCAAAAACCCCTCTGTCTGCCTGTCAAGGACAGAGGAGTGTCATTAATTAGGAAATGTGTGTGTGCTGTTGCATGGCTCAGACATTAACCGTTTTTATGGCACATGATTTGCATCGCTTTTAAATGACGTGCTCTGTCCCTTTAGCTCAGTTCAGGTATCTTAATTCTTGCTTATTAAGGGTCAAACACACTGAAGACATCAAGAGCTAAGTTAAGGGTGAGATGGGTTCCTGGAAAGACATAAGAGAGCCTTGTGACAGAAGCAGAGAAGTAAAAGAGGGTCACTGATGTTGAAATAAGATGGAGACAGGAGGATCAGACTGGGAATGGGGAACCTCAGATCTCAAATGTGCTTGACATTAAGCTGAGCCAAACAGGTTTTAAAATGATGTGCCAAAATATGCATCTGCAGTGGAGGAAGAAGGGAGTGAATACAGAAAAGGTATTTAAGACTGGCATAAAAAGGAGCTATAGTAGGAGACAAAGATGTTTTATTTACATGTTTAAAATTGAATGGAATTGAATTTTTGCAAAAGAAAGTGTTCATTTCAACAAGAAATGGACCCTTCAGTTATGTTGTCAGTTCATTATATAGAGAAAAAAGTCTAGGTAACACGCTTGGTACTTATACACATCTCTACCATTTAATGATATCCCAGGCTTTTCTTCCACTTTGGCTGGTTGATCTCTGCATACAGTGCAGAGGCTTTTCCCAAGGAGCCACACTCCCATCTGTTGCTGTCCTCTAACCACATTCTCACCATTTTAGTGTGCAGGTGGGTGAAGTACATGCTGGGCCTTTCTAGCTGCTACACATCCATTAGTGCCCTTGCATTTGCGGTGGGGTCATCAGCTGGGGAGAACCACTACTCCAAATTTTGCTCCATGCCATTGTACATTTGTGGGGCAGAATCGAGAAACCGGTGCTGGACCACAAAACTAGACTTTGCGGTTGTTTGAGTGTAGAAACACAAACATGTTTCAGAAGAACTTATAGCACTTGAAGTTGCCTTTAACTGCCTGATCAGATTTGTGATTTAGTTCAGTATGCCGTCTTTCATATTGAGCCATCTATGCATTTTCTTACACTTATCCAAGTCGGGATCACACCTTGGCTGGAGCTGATCCCAGCGGGGAACGCCTTGGACAGGTCATCGATCATGATTAAAATTCAAAATGTTGCATATTTAGACATTTAGGGTGTTTAGCCCATTTAATTCAAACTCATTTCCCCCCTTGGTGTAGTATGTTTGTGCAAATGTTAATACAATAATCGCACTTGAGTGCGGACCAAAACAAACGCACCAAGACTTTTCGGAGGAGGTGGTCTCCAGAGCGGTTTGTTTATGGTGTGAATGTGATGCGACGCCAATCCAAACCAGCTACCAGATGTATGTTGTAACTTTGATCTAATAAACTTCCTGCAGCCATCTATGCTTTCTATTATGGCATGTGGGAAGGTACTATAGACTATAAAGGTATGTACAGGCTAGCAAATAGCTGTGAAATTTACCTAATTTCTTTGTGCTCTCCGATAGTTCAGAAAACAGCACCTTCTTCTTGTATTTACTTTTGTTTCTCCTGCCAACAGGGGACCAAACATTCTCACGTGGTTTGTAGTGACACATTTTCTATTGCTTGGAGTTCACTTGGACATTTCTCTGTGTGAAAAGACACCAAACCACTGGGAAAAGGTACAAGTTTACAAACCCATCAACTGATTTGGACCAGAGTAATCCAACTGTAGGGGAAAAATGCCTTTATTCATTAAACCAGTGTCTATCTTTAAGCACCACAGAGACGGAAATGAGACATACAATCGGATTTTGCTTTGCTCTTGTCTTATAACACTTTAAGATGTTAAGTAGATGTGAAGCTAGATAAGCCGGTCAACAAAACATCAAAGTCCAGTGTTCATTCTCTCTGCACTACCATCCACTTTCTGAGCTTATTATTGTAACAACTGTTGTGGCTAAACCTAACAAAATCGCGTTCTTGGCTAGGTTTAACCAGATGTCAACATCTTTGAATAGTGATGTGTTTAATGATGATAGATGTGAGATTTTCTTTTAGGGATTTAAAGATGCATGTTGGACTTACTATATTCTGCTCTTGTTGGCTATATGCTGGTGTGTCTAGGGACCCATCCTCAGGCTTGACCTCTACTTAGCTTGGAGCTTCTGTGAGAAACACCATCAATTCCAGAACCATGAACCGTGACCCCACATCTTCACGGGACTGAGGCATTCACGATATCTAACCCCTGAACTTGACCGTAACACTGTTGACCGGTCTAATGGAGGTCAAAGGACCTCCTGCACTAACAGGTTTGAATTGGCTCACCACAATCCTCTTCGGTGCGCTTCCAAAAGCTGCAGCGGAGTCATTAAAATATACACAGGCACAGAGCGCTAAGGCAAGGATCTTCACTGTATGTGTGCTTTCAAAACACTGATGCTCCCCTCTCTTTGTTTGGATAGTTTCACAATGGGATCCTTGCTTATTTTCACCCATAAGTGCCCAGGCGTAATCGTATCCCAATTGAAATATTTTCTTTGCCGCCAGTGCATTTCTGCTTGCCGTTTTCACTCCCTGGGAAGCATCCCGTCAGGCTCTAACTCTCTTCCCAAACCGGGCATTTAAGAAAGATTAAGGAAAACTATGTAAATGACACTGCTCCTGCAGGGTCAAGCGAAACGTTAGCTCCCAGATGAGAAAAACTGGAAGTTGGGAATAAAGGAACATGATTGGGAAAGGGGGGGGGGGAAAAGAGCACATCCTTGGAATTTCCATAGGAAATCTGTGGATTATCCCCCTATTTTTAATGAAAATTGTCAGGATCAATAATGTTAAAATCCTTTAAAGTATAAAGTAAGTTAAAAGATGGAGAATTGGGGGAAAGAAGGCAGGAGCAGGAACCTATTATATCCCTACATCACCTAATTGGAGATAAAAAAAATTTCACTTAAGAGGTTTAGGGATGAGGCTTCTGATGAGATTCAGGAGCGAGAAGAAGATAAGATGGTGGAGAATGTGAAAGTAGGCAGACAGACACTTGCGCACACACACCAAAAAACATCTATCAAACTTATGTCTCGCTAAAATGCCTCTTAGACAAAGTACTGAAGTCCTCTTAGACATACTGATTAGCTGAGATACCCCCTCTTCCATCTTGCTGCACACTTCTTTCCATCTCTTGTCTCTCTCACGTCTTCTCATTCACTCATTCCACTTCTCTGCGTCCGTTTTTGAGACGGTCACCTCGGCGTTAGTGGTGATGGCTAAGTGGGAGCTTGAGCACTTCCTTAATCAATCTGGGTAATAGAGAGGAGCTTGCCTGTCCCCCTCCCACCCTCCGCACACACACTCAAAGACCTGTCAGCTCTCATTCTCAGTCACCCTCTGATTCATTGAGGCATCGAGCTCGCTCTCACACACAATGGCAAAGGAAGTAAACAGATTTGACACATTGCTGTCGATACACCTGCACAGCTAAAGAAGCACATCAAGGAAAGATTAGCACTGTGGCGCATGAATTTGCAAATACACACAGGAAATTATAACGCGCACAGCGCCTGTAAGACACACACACACATTTCACCGTCAGAGGGATATAGGCAGACAGCTGGGAATGTCACGCATGAACACTCGACAGGCGATCCAATAAAGGAGAGGACACGGTGAGGGCGAATACCTTGATAAGCTGCGTTATGCTTTGCGTAAACACGCACCTCTTTTAAAATAGCATTTCGAAGACGTCGGTCAAAGGAAAGCAGTGGTTAATCCAGTTGTGACAAAGAGGGAGGGGGGCCAGGAAGCAGCCAGCTGCTCATCAGCATTACCACGAAAAAACGCAGCTGCGCATGGAAGCGTATATACATGTGCATCCAGTGCATCAAATGAAGATGTTCCCCAGACACGGCTTTTCAGCACATTCCAACCCTGCTTTCAAAATTCATCCACATCTGCCCACTTTCCTCAATATATTTCCTAAATCCCACTGTCCGTCCCTCAGTCTATCTGCCTTCGTGGCTACTTACTTTGCCAACTCATGTGTCTCCAAGTTTTTTTTTCTCCTTGTGTCTTTACACAAACATCTTTCTCTCTCTTCTTTCCTCACTTCATCCTTCCATCTCTGTTCTCACCCTCTGACCCTGCCCAAATGGCCTCAAGATGTTGCAGCAGTTCATTTGCATTTACTAACATCTCAAGTGCACGCACAGCCAAGAAAACCCTGGAGGAAATGTTCACTGTGTTTGGTAAGGAAGCAGGGAAGAGGGTGGTTGAGGACTCTTTTGTGATGGATTAGGATCACTTTTACATGGACAACATTCAACATTTGGTAAAGTCTTGTAAAAATTAAACTGATGCAATGGATGCGATACAATGATCAGTGATCCGGTAAAAAAAGATGAATGAGTTCTGTAATACTGCTGAGGGAGAATTATCCACCAGCTCCCATTTGGATGTGCAGGCGATTTTTTCTAATCTTTATTGTTTTACTATGGTTATGTACCTGATGTCTTTAGTGAAAGCCCTTCTTCCAGACCTTGCAGAGCTACAAGAAGATACTAATGATATCCACAGCTTGGCCAATCTTTTCACTCACAAAATTGTTGCTTTTACAGTTCAAGCAGTGAAAACCTCAATAACAGTGTCGATGCATAGCACTAAAAGCAGTCCCAGGAGAAGCTGGAATCAGCTGAAGGTAGCATTAGCTGCTAATGCTAGCCATAGCTTGTTCTTTTGTCATTTTGGTAGTGCAGACGGCCAAAGCTTCAGCCTATCTTTTCTGAATCTTTACTAGAGCATATAGTTATGTGCTTTATTAGGAAAAACAAGCTACTAATTCATTTATTTATTCCTGTTTAACATTTAACAATATGTTTGAAATATTATTTTGACATGTTGACAATACTGCAACAATTTGTGAACTCCCGCTCCACCACACATCAAAGATCTTCTACTGGACTGATTGGTGAGTACAGTGAAGCCCCATAAACAAGTTACTGTGTTACAGCTGACGGAAACGTCTGCTGTGCGATGTGCCGCATTATCATGCTGGAAGCATCCATTAGGAGGTTGAACTGTGGTCATAAAGAGACGTATTTGATCATGGTCAAGGCATTCACACAAAGATTGTTTAGTATTAACTGGCATGCAGTGTGCCAGGAAACCATTCTCTAAAACATTAGACTGCACCCCCTGCCTTGTTTGTTGACACATAGCAGGTTGAGTCCATGGACTCATGCTGCTAGCTGAATCTATGCGTCTATAGAGTTTCAGTTGGCAGCATGATTTCATGGATTCTTTATTTGCTGGATTTTTTTGCATAGCACCACGCTTAAGTGATTGGCGCTTTGGACCATTATCACCCAGATAATATAGAGGCTTGCTTGTTCAGAATCTTGGATGCTTGGCGCTTTGGACCATTATCACCCAGATAATGGTCCAAAGCGCCAATCACTTAAGCGTGGTGCTATGCAGGCTTACAAGTGTTTGTAATAAAGTGCATGGTGAGGGTACATACAAGGTTGGCATAAAAAAATTCAATGCTTCGAAAACACGCCAGATCTCAATGGGAAAAAAAACCATACTTTTTATTATATCCTTTATTTATCCAGGTAAAAATCTCATTGAGATTAAAAATCTCATTTCCAAGAGAGACCTGGCATCATGGCAACAAAAGTCACATACCACATAGGTATATAACATTTAAAACAAATACAATATAGTAGATAGCTCTACTGATATGGACTGAGAAATGTGTTAGGAAGCTGCATCTTTAGATGGAAATAAAGATGATCAGTGTGCAGAGGGCTTTATTTAAAGGCATCCTGACAATTAAAGAAACTGATCGCAGTTTCTTTAATTGTCAAATAACTGATCGCAGTTATTTGATTTGGCTGAAATTTCACTGCAGTAACTTAAAATGGTACACGCCTGACAAAATCGGGGCATCCCCAAGACGGCGGGGTCCTGGGGGATTTTCTCCTCAAATGTGGACCAGGGCATCATTGAGCTCCTGGACAGTCTGAGGTGCAACCAGTGGTATCAGACGCACTGAAACAATGTCCCAGAGGTATTCTGTTGGATTTAGGTCAGGCAAACGTGAGAGCCAGTCGATGCTATCATTTCATAATCCAGGAACTGCCTGCAGATTTTCTCCATATGACGCTGGGCATTGTAGTGCACCACGAGGTATCCAGGACCCACTGCACCAGTACATTCCTCCATGGATATGCCTTCCCAGACCATCACTGACTCACCGTCAAACCGGACATGCTACATATTACAAGCAGCATTTATTCTTCACGGCTTCTCCAGACCCTTTTGCGTCTGTCACATGTGCTCAGGGTCAACCTGCTGTCATCTGTGAAAAGCACATGCTGCCACTAGTGAACCTGCCAATTCTGGCATTCTATGGCAAGTGCCAGTTGTGTGTGTGTGTGTGTGTGTGTAGGTGTGTGTGTGTGTGTGTGTGTGTGTGTGTGTGTGTGTGTGTGTGTGTGTGTGTGTGTGTAAAAAAGACACTTTTCCTTTTTCTTTTTTTTTAAACAAAGAAATCTCATTAAGTTTTCTTTGTGGAAACTGAAGATCCAAAGTGGTGACTTCATTGGCACTAAAAGTTGCATATAAAAAATTCAAATAAAAGCATCCAAGATTCTGAACAAGCAAGCCTCTATATCTCACCCATCAAATAAAATTGCCTCTTTCTGGCTGAGGCTCTGAACACCCCTCCTGTTATATTGTTCCCCAATATCCAGTTTCTAACAGGAAATATACCAAAGTAAGATGTTCTCTTAACACAGCTTTGAAAGCATGACGTTGGCAAGAAGGAAGGCATCAACTCATTGCCCAGCTGCTCTTGCAGGCGTAAGAGTTTCCATTTTTTATGTTTTCATTCATCATTCAAGAAACAAGCGAGCACAAGTCGATTGCAGCAAAGCCCTGGTGCTGATTTGGTTACTTCTGGTCGTCCTTTCTCTAATCACTCCCCCCCATTCTATGCCAGTCTCCCCACTCCCTTTCAAGGGAAGAATTCTCCCCTGTAATCCATCCCAGCTGTGGCAGATTGCACGGCCAATTAAAGAAAAAACGTTTGGCTTGCCCCAAACGAGTCAACCACATGTTGCAGCATGACCTCCCCTCCGCACCGCCTTCATCCCCGCTGGGACCTCACCTCTGCAGGGTTAGGGGTCACGGCGTTTGTCGTTTCTTCATCACTGGAGCGGGGAGGAAAACATAGAAGCTGCAGACAAACAGGACAATTAGCTCCAGCTCTAACTGAGTACCTCAAACCCAGGCAGCCTCCCGTGGGGTCAAGGAGGCAACGTCCAACAGACACGCCTACAATTGCTTCGGACTCTGCTGCTGTTACACGATTAAAGCGTCATTATCTCAGAAAGTATGGGACACAAAGGGGAGGAGGTGAGAAATGGAGGTCAGACCTTAGTGAGCAAGGGCGTTCGCCGGTGCCGATCGAATGAGGTTATAAATTTCTAATGATATCACACCAGAAGAGGGGGGGATGTCACTGAACTAAAACAACTACAGGTTAACAGATGGGGCCGTTTTTCAGTATTGTCCCTTCAGTGACTCAGATTTGTGTGTCTGTGCGTGTGTGTGCCCATGCCGGTGCCTGCATCCATGCATCAGTGTTTGTTTTTTCTCTTAAACCCCGTTGGTGCACAGCCCAGCATCAGGGGCATGAAATTGAAGCAGTGTGCTTTCTTCCCAAAACACACAGCATAAACAGGAAATCTAATCACTGCACCGCAGTAATGCAACACCCTGATATTGTAAACACACATAAGCTTACAGTACAAATACAGCAGAGCCGTGTATGGGGGATAAGGGGAACTGCCCACTATAGACTGGCCTCTGTAAGACACTAAAGCATTCCTGATCACTGAGGTCTGCACAGCATCACACAGCCTAGTAGAAACAGATGCGCTTGATGTTCCCATATTCTACACAATACATGCAAGGTTCTTAGTATGGGAAGCCATGAGCATTTGTGACCCTAACGACCTTGCATATGCAGTGAAGCATACAAGGGTTGCAATACAAAAGCATGTGGTTTAAGACAGTTAATGAAGGTAGAATGTATGAAAAAATACAGGCTGAGTGCTTTCGGCACTAAATTCCAGTTTGCATGAGGTAAGACTTAGCAGCATGCCAAATGATTAAAGACTGGATACTTAATAAAGCAGTGCATCAAAGGCAGACAGAGCGAGGCCTGCCGACTCATGTTTCATTTAAAATAGTGGATGCATCGAATGTTTGTGTAGGCAAATGCATGTCAAGTGTTTGTCTGTCTGCAGATGAATTTATGTGCGGGTCCAGCTTTCTTCTTTTCGAAGGAAATCAAAGTGTCTGACCTGAGTTTGGGAGAAAACTGGAGAAAGAAATAAGGGGACCAGTAGCAGAGTCACAGATGGACAGAACCACCCAAAAGAAAACAGACAGCGTTGCTTTCCCCATTACCGTCTCAGACTTTGATATGAAGCAGAGCGGGAGAGCGGTGGCTAGTATATCAAACCCAGATCTCTCCTTCCCCGCCTCGTTTTTGCAGTCATCTGTGTAATGGCAAGATCAGTGTGAATGAAGTCAGCCGGCTGTCTCCATTACGACTGTCCTTCTGTTAAATCTCGAACATAAACGAGGGCAGTTCGTCTGATTCTCCAGGGGAGCTGTTTAAACTGTAGGCCAACTGGTCTGACGAGCCTGATTCGTACAGCATGCGTACAGCATCATTTGAAAAATGTCCACTTTGTTTTTTGTATCTCTGCGTAAATGTCAGCACCCTTGCCGTTCCTTCTTTTGCTGTTTTTTTCTTTTCCCTCCCCGATCCCCGATTCCCCCACCCCCCCCCCCCCCCCCCCACCCCCACCCCCACGCAACTCTGAACCTGCTTTCAATTCCCCCAGTGCGTTGACAGACACACTCATCTGGGCGACCTTGCTTTCTTCCTGTGTTTCCAGGTTTGGAGGAGGTTGGGAATGGAGTGAGAGGTGAAAGGTTGGCCTTGTGCTGGATGCTGTCTTGGCCTCTGTCAACACAACCTCTGCTCTGTAATACCATTTCCCCTGGATCATGCCAAAAGAGGCGGGGGAAGCAGACAAGACAGTCAATTAGCTGCAGTGTTGTCAGCTGACACACTGCAGAGTGAACAGTTTACATCATGCCATACATACCAGATCTATATCATATCGTGGGGTTTAGTAGAAGGATTTTTGAGTAATTCTTTTATGATCGTTTGTATACATGTAATTCTAATGGGTGTTTTTATCGACATTCATAAGCTACCACGATAGTCACATAAGAGATGAATGTAGCCTTTTAAAGCCTAGCAGAACTATTTTCATCAGTGCTGCTCTTTTGAAACCTAATGGGACAATGTGCGAACAAGACTCCTCAATAACAAGGTAACCATGCCTTTACTGTTTATTTTACTTTAAATGGGAGCATAATGCAAAACGTGAATTTCATGCTGTTCTGAAGTAGACCTGATAATAATGATCAAGACTACATTCTACAAAAAGTAGGGCCATTTTCCTATTAACTTTTATATAATCGTTTCACAACCAGTCTCCCCCTGTTGGCTATTTGAAAGAATGAATTTGAAAGAAGTTTAAGGCACTTCAAATGTAGCTTCAGTTTTCAAGGGGTTGAAACACGTCTTATCATTTAATGGATCATAAGTCCATTTTGTGAACAATAAATTATACTGACAGATGAGTTACTAAGAGAACTGAGCCATCCTTCACATATTCTTTAATATGCAAATATTAAATACTGTAGTCTCATATCACAGGGATGGCTGTGGCTCAGGTGGTACAGCAGGTTAACAACTAATCAGAAGGTTGGAGGATTGCTCCCTGACTCCTCCAGTCCGTATGCCAAAGTATCTTCAGGCAGGCTACCGCACCTCGAGTTCCTCCTGATGGAGTTCGAGTGTGTGTACAAATGTTACATAAAAGCACTGCATGAGTGTGTGTGTGTGTGTGTGTGTGTGTGTGTGTGTGTGTGTGTGTGTGTGTGTGTGTGTGAGTGATTGGGTGAATGAGGCCTGCATTAGAAAGTGTTTTGAGTGCTCAACTGAGTAGAAAGGTGCTTTTCAAACATCCTTCCATTTATTACAAGGACACATTAGAATAAAAGAAAAAAAGATTACCTACTTTTCACTTAGTTCAAACATCCTCCATGTTTACCACTTTTCCAGATAAATGAAGAAATGTTTGTACATTTCAGTTCCATCATTGCACTTCTTCTCCAAAAAACACTCTGCCATTTCATTCCCCTTCATAGTTTTCTTTGAACATTTTCACAATAAAAGCATCCCAGCTTTTCACCGGTGGCTACTGATGTTGAAAGAAATACAGATTAATTAAGATTAAACAGATACATTATGCTATGTATGCATCATAAAGTATGCTTGTACAACGCTATTATTTCAGTCAGAGTTCATCATTCAGCATCTTGCTCGTATTATTTATTTTTCTTTGTTATTGCTTCAGAAGCTGTTATATAAGAATGTATTGTATCTCTGTTAGTTTGTTAGTCCAGTTCAAGCTTAAGGTAAAATAAATTCTACATAAAAAATTTGCTTATGAGGAACTTTAAGCTTCTTTGCAGCCTTTTCCCAGTAGTGTCAATAGTAGCAAATATAAACCTAAATAGATGTGCAGAAGCCAACTCTCTAAGCTATCTCCAAACATTTTGTAAATCTCACCTCGTGTTTGACCTTTCACTTCTAACCCGGGGTCATCTGTACGAGGAATCTAAGCTCTGTTTGGTCTTCCAAGTCCTTTCACATCACAGAGAGCTCAGGTAGGGTCAGGCTTTAACACATCCCGAGTGTGCACTCTGACCCCAGTGCTCAATTTCAGGCGTTTTATGATCTGTGCAATACACTGTGATCAATATCATTTAACTGGTTTTGTTAAGTAGCCTTCCTCTGCAAAGTCAAAGGTCACAGTGATTATGGGCATGCCATGAGTGACCCACTCAATCCCTTATATTTCTTTGTGACCCCACCCAACAAATATCCTGCAAGGTGCCAGGAGCTGCCTGTCAGTCTGATTGATTGTCTCTAACTACAGGCCAGTAGTTGGTGTCTGCGGTACCTCACAGCAAGCTATGTGAACATGTGTGTGTTTGAGTGTGTCAGTGGCCTTCATTAAGATTAGTCGCTGTCACATACCTACGAGAGACTCACCCTGCAATCCTTGGCCGTGTGAAGGACCATGCAAACCCAAATATTGGCTTGTCACATGTCCCCAGTGTGTACGAGAGCACATGTGGGCGGGTGGCTTGGTGTGATTTTGAGTGTCAGAGCATAAGACAAGGTCTCAGTAATAAGCGACAGAAGGGAATATATTTTCCTTTCCATTGCCAGGAGACTGGAAAAATCTGGGACGTAATAACTCTATCCGTGAAATGGGAGTTAAACCATAATAATCATTAAGGGGCGACCACACACGCACACACATGAATAGAGACACACCAGCTGCCCTATATTTCCCCTGTGAAAACACCTCTTCGGGACAGGTCATGCACATGAATGCACTCAGTACACAACACAAATACAAACATACATTAACAAAAAGCTTTTCCAGATTTCTCCTTTGGTCTCACACTTCTTTCCCGTCACCCATCACTGGATCTTTGAAAGATCAGCACCGAACACACAGTTGCAAAAAAGTGTTCATGTCTGTCTGTGTGATTGATGCAATCCAAGCTTCATGAAAACTGTAGTTCAACTAATGGCTACTTGATGCTAATCCCAAAAACTAATAGTGCAGGCTGTGCAAAGATGCCCCTGAGATAGTCCAACAGATAATAGCGGTTTGCAAGATCCTAGCAGGCAGGGCAGACATGGCAAGTGGCTTACAGAGTATACAGAAACATTTGTACTGAGTACCATCGGTTAGTCCAGAGGTCAAAATGGGATAGGCCCCCCAAGGTGGCTGAGAACGACCAAGTTAGGATCCTGTGGGACTTCCAGATACAGGTAGAGAAACTGGTGATGGCTAACTAACCAACAAACCCCCTAGCTACCATGCAAGCTAACAACAAACAAACAAACAAACAGGGGGCCACTGTGGTCATGTATGTGGTGTACACCCACAAGCTCTACATGTCTGCAATAAAAATTAATGTAAAGCATGTTTTTGATCGTACTGAAATTCTGGATACAAGTAAATAGTCAACCTTTATATACAACATCTACAGTGAAAAGTGAGTGTAATGCTCTAGTGTGGGGGTAAAAGAGCACACGAGGCAAAGAGCAGAAATAAATAAAAAGACTGCTGAACACTTTATTGCAACACACTGTGAATATTATTTACAGTCAGCAAGGCTGGACTTCAGTGTTAACCAAAGGCCACAATAATAAACAAAACCAATGTATCCTCCCAACAAGAAATCTGCCTAACTCCCTAAGAGAACAACAGAACCAAAAGACAAGACATTAGCTAACCCCGACTCCCTGTGCTGGACAAAAAAGCAGACGAAACAATGCTGCTGTTTCATGCTATACACAGGAAACAGAGACAAAACAGAGTCAGAGAAAACATCAAGAGTAGCACACGTCCACCTTAAAGGCCAGTCCTTGAAAATAAACCGGTTCGTGGCGTAAAAAAGGTTGGGGATCGCTGACCTAATACTGTAGGTTCATTTCAGGTTGTAAACAGAAGATTCGTCCACAAAGATCCCAAATGTCACAGGCGCTGGTGAGAAGGACACCTGGTACATGCAGGGAACCTGGAGCACATGAAGAGAGCTGGATTGACACTGATGCTCACAAACAAGCACTACAGCAACTTTAAAGCAACTTGATTGTGTGTACCTGTAGAAATGATGGAAGGACCTAACAGACAGCGGACAGATGAGCCAGTGTAGCTACATGATCATGTAGCTAATGATCACATAACGAATGTCAGGTGTGGAAGCCAGGGATCGGAAATCACAGCCACAGGGGAAAAAAATCCTCCACAAACAGGAACAGGGACAGGAACTGGGGAAAGATGGGGATCATATTGTGCGTGTGTGTTTTAATCTGATTGACTTTGACAAGAAGTGGTTTGAATATCACAGATATTTGACTGCTTTTCATGTGTGCTCAGTGCGTATCATCATTTCATAATCTAATAATGTATTCATATTCATTTTACGGTGTGGTTGGCTGTTCGTGCTCGTGCTCTTCTTTGTGTTTGGACGCTGAAGTGGTCCTTGTGGTCTGGTCCTCCATTTTGAGAGCGGAGCACTGATGACTGCGGAGCCACCAGCCTGACAGCTCTGGGAAACATGCAGCCCCGGCCGCCCCCGCCTCTCACACACACACTCCACCTCTATCAGCATATTTGCTTTGTCTTTCTTCTTGTCTGGATTGTTTCTGTTCATACCTGATGTCTGTTTTATTCCTCCCGCTCTTATCTGCAGCCACGTGAGCCGGTGTTCCCCAGGGTGAATCCACAAGGGTTTGATAGCTAGAGATGTCAGTCTGTCTGCCCGTCTTTCCTTCCATCTCTTTTCAGGCTCTTGTTTCATCGCAGCTGTCCACTTTTCGCCCCCTCATTCTCTCCGTGCTCCCGCCTGCTTGTCTCTCTGTCATTTTAACCTTCACTCTCTGTCTGTCTGTGCCTGTCAGTCTTTCCCCTCCTCTCTACTTTTTTGCTTTCATCACAGCTCTGTTTTCTCTGCTGAGGTGAGTGCTGATAGCTCCCATATATTTTTTCCCACAGCCCTTCTTTCTCTCCCTCCTCTCATCCTCCCTGCCCCACATCTCCCTGTCCCCTATTTCCACGCCTGGTCCAAATCAGACAACACATCATCTGCCCCCCCTCCCATCCGCAAAAAAAAAAAGTGGTTTCCACAAGGACACAGCACAAAGCCAAACTATTTTTTTTTTCCTTTTTAGACCACAGTGCTGTCACCATGCTGCTGACATTATCTCGGGCCATTTTCAGGTCAGTCAGGGGTGACACACTTCATTCTTACCATACCACTGATAGCTTGGGAATAAGGCTTAGCAATATGAATGATGACACATACCATGAGATGATAGAAAGGACTCTATTACTATGCTACCGCCAACCATTTAATATATATGAATATAATGGGCTCTGATTGCAAGCAATGATGTCAATCATTTAAAAGACATATGTAAGGTTAATCTGTCAGGTATTTAAAATGGAGCCATTATACTAATCTCAAGTTCCAAAGTTATATTATCAGACTCAGTTTAATTAAATTGAGTTCAATTTTATTTGTATGGCACCAACTTACAACACTTGCACCAAGGCGCTTTATATTTTAAGGTAAAGACTGCCAAGTATTTAGGAACAGCGGTAAGGAAAAACTCTCTTAACAGGAAGAAACCTCCAGCAGAATCAGGCCCAGGCTCTGCTGACACTGTTTGGGGGTGAATTAAGGAAGGCATGACAAAACACAAATAGTGTAAGAAAGCCCATGAATCACAATAACTCGTGATTAAAGGCAGAGTGGTGTATGAACAAAAAAGGGTGATCTTCAAACTAACTCTTTTTTTTAACTCATAATCCACTTGCCTTTCTGAAACAAGCTATTTTAGCTCCCTTCCCCGTCCCTCTAACCAAACCTTTATCTGATTGGAAGCCCCTCCACAATGTTATTCAGAAGGTGGGAGGGGCTTCTGCTCTGACAGCCAGAGCTGGATGCCTGAAACTTAGTAGGATAGCTTTTTGCCCACCAGGATTAGATACACAGAAGCTGTCTCATTAAAAAAAAAACCAAAAAAACCCTTTAGCCATGTTTAAGTTTCTTCTCAGTTGCTTTGGCAAGTTTCTTGTAACATTTTTGAAGTTTTCAGCGCTGATGAGATGATGAAAAGAGCTTATACAAGCAGCAAGATGTGACAGATCTCTTTTCTACATCTTCCTTGTAATTGTCTCCTTGCTTCACTGCCACATATCCTTACTCCACTCCCTCCTCCACAGGCAGGCTGTTTCCTTTATAAAATCTGAGCAGTCTCAACCTCTAAAATATGCTTCATCTCATTTTGACAATTAGATGAACTATTCTGCATGTAATTTCTGACACAATGATCATCATCTACTTTGCTCACAGACACATCCAAAGATTGTTTTTTCCCAAACTGTAGACAATTGTACTTAATTATTCACCCAAATCTCCTCAATCCTTCGCAAATGCTAACCACAACAAATGCTCTGAGAAGAAGATTTTAGAGGATTTCAAATAGTGTTTTGAAAACCTAACCTGTCATTTGAGAACTGAGCGAAAGAAACTTTGGGGGGAAAAAACTAATGTAAGAATATAGCTATAACAACAAAAAGAGTAGAAAAAAACTTCTTTATCTCTCCAAAATAATCCAAAAATATACATCACCAGTTGGTAATTTTATCTTTAAGGCGCTGCAAACCCTGTTCACAGAGCACTTCATCTATCACCCTCACACAGCAGTTACCTGCCCATAGGACACTCTGATGTGATGGAGCTGTTTTTCAAGCATTTAATTCCTACTACATGATGCCCAAAAAGGTATTCTCCAAATATTTTAAGGCTGGAATTTACTCACGAATAATCAATTTTATAGGGAAAATATGGAAGATAGAAATACAGCTGCCACAGCACAGCAATGCAAATTTAAAAAAAAACAGTTACAAATCATTTAAATCAGGCTCATAATGAAATATTCAAAGGTAAAGATAAATAATAAATAAATTAACATAAAGAATGTTATTTGGATTATAAAATTCTTAACTATTTTACCCTTTAACGGTGTAGCACATAGCAGTAAATGGTCATTTTGGCATAACTTGTGTGCCAATTTGGTTTATGCCTGGCCTGTGGTGCTTTTTCAAATTCTTCATTCTGTGTGTGTAGTGGTGACTCCAAGAGAATTCCATCGCATACAGAAATTTTGTTGACTTCAGTACAGGCGATGCACGTTGACATGAAAGAAACACAAATGGAGAACGTAGCATTACATTTTCTGGGGGATCATGAAGAGAACAAAATGCATACGAAACTCAAAAGACCTGCATTTTTTTTTGCAGATGTTAATATTCGCTGTATGAGGGAGGATGTTCAAGTTTTGATCTACCCATTATAGAGGAGATTGGGTACATACAGACATCTATACATACATTTACTATGATTATGTACTAAGATTCTGGTTGTACTAAATAATAATAGATCATAATTTTTTTATGAATAGTTTGAATAGTCGTAATCATAAAACAAATGCCGAAATAACAAAAACAAGACGGTGAATGTTTGCTTTTTTCTTTTTAAGCATTCTTGCTATGTGTGCATGAACCTTTAAGAACATACGCAGAATGAGATTTTCTAAATATTCTGCTTGATGGGATTTGATGAAGAATGCAAACAGAGTGTAACACACAATTTAAGCCAATAGCACTAATGTCAGTTAAACAAACAGTAAGTTCATTGCACAGCATGTAATCTATTTACTCGTATTTATACTAACGCTGCCACGCCAAGTATCAAGCAATTTATGTAAACTCTGCATATAGCTGTTTCCAAGAACATCAAATAAAATGTGAAATTTGATCAGTGAAGAAGTCTTATGCAGCAGTGTTGTCCTCTGTAAAAAACCCAACAGCGTCACCAGTGGAAAGTTGAGATGTATTCAGAATCCATCATCATTCTCCGGCAAGCATTTTTTATTCTCCTGCCTGCACGGCCGCGGTCTTGTTCTTCAAGTTCCCAGGAGTTCTTTCAACAGGGCGTCCGAACTGGAGAGAACATACATTCCCTGTGTGCCCGTCTATGTCTGCAGCAGCCAGAGCTAGAGTTACACTCTTCTCTCCAAACTACAGCCAGGAAAAACAAATGACATCCTTTTTAAAGTTTGGAATCCAAGGCGAAAAAAAAAAAAAAGGGATAAAGAAAAAATCTCTCGAAATTCGCCCCAAGTTTGGATCGTAATAGATCCATCAACGTCAGTCTCCTAGTTTGAGCCAATTGTTCATTTGATGGTTTCCATGTGAGTGGGTGTCCTCTTATAATATAATGGGAACTGCAATCAGGATCAGTGTGTGAACGGTGGCTGATATCTTGCCATATTGGAGCAGATGCTTGGAGGCGCTGGCATGCACAGACACATGCATAATGAAAACCTGTGAATACATGCATTCGTGTACACTTTCAGACAATAGTTCCACACACAGAGTGCACGATCTGCGCTGCTGTTACTGTCATTCTTCATCTCGTATCACTGGTGTGCCAACAGCCTTCGGGACAGGGATGGGTCTAGAGACAGTGCTTGTATGGTGAGCTAAAATGGTCCCGTCGTTCCTAATCCCAACTTCGATCCATCCAGCTCTGTTGCTCCCGTCACCAAGAGAAACTGAGAAGGGAGGGCTGCGATGAAGTTGGCAGGCGAACTGAATAATTTTGAAAACGTCACACGGAGCAGAAACCCTTCCAGAAATAGAGTCCTTAACAGTGTAACGCTAAAGAATCAAACCATAAGTACAGAGCTATTGGATTGGACGCATAATGAAAAGTAATACAGCGCCGGAGTGGAAAGCTCGAATCCTAGAGGATTTTTAAATTGTGGCAATAGTGAAAGAACTAAGCTGTAACCATACAAACTGTACCAATAAAGGCTCAGCTGTGTATTATAAAGAAACAAAAGTGCAGTCACTCAAACAAGCAGGCGATTGTTGTAGCCCCAGATTTAATATGAATATGAAGACATTGAATAACAAATCGAAAAGACTGGTTTTCAGTGGTGAAGTGTGGGTGAAAAAAATGCACATCTGTCTTTAACTTTTTAATGTGATTTTACTTCTGTTTTAACGTTTGGTCCCTCTGTCGTGGTTATGGAAAATCTGGACCAAAATGCAGACTCCAGGATAGGATTTAATAAACAAAAAACATCTTTATTATGTGAGGCAGCAAATCCAGACAGCTGAAAGAAGCAGGGCTCAAAAGTAACGTAATCCATGCAGGCAAATACACAAGGCAAACACAGACAAACAGTACGACACAACACAGAGCTAAGGAAAACTGAGAAATTAACTACACACAAGGTAATCAGGGAACGAGACACAGCTGGGGAAAACAAGGCTCAGGTAAACACAATCATTTACGAGCCAAAACTGAACACAACACACGCACAAGAGACTATCAAAATAAATCAGGAAACTAACACAGAGACAAAGACTAAGACACATGAGCTTGATACGCCAAAGTAAACACAAAGACAAAACTAACTAAACACGAGAGATATCACAGAAACACAAGCTAGGCATGGGGAACATAAGAGGACAGGAAATCAAAATATAACGGAATGTCAAATGGAAAATATCAAACAGGAAACTGGACCTGGGTACAAATCCTGGCCAGGATCATGACACCTTCCTGTTTTCATACAGGACTTTCCTGAGCCACATCAATTTTGTCCTATTTTAAGAGAATATTATATTCTTAAAATAGGACAAAATTGAGGCGGAAAAACAGCATATGCTTTATGAGACCCGTAGCTGACAGGTGACAATGGGTCCTGTTCCCTCTTCTCCTGTCATCCTTCAGCTAATAAATATCTAAAATGCTCCTGGAATATAAAAGCACAGCAGCACAATTCACTGCCCAGACCAGCACAAGCACCTGTTGAAATAATGATTACAAAGGACGTTTTAAGAAAGAGCTCACACTGCATAAGAATTTTATACTCTGTTTATATACAGCTCATCAGAGAGTACTTAGATTTGAAAAGTGAAATCTCAGCAGAAGATTGGAAATTTGCTTGTGCAGTAACACATATGCAGACTGTGACTACACACCTCAGACCAACACCTTATAATTGCTTAATGTGAACATATGCAACTGCTGCCAAGTCAAACTGATATAATAAAAAGGTGCCAGACATGCCCTAAATCCACAGTGTTTGGCAGTGCTAAGAGATTTTTTTTTAATGGTAAACGGTCAGAGTGACATTTCACAAAATTATCTCAAAAGACTATTTTGGATATAACAGAACATCAATTTGAATCTTGTTTTCCCGAAAGCTTAGAAGCTAGATTTTGGAGGGACAAAATTAAGCGATTAACTGATCATTTGCCATGACTTTTTAAAACCTGATGTCTGCTTTTTGAATTATTGTGGTTTAGTAATGATTCTAATAGATAAAAACTCACTTGTGGCATTTTCATAAATGATTAACTCTTACTAAAAACTCCACTAGGTTTACAAGAAACAACCGATTGATCATAATCCACACAACACCACCACCACAGGCTAAAAGATGGGAAAGTTGCCAAGGTAATGAAAGGGGTATACTAGAAAGCCAGGCTTTCTTTGTGTTAACTGGTTCAATAAAACCTAAAATCCTAGTTGGAGATAACAGGTGTTGAAACAGTGGTCATCAATAGGGGTGGGTTTTGATTATCCATTTATCGATTAAAATCGATTCCAGCTTGGAAAACATGATATTGATTCATTAAAATCCTGAATCGATTTTTTTTAATATTAATTTATTTTGCCCGAAACACCAGAATCTCAGGTTAAACCTCACAAAATTTCAACAACCACCAAACAGCTAAACAGTAAATGAGAGCAGGTACACGGCTTCTGCACAGACACAAAAGCAAAGCAACGCCGACGGATCAGAATCAGCGAGATGTCGCCTTTCTCACCCGACGACACGAACACAGTCGGGGCTGAAAGCCGACAGCTCGCTGATTCTGATGTTTCGACGGGTCCGTTCTTTGTGTTTATGTCCTTTTTGCGCTGGATTCTGAAGCTGCAGGTTTTATCTCTCTCCCAACCAATATTGGCTAAATATTGACAGCAAAAGAAGATCCAAACTTCGCTTCACATAAACATTTTCATGAATTTCCTCTTACTTTCGGTGTTTTGCTTCCACCACGATAAAATCAAACTTCATACACAGCTCTCTCTCTCTCTCTTTCTGTGTACTTCAAGAACAGTTTCCCATCTAAAAATCTGTTTTCTGCATTATTCGCTTGCTTATTACGCACAAGTCTACCATTGTTTACAGCGCTGTCGTGTTTTTCCTTTTAGAAAGCCTCATTTCTGCTGTTCGATAGGCTACTGAACAAATTTAAACTTTTTAAAATTATGCAAAATTGCAAAACGCTTAGCTGTGTCTCTAATAAAACCTCTGTAACTTTGCTCTGCTTCAGCAGCATCAGGTAATGTTCATATGCTGATTAATGGTTTTCTTTCGTTTTTGATCTACTGCAGAATATTTTTTATAAAATCCCAGGCCAGGAAAGTTCATGTTTTATGTTTTTCTGTGTTTTATCCTCAGTTATCCTCAGTTACTTTGACACAAAGGCATCTGCTGTGATGCTTACACCTTTGATAAAGTCTGGCAAGTGTCAGCTTTCTTGTTATAGATATAAAAATATGGAAATGTACTGATGCATGATCTGAATTATAATATTTCTGACTGTCTGAGGCAAAATTTCCCCGATTCAAATCGGATCGAATCGATTCGGGACCTTGTGAATCGGAATTGAATCGATTCTAGAAATCAGTGACGATACCCAGCCCTAGTCATCAACTTCATCAACACATGTTCACGTTTCCTGTTTTATTACGGTAGCCTCGGTGTGTGTGTATTTTGTCCTGTTCCACTTCCTGTGTGTGATTAGTTAGATTAAGTTCAGTTGTGTACTCACTGGTCTCCTATCATCATCATTAGCCTGGCATTTAAGCTATCAGTTTCCCTCAGTTCCTTGTCTTATCATTGTTAATCCCACATGTGTTTCCAGTTCAGTTAGCCAGCGATTCAGTCAGTCAGTTACTCAGTCAGCCAGTCAGTCAATCTCTCATGTTCCGTTCATCCTTCCCATATAATAAACACCGTTCACATCCTTCATCAGTCTGCAGGTCCTGTGTTTGGGTCCACTTCCTTCTTTCCACACAGCGATCGCCCTGACAGCTGGCCTTTCTGCTTTCTGCAAAACGATCCCTATGAGTGACATCTACTCCAGAGTTGTTATCAGATGCTGATAAAAAAAAAAATTGTGATTCAAAATCTAATCACTGCTGCAAATAATCCAAGAGACTAATGCTGCAGAAAATTTTTAATCTTGGATTCATCACAGGTAAGTATTACTTCTCAGTTGCAGTGAATAGATAGAAGAAAATAACCTGTAGAAAACTAAACAGAAGAAAGAAGAAGAGAAGATTTTCTCCATTTAAAGCAATGCATTATCGGGGATTGTAACATCTAGTCCTTTTACTGAATCAGTTACACGACAGAACACTCTTTATTAAATCTATTTTTGATATTGTTTTAATCTAAAGTACAAGTTTATCACATTAGTCCCAGGGTGTTCTTTGAGTACACCGTATAAAGGAACAATTGAGTCTGAAGTCACATTGACCCGCAGCTTTCATACATAGATCTGCCGACTCCCTCTTGCACACCACTAAATCTGGGCCATAATCACACCCTAATTCACACACTCATAAATCTTCTCCCCCAGGCTCTGATGTCAACTCTATCCCCCAAACACACACATAAGGTTCATCACACACTACTGCAGGAGGATATTTTTAACAATTCATTTCAATGCCTTTGCAGTGCCAAAGTTTGGAGCCTTTGAAGTCTGAGTGGAAGTCCAAGAGTGCACTAGTTTAATTTCACTATACTATAATGGCTTCCAAGGTTCACAAGGACTTTAAAAAGCATTCAGACAGCTATAAAATTAAGCACTGCAAAAAACACAACAAAAAAGGGGGTGTCAAATAAAAAGGAAAACAAGATCAGGGTTTTCTACATGTGAAGTTAAAAAGGAAGGTTTAAGGGCAGGTTGTAGGATAGCATTTCAAAACATTTATCAAATCTGTAGCAGGATATATATTCATCTGTTTACCGTTCCTCAGAGGATAAAAAAAAAGCTTGGTACAGTTTGTGAAATGAAGAACAGATCCAAGACAAAGACAAACTGGCAGGGAATTTCAACTTTGGGGATATAAAATTCTGGCATGCATTGCACTTAAATTGCTTTGAAACAATATCCAATCACCCCCTCTCTCTTTCTCCTTTGGCTTTGAAAAATGAAAGGTCAAGGGAACAGGATATGAAATATAGGAAGGCATGTGACGGATGTATATTGAGATGAATACAGAAACAAAAAAGTAGAGCATGAAGGTAAAGGAAAAGAAAGAGTCATCTCTGGATAGTAATCTGATAAAATTATTTGTTTCTCTTAAAATCAGATTCATCACCAGATGAAATTTCAAAATTAAGATACAATTTGCAAAACAATTTCTGATAGTTGGATACAATTTCATGATAATTCTCAACTCACACATACAGTTGTATCTATATCTATTTATACACACATGAAAAAAATGGACTAAAATGAAAACGATAATGAAATATTGCAGAGAAAAAACAGTAGAGATGAAAGTGAAAACCGAGTAAAATACGAAAATATAACAAATATTGTTTGTTATAAAAATTTGATTTGCATAATTTTAAATTTTGTTGCTCTGTGTTCATGACGAGGAAACTAAAGCTATTATTTTGCAACATCAACAGTTTGCACTATTTCTCAATCAGTCACGGCAGATGGCTGAGCCTGGTTCTGCTGAAGATTTCTTCCTGTTAAACAGAAGTTTTTCTTTCCCGTTGTCACCAAGTGCATACTCACATGGGTGTGTCTGATTGTTGGGGTCTTCTCTGTAGCATTGCAGGGTCTTTACCTTACAATAGAAAGTATCTTGAGACAACTGCTGTTGTGAATTGGCGCGATATAAATAAAACTTGAAAAATAGAACTTTTTATTACCAGATTCTCTGCTGTATTGTTCTGTTTCTAGGTTTCTGATTGACCAGCATTTCTATATAGTTATGGTTATGTTGTTTTTGCATGCACTTGAGAGGACTTACCACAGTTTTTTGCATTTTCATGTAGACAGACAGCTCATGTGGACAGGATTTCACACAGAAAATTGAGAAATCCCTGTTTAATGCTTTGATATGAGACACTTAACCTTTTCAGGGATGTACATCTAGAAAAAATATAACATAAAATAGGTTAAAAAAAAAGTAACAATGTAAAAGTTATTGGATGGGAGGAGCCTTTGTCACAAATGCAAAAAATGTGAAAATATTTTAAGGTAAGTAATGAAATATTAGAATATTTTACAGAATACACATAGAATACATCGTAATCCGCATGTACCCACTGATAAATACAAGGGCATAGTGGTCAACCTTTCCTAATAATCATACAGGATAGAGGGCTGGCTTTGCTGCTACGTGTTGGTCTTTGGGCATGACAATGATGTCTGTTTAGGGTTCCTTGAAGTACCATTTAGCACATTACTAAGCTAAGGTTAACTTAATTAGCTAGTAGGCCACAGAAATAACAACTAATTAGCTAGTTCATTAGCTAGCTAATAGATGAGCAAACCATTGGTCTAAAACACAATCTTTCAAAAGTCTTTTAAAATTTCAAGCTATAAACCAGATGCAATTAATATGTGTCCCATGCGACAATACCTGGCAGCATCTAGATTTGTCGGATCAGCATCATTTTTCAGAAGAGGAAAATGTATTATGAAACACATAAAGCTGGGAAATGATTGATACAGAGCAGGATCATTGGTGAAAATATGCTGGGTGCAAAACACCATCCATCATGGCTGTATAATAAAATGTTACCAAATGCAGAAGAGGAATGAGTATCATCTGTGAGTGATAGAAGAGGAGAAAACAAGACGGAATGAAATCTAAGAAAAGAGGGTGTTCCTCCTCCTCCTCCCATCGGTCTCCAGCACATTAATTGAGTTTGGATGGATTGGAGATCGATGGCAGAGAGGCCCCTCGATTGCTCAGCGGTAAGAGGGATTAAAATTTGAAATCAATTAGTTTTGTGTCTGCAAACCCTTACCTCTGCGGGAAGGGAAAATCAATTAAGGAAATTAAAAGTTGAAGCAGCGACAAGAAAGTCATTTTCAACGAGCTCTTCTGCTTCTCCTTTCATCTCGGCCAGAGTTCAGTTGCTGAGGACCACTGAGGATCAGATGGGGCCTTTATCTTGCTTACTTAGAAGAGGTTCGCCCGTGGAGATTTTTCGGGGAAGGTATCCGACCTTTGAACTTTAAGCCTCCATGGTAACGGACTCCCAGACGCACCTGAGTCACTGTGCTACTTAGAACACAGCCAAAAGTGTACATGTGCTGAAATAGAAATGCAGCCGCAGTTATACTGTAAATCCACAATATCAAAAATGTTTGTTTAATGTACATCAAGTACAGCCGTGTTAAACCACAGCAAAAATGACAGGCAAAGCAAAAAACAAATCGAACCAAAACGGCTGGTTGTTGTGTTTACACATCAAACTTTGAGCTCTTAAAGCTTTAAAGCCACAAATCCTCTCATGTAGTATAGAAATGTGTATACTTACTATCTCACAGGGCACTCACACAAATGTTTGTTGTCAAAAATCGCTGCTGCATCTCCTCAATAGCTCCTATTAGCGAAGGAGAGCCGTAGACGCATAGCGATAAAAGTGCAGATAAATGCCGGGTACAGAGATAGCGGGGTTAGAGGTAAGGAGACAGAGTGTCTCTTTGAAGATGACAGTCAGTTCTGCCTGGGAACAGAGCACGCACCTCAGTCGGTCGATAGCCATCCTAGGCCTCTCTGTAGCAAATCAGCTCCAGGGGTCAGAGGTCAGCCAGTAGCCAAAAAAAGCAACAGGAGTAGATGCATGGGGTGGAGGTGAAAGATGGTGCTATGGGATAGCTGAGGTTAGTGTGCAGTTGGGCTAGCATAAGCAGAAATAAGCAACTCCTTATAAGGTAAATGCTGTTATAAATGAAGGTGATATGAGTTTAATGTGTTGTATATAACCTTGCAAACAAATGACTAAATTGGTGTATTTGCATCACACTGCTTGGTCTCTATCTACAAAATACCTCTTAAAACACTATCCAGTCCTTTATGGCGTTATTTTTGTGCCACTATTCTGAGCGCACGTAAAAAAAATTGCTGGTGCAAGTGCTGCATGTGGAGGAGACATTTATTGTGAGCGAAGAAAAGCTAAATTTGAGTGAACAAAATTCATTGCTGCGTGCAAAAAATGTATTTCAGTGTTTGCTATTATCCACACACACACAATAGCAGCCCCTCTCGCTCAGTTTTTTTCAGAGCACTTATGCAAATATGTGATGTCTTGATAAATCGAGCAGATATTTGAAGTTTACACAGCACCATTCTCGCATGAAAATATCTTTAAAGTTTATTTTGTGACCAAGAAAGAGTAATATTTCAAACTCCGCCACTCTGTGTTCCTCCGCCACTGCCTCGTTTGAGTTTTGGACGAAATGGATTCTGGGATATTGCATTTTGTTATTTCGAGCTGATTGGAGACCAAAACAGCCAATCAGATTTTTTTGCATCCAAGTCTGTGATTGGCTGGTTTTGTGGCACAAATATAACGGTGTACAGAAAGACTTGAGCGCGCACGGGCAGAAATGTTGAGAGCGCAAGCAAAGTCTTATTCCTCCACAAACACCACAGGAAATCATTCCTACTGTGGACATCAAACTTTAAAACTCTTCCCTATGACACCAGGAATATTTTCATCTGCTGTGTCTTGCACATATTGTACAATATTGTATTACTATTTAACTTTGTAGAATTTATATTTAACATATGTTTACATAAAGGGTCAGATTACTGCACCTGTACTGTAGAGTTTAAAGTACCATCTGTATTCACAAAGGAAGGCCAGTGACAAACTTTCATCAAAAATATTTACAACTGACCTGGACGCATATACATACATGCAATGTAAAATAATAATGAAATAATGTGTTAAGAACAATCTAGATTTTCTGTAGACTGATATATAAATTACAGAGGTGTTCTGTTTTCAGAGTCTTACTGATGGTGACATCAGGTGGAGGAGCTGCTCCATTTATTAATTTATTTTTGAGTAAATTATGCTAAAAAAGACAAAAAGAGAACAAGTCAGAGGAAAAAGAAAAAGGATGTACAATACAAATGTAATACAGTGCAACAAAACACATTCACTGAAACTACAACTAGGTCATTATTTTTGGAACTGAATTTGTAGATTTTCTGATTTATTTGACTTCTTTTCAGGTGGAAAACTGGTCATGAACAAGTTAGCTTAGCACAGGGACTGATAGTGCTGTGCCACGATGGCAATTCTGTTATTGAGCTGATACTAAGGAAATCGAGGCCCAGTATTGCAGATTCCAATACCAGTACTTTTAACGAAGTAAAGGCAGCTTATGTGGGGGAGATCAGTGTGCATGTTTGAAGTACTGAACTTAGAAGATAGAAACAAAGTATCAATCCACTCACCTTAGTATTGAGTGGATACCAATATCGCATGGTATCAATGCAATCGATATTTGGGTGGATCTGCCCGCCTGTACGGGGTGATCAGACCTGTACACATCTGTATGCCTGCCTTACACGGAGAATTTACATCACAGTGCACCAACTACACATGTACCCAAGCTGGCGGACTTCAAGTGGACATTGAAGAAATAAAACTGGTCAGCCGCCAGATCTCCAGCTGTCTGTGTCCAAGTCGACAACAGGGTATAAACTAGGGTTAAGTGTTATCCTAGCCTGCTTGCTAATGTTAACCACTACTGCTATTCAGTAAGTGATTTAAAAAAAATCACAAGATCCTGATATCCATTTTTATTTTAAAAAATACGGGTTGTACAAGCACCAAGGATTTAGAGAAGGAACCTTCTGTGTATTTATCTACAAAGTAACAGAATGATAAACTTAGCCTGCTGTAGTCCCCCGACCCCCCCCCCCCCCCCCCCCCCCCCGCCCAACCCCAGTAAGGAAAGAAAAACAAGCACTTTTTTTTTTTTTTTACAAGATTGCTCAATGGGTGGGGCAATAATTGAAACCACATCAGTTAGGAAATGACAAATAGTTCCCTTAACAGCAATTAGTGATCACTCTCACTCTGTGTCTGGTAACATTTACAGGATTGATGGATACTAATGTTCTCAAAGTGCAGTTTTTTTTTTCATCGCTTTAAGCTGAACAATGCTACAGTTTTCCTACATTATGTTCCTTTTGTCTTCCTCCGATTATAATTGCCCTGCACTCACAATGAGCTTTTAATGCCTTATGAGCACTTCGAGATTTGAACTTATAGGAGAGCGCGCACACTGGCTTCGCACACTCAATGAATAAAGGAGCTCTTCTCCCAGCGAAACAGAGAGAGAGGGAAGAAAAAGCTCCTCCACTCTGTGTCCCTACAAAACAGGCTTTGATATTGGTGAAGTTCCCTCCGAGCTCAGTTGGAAGTAATCTATTCTATACATATAAAGACACAGAGCCATTTCCCTGCCCCGCACTCCAGACTGCAGTGGAGGGCCTTTCGAGAGAAGCAATGGAGGGTGTGATGGAATGAAAGAGGGGCACGAGGTAAAAGGATACGAGGAGAGAAAGGGAGCTAGGCGAGAGGAGATGGGATGAGAGAGGTAGCAAGGGAGCAGGATGGAGGAGGAGGGGTGAGAGTGGGGGGTAGAATGAAGCGGAGTCTGCGAAGAAAAATCTTCTTATCCCAAAGTATCTGCACCTGAGAGCAATTTGTCCCCAATTTTGGGAGCTTAATCATAGTATTGAAGTGTGTGTGCACACTGATACTGACACACACTGCAGAAGCAGCAGCATTTGCAGGGTCTGGAGGGAGTTAGACACGCGGATGATGTCTTCTGGGAAAGCTGCAGGGGTCTTTGAAGAGATACCCAGCTCTCCACCACTCTGCACGCTAGACAGTGGGGGCCCTCTCATTTCTAGTACACCAAGCATGTGTGTGTATGGGTCTGTGTGTGTGTGTGAACCATGCTCCTCTATCTTCCTTTTTTCCCTTCTGTAACACTCCACAGGCTCTCTTTATAGTGCAGACATTAAGGCCCCCCCCCCCCCACCCCCCTTCACTTTTCCTTCATTCTGTTTTTCTGATGAGGAAGCTTCGGTGGAGCTCTTGTGACTGAGGCTGGTATGGAAAGTAAGAAAGAAAGAAAGAATTACAGTCCCTAACTTCTGCCTGTCGTTCCTATCTGTGTGTCGGAAACAAGGCATTAGCCTCTGGATTGCAGCCAGCGCTGGTGCTTTATGATTGGGCTATAATAAAAAAAAAACTGCCCTCAGATCAGATGAGACGATAGAATGAACATTAGAGATGAAGGAAGAGGAGGAGGAGGAGGCACTTTGAGGGTGAGGAGCAGGGGGAGGAGGAGGGAGCTTTGCGGTTAGGAGAGTTTGCTTAAAGCGCTGAGCTGTTATTGCAACGGGCGGCTCAGGAATGCGGCCGCTGACTGCTGCGACCAAAGAGCGAGGAGCAGGGAGAGAGGAAAAGAAAGAGAGAGAGAGATCGGTAAACCAGAGTGTGACCAGGATAACCACATTATGTCATCTGAGCTCTGTGATCCACTAATAACCAAATCGTATTGAAGAAAAACAGTCTGGTTTCAATTAAGGCTCCGCAAACGCCATTTAACTCTTAGATATAGGGTGCATATCTGGGAACGCTAACTAGGACTAACAGTCGAAGCATGTGGACGTTAAAAAGTCAGACGGGCTAACGCTTAATCCAGAAATGAAGACAAATGAGGGCACATGTCCCAAAAGAAAAAAAGAAAGAAATGCAAGATCCCTAATAATGCTATATAGGGTGTAACTACCCTGCTGCAAAAGAGTTTAAATGTTACCAGTTTTGTGCAAAGGGGATACAATTAAGGCGTCTTAAATTGGGAACTTTGAAACTAAAAGCATAGAGCCTGGAAAGCATGTGTTTGATAAAATATGCTGGACAAGAAAAAAGCCGCTGAAAAATGAGATGTTCACATGTTGTTCAAAGCATCTTGAGTGCTCCGCTAGAGCATGAGTCAATTTATCGTCTACACAGGCACAGTCAGCGCTATGGTCATTTAATGAGTGCATTACTTTTGAGCCTCTGAAAATGTTGGACTATCACTTCATAGACTGACTGTCTGAATTATAATCCAGTGCGGTGGTGTACAGAGGCAAAAATACAAACACAACATCTCAAACTATGGAAACAAAATGCTAAACCAGGTCAATCCTGTCTTACCTTTGGATTTTAAAAAAAGCTTTATGGTGGGAAGCTTCAAAGGTTTCTCAGTGTTGTTGGGTATATAGTTGTGTTTTTATGCTAGATACATATTCAACAACATTATATTGGACATGAAGATATGTGAGATACAACCTCTGGAACTTCTGAGAGGGCAGATGGCGGTCATTGCAAAACATTGCGTCAGGCTAAATCCAATTAATGTTGCACGCCTGTTTAGAAGAGCCTGGAAAGCAAAGATACTGTGGAACTACCTCCCTATAGACATGTCAATGTTGATCATTTGATTAGGTACTTTTAATTAGTGGCAAACACAACCAGAAAGCATCCTGAGACAAATCGCTTTGAGCAGCTCGTAACGGAGGGCGGAAGGGAGGGAACCGGGCGGCGCTAACCCATCCATCACCCTGTCTCAAAAGGTCTCTAATTAGCAGGGACCAATCAACGGATGCAATCTATCAGCCCTCACGTCAGACTCGACCAATAGCGAAGCTCCATTAGTCACCGTCTGTGGCCGCCCAAGCCAATGGCGCAACTGTCTGATGGAGGGAGGTGAGGGCAGACTGCCAGGGATGCAGGGGTTTTAGAGGACGAAAGGGTGGAATGGGCTGTGACAGCTTTATTCATCTGACGCTTAAACGGCCTCTGAGGAGAGGCAGAGAAATGTCAACGTGGCGAGGACGATTACGAGAGATATCGATCCTCTTTCCTTCCCCGAAAAGAAAACACTCCTCCTCCTCCTCTGCCTCAACAGTCCCCGAGGCCTCCCGTACATGCTGGGAGACAGGTGGTGGCAAGAGGGAGCAGGTTGGGGAGGGGATAGTGGAATCATGCTCTGTACCTCTCATTCCTTTTCTCTTTCACTCTTGTTTTTTTTTTGCTGTCGGTGCATCTGCTTTACAGCAATACTGATAATGCTTACCCAAGGGCATTCTCTTGCTCTGGACCATCAGAAGAAAACCCTGGCATGGAGACACTGGATAAAATGTAGAACAGGGATGGAAAAAAAGACTTAATTTTATATATACATATTTTTTTTTTAAAAAAAGGTAAGAAATAAGTACAATAAAACACTTGTGACATGGCTAACTTTCTGCAAAGTTTAATGAAGCCAAAAACCATTAGGATTATATTTTGTTAATGTTAATTGCTCGCTCACATTGCTTTTTAAGTGCTTCTTTCCGATCATTAAAAAAGCCAGGCAGGCTTAAAGGAACAAAGTGGTTAAGAGGGAACGACAGCTCCAGACATGCAAAGTCAATCACAGCCCACATCTGTAACACACACGGGTTTCAGAGTGTATGGCGAACTGTATTATTCTCCACACTAAAGCTGTGGTTATCAGCACAGTTAACAGCATGTTAGTTGTGTACAGTTATGGTAAAGGGAAAGTAAACTCTCTTTAAATACTAAGAGTTGAGGTAGCAGGACATAATAATAATAAAAAAATGACGTATTAAACTATATAAACAAAGAAATGTTAGTGAAAAATGACCATTACTGCTTTCATAGCTATATCTCAGACTCCACATGCCTCAGTTAACAAATACTAAAGTTCATGAGAGTACATAAAAAAACAAAAGGAAGTATGCCTAATTTTGAAGGGTTGCCAGAAAAAAAGCCTCTTCTCTCTAAAAGGAATGTGTCAGCATGGCTTAGATGGGATCTGAACAAAGGGCTACACTTCTGGAACAATGTCCTTTGATCAGATGAGTGGAGATGTTTGTCCATAATTCACAGCACCATGGTTGGGGAAAGTCAAACACACTTCATAAGAACTGCAAAGGACTGATGATCTTTTTTAGGCACTTTGCAGTCACTGAGTCAGTGTCTTCAAACTGGTGACTGTGTCCATAAACTCATCAGAAAATTGTTTATTGAGTGACGAGACCAATGAAACTGAGGCTAATTTTGACAATAGCATTTGATAGATCAGAAATTGTACTGCATCCACTGTAGTAACCCCCTGCTGGCTATCAGGAATGCTGCTGGGTTAGGCTTAGAGGGTTATGCAGACTTAAAGGCACATAACCCTCCACTTTTCAAACCCAAGTTAATAACTAACTTGGAATAGAGGATGCTGTTTGTCTTGCTTCATGTGCTAGAAGAATTAAAACAACCTCACATTACTCCTTTTTCTTACATTTATGTCAGTGAACACCTTTTTCCACAAGACCTTGATGTTTGTGGGTCCAGCAGAAGAAGTTTATTAGCAAGTATGTCTGTGATAATATTGACTTTAACCATGCCCATGCACTTACTCCCCATGCAACAAGAGAATGTATTATTATTGTACTGTGTTACATCAGACCAAAGCAATTACGTAGGCGAGGAAACTGATACAACTAGAATAAACAAATTCTAGCACACACCTACTGCTTTGTGCAGCTGCTAAACATGTACAACATGTACCGTAAGCAGTGTCCGTAGACTAGAATGTATTTGTTGTAGTCATAACATGTGTAAACACACGGTTGCCTCTTTGTACCCTATTTTCAGCCACTTTCCTCTCTTTCCCTTTCTCTGTGTTACACCCACACACGCTCCAGACACTGCGCTGTGGGTGAACCTGGGCGGTGTTTCCTTATGTCATTAAGTGTGGGCTCTCCAGGGCCACATTGCCACATTTCACTCTACTACAGCCGCTGCTCAGGCCAAGTCCAGTAATCACTACTTACCAGCCACTCTCAGCCACAAGCAAGCTAACAGAAAAAAAAGGGCTCCAGGACCTGCACACAGGGCCTGCTCACTCAGCCCCTGCCAATCAAATCCACTTAGAAATGAGGCTGATACTAAAAATTCTCTCAGAGGCCTGACATGTTACATAAAAGAACGTTAGCTCGTTTACATGAATTGGCAGCACCGACGAGCAGATGTCTACTTGCCAGCGCCGAGTTCTCAGGATTTTGCAACCAATTGTTGAGAGAATTTGAAGCCGACATTTTGAAAAGCAATTGTCCCCTCTCAAAAAAATGGTGGACAGCTAAAAACCACAAAGCCCAATAACAGCCTGCTGGTTTTCCTCACAGGCCTGCTGCTTTATTCATTTCTTTCCCCTGCAGCTGTTATTAGAGCTGACCCTTCACCTCGCTCGTTCAGCTGGTTCGGAGCAGTTTCTCCGTCAGCCATTGGTAAAATGTCTACGCCAACAGGATGTGACCACGCAGACATGAGGAGACATATATAACATTTTATAGGGGTTCAGTGAAAAAGGAAAAACCTGAAGAAGAAAGAAGTGGTCAGAAAAATGAAAACAGCCCTCGTGCTCAACAGGGAACTGTTTGTTTTTATTGCGTTAATTGCAGTTCAATCTACAGGGAATCTATAGGCTTGATGCAAAAGTGTTTCCCAATGTTCTCCAGAAATAAAGTTCATGTGGTTATCAGCATCTGGCTGGAACAATGGTAATTATACTGCATATATTTGGAAGGATGTGGGAATGTAAATTGTTGTGCATGTGTTTGACTCTGAAACTAGAGCGCAGTCAGAGCTGTCAGTTCCACCTCGGCCAACTAATATCAGTAAATTAACTTTGACTTTATTTTGGAAATACCTTTGTTCTGTTGTGAAGACAAAATATCCAAAGTTTAGCTTAATATACCACTTAGTCTAGCTCTATCCAAATATACTGGCATTGTTAGTTTGGAACACAGCCTGGCTAACTGTTTCTTCCTGTTTATAAGCTAACCTATCCAGCTGTAGCATAGTTACAGGATGGAAGCTAAAATGTATTATTATTCTATTATTAATAAATCTATTAGGTAAATGATAGTTGGAAATATTTATGACCTACTGTTTTAACCTATTATAATCCCATCGATTTTATGTCAGACTATGTTACTATACTTGGAGAAGAGGGTGGAGTCCTAATTTATCATCTAGCTACCAAGCTTGGTTAGCCTGTTGCATTCATAAACTCTGCAAACAATTATTTATTTATTTATTTTTTTTAAAACGTACTTTTTAGTTTTTATGAAGGGAGTAATTCATTATAGAACAGAAAAAGGATGTAAAAGCTTGTACACATCCTTTTTAATGCAGTTGGGAAAATTAACATGGAAGCTCATGGGGCCTTAATCAATTTTGAATCCAGTGGCCATTAAGGAAACTCCAGCTTTTGGCAGTCTGTGCTCAACCTGAAGGCTCCTGCCTGGCTTTGAATGAAGATGACATGACGGGCAGCACGATGGCACAGCGACTCGAACTGTTGCAAGACAGTCTTGGGTTTGAATCCATCAGAGGCCATTCTGTAGCACTCACACTTCCTCCCAAAGACATGAAGTTAGTGGGGTTAGGTTAACTGATTATTCTTAATTGCCCATAGGTGTGGGTGTGAATGGTTTTCTGTCTCTCTGTGTTAGCCCTGTAACACGCTGGCAACCTGTCCGGGGTTTACCCTGCCTCTCGCTATTGCTGCTACCTGAGACCCTGAATTGGATAAGAAAAAGAAACGAATGGACAAGAATGAGTATAAATTAAAAAAAACAAAACAAATAAAACCCCTCCCCCCAAAAATATTAGGCTGGTTTTATCACACAGACCTGGTAACCTATTCATTAGATGTGGGAGGTCCACATTCCCCAGCCCTTCGAGTGGGAGTCTGTGATCCACTGATTGACAGAAAGAAAAGTAGTATACTACTTTTCTTTCTGTAACCCTCTAGGCTATTTACTGTAGTATTTAATCTCTTGGAGCAATAGACTAGACCTTTAACAGCTGTTTGAGTAGCACCGCATTCATTCTGCTGAAACATATGACTTGACAATGGTCGCAAACTGTAAGAAAGACCACACATTGATAATGCTTGAGTCAAGGTTAATGTCTGCTTCAGGCTCCATCTCTGGCAAAGGTGCCTTTCTGATTCTGCTCTCCATTTTCTTCTGCCCTAGGCCAACTTCTTCCCCATAATATTGACCCTTTTTTAAAATATATTCACTTATTATAAACACTTCATAGCTGGTAAAAAAAAAACTCGCAAAAAATTCCATAAAACTTCACAGTTACTGCTGACGTGCTAATTTTGTACATGGAAAAAGAAACTGTCATAGCTGTCCTCAAAAGATTTCAACACACTGTCTACTTCTTGGCAGACACGACTCAAATCAGAGCTGCCAGCAGCAACAACTTGTATCAGAAAAGGACAAAGAGGAAAGAAGAAAGGGAGAACAGACTATCATCTCAGGTTTACGGCCTTGGAGCGAGGCGGATCGAAATACAAGATACGGGCCGAGTGTGTCACGTCACCGACAAAATTTATACACACTGACTATACAAGGGTATTAAACAACAAAAGAAAAAAAGACAGGGGAGTAATTTAATTTCATCTGAACTAAAAGGCCCGAGCGTTGGCACTGGTCAGCGATTCGCCTCGTTAGCTCCCTCGGTCTCTCACGCCAGCCGACGCGCATATTTCACTCGTGAGTAATGCAGAAGATAGAGATTTCACCCTCCTTCTCCTCCTCCTCCTTTTGGTTTTTGTTCCACCCCTCGTTTATCTGTTCATCCCTCAAATTGCCCTCCTGCACCATCCTTCATTCAAAGTGGAGATAAAGATCTTACAAGTGCTGTGGAGCTTTATTTTTTAAATGAGTGGGAACCTATGTGTGTGTGTATGTGTGTGTTCGTGAAGGAGTTCAAACGGTTATTGTGGCAGCTCCAGGAAGTGTAAAAGGATCAGTGACATTAAATGGCCAACAGGGTCAACTATCAGATTCCCTTAAGACAAGCCCGGGCAATTAGAGAGAAACAAGACATACACACACGCATGCATGAGCGACTCACTATTACAGTGTGTGCGTTACACTTGTATCTGATAAAAAATGGCAAGCAAAACCAGATGCGTTCCCCTGTCCTCAACAAAACACACAGACTAACCACCACACACACACTTCTCACTTCATCACCCTGCGGGCTTGTTAAAAAGCAGTTTGCAGCATGCAGTAAAGCAGGGCTACGAGTTGCCGCGGCGAGTCAGGTAACAAATTGGCAGAGCTGTTTTCCTTTGCCGCTGATTGTGGGAGTGGGTGTTTTCAGCAGTGCCGTCGAGTCACCCTGTCAGAGGCCCAGGTCTGCGCTGGAGCGTGAATGGGAAGGAAATGATGGAAATACTATTCGTGTCTTCTATTTCTGTTTTCCTCCCCTTGCTCGTTTTCTCTTCTCATCAGTTCTTTCGGTGGTTTTCTCTCCATCCGTGTTTGTCTCTTTTTTCCCCTCCGCGCTCTCTCAGCCTGAGGGCCATCAGCCACATTATTAATCTATCACACTCCCCTTCTTTTTCCCCACTCGTTTATCCTGTCATCATGCTTCCTCTACAGTGGTTTGTTTTTCTTTTTCTTTAACTGTGTCTCACTTTGTTTCTATATTCCATTTTAAACTGAGTTTTAACTTTCTTTTAATGGGCAGAGCAGCTCAGTAATGGAAGAGTATGATCCGGTAATTGTGTCGCAAGAAGTTTAGTTCAAAATGTGAATAATCAAATTCGACGTATGTCAGTAATTAAATGAGCCATAGTGTTAATTGTTATTGCAATCAGGCCTACATTGTTTGAATTTTAGTCACTCAATAGCCACCCTTAATATGGTGTGCTTTTTTACTCTTTCTTATAAAGACTAATATCTTCTCCTAATTCTCTGTCAACTATTGAGGAAAACATGTAGTATTTGTCAAGTATTTATGATTAGAAGTAAGAACAACGAGAGTGTAAAAAACAGATAAGAGATAACTTATGGACTTATAGAATTCTCCTTGGGTTCTTAAATACTAGGAATGACATTGAAAATATTAAATTCCTGATTACGTGTACCTGGGAACGTAGACCATGCCAAAACTAAGGTGATATATTTTGTACATATACAACAGTCGCCTCAAGGTGCTTTATATTGTAAGGTAGACCCTACAATAACACATACAGAGAAAAAACCCAACAATCATATGACCCTCTATGATCAGCACTTTGGCGACAGTGGGAAGGAAAAACTCCCTTTTAACAGGAAGAAACCTCCGGCAGAACCAGGCTCAAGGAGGGGCGGGGCCATCTGCTGCGACCGGTTGGGGTGAGAGAAGGAAGACAGGATAAAAGACATGCTGTGGAAGAGAGACAGAGGTTAATAACAGATATGATTCAATGCAGAGAGGTCTATTAACACATGTTGAGTGAGAAAGGCGATGAAAAAGAAATATTTAGGGTATGACGGGAATCCCCCAGCAGCTACACCTATTGCAGCATAACTAAGGGAGGATTCAGGGTCACCTGGTCCAGCCCTAACTATAAGCTTTTGCAAAAAGGGAAGTTTTAAGCCTAATCATAAAAGTAGGGATAGTGTGAAGGACCAAAAAGCTCTCCAGAGAGTGATCTGTACAGCAGAACGCTGCTGCAGGATTGCTCTCCCCCCGCTTCAGGACACCTACACCAGGAGATGCCGGACTAGAGCAGCGCAGATACTGAAGGACCCGTCCCATCCTGGCAACGAACTGTTCCAACTTCTGCAATCTGGTAGAAGGTTCAGCATCTTCCGGGCAAGGACAGAGAGACTCAAGAGGAGCTTCTATCCCCAAGCCATCCGTGCCCTAAACACACACACCCGCCCTCTCACATCATCTATAATTGACTGAGTCAGGACTCTTCCAGACACTAAACCAAGGCACAATGTACATTTCAATTCCTTTAATTTTAAATATGTCTATATTGTCTATCCTGTAAAATAGTCAGATATCTATTCATATTAATGAACAGAATTCACCTGCTTGCCGCTACTACTGCACATTCACCCAGTGTATATACTATATGTGTATATATATATATATATATATATATATATATATATATATATATATATATATATATATATATATATATATATATAAATAATGTTCTTCCTCTACACCCCCCCCCCAATTTTTGCACATGTCGAGGAGCGTGTCAGGCTACATTTCACTGTGTGTTATACTTGTATAACTATGCATGTGACAAATAATAAAGAACCTTGAACCTTGAACCTTGTCTGTCTCCCGAATCCAAACTGGAAGCTGGTTCCACAGAAGAGGGGCCTGAAAGCTGAAGGCTCTGCCTCCCATTCTACTTTTATTACTCTAGGAACAACAAGTAAGCCTGCAGTGCGAGAGCGAAGTGCTCTAATGGGGTGATACGTTACTATAAGGTCATTAAGATAAGATGGGGCCTGATTATTTAAGACCTTGTATGTGAGGAGCAGGATTTTGAATACAATTCTGGATTTAACAGATTTAACATTTGCTGCCACTCAGGGATTAACCTTTCTGTTTATATCGCAGACTTTGCATGGACCAAACAAGAGAATAATATTTTACAGCTGGTATGTTATGCTAAACGTGATATAGCATAAAAAGTAAACCCTTTTTTTAGCTCTTTAACTGGGATCTGACATTAAATTACGCTAACCTTTACTTAAAATTAATTATAAGGGAAAAGAAAAACATTATTTAAATTATATATCAGTGAATGCTAAATATAGCTATAGTTAACTCACTGAAAAGCTAGTCGTAAATTCCGTGTTTATCTAAATATCAGAAATCATTCATTTTAGTAAGTAAGTAGCTAAAATACTTTTAATAATTCCTAAACTGACGAGGGGATTTTTGTTGTTGCCTTTAACCATGTGGTTGTGTTTCAGAATTTAAGAAATACTCCTGTTATTGTTTCATGTGTGCTTCTGATTTTTTCATTCCCAGCTGCCTTACAGTAATTACTAAGCCAGGTGAAAGTTGTTCCAGGTTTAATTAACTTACTCTTCTGAAGAATAATTTTTTTTAAAGCATGAAATTTTGTTGGAGTTTTTACCCCCAGTTATTGCTAAATTAAAAATGTTTTTCAGATATATAGTAGCCACTTAAAATAAAATATTCTCCCAGTTGGAGACATAAATGTTCCATAAAGACACAAAGAGAAAGAAATGCTTTCAAAACCATCCACATGGCGCAGCAATTTCAGTCTGGCCAAAAGCTAAAGGGAGACCTTTCAACAGGACTTTTAAAATTTATGACAAGGATATAAAGTATTTACTATATTGTTTCATCAATTAAACAACCCTTCAAATCTTGAAGACAGACATGAAGATGAAACAAATTCTATTCAGCTCGTCTGTTACGACTCTGTAAAGCAGTGTCCCACAACAAAAGCTTCCCAGTAACATGGGGCAATTTTGCCATAAACCCCTAAATAGGCTGCAGAGAGAGAAAACCAAAGGAGAAAGAGCTCAGTCTGAAATGTAAAAACTCCACCACAGCACTATTTCCTGATGGGCAATCACAGGCAGCTCTTCCAGGCTTTGCTCACTCTTTAATGTTAAGTGTGTGTGTAGCAGCCTGTGTGTGTGTGTCTGTGTGTATTTGTGAGCCCATGTGAGTGGAGGCCAACCCCCAAAACACCTATATGATTACAACCCGGCTTTCCAGTCTTTTTTTTTCTCTTTTACACCCAGAGTAATAACTACATGTCCAGAAGGGGTTGATGACCAGCCCTTTGGATGAATGCAGGGCCGGGCTGTTGATTGGACGAAGCACCGACAGATGGACAATCAGACAGTGAGGTGCAGACAGGAGACGTTCCTGAGTCCAAAGAGAAAGCTTCTCACTTTCTCTTTGTCTCCATTTCTCTCTCGCTCTCAGTTCACTCTCCCTGCCAGACTTTCCCTTAGTGCATCTCCACAATCCATCATCATGAACAGCATCATCGCTACGGCTAATTTTAATGCAATCCACATCCGTCTGTGCGCACAAACACACATACAGATGACATGTTGTAGCAACAGCCCGTAATTCTGTGTGCTCTGACCCTGACAGGCTGAAACATAAAACACTCTATTTAAAGCGCATAAGCGGGGTTTATAGCTATACATGTCAGCCTATAAGAGGCGTACGCACAGACACATACACGTGTTTCTACAGCGTATTGCTGTATTAGCAAGAGCATCATTTTTAGCCATATTTAGTCCTCATATGATCCCAAATACAAGCACACAGTTACTTTTATGTAACTGTGTGCTTGTATCCCTGTGTGTGTGTGGGCAAGGACGTCTGTTTAGTGAAGCAGATGGCGATGGAGCGAGGAAGAAAAGGGGGGGTATTTGGGATTCTTCTATGGAGAAGTTTATACTTTATGTCTCTCCAAATTGGAGCCTTTGGCAGTTTCCTGTCTCGCTCATACATACATGGCAGCAGATCAGTCTTGTTTCCTTTCAGACACTCCCTATTTCTGCCATTAGGTGCTGAAAACCACGACTCGAGAACGTTCCTATTTGCATGTGTCACTGCGCATGACCCGAACTGTGCGTGCACATACTTGTCATGTTCAGAGTTAGAAAGGGAAAGAGAGCGTTAAAGGAAAATGAGAGCGCAGAGAAGCGTGGTGCACTCAGGAGTCACTTTATGTCTCTCCAAGCTGGAACACTTGACTCCAGAACGTTGGCTTATTTTTCATGCCGCCAGTCTGCCAATTTAGATTATTATCTGACTGTACTTGGAAAGTGAGCATGCTTGGTCTTCCTCTGCCAGTCTGCTCTTACTGGGATGTGACGAGTGCTTCAGGATGCGTGTTGCTGCTTGTGACAGGGGGGTACATTGTCTGGGTCTGATTGTCCTTCCTCAGTGCAATCAAGAAGGCTTGATTTTAGGAGGCATATTTCCTGATGCAATCTATCTTTAACAATTGATCACACTAACTGTTTTACTTTGTCTTGAGATTTTGGTTTTCCATTCCTGCCCATTAATGTGTATGTAATTACACACATACCCAGCTTCCTGCAGCCCGATCGTGTGGCCTATTCTTGACATTTCCTCTGAGTTTTCTCGTGTCTTGCTTTAATGTATTCCGGTGTCCAGTAGGACGGCACAAAAGGAGCACACAGTGTGGGGCTGAGGCCTGTCCAAACAACTGGTGCAAAGATTAAGCACCTCTGAGGTTTGCTGTAGTTTTAACAAGAGAAAGCCTGCTAACAGTGAGTATTCCTCCTTAACATAAGGAATAAATCAGGCTTAGTGCGTGCTAAGGACATTTAGAGTCTTTTAGTATTTTACGGGATGACGTTTTTGGAAGAACTGGGATCTGTTTTCTTGTCAGAGATAATACATATTCTTGTTAGGTTAGGCATCTTATTTGGGTTGTTGGAACAAGTGGACATCACCTATACTACTAGACAAAAGTGTGTATACATTTTACATACAGGACCCAGACCCAGGACTGTGTGTTTTTCTTTTGCACAAGAACATCTGCTATATTTTTCTGAAAACAGATGTTCTTGTAGGAAAACATGCCAGAAAGGTCAACAAAGTAAAGTAATGTTTATAGATCTGCAAACTGCAAACACGATAGGGTTGTTTTTTTGGTTTTTTTTTTACCATTTACCCAAAGTTTAAATGTAACTTGATGCTAGGAGGAAAGTAGTGTTGAGTCGATTCCTCTACGTAGGAGCTCACACACAAAAACAGCACATAGCACCGTTACACCCTGATGTACATTTCTACATCCTTGCAGCGAGGTGCTGAGTTAGACACTACAGTTTTAGCTGCTGTTAGGTTGCTCACTGTCCAAACATAACTACTTTAACAACAAACCCTTTTGTCTGGGGTTCACCTGGAAAAGCAGCAACCCTGGACATCATTCATTTACTGATTATTCTTGTGTATTAATAAACTATATAGGCTATCATGTAGAAAAACACAATTGAAATTACATGTCTTTTTCTTATATTATATATTTTTATTATATTATAAAACTTGTTCTTTTCAGGGTATGACGGGAACCTCACAGAAAGAGCAGTTTTTTTCTGGTCCACTTAAGATCAAAATGGGGTGTATGTGGCCCACAATGTAAAATCAGCCTATGGGGATTGATTCACTTTTGGAACCAGCCCCATGTGGCCACAGAAGGAACTGCAGAACTTTGCACCCATAATAATTTTCAGTCAGCTTCAGGGGGAAATCTATGTGGTAATTTACTACCTAGATGGAAAACCCTCTTAAGCCTATGCCATCCTTCAAGGTAACGTGACATGCACCTCCCAAGAAATGTAACTACACCTCAGGTCCATGCAGACAACAACGACTCTGATGGTTTCGAAGGTCGTGGCAAGAGGTTAGGAGGGATTTCTGGTTACATCTAAATCTTTCTGTTAGAGATATATGAATGAACTCATATATTCACGTCACATTCACTTTAGGCACACAAAGCACTTTTCATGATTTTAACTCCATAATTTTAAATCTTTTTCATAAGTTTAACAAAGTAGATACATAAATATGAACAGTTAAATATTTGTTGTCATGATTGCTGTTCAGTTGTAGAGAGGGTTATTACTTTGCATTTTGAAGTATACAGAGGATCTGTTGTCTCTGTGACTCAACACAGATCTAAGGGAGCAGAGTAGACAACCCCTTACTAATCTATGCAGGATGATCACAGAGTTCCTCTGACTTATAAAAGTAAGCTGACCATTTCTTAATACAGTTCAGAAAGTTAGTCAGAGGATTTGGATACATGGCTGGAGATTTCCTATTAAGCTTCACTAATCTGTGAAACCAAGCAGTGTGAAGATCTCAGCAGGACCACCCACTGCAGTGAGGACAGAAAGGCATATCTGTGCTGTGCTGCTATTTTTCTCATTCATGTGGGCTTGGTCACAAACAATGATAATTACACTGTCTAGATGTTTTTTAAAGACAACAAAGGTTAAAAGCAATGTAATTTTTTTTAAGCTATCTATCATTGCTGCAGTAAAAGTCAGCTTCTGGGTCAAGAAATAAAGGCTTCCTTGTAGAGGAGCCATTTTCAGCAGAGGTTCAACAACCTCAGAGGAAAAGCCAGTGTTGACAAGACACTATTACATATTTCAACAAGACATGGTGTGTTTTAAATAAGTGGAATGAATTTGCTTTCCTTTGACTGGAATAACTTGCTCACTTTTGGGGTTGTAGGGAAAAAAAAGAATAGGTTTGTTTAAAAAAATGTGTATATGATGTTTAAAAATATATTTTTAATCAGTGAGAAAGTATCCAAGAATTTTGCATTACATATTGATTCTTTTCTGTAACATGCACGTGTCAGTTAACAACGAGAGGAAAGGTTGATTCTTCTTCTTATCAGATTGGATAAAAACACAAAGATGCTGCGGACGTACATGGGAGTCTACTTATTACTTGCATGTTTGCACAGATACTGACTGATGCCGATGACAGCAAGGCCTGGCTTCTGTCAGCTACAAAATGGGCAGAGGTCAAGGTTCAGTCAGGAAGTTATAGAGTGATGCTGTCGGTGAGATGGAAGGACAAACACAGATGGAGAGTGAAGCTGATGAAAGGAGACAAGAGAGATTGATGGAGGGCTCTGATGCCGGCAGAAAAAAAACATAAAAGGCAAGACAGCAATTGGGGGAGACTTGACTTTAAATAAAGGAATATAGTGTGGAAAATAAAGGGTAGGTGATACAACACTGAATGGATTTACAGTTTGTTTTTCAGCAGGTTAACACCTTGTGGTGATCACAACAGAGAAATTAGTTGTTAGCATTAGCAGTTACTCTTAATAATAAAAGTTTTAAGTGATTTAGTGATTTGTATGTGCATGTGCAATTCACAGACACTTCCACCAACTCAAAACCATCACGACATATGACGGCTTTGTTGGCCAGTTACCTGTCACCCTGTACTCTCGGAGTCAGTCATTCAAAAAAACCTCTGAAATTTGTGCCATGCCAATAAATGAAAATCCCAATTTTACAGAGCATTTTATGGTTTGTAGTTACTGTAGTGGTTGAGATAGTAGAACATTGGTGCAGTGGAACCTCAGTCCAGAGTAGTTTGGAGTAATAATTTACCACTGAACTGAAGCATACTATGGTAGTAGCACAGTAGTATGCTCATACTGTAGTAGGCTATAAAAATGCATTAGGGTTGATAACGTTTGGAAAACATGTGAACATCTTTTGGAATCTGATGAATTGTTCAGTTCTAAGCTGCAGCCTTGAGACATTTTTAATGATGTGTAAATGTAAATTTGTACAGCCTTTAACTAACAATATTTTCCATAAGATCTTGACGTACATGAGCTCAATATCAAGTCTCGGTGAAATAGCTGTATCTACTACTGCATGAATGGGCTCGGCTCAGCAAACAGGTGTCTTGCTCACCTCTTCAAAGATTAGCAGCTACCACATTTAATCCAACGATGGACATTTATATTCATATGTCTTCCACAGCATGTCTTTTATCCTGTCTTAACTATGTATTAACAGACCTCTCTGCATTGAATTGTACATGCTATTAACCTCTGTCTCAAGGGAGTTTTTCCTTCCCACTGTCACCAAAGTGCTTGCTCATAGGGGGTCATATGATTTTGAATTTGGATTGCTAACTTAAAACGCAAAGATGAGAAAATAATTTGTTGTTTCCAGTTATAAAGTTAAAAGTTTGAGATTGTAACCCCAATGTTTGGCTTGGTTATTATTATTTTAAAAATATTTTTTTGTTTTTTGTGTGTCAGAAATGAGCTTCCATAAAACAAACTTGGGGTTTTGCTTATTTACATCTTTTTCGAATAGCTGCAGGATACGTTGAGCGAACATGTAGCGGCTGCATATTAACATGTTCAGGTTTTTGTTTATTATGTACAGAAACAGTCCTCTCTGAGAGAGTTTTTTTTCTCTGCTCACCTGCAAACATTGTCTATTTTGTTATGTATGGTAATTATTTTTGTAAAATGTAACTCATGGGAAATTGAACAAATGATGTGGAAAAACTATGGATAAATAAATGTTTTGAATCTCATATTTAGTTGATGAAGCATGGTTTGTACACTTTAAGTTGACTTTTAAGCAGATACACAGCCTGCCAGTGTTACCTATTATAAATAGATCATGGGTAGGTTCATGTGTATCAATGAACAAGTTCCACATGCATGGTGTTAAATTATTTAATTATTAATAATTTAATCAAGTGACGGGAAATGTAAAAAAGAATGAAAGAAAAAGTGATTAGGCAAGCAACTTGTCAAGAGCAGTGATTTAAATGTAAGTATAATTACCCAGCAGTGATTTTTATGGGATGTGAATAGTTGTAATGTGCCATGGGGTTTCACCATATGTGGCAGAGAATATGGGAGCGTCGTGCTGCTCGCTGCCTTGTGTACCACACACAAACAAAACTGGATTCATGAGAAATAGGCCGCCATAATCAATCATCTTCAAACTTTTATTTACAAGGAAACAGCGTGTGTGACAAGCAAGATCAGCCAGCTGTTGGAGGAGAACACACACACACACAAACGCAGACGTGCACTCACACGTGCATTAGAAAAGGCACATTCACACTGGCCAATTTTATACCATTCACATACCCAAACCTTAAAAGCACACTCGCAACAGGCAAACAAACCATCAGCAGCACTCATTGCCAATGAAGTGTGGTATTTCCTGCCCTGCTGACACATATTCACGACGCACACACACTCTCCCCACACCGACTTCCCTTAACAAATGTTCAGAGCAGGCCCCTAGATGTATACAGTAGTGCTAACAGTAAGGGCTTGTTGATTTAACACTTGAGGGAAAAAAGCAGAGACATGAATGTTATTCTTAGCTTTCCTCAACGATAATAGATACATATATAGAGTGGGAGGGAAAAGTGATCTGCTAAGGTGTATTTTAAATTTGATATGACTCAAGGGGATGTGATACAAGAGGCAAAATGTAGATTAACTCAAGTAAATATACAGAGGTGGACAAGTTTCCAATCTCAGAAAGGGATTGTTACCCTTTGTTATGTTTACATTGGCTTTACTTCCTTGTAACGCTGCGTAAAAAGTACTGTCGACACCAATCCCAGCTTTAAAGCGTATGAGAATTCACATTTAACCATGTTTTACAGCTGTGGGAATCCAAACAGAAGCAATCCATCATTTTTCCGTCACGGATGTTTAATGGATTTAAATTCATGTTTTTAAGAGACGTTTTTACTATAAAGGCGACAAAACTATGTTTTGTTTTGTTTTTTTACCAGACCATTAGGTTTTACACTTTGATTCAGAAAAGATGAACTCATGATCATTTGAAGAATCTATGTGCCGGTTTTCTTGTTTTGTTTTCTTTTTCTTTCGTTTAAAGAATCTTTAACGTCAGGTCTCTTCTCCGCCTACCAAACTGCATTTTGCAGTTTAAAGGAGAGCAGTTATTCCTTTTCACAAAGGCAAACAGTTACGTTGTAAAAGACATGTTCAAGGTTTAAAACTGCACAAGCCAGTGCTTTTCACTGTACAACACGGGTACACCAAAGGACAACACATCTATTTTTATTTATCTATTTATTATTCAGGTGTCGTCAGGTTTAACCCATCTAGTGTTACATTTGTATGTATTTACTATACCTTTTGTTAGGCTATATGTTGCTCACATCACATTATCAGGTAATTCCAAACACTCTAACAAACCATCTTACCACTTTTTAGATCCAGGGCTTGTCTTCTTTCAGATGAAACTGGTTGTTAGTTTTGGTTTGTTGTTTTGAAAGCAGGAAAAACATTATATATGTATATGTAGCAGTATCTTCGTTCCATATATAATTCAAAATATAGCAAAAATAGAATTTTTCATGAGCTACATGTCTGTCACACACACCCAAAAAGACAAAGGTGCAGGAAGAATAAAAGTTTTATAAACAAAGTAGTAGCTTACAACAAGATGATTTACAGTAGCAGAATTCATATATGCATACATGCAAATGTGGAATACACATCCATGAATGTAAAGATATGTAGTTTAAATTCTGAGTTTAACACTTTTCCAGAGCATTGTTTTTGAACGTAGCAGTCCATAGAAAGAGCTGAAAGTTAGAGTTCTTTTTCTAACTTCGCTCGGTGTTTCACTATGGGAATCGCCTCGGCGTGACCAACTACGGAAGCTCCAATGACACCACGTCTGTCTATGACAGACCTGTCGAGCCGTGCTCAGGGCTCCGCCCCCTCGTACTAACACGGCCGACCAGCTCCTCCTAACTCATTCTCGCTTTCTTCCCGTGAGAAACTACTTTGAGCTCCCTCAGCGCATCCAGGCTAACTTGATTAGCTGCTTAACAGTTCTCAGGCGTCCCGTGTAGGAGTACGTCGCCGAACGCAGTTTTTCCGGTTCCAGTTTGGATCGTGCTGAGTAAGTCCTTCGAAAGAAGCGTACTTAGAGTTGCACTGTGGAACAGCAACCGCGTCAGGCGAGCTGTCCCAGCGGTTCCTGGTTTTAGTTAGCGAGGTAGCCGACGTTGTGTGACTCGGGCTAACGCGTTACGGCGAGCTGTTCGTCCAGTGTCCGGCTAGCATTAACTTGTTAGCAGGCCACGAACCACATTAGCATCTCACTAGCATTAGCTTGTTGGTCGACGTAGGGTTCGGTTAGCATTAAGTTGCTAACGATATTGGCTAGCGGAGTGCAGCTAACGTGTCACGACGAGCTGACTCCCGCCGCGACTAGATCGGATTTAACACCCGCTGCTAGTCCTAGCTACTTACGGGCTAACGTGTCGAGACGAGCCTGGTGTAGCCTAGTCTCACCCCTTTCCGCTAACCATGTCTACGGCTCCTACTCCCGCCAAAAGGTCGGAGCCGAAGGCTAAAGAGGCTGCATCCCGCCCGTGCCCCGCATCATGCGGTGCCACCATCTCGGGCAGGGACCCTCATCCAATGTGCATCGTCTGTATGGGTGCCAAGCATGCTCAGGCTTCACTGGCGGACCCTCAGGGATGCCCACACTGTGCTTTGATGCCAGAGAAAGTCCTGGAAAGGAGGCTGAGAGTAGCAGTAACGAACAGTCAGGACCCCTGCCTGTCGGCTGCTACTGCTACGAGCGATATCCGTCATCCGCGAGCCTCCACAAGCTGGGCGGACATGATGGAAGAAGAGTCCCCGCTCATGCCCCCATCGTTCGAGGACCTCCTCGATCAAAACGTGGGCAAGCCGGGTGGCGAGGACGCGGAGGGCGATGCCGACTCCGACCTCCTCGACCTGGAGGACATGGATGAGGAACAGGAGGATGACTCTACCTTTCCTCCCCAGCAGTCCAGGCCACCGAGTGGGGCTGAAGTTGCACCCCTGGTGGACAGCAATTTGTACGAGGTCTGTAAACGGGCTGCTGCCAAGCTAGGCATCCCATGGCCAGCCGCCCAGGATGCCGAAGGGGCAGAACGTGACTTGTATGACGGCAAGAGGCTCCCACCAGCCTTGCCGCCATCAAAGCAGCTTCTGCCAGCAGTCCCAGCCTGCATGAAAGAAATGAGTCGCTATTGGTCAAGCCCTTTTAAAAGCAAGCTTCCGACCAAGGGCTGCTCTAAGCTTGAGATCCAGGGGATGGGTGAACTGGGGCTGACTGAACCCCCAGCAGTGGAGCCTTCAGTGGCGTATCACCTTCACCCTAACCGCAGGGCAATCTCAGCTTCTTCTAGCATTTCTTTGCCCAACAAGATAGATCGCCTCACGGCATCTATTTATCAAAGGACATACAAATATGCTGCACAGTCAGTGTGCTCGCTTAATGCAGTCACACTGCTATCAGCATATCAGGCAGAAATTCTGGAAGACATGGGCCGTCAGCTTGACTCGGGTTCCCCGAACCCAGCCCTCTGGGATGAAATCTGCGTGGTTAATGATCTCATTCTTCGCTCCTCCAGGGGAGCAGTCCAAGGGTGTGGTCGCGTTATGGGCCTTGCAGTCTCGGGTGAGAGAGCCTTGTGGCTAAACCTGTCAGGCCTGGGTGATGCTCAGAAGGCTGAGGTCATGGATGCAGCCTATGACCCAACCAAGGGTCTCTTTGGCCCAGCCCTGGAGAGAATGAGAGAAACAAGCACCCGCAGAAAGCAGGAGGGTGAAGCATTCAATCTCTGCTTACCCAGAAAACCTAACTCTCAGCCCCAGCAGGTGCCAAGAGCTGGCTTTGCAGCAACAGCAGCAGCTGCGAGAGGGAGACAGAGTGGGGTCAGAATGCAGAGAGGAGCAGGAGGCCAGCAGGGTGCCCACCAGGCCAAGGTAGAGAACCGAAGACCTTGGGGCAAGCATTCCTTTGCAGCAGTTGCTGCAAAGAACAAGCCGTCACACCCCGGAGAGGGGAAAAAGAAGCGGTCAGCCTAGCACACCTGCAGCATTCTGTGTCACCCCTCTTTTCTTCCCCAAAGAGAAGGAAGGTGTTAGAAGGGGTAACCAAATCACTCCAAAGTTCAGGGTCTCCGGAAGTTTCCAGTTCACCAGGAGCACCCTCTGTCTCCTCCTCCAGTTCAGGGAGGACAGACTTGTGGACAAATGGCGCAGTGTCACCAAACACTTCTAAACACTGTCTGTGTCACCAAGCACTGCCCAGAGTCACCAGACACTTCACTGTGGTTTGGGGGTAACAAAAGAAATAAAACGTGCATCTCTGCAGCCAGGCAGTTTGCCAAGGGCAGAATGTCCCCCCAGTTTCAAAATAAAAACAAAAGAAAATCACTGCAATTTGTCTTTGTTCCCAGCGGGGGGAGCTCACGCTCTTCCCGAGGGGGAGAGCCCCAACTCCTTCCGGGAGACAGGGGTGACGTCACGCTACCGCTTCTTCAGAGGCCCGCTCGCAGCGCGGCTGGAGCGGTGGCGCGCATGCGCAGTTCATCCCTGGGTCTTGTCAACCATTTCCCATGGTTACAGACTACAGTTTGCGGCAAAACCACCGAGATTCGGCGGAGTGTTAGCTTCTGTGGCCAGTCGCGATTCAGCGAATGTGCTGGAGGAGGAAATATCTTCCCTGTTACACAAACAGGCGATCGGAGCGGTTCCGAGCGAAGAAGCTCAGCAGGGCTTTTACTCCCGCTATTTCCTCATCCCGAAAAAGGACGGAACGTCGCTCCGTCCTATTCTGGATCTGCGTGTGTTAAACAAGCATTTGAGAAAGTACGCGTTCAGAATGCTCACACACAAGACGCTTTGTCGCTCAATTCACACAGGCGATTGGTTTGTTACAATCGACCTATCAGACGCATATTTTCACATCGCCATTTATCCTCCACACAGGAAATATCTCAGGTTCGCTTATCAGAGCGTAGCGTACGAGTTTCAAACTATCCCATTCGGGCTATCCTTAGCTCCGAGGGTGTTCAGCAAATGTGTGGAGGCAGCGCTGTCTCCGTTAAGGAACAGCGGCATCAGAATATTTTCTTACATAGACGATTATCTAATATGCTCACGATCGCGCGAGCAGGCGATCAAAGACTCCGAGGTGGTGGTGAATCACCTCACGGAGCTTGGGTTCACTATCAACCTGGAAAAGAGCCACTTGGAACCCGCACAGTTTACAGAGTATCTGGGGCTCAGAATAGACTCCATCTCTTATCGTATCGCACTTTCAGAGCGGAGGATCGCATCCTTCACTCACTGTCTTTCCCGTTTTCAGCTGGGGAAAGTCGTGCGGTTCCGACTCTGTCTCCGCCTCCTCGGCCTCATGGCCTCGGTGATATCGGTGGTACACTTGGGGCTGCTTATGATGAGAGATTTTCAGCGGTGGGTCGCTTCTCTGCAGCTGTGCCCTCGCCGACATCTCAGTCGTGGTGTAAAAATAACGCAGCCGTGTATTGCGGCTCTCCGGCCCTGGAGGAGCCCGACAGCTCTCGCGGCGGGGGTACCGCTCGGGGCAGTATCATCCAGGGTGACGCTGACCACAGATGCATCCCTGTCAGGTTGGGGTGCAACTATGATGGGCAGAGCAGTGAATGGCGTTTGGTCACAGAGACTCACTCTGAATCACATAAATGTGCTGGAGCTCCGCGCGGTGCTCCTAGCCTTACGGCATTTTCTGCCGTATCTCCGGGGTCAACATGTTTTAGTGAAAACAGACAACTCCACTGTAGTTGCTTATATCAACCGCCAGGGCGGCACCCGTTCCCGGCAGCTACACAGGTTAGCCAGGGAAATAATTATGTGGAGCAGCACTCGGCTCCTCTCCCTTCGGGCAACTCACGTGCCAGGAATTCTGAACAGGGGGGCGGACCTCCTGTCCAGAGGAAATCCACTGTTCGGAGAATGGAGGTTTCACCCACAGGTGGTGGAGCAGATTTGGCAGAGATACGGCCGGGCTGCCGTAGATCTCTTCGCCTCGCGAGAAAACACACAGTGCCCCCTGTTTTTCTCCCTGTCAGACGCACACGCGCCACTGGGCGTGGATGCGCTGGCCCATCCTTGGCCAAAAACTCTGCTGTATGCTTTCCCTCCCCTCAGCCTGATCTCCCCAACACTGATCAGAGTGAGGGATCAGGGGCTATCTCTGATTTTAATAGCTCCACGGTGGCCATCCAAACACTGGATAGCAGAAATCATCCAGCTTCTGGTGGACGAGCCATGGCTACTCCCCATCCGCAGGGACCTTCTGTCTCAGGCGCGGGGGGAGATATACCATCCCCATCCAGACCAGGTTGCTCTCTGGGCCTGGCCCGTGAAAGGTGGAATTTGAAGGCAGCAGGCATGCCTCCGAAGGTTATTGAAACCATTCAGAATGCCAGAGCCTCCTCCACCCATTCCATTTACAGCAGTAAATGGCGTGTTTTTGAGGAGTGGTGCCATGAAAAGCAGATTATCCCTTTTCAGTGTTCAGTGGTGGAGCTGTTGTGTTTTCTTCAAGACTTGCTGGACAAAAGGAAAGCTTTTTCCACTATAAAGGTCTATTTAGCAGCTATTTCAGCCTGCCACGTGGGGTTTGGTGATAAACCTGCTGGGCAGCACCCCCTTGTAGGTCGCTTCATGAGAGGAGCGCGTCGAACGCTCCCAGTTTCTAGACCACTGGTCCCTTTATGGGATCTGTCAGTCGTTTTAGACGCCCTCTCCCACCACCCCTTTGAGCCTATTGGGGCAGTGGGGTTGAAGTTTCTCTCTCTTAAAACCACTCTGCTGTTGGCTCTAACCACAGCCAAGCGAGTTAGTGAATTACAGGCTCTGTCTATTTACCCCTCTTGTCTACAGTTGGCCCCGGGACTCACTAAAGCACTCCTGAGGCCTAACCCAGCCTTTGTCCCTAAAGTGTTGGAAACATCATACAGGTGCCCTACAGTAGAGCTCCTAGCTTTTCACCCCCCTCCATTCTCTTCCGAGGGAGCAGAGGCTGAACACTTTGTGCCCTGTCCGGGCCTTGGGGACTTATGTTGACAGAACAGCTGGATTCAGGAAGTCGGATCAGCTGTTTGTTTCCTGGGCCTCCCCTCACAAGGGCAGGCCCGTATCACGCCAGAGACTAGCTCATTGGATTGTAGAGGCCTTAGCTCTGGCTTATAGCTGTAAGGGCTTGCAGGCCCCCCCGGGACTCCGAGCACACTCCACTAGGGGTGTGGCCACATCCTGGGCGTTGTTCAGAGGTGTATCAGTCCAGGATATTTGTGCGGCAGCAAGCTGGGCTACGCCGCACACGTTTGTCCGGTTTTATCGGCTGGATGTTGCACAGTCATCCCTGGCTCAGACGGTGCTGGATTCTGGTGCCTCAGGTTCGACCTGAGATCCTGGAGTAGCACTGGAGAGTAGCTTCGGGAGCTGGCGCAATCCGGGAGTGGGCCATATCTCCCATAGTGAAACACCGAGCGAAGTTAGAAAAAGAACGTTGGGTTACTTAACGTAATCCCTGGTTCTTTGATAACAGAGTGAGGTGTTTCACCAACACTTCCCTCCTTGCTTAGGCACGGAAAGAAATCTGCTTGGAATGAGTTAGGAGGAGCTGGTCGGCCGTGTTAGTACGAGGGGGCGGAGCCCTGAGCACGGCTCGACAGGTCTGTCATAGACAGACGTGGTGTCATTGGAGCTTCCGTAGTTGGTCACGCCGAGGCGATTCCCATAGTGAAACACCTCACTCTGTTATCAAAGAACCAGGGATTACGTTAAGTAACCCAACGTTTTAACTCTATTGCATGATGTGAAAACACTGACTCTTGGAATATATCAAGGATATGTTAGATGTCACAAACTGAAGCAAATAAATGGAACATTACATATGAATTCAATAAATAAAATCAAGCCCAATGGACTAGCCAAGGCTTTGAAGGCCAGAACAGTTTATCAAACTACCAACTGTCAGTTTGTCAGATTTTTAAGACATGTACACACAAGCTAAGACACTTCTGTCAGTGCAAACTCATTTCTCAGAGATGAAGCCAAGAACAACAAGCATCTCTGATGACTTCAGAGGGGCTGCTTATCACATGCCATTCCTCACACTGATCCCATGTCAAGCATAACTAAATATAGTGTGAATCAATAGCCATCATTAACAGTAACCTTATCTACTGAGCCCGGACATTCATACAGTAAATCCACTCCACGTGACACGTCAAGACACGGACCAAAACACAGGCTCATCTCTCAGCAGCTGCCAGCACATGATGATGACGGGAGATGAATCCGTGTAAAAGGTTGTTCAACCACCAGCCTCTTATTACTTCTATTAAACAGAACATGAAACCAGGTGATTACCTGCCACGCTGAAGCAATAAACGCTCCTCGAGTGGATCATAGAATTATTCGCCTTTAATGGAGGGCATCGTGAATGCAAATGGAGGGCAGTTTTGCTAATTGTCGCTGTCAGGCAAGAAGTTTGCATCCTCTAAACTGTCGACCTTTTAGCCCGAATCCAGTTCGTTTAATGGATTTTAAAGGTTTCGCAAGGCTGTCAGGTTGAGGTCATTTTCTCGACCTTTTGCAAAATCCTTGTACAGTTAAAAGCAAAATGGAAGTTTGGGTCATCAAACACAGATTGCAAGCAATTGGCAGTTCTAGTGTTAAACAGATGTGCTATGTGAAAATTCACATTCCACACCGTCTTTAAAAAGGACTAAATTAGCTATAAGGACAAAACCAATTGTTTGACCATGTCGGAAACATGTATTTCTGCTGTGATGCAAGTCATCACTGGCGATGACCCCAAATTTAGCACCAAGCCTAACTGTAACCTTATGGTAATCGGAAGTAGTCAAGATCACAGGGTCAACAAAGGGGGTTAAAATTTGCCACAATATAAAATATAAAACTTACTGAATATTTGTCACGTAAAATGACGGACATTAATCAATCGGTCAGAAGATCCAAACATGGATCTTCTATGAAAGCAAGGTCAGACTTCGTGGACTGATGAAAGGGTGAATGGGCAATCAAAATCGCCAGATTGTGTCCCATATGGTATATTTTTAGTCATACATTGTGGTAGTTAGTCTTTCAACTAGCACAGGACTCTGTTTGATAGGCTTATCATATTGCAGTTTCCGCTCTCTCTATCATTATTCTTTAGAGCAACGAAAGTGCTGTCATCAAAGTGTGTTTTCTCATCAAGCAACAATTTTGTAGCATTGCAATGTCTCATTCTTCAGCCACCTGTGGCTCTTTAACCTTATTTCTCTCTTGCTTATTAACATCGGAGTTTATTTGGATTGTTTGTGCTGTACAAAAGCTCCATATGCAGAGCAGCAGGCTGCTAAAAGGTATTTTCTGGCAGAAGAACAATTGCGTAGAAGCGAGGAATACATTGGCCCAAATGCATATGCTACGGAAAGAGCTTTGGCATGGATTTGTGGTACACAAACACAATCATGACTGCAGATTGGCACAGGGGATGTCGTGGACACACGCGCCTCCTCTCTCACATACACATATGATTTCCCCCCAGATTCCTTGTCCTCTGCAGTCAGAACACATGTCATTTGTATGCCGCCCCTCCAGCCCGCTGACAGAACGCCGTTTGGAAACACTCATCTCCTGATCACATCCCTGCTCTGCTCCCTGTTATTCCCAGACAGGTGTCCCTGCTCAAATGCACACACATCGAGACCCGCAGACTCACACATAATTCGATACGGCACACTCACAGACTCAAACGGAATACAATTAAAAAAACAAAGACTTATGCATAAAACAAACTCAAATATACATAATCAAATTAATCTCACACATTTACAGCCCTTCTCTGCAGCAGACAGACAACTAATGTTTAATATCTAATGTGTTTCTTCTTTATTAACATGTACACAGGTAGAGGGATGCCCAGCCATACTGACTAATGTCCTCCCCCTGCTGTGTTAGCAGTGCACTTGTTTTGTGTCTATGCAGTTGTATGCACATTGCACAAATTTGTTGGTGTATCAAATCATGCTTTCAGTGAGTATTTCATATATTTGTAGTTTTACATATTTATAAAACTAAGAATATTAAAATATAAATATGCTATATACTATGTTCAGCACATGGGTCTACACTTTCAAAGGTTCAGGTTTGGTATTGTGGGCAGGTTTCAGTTTATGCTAGCTCACAGACACAGCTATCTGCTAACATACAAGTAAATAACAATTATTGTAGTCTTGTTTGATGTGCTATACGGTAAAACATCCTATTAGTTATATTCTGCATTAAAAATGCTCCGGAAGTCAGTGTTTCAAATTGACTGCTGCTCACCTGACTCTAAGTGGCGGCTCTACTCCGACACTACGAACTTGAAGAATACAATTTAAAGAAGCAAGTGGTAATAAAATTGCACATCCCTATGCAGTTGCTATAGAGTCAAAGCTGTTTATGATAACAGGCTGTAAACATGTTTATTTCTGTAACACTGAATCTTCAACGTAGCTGACTCTCTTTTGGAGCCAGAGCCAAATGGCCACTAGAGGAACTGCAGTGTTTGGCACTGTTGTTTTAGCTTTCAAAATCTGCCCTGGAGGTAGCCACTCGTTGCATTCCTGATTTAGAAATGAGCTGTGTGTGAATACAAAGAAAGTTTGTGTGTGTGGTGTGTGTGTGTGTGGTGTGTGTGTGTGTGGCGGTTCCCTTTCATCTGCCGGGAGCCGGGTTAATGTGCGTGACTGCTTCTTCTCCAGGTCACAGGAGAATGGTAACTGGGTGATATGGTGATACGTGTATAAGTGTCCCATACAATCTCCCTACCCATATGGAGATTACCACACACAAATGCACACACACCAAACAGCAATGGCGTTTGGAGAGGTCTCACCCACGATCGAAGCAGGTGTTCGTGCAATGAGATAACTTCTCCATTCCAGTTGTGCTTTAATTCACAAAAATTTCTCTTCATCTCGAAGACCTTTAAAATGTCCAATTTAAAGCAGTTCAGTAAGGAGAGATCACTTGGAAGAACTGAATATGATTTCCTGAGATTGAGATAAATGTATTTAGCGATTAGACTCCAATCACCCATCATGGCAGAACGCAATCCCAGCAGTGATAAGATTTAGGACAGGACACCCCCCCCCCCCCCCCCCCCCCCCCCCAGAGTGGTGGAGGTGAAGATGAAGACTGAAGCTTGGCTGGAGCTCTGACTAAGGTGTCTGAGGTGGAGTTGGGGAGGAGGTGGGTTGCAGAGATTGAGAATGGAGAGCACAGAATTAAACCACGCATAGAGGAGACTGATTTGCCTGAAGAAGGCAGGCAAGAAGACGAGTTTGAGATTGATAGCGTGGAAATATGACAGTGATGTAGACAACAGAAAAGCAGCCTAACACCCAGGAAGGCAGGCACATTGGTGATTACAGATCTTCCTTATTGAACTTACACAAAAACTTCATTTAAACAATCACCATACCATCAACTGAGTTATTTTTTCGGTTAATAAGCACCCGTAAAAAGGCACCAGTGAATCATCCAGCTCTTCATTCATCCTAACGCCAAGCTGCAGCATTTTCCACACTCCTGCTGCTTGTTCGACACACGAGGCAAAGGCTAGTGGCCGCAAGGTGCTCTTTAAAAGACGCCGGACCCAGCAGCTTTCTTGGCAGAGTGGAGTGCTTCCAAAAGTGTTCGACTTACGAGAAAAGCGTAAGAGAAAGGTCAATGCGCTTTTCCCTCAGCCAACCAATCATAAAGAAGAAACCATCGAATTCAGCGTTTCCCACAAGAGACACAAAAATAGAAAAATGCCGGCAGAGAGATTGGTCACAGGAGGTAAATACTGTCAAGTGTGTACAAGCTCAGAATAGAAATGTGCAATAAGGAACGGAGAATCCGCTCTTAACGGAAAAGAAAAAAGTGATCCATCTGCTTTTTTAAATGTTTTTTCTTTTAACACGAGCTGAGTTTGTAAAGTAAAACTCCTGTGCTCAGCTGATTTGCCTTAATGGTCTTTTTTTAACCAAGTTACGCATATTTTGGCACTTCCTGTTTTGTTTGCACCATTTGTGCTAAGAGTTGCAGTAGAGAAACTGGAGTGATTAGCACGTTTGTAGTCTACTCGATTACTCAAAGGCCTTTATACAACACGGCTCGTTCACCCACCAACAACTGCATCAGAGCAGTATCTTGCTAAAGGATACCTTCAAACAAACTACGACACGCTTGAACCATCAACCTTCCAATTAGTAGATGACCCGCTCCATTGCCTGAGCTACAGCCTGGTGTCTGTCCTTTAACACAGCCATACACACTCTTTTGTTTGGTTTGTCATTCTGCAATACCTTTGCAGATGATTGCTGAAGTATTAACACTAGCCAAGTCAAACTTACTAAACTTTCTAATGAAATGAATTGAATAATACATTTTTTGATAATGTGTATGCCTTCCTGCTCTCCCTCTTCTTTCTGTATTTTGGTTCGGTCCAGCAGCTGCTGAGCAGATAGGTCAGGAAAAGTATGGGGGGGGGGCAGAGGGAGGGAGTGGGTGACAGACAAAACTGAAAATAAGATTGGCCAGATTAGATTGCCTGATTGAGCAATTAGCTATCGTCTCCATCATTTGGCCGGGGCCTGCCGGCATCTGCCACTGTAGGATACACACACCCACACACACACACATACACAGCCTTAAACATGTGCGAAAAGCAATGTGTGTGTGTGTGATTTTTTTAAAGAAAGTGCGTCTGACCAAATATGTTCAGTCCAGTCTGAATCCAGTGTGTGTGTGTGTGTGTGCCACACTTTCTCATTGTGGTTTAAGTCAGAAGTAGCTAACACAGAGCCTGTCAGCCTTACTCTTATTTTCACTTCCTTAATGTTTTTCCATGTCTATCTCTCTCTTTTTCATTCCCCTCCTTCTCTTATTTCTTTTAGGCACTCGCTGATATATTCTTTCATCGCTAACACTCCCCCCCCCCACACACACACATACACAGCTCCTCATTCACTTTCTCTTTACAATTGCAATTTGGAGCTAATTTCTCTCCCTCCCATTGATAAAAAAAAAAAAGCAAAGGAAATAAATTCAACAAGTAAGTGAGGGCAGTAAAAAAAAGGAAAGAAAAGAAAGAAAGAGAGAAAATTGGTGTCTTTAAAAAAGGCCGCCATCCTTTTTATTTTACTGACTCCCGAGGCTGATGAAATTTCAAACAATGCCACGTAGTGAGCCCTAACTCATGTTTAGCACCTTGGGTTTTGTCTCAGATCCAGAACTAGACTGATAACTCTTAAGAAATGTTTTAGCTCATTCTCTCCGCAGAGGCCCACTAAAATCTGGTTGATGAATTGGTCTCCATTGGCGCTCACTTATTCTCACATAAAGGAGTTTATGGCTTGGGAAAAAAAAAACGAGGGGAGGGAGGAGATGGGCTATTTCTACACGTGATGAAGTAAAAGAGGGAATGGGGGAGGGAATCTCTGGCATGCCTGAGTGTCTGTTTATGCGCGTGTGTGTGTGTGTGTGTGTGTGTGTGTGTGTGTGTGTGTGTGTGTAAATCTGTGATGGAGTGCATCACCGCTTGTACCGCACGTGTGTTTGTGTGCTTTAGTTTGCGAGCTTACAAGTGGGTGCTGATTTTTTTTCTCTTTTTTTTGAGTGCGACTCTTGTTTGTCCAACATTACTGTGTGTGTGGTCACAGCTAATCGCCAGGCGGGCAGCGAGGATGAATGATGGCGGCCGTCCCGTGCAGACAGTGGAGAGTTCACCTGTCAACGTGGGCTACCTTAAGACGGATGGACATCTGGAAGTCATCGCCGCACAGCTGTAGGAGCTGGACACACACCCTATAGACGCACACACACACACACTGCTGTAGAAATACATTTTAAGTGCACACATAAATGTTGAGAGTTGACAAGGGCCCACATAGATCTGAAACCGGGAGACACTGAGTGTGGGCATAAATCACAAAGCTCTTGTTCTCTTCTTCACTTTTTCTGTTGTGTAGAAATGCCTGAACACACTGCTAGCTAATAAGAGAAGCATGAGTCATTCTCTGCTTGGATTCCCCCCACCCGTCTTAAGTGGCTGAGTGAATAGCTGGCAGGTGCTTCCACTGCAGCAAAGTAAACTGAGCCGAGGGGGAAAAATTAAAGAGCAATGATGATGATGATGATGATGATGATGATGGAACGTTAAAGGAATTTAGATTATGTCCAAATAGGCACGGGACTGTCTAAACACGAGATCGACTTTGACAAATGTTGCTAACGATCCCAAACAAAGGGCGCATTGAGCACCAAGGATATTAGGAAACCAGTTAAGGTGCTCATTATCCATCTATGTCAGGCATTGTTTTCTTATAAAACACACAAGAGACAAACAAAAGAAGATGCAAACACTTTCACAGATGCATTGCTGTGCAGGCACACATAAACAGGCCTGATCAATATGAGCAGAATTCCGACTCGCATGCTTGCAGGATTGATCCCGCCCGTATTTTTACGCACAGATTCAGAGTGCATGTGGGCGTCGGACATCTGGCTTCTCTGCTAAAGTATCACTGCGAGCTGACCTGCTCATTTCTTAATTTCAAGTCTGTTTGCCCCGATGGTGACAGAGTAATTTAGACTCCATGCAAGTTTCAGCTTGCACTTCATTTGTTTGGCATAATTAGGTGGTACGTGGAGCATTTTTCCACACCATTATATTATTGTCAAATGAATAGCAGTGCATGGGTGTAATTATTGTAAACAACCAAAACCACACTTGGGAGGAGTGGTAGCACATACCTTATTAGTGTTAGATCGCTTTATTCAGACTGCCTGGTGCATCCTGCACTACCTCCATTACTGGCATGTAGACAATAACAACTGTTCCAGCCTGTCAGCACTTACCAACAACTTAAATAAACGGTAAATGGACTGGTCCTTATGTAACTCTTTTCTACTCTACTTGAACACTCAAAGCCCTTTATACAAGATGCCTCATTCACCCATTTACACCTATTCACACAAGCACTTTTTCCAGTGCCTAAGCATTTTCTATCTAACTTTCACACACATTCATACTCCAATGGATCCATCATACAGTAACTCTGGGTTCAATATCTCACCCAAGGATATTTTGGAGCAGCCAGTGTGTGATGAACCAAGTGAAACGTTCAGCAGCTGAATACGTAGATCCAGAAGTGGAAAAGAGCTAATATTTGACTTGGCTTTGCAATGTGGCCACTGTTACAAATGGTAATGACCTTGTTTTCAGTAGGCCTTTTAAATTTTCAAGCACAGGTAGCTTAAACAACTAAAGGCTTATATAAAAGATGGATGCAGCTTCTGGGTCTGAAAGGTTAAGCATAAGCAGAATGTTCTAACCTAAGGATGCTGGCTTACTTAATGACCTCTTTTAACAGTTTCCTGATGAGTTTATGGTATTAATCACTAGCCTTACTGAATACAGCAGGAACAAAAATCAGAGCATGGTTTAAGGCCTATGTTGTGATTGACAAAGGACTACTGTACACACCTTCCAAGTCCCTTGGTCTGCCACAGTCAGATTCACGCCTCATGTTTCATGTCTGGTTTAAAAATACTGAGATGGTGTTGACCAAAGTTATGTGGAAACACAGTGTTCCACATAAATCCATCCTTTACTTATTATCTATGGCAATTCATCATCATTACTCAGTGTAGCTGAACAGTTCCAGGTTTTCAGTAACGTGAATACTAACTCACTGTAACAGCTTTGGATGGTTAAAAGAATAAAGTCAAAATGTTTGGAGTGAACGGGGTCAGTTAGCGGCAGTTTATGAACTTGTTAACAAGTTCACCATATGTGTCATGGTCCGGAGTCTGTGACTCCGTGTTTATGTTTAGTCTATTAGTATTCTGTGGTTTTGGTTACCTTGGGTGTTTGTATTCTTCTGTTCATGTTCCTATGTTCTGTGTCCCCCAGTCTGTGTTTAGTTGGTGTGTTATGTCATTGCGTGTATGTGTTTCCTGTTTTATTGTGAAGGTCTGCGTCTTATGTGAGTGTTTTCAGTTTGCCTCCCTAGTCTCGTCACGATAATCACTCCCAGCTGTGTTCCCCACCTGCGTGTAATCTCCCTGTGTTCTCTGGGTGTATTTAAGTTGTGTCTTCTGTCATGGTAGTTGCTGGTTCGTCTGTGTTATTTCCCTTCCACCCTTCTGTGTTGATTCTCTGGTCATTCTCCCTGCATGTCACGTTCGTATTCCGGTTAGTGTTTTATTTAGTTTTCCCAGTTTAGAGTTTTCACCGTTCTGTTCCTCGCCACCCTGTCTGTTGTACCTTTTAGTTGCAAATAAACTCACCCTCCACTTCAGCAGCCTGCAGTTTGGATCCATTATTATTCACACGGCTTGCCCCGGCAAACCGTGACAATATGCACATATAAAATGTGACATTTTTATAGCTAAATAATCACGTACTACAAGACTAAGTCAATTTTTGTGAATAACAGGCCTTTAAACTGTTTGTACAGCCTGAACACTGGAAAAAACAACGATACGCACTGATAAATTAATCCAGTTATACAGGGAGTGCAGAATTATTAGGCAAGTTGTATTTTTGAGGAATAATTTTATTATTGAACAACAACCATGTTCTCAATGAACCCAAAAAACTCATTAATATCAAAGCTGAATGTTTTTGGAAGTAGTTTTTAGTTTGTTTTTAGTTTTAGCTATTTTAGGGGGATATCTGTGTGTGCAGGTGACTATTGCTGTGCATAATTATTAGGCAACTTAACAAAAAACAAATATATACCCATTTCAATTATTTATTTTTACCAGTGAAACCAATATAACATCTCCACATTCACAAATATACATTTCTGACATTCAAAAACCAAACAAAAACAAACCAGCGACCAATATAGCCACCTTTCTTTTCAAGGACACTCAAAAGCCTGCCATCCATGGATTCTGTCAGTGTTTTGATCTGTTCACCATCAACATTGCGTGCAGCAGCAACCACAGCCTCCCAGACACTGTTCAGAGAGGTGTACTGTTTTCCCTCCTTGTAAATCTCACATTTGATGATGGACCACAGGTTCTCAATGGGGTTCAGATCAGGTGAACAAGGAGGCCATGTCATTAGTTTTTCTTCTTTTATACCCTTTCTTGCCAGCCACGCTGTGGAGTACTTGGTGATGGAGCATTGTCCTGCATGAAAATCATGTTTTTCTTGAAGGATACAGACTTCTTCCTGTACCACTGCTTGACGAAGGTGTCTTCCAGAAACTGGCAGTAGGACTGGGAGTTGAGCTTGACTCCACCAGCCCAAACCAGTACTCCACCTCCACCTTGCTGGCGTCTGAGTCGGACTGGAGCTTTCTGGTCCTTTACCAATCCAGCCACGGGCCCATCCATCTAGCCCATCAAGACTCACTCTCATTTCATCAGTCCATAAAACCTTAGAAAAATCAGTCTTGAGATATTTCTTGGCCCAGTCTTGACGTTTCAGCTTGTGTGTCTTGTTCAGTGGTGGTCGTCTTTCAGCCTTTCTTACCTTGGCCATGTCTCTGAGTATTGCACACCTTGTGTTTTTGGGCACTCCAGTGATGTTGCAGCTCTGAAATATGGCCAAACTGGTGGCAAGTGGCATCTTGGCAGCTGCACGCTTGACTTTTCTCAGTTCATGGGCAGTTATTTTGCGCCTTGGTTTTTCCACACGCTTCTTGCGACCCTGTTGACTATTTTGAATGAAACGCTTGATTGTTCGATGATCACGCTTCAGAAGCTTTGCAATTTTGAGACTGCTGCATCCCTCTGCAAGATATCTCACTATTTTTGACTTTTCTGAGCCTGTCAAGTCCTTCTTTTGACCCATTTTGCCAAAGGAAAGGACGTTGCCTAATAATTATGCACACCTGATATAGGGTGTTGATGTCATTAGACCACACCCCTTCTCATTACAGAGATGCACATCACCTAATATGCTTAATTGGTAGTAGGCTTTCGAGCCTATACAGCTTGGAGTAAGACAACATGCATGAAGAGGATGATGTGGACAAAATACTCATTTGCCTAATAATTCTGCACTCCCTGTACAATGTAACACTATGGCAAAGTCAGGGAATCCTTAAAACACACAATTCAGGTAAGGAAGATCTTGGCTACTCTTTATAAAATGTATGTAAAGCGAACTACAGGTCCCTCCCACACCCTCACAATCCTTCCACGTGCAGAACATGCTACTTCTGTCATTGCCACAAAATGTTGCCATTTAGCGCAAATCACAAGCTGCTGAATTTGTGCAGTGTTTCCTGGGACAGCGAGCCGTACACGAGAAATTTCCATCTGAATGATTTAGCAAGAACATTAAGTGCAATTTTAGTTTCAATGTAAGGCTGCCAGTCATCTCCAATATGCTGTTAGCAGGATGTGTTTGTGACAATTATGCTAACTTCTGCAGATTTATTTGTTCATATAAATCCACAGTGGAATTTTCAAAAGTAAACTCACCCGACTATTAAGGTAACAAGACAGAGTACATAACTAATTCCTGCTTTGGTTCTTGAATTATTTAGCAGGCAGGCAGAAACTGTGACACCAACACATTTAGCATTTAGCGTGCCCCAGATGTTAAAAAATGAACACAATTACTCACTACTATGCATAACCTCCTGGCCCTGCAGTCACTCTCAACGTAACATCCTCAAAGCAATTTTTTATAAAACGTCTCTCCAATCTTTCCAAGCCCCTCTCATGCTTTTAAGGAGACCGTCAGCCTGAAAGCGTCTGCTATGGAAACTGAGCCCTCACGACATTTGCGTGAGTTGATGACTTTGGTTAAAGTAGCTAGGACTTATATTAAAGGCTTTGCCAGCGGAGTGCATATATCATTTGGGAGACGGGTAAAAATGAATAGACAGGGATGTACAAATGCACACACACACACTATAATTTGTTTGCTTCATTTCCTAATTACAGTGACAATAGGAGGGCCCCCTGTTAGAATTTATCTCTTGCTTCTTCTGCCTCCCATCCATCTCCCTCCTCTCCCTCGCTCCCTCACTCCCCTCCTTCCAGGGAGTCAGGCTACAATAGGCCCAGACTCCCCTCTTACTTTGCTGCAGAGGCAGGATAAGAGAAACTTTAGCCGCAAAGAGAACATATGGCCTCCACCGCACACCAAACAAACCCTATACATTATGGTGTCAATATGTGTGTGTGTGTGTGTGTGTGTGTGTGTGTGTTTCTGTGGGTGTGAGGAAAGCAAAGATTATTAAGGGGTAATGAGGTAAAGAGAAAGAGGGAAAGCAGGAGCGGTAGGAGAGGAGAAAGCGCTACGTCTACGGAAATAACCGATAGACTGTCAGAGAGCACTAATTTTCTTTGACGCAGTCTGTAACAGAGGAGAGACCACATTGCGAGGTCGTGCATCAAAGAGAAAATGAAAGGGCTTAAAGCTGACAGTTCAAACTATATTAGCAGTACACAAAAACCTAAGAAGATTAACAGAGCAAAAATCCTATTCCCTCGCCTGTCAACTGAAATAGACATATAAATTAGCCCATATGAGCACAATTCGATTCTGCATTGACCCCAATTAGTAAGAATTGACCCGGTAGCACAGCGAGTCAAAGCTTCCTTGAAGAGAGAGGGAGGTAAGGAATATGACAGAAACACAAACAACATGATTCTGGGAGCTTCGAAGCCACTGGTTAGACATCTCACACCAGGAGGCTGTCGCACTTCCCACCCCCTGAAGGGAAAATCATAACCCTTATTACACCAGTGGGAAGATGTAGTCCATTCTGAAGGCTTGAAATGTCCCGGGAGTGCTTCAGATGAAGGTACAATGGCTTTTTTCTTTTCCTCCCTTCTCCTCGTTTCTCTCGTTCTCTCCCTCCTCCTCTTCTCGTCCTGCCAAATCTGATATTACAGACATTTTTCTCTGCATGCGCAACACTCTTCTTAGTGGTCCTCATAGGCCCGGTGACCTGAAGCGGATGTGTGGGCATAAAACGTGTGTCCTCTTTAAGACTACCCTCAGTTTTTTAAATCTATGAAAACTGCTTTTCATTATAAATGCAACATTTTATCGCTGTGTTTACTCAAAATAACTCAAAAGTCTAAAATGTCTGCTTGTTCTTTTTAATTGGAAAAGCTGATGAAGAGTGAAAATACAAATATGTTCTGTTTAAAAGGTGCAAGTTTTTCAGCACGTTTGATTTTATACCCGAGCCGCAGTATAAGTGTTAAACAGATTACAGTAGAACATTGAATCGAACATGTTTTGATGATTAAATACCAATGGTGATGAATTTGTTGTGAAATAAATTTGTTAGATTTGTGTACATGTGATGGATGAGTCTAAATCTGAAGAAGTGGGGACGCTGTGCAGAATGTAAATACAAACAAGACGCAATGATTTGCAGACCTCATGAATTGTTGTTGTCTTCGCAATAGAACTTAAAACATATATCAATGAGAAACTGAGAAAAACTTACAATTTCAAGAAAAACATTTGAGCATTATCAATTTGATGTGTGTGAATTGGTCTGTATGTGTTAGCAATGCGATATACTGGCGATTCTCATCCTATGGTAGCTGGAATATATCCATCCCCCTGCCTGTGGCTCTGATAAGGATAGGTGGAAGAGAATGAATGGATTGATGAATTTATGGGTAGCAACACATCAAAAAAAAGTTAGGATATGGCAACAAAGGCCTGGAAAAGTAAGTTTTATTGAACAGCTAGAGGAACATCTTTCTAACAGGTTAACTGGCAATGCATCAGTAACACAAATTGGTATAAAAAGAGCATCTTAAAGAGGCCTATCTTCTGAAGTAAAGAGCTTCACCAGCCTGCAAAAAAGCTGTGGGAGATTTTCAGACTAATATTCCTCAATGTAAAGTTGCACAGACTTTGACTATCATGATCTACAGCACATATTATCAACAAAAGATTTAGAAAATCTGGAGAAATCCCTGTGCACAACAAACAAACCTTTGATCTTCCTCAAGCAGCACTGCATTAAAAGCAGGCAAAAAAGATTATTGTATGTGAAGCCATATGTGAACATCACACAAAAAGACCAAAACCTAAAGAAGACAGAAGGCTGTTGATCAGAATAGAATGGGACAACATTCATCTCCCCAGCTAGTGCAACAAAACAATTTTTTTTCCTCCATGCATGTAAACCCACTTACTAAATGTCCTGTTGCAGCCAACTGTGGTTTTCAATGTAAAGCAGTGTAGTACTATATGGGGTTTGCACATGACAAGTTAAAATTGTTCACAAAATGCTGTAGCTAGTTAGGCACTCACAGCAAACATCACAAAAGCCATGTTCAATTTGATTCTTTCAAACTGTTTACGGCATTTTATGACTGAGTCTCTTGTTCAACAAGACCAAGTACTACCTCACCAGTAACGACCACTAGGTAAAGACTAAACATAGGTTTAAATATTTCACACAGAGCTACATTTATCAGAAAGACACATAAAAGGTTTGGATAAAACTTTAAAATGCTTGAAGATTGCTTAAAAAGTATGTTATGGGTGCAGTTTATTAAATGCTGCAACTTACTTTAGGTTTGCAGTGCATTTGAAAACCACGGTTTTAGTAACTATAACTTGGGAATAAATGTTGAAAGAGCTCACTGCATGCAGTCACCTCACCCTTTATCCCCCCATTCTTACTTTCCCATCGTCTCTCCATACTTTCCACTCACCTAGACCTTCTCTCTTGCCATCCTGTTAATCATTTTAATAGCACTCCTCATCTCCTCCAAATCTAAACCCTGCTGTTAAATCTAAACCTCCACTTTAAGCATCTTTCCTCTTATAACACTCTCGTCAACCTCTAGAGTCTCCCCTCTTCTCTTACAACTTTTCCCTCTGCCTAACGCAGTCGCCGTCTTTTTACTGTCGAGGAAGAGCGATGCTATTCATTTGCACTGTGGACAAGCCACTTCAGAGTAGTGCTGACACCCACTCTGACGAGAAGGACGCAGGAAGAGAGAGAAAGAGCATGGGAACCCTTCAGCACCGGCAAAGGATTTAAGGAGGGGCCAACAAGCTGTCCACAGAATCCAGGTAAATTGAGTTATTTGCGAGCACGATTCTGAGAAACGTACCTCAGACTGCAGAGGTGAGGCTGATGTGATTCAGCTTTAGAATTTTAAAATGGCAGTCGCCAGCCTCATTTTTGCTTTCCATATCAATTTATATCAGGCTCCTGTTTCTCCATGACAGTGCCCCTTTTTGCCTACACACACACACACAGACACAGATCCCTCCATCCCTCTGGTCATATCTCGCCATCTCCCACGGGTGCAGTGTAACGCTATCTGCCTCAGTCACTCTCTGGTCCCAAGCAGACAGCTTGGTCTTCAGAGATTCCTACTTCCCTTTCTCCACTTGCTGCCATTTTCACTCCACAGGGACCAAAAACTGAATATGACATCTACACCACAGAGACAGAGGAGAATGTCAGACTCCTGTAGCCCACATCATGAAGCCTTTCTCCCCATCTCAGTCACACTCTGTGGATGACGGGGAGGCCTGTGTGCTCTTTGCTGTAAGTGGCTAATATCTTTTTGGCAAGAAATCGTCAGGTTTTCTTTTACATAATGAGCGATCCTATCAAACCATTTCAAGTACAAGCAGTGGGAAATTATGAACATATTTACAATGCTAGAAATATAAAAATGAGGCCAGAACTATGATGACACTCTGGCTATGTGGATCCAGTATGTTAGTCCATATGGTAATGATGGATGGATTTGCTCCAAAGTCATGTGCAATAATTAATATGCTTTTGTTTCAGGCTTTCCAAGATTTGAGATCGTAGCTGCGTAGCTTGTTCTCATTCATCCACAAGATCATTAGTGAGGTCGGCCACTGATGTCGGGGGATAAGGCCCAACCCAATGCGTTTGGCGGGGTTAATGTCAGCCAAACCAAACCAAACTGGGGGTTAAATTTCCTCAGCAGCCCAGTATTTTCTCTGGGGCATGGTTGTTGGTTAAAGAAAAGACTTTGCCAAGCTGTTAGTTTAAATATAATGCTATTCTGCAGTATTGGCAACCAAGAGACCAGACTAAAAGTACACAAACTGGCCTTTGCTGTTATTTTTAAAGTCAGACTCTAAGTTTGGATGGAGATTGTATCTCCCTATGATTGGGAATCTAAACTTTAAACAAAATGTATATAAAGCCTTCTTTTAATTCAAATACAGAATTTTCTTAAACCTAAGGAGCATATTTGGTGGTATAATAGTAAGCAAGCAAAATTATGTAGTGAGGTACAAAACAAATTAACCCTTGTATGGTGTTCGGGTCTGTGAGACCCGTGTTCAGTTTTTTTCAAAAGAAAAATTAAACAATTAATTATTTTTTCACGTGTAAATGTGTTGTGTCTTTCCACTCACTCCACTTGATTATAACTGATTTATTTATAACATTTTATATAAAAGAAAAACGAGAAGCACATTAATTCATAAATGTGATCTAACAAAGGTAAAGGGAAAAAATTAACCATGTTTGCTGTTCATATGTCTTGTAATTGGGATGAAGTAAACATCTGTTGAGTAATTTAACATAAAATTGTTTGATAGTGTTAATTTGGAAAGCCAAAACTCTAGCGGGTCCACCAGACTCATGAACACTGGCTGTGTAACAAAAATACGAACACCACACAAGGGTTAAATCAAGAAGTCCAGAGTAATTTAAATTAGAATGGGAGGGAGAGCCTTCAGCTTTCAGGCCCCTCTTCTGTGGAACCAGCTTCCAGTTTGGATTCGGGAGACAGAAACTACCTCTACTTTAAAGATTATGCTTAAAACTTTCCTTTTTGCTACAGCATATAGTTAGGGCTGGTTCAGGTGACCCTGAATCCTCCCTTAGTTATGCTGAAGTAGGCATAGACTGCTGGGGGATTCCCATGATGCATCTAATGTTTTTCTCACTCACTGTGTGTTAATAGACTTCTTTGCATTAAATCATACTTGTTATTAACCTCTGTCTCTCTTCCACAGCATGTCTTTATCCTGTCTTCCTTCTCTCACCCCAACCGGTCACAGCAGGCCCCGCCCCTCCCTGAGCCTGGTTCTGCCGGAGGTTTCTTCCTGTTAAAAGGGAGTTTTTCCTTCCCACTGTCGCCAAAGTGCTTGATCATAGGGGGTCATATGATTGTTGGGTTTTTTTCTCTGTATGTAATAATGTAGAGTCTACCTTGCAATATAAAGTGTCTTGAGGCGACTGTTGTTGTGATTTGGTGCTGTACAAAAATAATTTTAATTGAATTGAATTGAAAGTCGGTGTTCAAATTCTAAATGTTTTTTAGGCTTTACATGCTATTTTTGACTGTTTAGTGCAATATTCATATTTATGAAATATTACTTTTTGTTGTTTTCTTTTTCATGGTTGTGGGCATTGCCAACTTTCTGTCACAGTCTGGCGAGGGCAGACTGTATGAATTGAAAAAGGACCCAAAATGCAGACTCCAAGGAACAGGGAACAAAACTTTAATGTTAACAAAAAGCGAGCCGTTTAATATGGCTGGTAAAAAAGGTACAAACAAAGGGCAAGGCAAACTGAAGCAAAATTAACACAAACCTAAACTGGGAAATCTAAACAAACAATAAGAAAAACCTAGACAAGAAACTTGGAAGCATGGCATAGGAAACATGGCGTGGACAACAGACGACCTGACAATCACACACTGAAAACAGAGGACTTAAATACACAGGAGGTGATTAGGGGAAGTGGCAACACCTGGGGAAACAGCTGGCACACATGAACATAATGACGTCACAGTGGGAGAGTAAAACTGAACACAATGAACACAGAAACGCCAGACCTCTTCACAATAAAACAGGAAACAGAGTGAGATATAGACATGACAACCTGAACTTGACAACATAAGCCACAGACATGAAATACATGAAAAGCAGGGGAGACTTAACATGGTGGAAGCACGAGGGGGAAATAATAACTAGAAACACTTAAGCATGATAACAAATGAACTTAGGAACCTGAAGGGCTTACATAAACTAAAACATCAAAAATGAACTAAAACTCAAAACACTGGGTCATAAGACCCAGGATCGTGACAGAGCCCCCCCTTCAAGGGCGGATTCCAGACGCCCAAAACCACGAACAAAGAAACAAACATGAAACAAAACCAAAACAACCCACCCAGGGCGGGCGGCGGGGGTCCAGGATGGAGGGCCCGAAACCGACCAAAACCAGAGCAAAAGTCCAACAAAAAGGGTGCAAAGAGCCCATGAAAGGCACTAACGCTCCGGAGACAGTTCTCAAAACTTTCTGAGGGCCGACCTGGAGGGTGACGGCACAAAAGTCCAGAGTTAATTAGTTCAGGGGGCCGTCCTGGAGGTCGATAGCATAAAAGTTCATAGTTCAAAGGTTCAGGGGGCCGGCCACAAGTCCAACGGTGGTGACGGAGCAAATCAGGGGGCCGACCATGTGGAAGGTGGCAGTGGCGAAGCAGGTATGGCTGGCCACACTCGGGCGGTTCGGCTCGTGGCCGGCGGCGACGTGGACAAGACCTGTCGGGTGGCTTGGCTGGCGGCCGGCGGCGACGAGGACGAGACCTGTCGGGTGGCTTGGCTGGCGGCCGGCGGCGACGAGGACGAGACCTGTCGGGTGGCTTGGCTGGCGGCCGGCGGCGACGTGGACGAGACCTGTCGGGTGGCTTGGCTGAACCTCCAGCTGGCGCTGCAGAATCAGGCGAGGCAGGGCCGGCAGAAGCAGTGGCATGGGCCGGACCAGACGAGGCTGAAGACTCTGAGGCCGGACCAGGCGAGGCTGAAGACCCCGAGGCTGGAACAGGCGAGGATGAAGACCCCGAGGCTGGAACAGGCGAGGATGAAGACTCTGATGAAGCCGGACCAGGCGAGGATGAAGACTCTGATGAAGCCGGACCAGGCGAGGATGAAGACTCTGATGAAGCCGGACCAGGCGAAGCACAGGCTGAAGCCGGACCAGGCGAAGCACAGGCTGAAGCCGGACCAGGCGAGGACGAAGACTCTGATGAAGCCGGACCAGGCGAGGACGAAGACTCTGATGAAGCCGGACCAGGCGAAACACAGGCCGAAGCCGGACCAGGTGAACCAGAAGCAGAAGCTGAGGCTGGACCAGGTGACAGCGAAGCAGGAGCAGGACCAGGCGAGGCAGAGGCCGGACCAGGTGACGGCGAAGCAGGAGCAGGACCAGGCGAGGCAGCAGCAGAGGCCGGAACAGGCGAGGCAGCAGCAGAGGCCGGACCAGGCGAGGCAGCAGCAGAGGCCGGACCAGGCGAGGCAGCAGCAGAGGCCGGACCAGGCGAGGCAGCAGCAGAGGCCGGACCAGGCGAGGCAGCAGCAGAGGCCGGACCAGGCGAGGCAGCAGCAGAGGCCGGACCAGGCGACGGCGAAGCAGGAGCAGGACCAGGCGAGGCAGCAGCAGAGGCCGGAACAGGCGAGGCAGCAGCAGAGGCCGGACCAGGCGTAGCAGAGGCGGAGGCCGGACCAAGCGTAGCAGAGGCGGAGGCTGGACCAAGCGTAGCAGAGGCAGAACCAGGTGACAATGAGGCAGCCACAGCTGGTGGCTGGACGGGCTCCTCGGGCCCCCCAGCTGACGTGGCAGGAGGCTGTGTAAGTTGCAGCAACACACAGTCTATAGTGGGTGAAATGAGTTTGTATGAGTTCTCAGACTGAGGTGTGGCAGAACCAGGTGAGGCGTCGTCCTCAGGTTGAGGCGCAGAAGCAGCAAGCGGTAGCGCGGCAGGTGGTGGTCCTGCAGGCGGCGGCACGGGAGCCGCAGGTGGTGGCGCTGCAACCACAGGTGGTGGCTGGGCGGGCTCCTCGGGCCCCCCAGCTGACGTGGTAGGAGGTTGTGTAAATTGAAGCCACACACAGTCTAAAGTGGGTGGAATGAGTTTATATAAGTCCTCAGACTGAGGTATAGCAGAACTAGGCGAGGTGTCGTCCTCAGGCTTAGTCGCAAAAGCAGCAGGCAGTAGCGCAGCAGGTGGTGGTCCTGCAGGTGGCGATACGGCAGCTGCAAGTGATGAAGCAGAAGGTGGCCGGACGGGCTCCTCGGGCCCTCCAGCTGGCGTGGCGTGAGGCTGGACGGGCTCCTCGGGCCCTCCAGCTGGCGTGGCGTGAGGCTGGACGGGCTCCTCGGGCCCTCCAGCTGGCGTGGCGTGAGGCTGGACGGGCTCCTCGGGCCCTCCAGCTGGCGTGGCGTGAGGCTGGACGGGCTCCTCGGGCCCTCCAGCAGATGAAGCGTGAGGCTGGCTGGGTTCTCCTGAACCTCCAGCAGACGAAGCGTGAGGCTGGACGGGCTCCCCGGGCCCTCCGGCTGACACTGAAATTGGCTGCACCAGCTGTACCTCCGTCTCCGGCTCCAAACCGGCCTGGATAGCAGTCCCACAACAGCTTAGCTGAGCCTGTTGGCTAGCATTTCCTGTACAAACAGTCTCTTCACAGCCGGGCTCATGACCCGGAAAGGCAGTGTCCGTTCCAATAATCTCCGGAGAAGAAACATGAGGAGCCAAGATATAGTCACTCACTTGTGTTCGTGGTGTGGAGCGTCGATGGCGCGCACGCCGCTTTTTCTTGAAAGTGGAAGACGGCGGTGCAATAGGCGGAAGTCCCTGGTAACTCCGAGGTCCCCCGAGAGCCAGTCGAGAACCCTGGAAAGAGGGCTCGTGCTCCGGAATGAGCCATGGCTTCCACCGGAGCTCCTCCTCCAATAGAGTGCAGTATATCGACTGACGCTCGTCGTAGTCCAAATCTATGGCGTCCAGTGCTTCCTCGCACTGGACCGTGGCAAGAGTATGGCGAGACTGTGATGAGGGCGTGGAAACTGGTGAGCTGAGAGGTGGTGACGCTGCGGCGAATCTCAGCGAACCGACACGAACACACTCAGGTTCCGGAGGCAGCAATGAAGACGACTGATCGTGGGGTTGTTGTGACTGGTGGGTGCTGGAAGCCATTTCCTGACTCGACAGTTCCTGGGCCTGCAGCATCTCTTTTACCCTTGTAAAAGCATCCACTATAGCAGGTGAGCCCGGGAGCTGAAGGAGGCGGGGATCCCTCTCCATAATAGCTTCCGCAACGTTGACCATCACAAGCTTGCTCTTCAACTCGGGCGCTGTAAGGACGCAGTCGAGGATCGCTTGGATGCGAGCCATCTCCTCCAGACACTCGGTGAGAGCTGAATCTGCTGGGTCCATGACTGGTCAGGTCGTTCTGTCACAGTCTGGCGAGGGCAGACTGTATGAATTGAAAAAGGACCCAAAATGCAGACTCCAAGGAACAGGGAACAAAACTTTAATGTTAACAAAAAGCGAGCCGTTTAATATGGCTGGTAAAAAAGGTACAAACAAAGGGCAAGGCAAACTGAAGCAAAATTAACACAAACCTAAACTGGGAAATCTAAACAAACAATAAGAAAAACCTAGACAAGAAACTTGGAAGCATGGCATAGGAAACATGGCGTGGACAACAGACGACCTGACAATCACACACTGAAAACAGAGGACTTAAATACACAGGAGGTGATTAGGGGAAGTGGCAACACCTGGGGAAACAGCTGGCACACATGAACATAATGACGTCACAGTGGGAGAGTAAAACTGAACACGATGAACACAGAAACGCCAGACCTCTTCACAATAAAACAGGAAACAGAGTGAGATATAGACATGACAACCTGAACTTGACAACATAAGCCACAGACATGAAATACATGAAAAGCAGGGGAGACTTAACATGGTGGAAGCACGAGGGGGAAATAATAACTAGAAACACTTAAGCATGATAACAAATGAACTTAGGAACCTGAAGGGCTTACATAAACTAAAACATCAAAAATGAACTAAAACTCAAAACACTGGGTCATAAGACCCAGGATCGTGACACTTTCACTTAATGTCTGAAAAAATGTCTTAAATTCAGAACTGGTAGCAAAACGATGACAGATGCTAATTATTCGGCTATGGCCTTAAATGAAGTTATGTGCGTTTTAATGCATCTACAAAAAAATCTGCATTCACATATATATTATGTTCGTAAATGACCTCATAAATTTGTATAGGCTATTAGAGATTTATGGTTTTCATTCCCTTTAATGCCTCAGAAGGTCAAACTGATCCTCAAATAGCTCACTGCCGCCACACACCATTTATCAGTTTTGGGATAAAACTCTTCAGCTTCTGTCGCCCGTCCATGAGACTTCTACATTTCCACTTGGGAAATCCCTCTTATCCCTACTCTTCCTTCCCTTTGTCTCACTCTTCCATGTTTTCTGTCTTTCTTGTCCTCTTGCTCCCTTTCTCTCTGACTTAATCTTATCATCTATCGTTTAGTTTCCCTCTGTCACTGTTCCTCAGTTACTAAGCTGTACCCTCCTTCTGAAGGCACTCTGATGTGACGCAAGTGGTGACAGTTCTTACTCAACGGGACAAAAAAAAGTCCAAAAAGAACGAGTCAAACGAGGGTGGGGGTCTAACCATATTACTGTGGGAGATACTTTGATTATTCTTCTAATGTGTTTTGCTGCAATTCTATTTCAAGCCCTGGTGCCAGGCAGAAAAATTCAGCCAAGTGGAATAAAATAGAAAGGGGAATTAATAAAAAGGTTGCAGGTGGCACAAAATGACCATGCTGCCAGTGGTTCCTGTGTATCTGTGAACATTCATTTACATCAGTTGATAGTGATGGTTGCAGAGGGGGCAAGGCACTTTTACTTTTGTAAAAGTGTGCATTGAGCCATTAATATAAACTTGGTTTCTGTTTGCACACCTATCTAGTCCTGGAACCAGTCAGAACCAATCACCATCTAGAGAAGCAACAGTTTAAACCACAGCATAATGCCATTCTTAAATAAGCTCTGCATTCATTTCACATTTCAGATCTCTGACTAGAGGCTTTAAGCCAAAATCAACCAGATGCCCACCCACACTGACACAAAAAGTGGAATCCTTCAGATGGCCAAGCAACACACTTCTCCCTTTTACTGCTTTGTTTCAACAGATTTATAGACACACACAAACACCAAATTTTAGTTTGTGTGTGTGTGTCTATTCTTGTAAATGTTGTACGTGGGGATATTGTCAACTTAAAACATGTACACTTCTATTGTCCTTGTGTTTTTGTGTATCCTGGCATACATCTTAGCTCATACCTAGCCGAGCCGAGTGTGTGTGTGTGTGTGTGTGTGTGTGTGTGTGTGTGTGTGTGTGTGTGTGTGTGTGTGTATGTGTGTGTGTGTGTGTGTGGATGAGAGAGAGTGAGAGAGAAAGAGAAAGAACGAGAGATGCGATCACAGAGCGCTGACTCTCACGGATGTCCTTCAGGTAATAAGATTTGTCACGTTGCCGAGGGTGGCCATCAGGTGGCGATGCTAAGCGGCTCAGCCTTGCCACAGAGGTCACCGGGACGGTATCCCAGAAACACCCTGGAGAGACTGAGGGGGTGGGGCAGCAGATGGAGGGCAGGCAGCGACACACTAATGACAAGACACTAATAACATCCATCGCTGCTGGGGTTGGTGTACAACATGCCATTAACGTGTACCACACCAGGCTAGCCAGATTATGCCAGTCCACTAAAGCTATTAGAGGGCCATCAAGCACGCATGTGATGTGCGTCCTCTAACTTAGAAAAAAGAGGGAGTGAGCTGAACAAACGAGGAGGGAGACAGTGCAGCTGGGGGTTTAGAAGTGCGTGATGTGTGTGACAGAGCTGAAAGAGATTATGATGAATATTAGAAGCTGTATAAGAGAGGAATGAAGAGTAAGAAGTGGCACGTCATTCCCGTCTTCTCCCTGGCTTCAGCTGATCTGCACTGGTTTGCTACCAACTGGAAAGAAAAAAACCCTCATACTTTTGATCCCCTGATTGAGCACTCAACCCTTTCTCCCCCGCTAGTGCCTGATTAGAAGAAAATTGTTGATTTATTGAGGATTTCTCCTCATCTCTCAATAACACTAATCCATTCCATTCCAGAGGTTGGCTATTAGGAAGCGGATCACGTTTTTTGGACCCTGATAAAGAAAAATCCAATCTGGATCTAGCCTAGAACTCAACGGTTTCCAATTAATGATGATGTACGACGCATTGAAAGCTAGCGTTCGAAAACTCATCCTGTATTTGCTTGCGACTTTGTGCCAACGATGAAAATTGCAGCACATTACCATAATGTTAGAGGAAGTTAACAAATGAACCTGCAATGAATTCCAGGCAGGAAAGCTAAGGATGAGCTCTTCCCGGCCATACAAACCCTGTCCGCACCCCTCCCTGTTCTCCCAGCCTGCCTCCGCATGCCATTTTTCCCCCCTCGATGAGAAAGCCAAGAGCGAACAAGGAGGAGGGGAGGCAGCTGATGGAAAAGAGAGGGGAGAAAAATGACAGACATAGACAAAGGTTGATTAAATTGGTTTTCAATTCTGGGCTTCTCCGTCTGAAGCGACTGCATTAATTTGCTCCATTACATATTTGAGAGGCAGTGAGTGTATTAAGAGCTGCTGTATATCATATCAGTGACTGCTCTGAGAGCCGGCTGCCAAAATAAGAGCCCTAGGTCCATCTATTGGAGCATTAACCGAAGTGACTCAGCACACCCCGGCCTGAATGCTTCTCCCGCTTGATGTGAGGGACTCTTTGTTCGCTGCAGTCGCTCTTTTTTTTATACTGTAGGGAATATGATTCTGTTCTGTGTGTCAGACTTAACATGCTGATGAAAATGGAAGTGAGGGAGGCTTCTACTCAACAGATTAGTCAGTAGTTTCCATAGGTTTTAAATACTAAAGTTGTAAAGCTGCATTGAAGATTTGTTAGCACTTACTTTTACTTTTACATTAGTGCATTTATATTTGGTGCATTTAAAACAGCCACCCGGAGTCTTCAGCACAAATATAGGCTTCACACAAGTTTCCACAGAACTGAAAACAGCCAGAGAGGCTGATTTAGAGATCCAATGCAAGAAGCAGCGGGAGAAGATCAACCAGCTCCAAGAGAGCTCCTAAAAGCTCAGAAACACCTGGGTGAGCAGGCTGCTGAAAACAAGGAAGAAGAAGAGAGAGCCCACTGTAAGATTGCATAGCTCAAAGCCAAGTTCTGCACCAGTGAGGCCTTTCATGAGCAAAATGATTTGAAAGCGCTAAACTTCAAATAAGAACTAGAAAATACCAAAGCTGCAAACCAACTGCATGACGCAGAGGCAGAGGACTGCTCTGCTAGCAAGACAAGAGAAAGAGGCCTAATTGGAAGATCTCGAGGTCCCGATTAAGACTACATCACAGGAAAAAAATTTAATGGTATATTACGGATATGTTTACTGTCAACAAACAAATAATTTTGGGTTTTTTCATAACCTGACTTTCCTTCAGGCATATTTGCTGTTGATATTTAATTGCATCTAAATTTGTGTTTGAGTTTTCTCTTTAACATTGTAGAGTGTTTACCTCGAGGTGTATATTGTTGTGATTTCTAGAGATCTGAGTTGAATAAGACAAAAAAGAGAGTGACTCACTGAGTGAAACGGGTATTATTACATCTTACCAGAGGTGGGACCAAGTCATTGTTTTGCAAGTCTCAAGTAAGTCTCAAGTCTTTATCCTCAAGTCTCAAGTCAAGTCTCAAGTGATGTCAGGCAAGTCAGAGTCGAGTCTCAAGTCACTGGTGTAAAAGTCCGAGTCAAGTCACAAGTCTGAAACTTTGAATTTCAAGTCCTTTCGAGTCTTTAAAAAAAACAAAACGAAAAAATAATGTTGCAGTTATATGCTAAATGTAAATATTAGACCATGTAATTTTTAAATCTGTGTTTTTCTCAACACATGACAAAATAGTGAACTTAGAAAATATACACAAATTGTGAAATTGCACCTCTTTAAAATGCAGCTCAATTAAACCTAGCTCCAAGAATAATTTTCACCGACAGTTCTGAGATAAGCTGCATGTTATTCTTGGATGCGGTTGTAGGACCAGCTTTAAAATCGCATGACAAAAATATCATACACATTAAAAAAAACTGTATCACCAACGTAGCCTGGACAACATTTGCTAGTTAGATGAAGTCAGCTATCTCATCGTAGCATATTTATATGCATATTTATAATCATACGGTTCTTGGAGTGAGTGCATACACTCGTGAAGTTTAGTAACTTCAGGTCACTGCAACAAGCCCAGGTACAGTTTACCGACGGATGGGTACAGGACCTTGAAATGCACCGTGTAGAACGAAAGACCATCGTACATATCATAAGTTTACCAGTCTCACAAATCGTCATCATAAATACACATTCGTTAACCGTTAGTAGTGGAAATAATTTCTGGTACCCATCACAGAAATGTAGCAGTGACAATAATACTGTATGCTGTAATCGTACTGGGCAATTAGTGATACAAAAAACCTGTTTTATCCTGTGAATAAAAGTATATGTTTTTGTCAATGTACCATAATAACAGAAGCGAAACGCAATATTGTGTCAGGACAATTCACTATTTATGCACAATAAATAAAGGAGCATAGCGCGACCATTTCTGTTCAGCGCCAGACTTGCTTGTAACCTATATCACCAATTATGTTATGAAAATGACGTATTAACTACTAAAAAACACTGACCTTCGTGTAAATGCTTGGAGCAGACTAACCTGTGAGCTGGAGTGTTCTGGGACGTTATATTTGATCTTTGAATGGCTGCAATCCAGGCCATCCGTCGCCTCTTTGTTACTTCGGAAACATGGCTGAACAATTTCTCTTCAACGACGTAATCCGATAACAACCGATCTCTTTACCCGTCGGCTTCCCGTGGCTGTCATGCGACCGGCTATTGCAGTTAATAATACAACGGCTTCTTGACATTTTTGTGTTTCTTTTTATCGCTGTGTAACTGATTTTAATTGAAAGCCTGCGTGCGCTAGTACCACTTGCCACGAGTTCCCAGAATCCTTTGCGGTTCTACCCGTGAATGACGTCACATTTTCAATCTCTATATAATATGCATGTTAAATTTTATATTTGGGGTAAAATATCAAGTCTTTTCAAGTAAACCGGTTCAAGTCCAATTCAAGTCCCAAGTCATTGGTGTAAAAGTCCAAGTCAAGTCACAAGTCTTAGAACATTTTTTCAAGTCAAGTCTAAAGTCATAAAATTAATGACTCGAGTCTGACTCGAGTCCAAGTCATGTGACTCGAGTCCACACCTCTGCATCTTATCAATAGAAATAACAAACAAAGATTGAAATTAATGAAAGTGTCTTCTTTGTTCATCCCTGAGAAACAAAGTGAACTTTGAAGTGCAAAAGACCACTTAATGGCCAGCAGCCACTCGAGGCTGTCCAAGAGTAGCATGCTAACCTAGCAACTACAGCTAACCTAGCAGACGGTTAGCTGAGCTGCAGTGCTTTATTCCTTAAAACTAATCTGACAAATCAGAGCTTGTAGCACACCTTTGCCATTGGCAAAATATCTACACGGGTGCATTTTGCTCTTTTGACCTGCTGAAAAGCTTTGTTCTTTGCTTTTTTTAAAAAGACTTGAAGCTCCAATCGCTGTTCAGTTTTCATTGTCAGCCCCTACAGCTTCTTGTTAGCATTATACACGTGTGGCATGGACATTATAAAAGGGCACTCAATTCAGTTTTATTTATAAGGCGCCAAATGACAGCAACAGTTGCCTCGAGGTGCTTGATAATTGTAAGATAAAGATCCTACAATGTTACAGAGAAAACCCCAACAATCAGACGGTCCCCTTTGAACAAGCAGTGAACAGGTGACAGTGGAAAGAAAACTCCCCTTTTAACAGGAAGAAACCTCTGCAATGACAATCACTATACAGTATGATAGCACTCATAGTGCAAATTATTACTATTTTAATCTGTGATAAAATGTAAACGCAAGGAAACACTGACATGTGAGCTCACGTCCACGTTACAGTTGCCACAAGCTCATCACAACCATGTTCAAATCACCAAGATGGTGACGGTGAAAATGTTTAGCTTAATGCTTCACAACAGGACTTCGCTAACACATGGCTGATATCACGGTGGCCATGTCCACCTTTTCTACTGTCTACAGTAACACATCTTTAAGCTAAGTTTTTAAAAACTCACAGTGTACACTATAGTGAGAGAAAAGAATCACTCTTTAGTAGCACAATTTGTATATAACAAATAATCCAACCTGCACAGCAAAATATCAATAACTAACCTTGTTTAGTGGGCGGTGTCATTTCAAAGTTCTCTTAGCGTCTTCCTGCCAAATGAACGTCTGCAGCCACTCTGATTGTTTTACTGGAGCTGGAAAGACGTGGGCCATTTTTAACTGTCAGCAGTGCATCAGTGCTTTGCTTTTAGGAAACGTTTGGGCCCAGAATCACATCAGACTTAAGCAGATAGGCAGCCACAAGCCATTTTTTTCTGCTGAAAGATAATAATCTAAACATATGCAGAAAATGCTCGTACATAAAGAAAAGATGCAGGACCGCATCATGACTCAAATGAATGACGGGGAATCGAAAGAAACTAAAAGCGCTAATGCCTTGCAATTACCTCTATGGCCACTATTCAGAAAAATCCAGTAAAACGCAGTTACAGAGTCTTTGTGGTCTCTCAGTCTTGCAGTTCAACAGCCAATGCTCCAAATTGACGCCAACATATTATTTTCATTTAAACTTTCAAATTAGTCTTTCTCCTTGACTATAGCATGCATGTAAAGAAGTAACTTTGCCAAAGAAGAAAATGCAACATATTATTCACTATGATAGATTACCTATCTCAGGCAAGTTCTAAGTTTCTCAAGTTGATTTTCATATGGAAATGAATGGAAACCAGCGGTTGCCTGGAGGGTGGGAAATCAATCTAAAAACTTATTGTATGCTTTGGAAAACAGTCAGCAGGAATGTAAAACACAGGCGATTTGTACTTAATGGGCTGAAACATGTAAAAACATTGGCACGGTCCTGTTAAATAAGCGCCGGGGCTACAGACTTGCTGTTTATTAAAAAAGTAATAATAAATTACCAACATTTTGCCTGATGATGTACTGCAGGCTTTCCCCAATTACAACTTTTATAAAGTCATGGACAAAAAAGGAATAGTATGATTAGAATAATAAGACTTTTTTTAGTTTGAGGAACTTATGATGGATCACAAAAGTTGAAACATGTTTCAACATTTGAATGACTGATAATAGGAATAATGACTGAATGAGAATGTAAATCAAGGTCAAGCTTACCAACCTAGGCCCTGACACACACACACACACGCACACACATGGTACCCCGCCCAGTCCCCCCGCCTGTGTTTGTGCATGTGAAAGGGATCTCTTCAGAGCTGTCACCACTCTTTCAGCAGCGCTATTCATTGTGTTTTTCCATTCGAAGAGCGTGCAGGTGTTTACTGTAAGGAGGGGAAGAAAAGAAGGGATGGAAACAAATGTCAGTGGCCTCAATGCCTGGGGAGCAGATGGAGAGGAGGACGGAGACAGAGAGACCCAGAGCAAGAAGCAAAGTAAAATAAAGCAAAGATGAAGAGAAAGAGAGAGAGACGGGAGAATGGGGTCAGTTATGAGCAGAGCCCGAACCAAATGTTGTTTTCTATCTGCAAGACAAAGGGGGAAAGGAAAGAATCTGATCCCAGTGATGCTACAGACCACCCAATAGGTGGGGGGTGAACTTCCAGAAAAGGAGATATACAGAGGCCGGTATTCTAACTGTGGTACAGTTAGAATAATTTGTGTGTGTGAGAGAGGAGGAAATAGAAGAATTCTTGAATATAATTCTTAGTGACGTAAGACGAAGATAAGAAAAGGTACATTTGTTTTTGTCAGAAAAATAATTGGACTCGAAGTATGGTTCAGTTAGATCATATCTTGGATGCCCATAAAAGTATGTCTTACATAATAACAAACTCTCTCCTCAAGAGTGAGTTCTTTAATGTGTTTTTTGTTGCTGCAATACAACGCAGAGAGAAGCTAAATAGTGGGGATTCACACATGCACTGAAGATTTTAGAAGAGTTTAACTTTTCAAGCTATAGCGCAGGCAATAGCCAATCAGTCACAATTATTTAAGTGCTCTAAAAAAGCAGCCGCCTATACAGACTGCATTATGACGACACCTGAGAGTAAGATGGTTATTTTTGGTGAAATGCAGTGCTGTGCAAGAACAGTGTAGTTATAGGCAGCTAGCGTGGCTCTGCTAATTGAAACTTTTAGCTAGCCTTGTCAGTGATTAGGTTTTGTTGCTACGACAGCAAAGATACAACCACCAAATATCAGCTAACGCAATGTTTAGGACTGCTTCCTCACCATAAGCTAGCAACCACTCTCTGCCTTGTTTATATTTTTGGATTGCATAACAACCTCGCCTAGCAGAGTGCATAACTGCATGAAAGAAAGGGTATGATTTGCTGCTATTTTTCAGCTTTATTTTTTTACTTTTTCTTTTTGGTCACAATCTGGTTATGCTTAGGTACCAAAAGTCATCACTGTCGCTTTAGGCCTAGATAAAGTTAATGCTTTTGGTTAGAAGATCACTGCAGCAGATTACTTAACAGGGAAATCATCCACTGGTAGAAATTGGTACAAGACACTCAAGACTGAAGAGTGTCAACAAATGCAAAAAATGTACTTCTTTTGTCCAATAAAGGCTACTACACTTGCCTTTTTGATTCATCTTGGTGTCAAATCATCCACGTTCAACAATGCAAGTGTCATCTTTAGAAGCCATAGTAATTGCATATGCTTTTCTACTCTCCCAGAGCACTCAAAGCACTTTCTACAACACGCCTCATTCACTCATTCAAACAAACACTTTCCTCTATCCTTAAGTGCTTTAAGTTGTGTTGGCAATACTTCCTGGGACATGCATCCTGTTTAGTAACTTACTGTTTCTGGGATCTGCAACAAGCATGCTTGAATGTTGATGCAATTACAGGACCTAATTTGCTGCCATTGACTATGAAGCTCGGTTTGAGCAATGTCGCAAGTTGATCACATGGTGCTATAGTAGACACGTTGTTAAACATGTATCAGAAGTTATTTTGGTAAGGTGGTAAATTTGACCTTTATAGCCGTTATTTTCTGTCAGGCTGTTTACAGTGGATGTAAGTTGGCTGCAGAACCAATCATTAGATTCAGTCACAATATTTTGCATTTTAGGATGTTATTAGGCTAAATTAGTATTATAGGTTGTATTGAAGGACACAGAGGCTAAATATCGTATTGCTTTGTATTCATTCTGTTTACAGTTTTCACCGCTGCATGCAAATGAGAGAAGTCACGCAGCAAAATGGTCAGTCTTACTGCATGCCTCCCACTCGTTATTTGCTGTGGTTTAACTCTGTGTTTAGTGAGAGTTGCTACACCCTGCAGGAGAACACGACATCCTCTACTTTCATCTCTTGCACAACACTAAACCCTAAATCTAGCTGTGTTTGCATCAGTGTTGTTAGTTGCGAGTAAAAAAGTGCTGTATACGTTTCCAATCACATCAAACACTAACCTTAGGAACTTGATAGTCTACATTACATTAACTACATTCAATTAAGTACAAACATACATATTTTGGATCCTGCTTTCACTTTTGAAATGTTTCTTTCATCTGCTGAACTTTTTGAAAGTGTTAACCACCTGTAACAAGCTTCTGCAATACATGCTTGGTTATCACCGATATGTGTCCTGCAGCAGCGACAGCAGAATATACTTCGTCTCAGTCCTGAAAAATGATATCAAGGGGTCCTCGGAGCATTAAAATGTGACGCCCAGGGGTGCTGACCAGGTGTCAGTATGTGACAGTTTGGGGCTAAAAACAGGTTCCTCCAGCTGCAGCTATTTACAATAAAAAAGTGGTGTGAAATTCCTATTAGCTGCTATTTAAACTGGCAGTGAACCTGGAGCTGCACCTCCAGCCAATCAGAATACCACCTAATGAATTCCTGCTGGAGGACAGAGGGGAATCTAGTGTGTAATGGAATATTTGCAGAAAAAACCCCAAAGCATTTGATGAATAAAATGCCTCAGATCTGTTTAGAATAGACTTTATCTTTGATACAGACGCACACATATACGAGCCAGTTTTGTAAATACACATCTCACGTAAGGTGAGGTGTATTTGGATTCAAGTTGGTAAGGCAACTGGTTCCAATTTGCGTCATACTGTCTGCAAAAAGAGCCAAACTGGCCTGCTGATGCTAGCATGGAAGGATACTTTAGACTACAAACTCATTTCCCAGATCAGTGCCATTAGTATCCCTGCCAATGTCATGGAGGATTTTCTTCATCTATCCACTCTTGTCTTGACATTTAACCTTAATGTAAACAAATACCATTTCACACAAAAAAGGAGGAAACAGGTACACATTCATCTGCTCATGACATCCCTCATTTCCTCTCCTCGCTCGCTGCTGAAGTCACACCCTTCACGGCTTCAGCCACTGCCTGGGGTCAGGGGTCACGCCCACAATCCCCCAGGCAGTGCTTTGAATTCTCATCCCAGTTCCCTGGCAAATGGTTCAAACATTGATCAATAAATGTGAGAAGTTATTTGTTTGTTTGGTTTTTTGATCACGATTCCAACAGAGGGTGGAAAGTTTAGATTATCAGTGCAATCTGAGCATCTTTAAAGGCCTGCGCACAAATATGGAGGCGGCAGTAAAGTGTGTTGTGTGTGTGTGCGCGCCCTCCTTCCTTGTTGTAAATCCCCCCCTCCATCCATCACATTAGCCTAATGAAAAGTAATAAGAGCGCTCCAAATGATCTACTCCCTGAGGTTGCCTCGAAGCTGTGTGAAATAAGATAACATTAACCTGAGTTATATGGGCTGCCAACGGGAAGTGCCATAACTAGTGACGCATGCATACACTCATGACCGCACAAATGTATACACGCATCCATCTTATCTAGTGTTTACTTCCCAACTGGGAGTCACTGTGTCACAGAGACACCATAAACTAGCATCGATATGAAACAATAATAAACACAATTCAAAGTAGGAACAGAGCAAATATACATGTAGTGTCTTTGTGTTTGCAGGAAGATGCATGTGTGTTTAGATATGTGAATTTTACTCTCCTCTGTGTGCACGTTTTTATTGTTTCGCTGTAGCTTGCGTGAAGAATGAAGGCTCACATGTGCGATTGGTTCAAAAACGGCTAATGGATTTCCGGCTCACAGTTGGTATTTTAATGAGGTGAACAGTAATCACATTTCTATAAGTGTGTGAGAAATGAGCGATGGCATGTCGCATTGCTCAGGAACACATATGAAACCATCATTTACAAGTTAAGCTAATTGTTCACGCACTTGAGTTCGACGATGTGCAATGCAAAATGAATCAGATGTACAACAGTTCTTGCTGTTACATGAACATTTTCATCTCTAAAGGGTTATTTGAGTGTGACAACTCACAAGTGATCTCCCCTGAATGACCCCATCTCTGTATTAATATTAATAAGCAAATTTCTGTATTAAATTGAGTAACCGCTGTTGTGTGTAAATGCACTCAGCTCTCTTAAATTGGAAATGACCACATGGATAATTCTGGTAGGGAACACTGAAAGTATTTCTACCAGCAGGTAAAAGCAACACAGCTCAAACTTCAGCTTGTGTTAATTCTTTTAAAACCACGAGTAGGCTCCATGCATCCATCCACTGAAATATGCTGAAAGTCTGATTTTTAGACTTTGTCTTATGTACTGAAAAACAAATCTTTCATTGGTTTTTGAGGCTTTTTCTTCTTTGGTGTCAGATTTCTTTGGTTAGCTTGAGAGAAAGAGATTGAAGGTGAAATGGTGTCTCGAATGGGATTTATGGTTCTACATAACGTAGATCTACCTACACTTGCATAGCAGTTTTATCTGCAGAGAGGCAGGAATTCAAATAATGTACAAGCTGCTCTGTAGCCCAACATCAATGACACTATTTATTTGTAGAAACGTGACCAGTAGCTTGAAGAAGAAAGTAAACAAAGTGCTGCAGTAGATAGCACAAACATAAAGAAGACTAGTCCTCATGTTCCACATAGTTTTCACCGTATCCCCTGTTTACAGCACCCATAGTTGATGAAACTGGACAAGTAGATCCCAAAAAAAAGAAATGATCCAGGGTAGACCTGATACAGCACCTTAGGGATACATCTGGCCCTTGAGTTGATCCATCTACTGTTCTCCTCATAAACAGCTCTAATGGAAAAGTGGCTGCCACGAAGCCATTCTTAAGGAAAAGAAACATGGAGAACGGGCTGAGAATTGCCAAATTACACAGCAGCTGGGCTGAAAATCAGTGGCAAAAGGTGGTATGGAGTGATGAATCCAAATTTGAAATTTGCTCTCTTTATGTACACAGAAGTTCAGGAGAGAGAGATATATCAGCGTCTACAGCCATCTGTATATCATGGTGGAGGCTCCGTCATGATTTACGGCTGGATTGCAGCCAGTGTTTTTGGAGATATTTTAAAAATCGCTGAAATTATGAAAACAGAAAAGTATCAGATTTTGATCCACTATGTGAAAAAATTTGCAAAGCTTCTGATTGCAATGACTTCATACTTCAGGATGTTGATATTCCCAAACACACTGCCACTGCAGCAAAAACATACCTGGATCAAGAAACATACAGCGGAACAATATCAGTACCAGAGGCTGGACGTCAACATTACTGAAGCAGTGTGGGATCAGAACAAAAGGCAGCCAACATCCAAAGAGGAGCTTTGAATGTCCTTTGAGAAGACTGAAGAACTATTCTGTCTAAATAGTGCAACAGATTAGGTAGTTACTTATTTAATGTAGTATGACTTACAGTAATTTCTCTATATGCATGTATCTATTGTTGTCTATCTAACGCTTTAGAAGTGTCAGAGAGCATTCTACCCTATTTGGCTACAAACTTCAGCTTAATGGAAACGACATTAGTGATATTTGAGAAACGGCTTAAATGCATATATCTTTTAAATAAAGTATTCAGGGACAACAAATCATCCTCACAGTCATACACACAAACAGGTAAACGAATGCAGGGAAAATCCACACAGTTCTACATCAAGGCAGCAGATTTGAGGAGGAACACTTCAAACCACCTGGTGAAGACCTCTGCTAACAGCTCCATCTCTCTCTCTCCGTCTTTCTCTGTGTCTCTCTCATGCTCTCCTTCTGTCTCGCTCTGACAGATTTATTAAGAGGCTGGGATCAGAACGAGTCCCCAGCTTCCTCCTCTTCTCATCCCTTGCTTTCTCCTCTTCATCATCTGACAGCACCTCCACCTCCTCCCTCTCCCTTTGTCCCATGGCCCAAGTCTATATGCTTGAGCCCTAAAAGAAAGTGAGAGAAATAGGTGACGACGAAAGAGATGAGAAGGAGGAGAGGATGGGAGTGGAGAACATGTTTTTTTCTGTCCCTGTGGCCTGCTTTAGAAGATTCTTTGCCACTCACAAACATGTCATCTTTACCACGCGTGAAGTTGCCTCTTCTTGTCATCGTTCAAACAGAGTTTGTGTACTTTTATAGGGAGGGAAACTTTTGTTGGGCGGGGGAAACATATGTTTCCATCAGCGGGCTTAGTCAGGCAAATGTTATCTTTCCGTTCGCCTCACTGATGCTCCGCACTACATTCAAAGCCTATGGCTTGTCAGAAATAAAGTAAAACGCTGACAGATGCGGCTATTTCTCAAGCCCCTTGTCCTGGAATGATGCTCACCGTCACTTTATCCAAATAACAGAGTCAGAATCAAAACAGGCCACCTTTTTAAAAAGTCTGTGGTACAAGCCGCTGTCAGACCATCACATACTCGTGTTATACTCTCTGGGTGTTTGTTCCATGATGAATCCAGTCATGCCAGCTGAGGGATGGCTCTTAGTCACTCTTGTCATATACTGTATATGGATGCTTGTTGATGACATCCTGATATCACATATAAATGAGTGCATGAGTGCTATTGGCAATAAACTAGTAACCCTAGGTTCTTCTAGGGAATTCATATGATTTTGAAATTTCGCCTTATATCTGTTTCATGACGACCCATTCAGACAAGATCAACCAAGTATGTTCTAAACAAACTGACTTCCACCCTCGCCAGCTGTTAATAATATGAATTTTCTTCTGTTTAGGACAGCTTGGGCTTTATTGTGTGGATTCTGTGTGTTTTCCCTTTGCCTGCATTTCTGCCATCCACAGTAAAAGACATAAGGATTTATTTATTTAGCTAATTTATCATTTCAAACACAGCCTCCAGATCCCTCTTCCAAAGAGTCAGAAAAGGACAAAATCGGATGCCAATTTGTGCAGGACAAATCTTCTCACAAGACTGAACTTTGGTATGTAATTGAACAAAGTTTGTGTTTGCCGTGGAATCTTTTCCTCTCAAATAATGGAAGATCACACAGGATCGAGAGGTCTCCAGGTAGTACCAGTCCCGTGCAAAAAGGGGTTTTTGAAACAGCAATTAGCCTGGTGCCTAATATTGCCTTAGCAAGTATATCAAAGAACTCCTCCGACTTTTTTGGCTTGAAAATGGCAGTACAGTACTTGAATTAAAACCATTTCAATGTTTTAATGCCTTTTTGCACATTTATTGTATATCACATGACCCACAAGCTAGTTTTGGAAGCTGGGGATCGGAGAGCCAGGACCTCTGTCACTGTCCACCACCCTTGACAACCACCCAGTTCTCAACACTGCACCAAACCCTATGGCTCTTCCTGTGTGCCGGACCCATTTGGATTAAACCTGGCTGGGCCACATGGACTAACGCCCAACCACCAAAATGCTCACTAGTTTCCCTCGCGGAAATGACTGGGCTTCCCTTAAAGATAGGATAAGAGGCTCAGCCATTTGAGGGGAATGCAGATTACGACTCCCCCATCTCCCTCAAAAGGAGTCAGTTGACATGGTTCATCTAACTAGTTTCTGGATGCCTCCTAGGTGAGATTTTTGCAGGCATGCCTTAAGAAAGATTATGTCTCGCAGGGCTTGAGGACAATTCGTGGTCCCTCCAGATGATCTGGAAGATAGCGAGATAAGTCTTTGCTTCTCTGCTTAGACTGCTGACTCTGCATCCCAAACCTGGATAAGCATTCAAAAATGGACGGATGAACGGATGGATATTGCATATCACTTTTGGTTATTTAAGCTTAAACTGAGGCATTAATAATTACTAACAGGCACTCGTGTACCATAGCTACCAGGTCTTCAAGTGTCTTATTTTCCATTGTCCCATAAAATGGCACCATGGTGTCATATAGAGTTGCAATAACATGTCCTGAAAGCCTTACAGTAACAGTAAAGTGTTTAAATATGTTTCCTTACTCCCCCGTTTGTATCAACCCACAGATTTCAGGCTGTAGAGTCTGACTACATCATTTTGGAAAGAAATAACTCTCCCTCCAGTGATGTTGAAAGGGACCGGACAGAGATGCCAACAGGAAGAAAAAAAAATAGACAAAAAAGGATGAAGACAGTGAAAGACTAGAGACTGGGCTCCCTCCATTACCCTCTGGCCTTCTCTGTCTGGCAGTACATGAGCGGCAACAGTGGATGGACTCGGCTAGTCACCTATCAAAGCCTGCCTAATGAATAGTCCTCTAATCCCCTCATTGAGATACAGAGAACAGGCTCACTGCTAATGCTCTCAGACTGAGATGCGCTCTTTCTCTCTCTGCCTCTCTCTCTCACACACAGACAATAATCATGCACACACACACACACACACACAATAGGCAGGAAACACACACGAGCACCTACACTTCATTCACATGCTAAGAGCTCCTGTGTTTTTTTGGAATATCATGCAGGTGTCATGGCCTCTTTCTCTTTCTCATGCATACACAGCAGCACAATAAAACTTAACAATATTCTGTCTTTGTACTCGGCCATAAAGCCGCCTTAATTATTCCCGGGCAGAGTGGATTTCAAAGAGGGAGGACAAGAGGCCCTCGTCATTTAGGAGTCAGTTTAACATGTTTGCTTTATCCCCAGCTTGTTTATGGGAGGGCTTGGAGAGGGAGAAATATTAAGTCATTATGTTTAGATCGTTGGAGAGACCTATATCCTGCGTTCCATTTCACCCAGCAAATCACTCATGCACACGTGTGCTGACATCCAGAGCAGATTCGCTGCGCATGTGTCTTTCATTTTCCCCTCTTCGACTTTCTTACATCCATTGTGTCTTCTTCTGTCCTTTTTCAAATATGTGTTGTATATTCAGCCAAACATGAGATAAACACACCCATCTCACCTTTCACTCTCTTTCTATAATGTTTTTTTTCTCTTTCATGCTGGCAGTGCATTCAGCCCAGATATCAAATAAACACAGAGAAGCCAAGCAAATCCAACCACCCTGCTCCCCACCCTGCTTTCCCTCCCCTATCCGGCACCACCTGGCCAGGAAGAATACAGCTTGAAACGTGTCAGTCACTTCACCTTTGGACACCAGGTTTGCTTGCTACTGCTCTAAAATTTCAGAAAATACCGCACAAGGTGGGGGTGAGCAGTGTGAAATGTCAGCCAGAAGCCTGGAAGCCAGACCTGGAAAAGAAAAGGAAGACAACACATCTGGGAAGCAAAAAGATAGATAGAGGAGGAGGTGAGGGGGACGGATGGACAAAGAAAAGGACAGGAAAGTGCAAGGCAATTAGGGCTGGACAGGAAAGATTAGCAGAATATCGTACAAAAGACGAGAAAATGAATGACAGGTTTGAAAAATGTCCTCCGGAGGAGACCTGGGGGTGGAGGGGGTTCTAGGGACCTGAGCTCTTTATTTACACAGGCAAATGCCCCTACACATTATCATGTTGATTAATATATATATATATATATATATATATATATATATATATATATATATATATATATATATATATACATATTTGTTCCTCTTACAAGGGTGTTTGGGTTGGCCCAGCTCCAACCTGACCATCTGGTTGTCCTCAGGTCAGTTCTGAAGGACCTGGACAAAGTCCAGGACCACAGCTCAGTCTCACAACAGAGTCCTAGGATATTTCTCTGATCCATAATTCATGTGACGAGGGCTGAGCTCGCAGACAAGGCAGGGGAGTGAGCTGTAAAGCTGCGCTGGGTTTACCTAAAGGGCTGAAGGCAGGTGATGACTAAACACGGCAAGACTTTTGCTCTTGGAAACGTTTCCCCCGAAATGGCAGAATAGCGGGCTTTCACCTTTCGCTGCATTATGTCGGTGACTCACTGAGCTCTTGCCAGGACTCCAGGATAGACTGTTTATTTAAGCTGACCCTCGCAAACTGCATGGCTCTATTGCTTTTAGCGACTCAAGAAAACTACAAGGAAAGTCAAATGATTCATTTCAACATCTTGCTTGTCTTCACACTGCGAGGCAATAAGATGCAGCAAGCCGATATTTTACTGTTTCTAAGAAAAACGGTTGCAGTAGCCTAAAGCATTTGCAGCTATGGATCATGTGCCATTTTCCATTAATGTATACATTTCACAACACTTCTCTTAACTTGCACAGGTGTGGTGCTCTGCAGTGGATTCAGTGCTATTTCTCTTATCTTTAAATCGACTAGTGAAGACAAAAATGAGAGTTGAGAAACAGCTGGAGGAACCTGTTGTTGAAATTCTGTGAATAGGGCATTACCCTCTGACAACAGATTGTTAAAGTGTTAACAGCAGGGGAGAGACAAAAACCAACAGGAGATAAAACAGAGAAAGATGGTGCATCCAGATAGAACAATAAAGTGTGTGGAAGATGTAGAGGCTGATGAAGATGGTCAGACAATGAAGGGGCTGGAGAGACAAATGATCATCTGCTCAGTTATAGCTGTGTCATGTGCAGTGCAGCGCAAGCACTGCACCGCACTGCACCTCTGCTGCAGAGGGATTCTGTTTAAGCACATTACATATGGCACATTTAGGATTTTCACTCATGGTCTTGTAAGTCAATGATGTGTGAAACTGCATTTGTTAAAGTTAAAATTCATCATCTGTGAAGAGCAACTGAGTTTAGCAGTTTAAATACAGCGTGGACCAAGATATCTTGGACATCAACCATGAGCTAAGCTGTGCTCGAGGCCCTGCATGGAGCCAAAGCAAACAGCAACAAAGAGAAGACCTATTGTTGTACTTTCAGGATTAGTCTTGTCTGTGCCTCCCCACAAGAGTTACACCTCACCAGTACAAGAGTTAACTCCAACACAGTCCCTTCCACCATTGCACAGTAAAGCTCATGACTGAAAGATGACAGTGATACTGAGGTGAGTTGAAGAGGATTTGCTGTAGTTTTTTCTTGGTAAGTGCTGATGTTTTTGCTGCTATTTAGCCACTGTTAGCTGCTGTTAACTGTGACTGTGATAGTGAAACTGTACTCTGAGTTTTATTGAGTAAATTCTTCTACGACATGAGAATGTAGTCAAACTGTTTTTAGAGGGAAAAAGTTTGATTTTTAGGACGCTTGAGGCTAAAATTAGCAAGACTAATGTTAGCTTATAGCTAACGTCTTTATGTACAGAATCTATTCCACCATCAGGAAACCAAATGTGTCTTTCAGTGTGAAATGATGTCAGCTGTACGGTCATTATAGGTATTACACAGACTTTATTACAAATGTCAAGACTTGTCAAGACTAAGCAGTTAGTTATACACAGGGGTGCACATAAGTGGTCCGCAGGTGCGCGTTCGCTGTCAAAATAAAAGACGCGCACCAGATAAGAAGTTGCAACGCGCGTTTGCGTACATATTAAAGGCACTGTTTTTGTCCGCTAGAGTGGGATTTTCACAGCATATTCTGCACCACATCTCTGTGCATTCATCATTTATTTGAAGCCAGCTCACCTCCTGCAACTACTTTTCCGAGAATACGCGCTTCTTTTGCGGTTCGGACTCCTTCTGACATTTATGTGGAGGTGGAGGAACACCACAGTAATTGCTTAAAGGAGCTTGCTTCTTCGACATCTTTAAGAGTTCTAAACGAATGTCTGTCCTCCTCCAGAAAATCTTATGTACGCAAACGCACGTTGTAACTTCTTTGCGTCGCGTCTTTTATTTTGACAGCGAATGCGCACCTGCGGACCACTAATGTGCACTCCTGGTTATATGGAAACTTATTGGATAGATTTAAGGAGGTTAGAAATTATGAATTGACATTGATTGTGTTGCTGAAGAAGAGAATCAGAGTATCCATAAAAAATGGCTTCTTTATGCTTGCCAGTTATTGTAGAAGCAACAGTAACCTATATATCAGGTTGACAGCATTCCAGCCAGTCCTATCCCACACTGTGCCCTGCTAGTCAGTATGACTCAGTGTTGCAGCAAAAAAAGGATAAAGACTCCTGCTTGCTTTCCACCAACAAACAATCTGGGGTTTTTTTCTTGTTTGTTTTTTTTCGTTTACTAGAAAACATCATCAACAAATGATCGGCACTTCACCTTGGTGAAGTTTGTTAGACAACTAATAAAGTTAAATTGGCAGTCAGCAGACTGTTTTCACGGGAATGAGAAGACCTAAGATGAGCTGTGCTGAATGAACCCAGCTTCACAAAAGACAAGAGGAAGAAATGACAAGGTTAAAAGGTTCAAGTACATATTGCTCACACTATAAAACTACGCTCTCCTGCCATTGCTTCCTGACTAACCAAAGCCACATTTTCATTTGAATGGCAACCCCGCTCACTCATGCTTTCGAAACAAATGCCGACTATTTTCATAAAATTCCTGGAGGGCACAGATTAAATTCTGAAAATGAAAATGTGGGGAAAAGATATTCACTGTTTTGCAGCAGCTCCATTTCCAGTGATTGTGAATGAAAAAACAAACATTACACCAGTGGGAGCCATCTTAATCTCAACAAGAGTCAGATTTTCTTTCTGCAATACAAGTTTGTTTAATATTATTATGGATGTTTTAAGCTACTAAGAGAAAATGTTAGTAAGAGAAAAAGTTAGAAATAAACAAATGGATAATCAAGTAATAAAAACTGTGCGGTGGAGTACGGAGGATGAGTTTGGTAATCTCACAGCCTGAAGGGAAAAAACTGCTGAAATCTGGTGGATACTTCGGTATCACTTGCCAGACAGCAGAAGGGTGAACAGGCTGTGACTGGGGTGGGTATTGTCCAGGAGTATCCTCTGGGCTTTGGCGTTGAGCACCACAGTTGAGGAGGTTTCACTGCTAACTGTCTGGAGTCTATTTGTCCAAAGTCCAATATCTAATTGCAGAGTCTGGTGCTCAAGTCCAGAGTCCAAAATTTGCCAGTGAATGTGATGGACATGGAAGATAAAGGAAGCCAGTCTAACTTCTACACCAACATCACCTCTAAGTCCAGTTTGCTTTGTCTGAGCTTGGCAGGGACAGTCGATTCCAGATTCTTTAAGCAGGTATTTTAAGTGAGACAAAAGCATGTTCTGGGTTTAAAGAACTCAAAGAACTGCACAGTACAGGTTTGAAGTGGATCAAGGAAGAAGAGCCTAATGTTAAACGGTAAGATTCTTATACAACACTTTTCTACTGTACCAGAGTACTCTATACAACATGCCACAGTCACACCTATTCTCACAAGCACTTACTTTAAACTGACTGGCTACATTCACACTCCAATGGATGCATCGGAAAGCAACGGGGTTAGTATCTTGCCTAAGGATACTTGACATGGAGACTGGAGGAGCCTGGAATTGAACCACCAACCTTCCGATCAGTAGGTGACCTGCTCTACCTCCTGAGCTACAGGCGCCCCACAATGTGTGATCAAGATGTCCCAGCACAGCACAGTAACGACTACAACTTCAACGCCTTTGGTGTACTAAATATGTAAACCACATACATAAACCACCATCAGTCGGAAGCGAGATGTTCTTCTCGGCCACTGTGTTCAAATATTTGGGGAACATGGCAGCCTATGCATCTTTAATGAATTAAGAATGAAAATTACTGACTGTCCCATTAACAGATGACCCTCCATTTATTTCAGCTTTGATCATATCACATGAACACACTATAGATACTGTTATCCACGATCTTTTAGTTCAGCTATTCCAAAATAGCAGAGTTATGTGTCAAACACAGAATTTCAATGACAGGTTCTCCCAAAAGAGAATGGGTCAAAGATGAGGAAGAACATCATACAGCTGCCTCACCAATATGTTCTCTCTTGTACTCACAGGGGAAGGTCAATGCTTGGAGTCACATGTGTTAACAAGGTGATCAATGTTAATCACAGAGAGAGCAATCGATACAGAACAATGAGAGTAACATTAGTCAGAGCCTTTAGGTCACTGGTAACAATTCAAGCTTTTAGCTTTAGGAGTCTTGCAAATCTATCAAATAACAGACTGGATGTTATCTAATCTTGATATCTAATCTAATCTGTCTTATTTTTATTGCTGTAACTTGCAGGTTGAAGTTCATATTCAAATAACTGATCATTGTTTCACAAATATGGGTAAGGGAAAGGAGAATGTTAAAATATCAGTGTTTATTTTCCTTATACGGAACATCAGTATAGCTTTGATATTACTGAGGGTTTTATTGAGCAGTGCTTTCCAAATCACATCAACCTCTCATGAATGAAGATCACAGTTCAGCTACAGACAGTTTTCCTCCCTTTCCTCTAAGCGCCAGACCTTCTCTGGGAATCTGTAAAGAAACTCTGCTTCGCTTTAAAATGCTATGACGTCGTCGCTGACCCAATTCTTGCAACGAACCTGCGAGGAGCCTCGTGCTGCTGTATCTGCATATTTAACAGGAGAGAGCAGGAAGGAGGGGACGGGAAAATGGGGGGGCGAAAGAAACTCGATGCCCTTTCTCAAGGCTTAAATTTACTAAAATATGACTATGAATTTTCTACTGCCGTAAATTAGGGCAGGAGATGAGCCACAAAGTGGGCGCTCCCCCTCTTTCTCTTAGTGTGACTAACCCCATGTGTGCAGTCACAATGGGAGGAAGACGATGCTGTCAGGGGAAGCTGTTCACCCATCACACAACCAAAGATCCGCAGACAAATTTAAGGGAAGCTGTTGGCATAATCGTACAGTCAGGAGACAAGACTGTGTGTGTTCCCGTGCAGTTAAAGCAGTGTTTCATTGCTCAGCGACACTTGGAGTTTACCCACATGCGTGCAAAAGTTCTGTTGGTACAACAGCTACATGCATTTTGATTTTGAAGAAAGTCAGGCTTTGTGCAAATGTTCATTGGTGCGTTTGTGTGAGTTTGAGGGTTTTCTGTTTGAGAAAACAACCAAGTGACAGCAACCGGGAGAGTAGGAGAAAGAATGCGATTCTGTTTGACGTGCTCAAATCCAGTCTCATCCTCAGCTGTCTGTTTGAGAGTAGCAGTCAGAATAATGGACAGAGAGGAAAGATAAGTAGAGCGTAAATGTTCCTTTACCACATCATATATTCTGGGTTATCGCTAAGCATTTCTATCCCTCTCTATCACCTTCATCTTGACACACACCATACACCGAGCCTGGGAGGTACACAACATCGGGCTCACAGACATACCGAGCAAATTAAACATCGCTAAAGATGAAATGTTGCAGTCAAAGATGCTATCAGGACTGTAAACCCAACATAGGAAACCTCGAGAAGCCCATTCTTGGCTTTGCTACGCAATAAAGTGAGTGTTTTATTGGATGAATTTTAGGCAAAAATATATGTCTGTCATAAAGGCATTTTGCCTTAAAGTCATTCTTCAGCTGGAAACATTCCTGTGTTTGAGCTTTCACCCTCATCACACTGCTTGAGTGGTATATTTTTAGTATCATTATAACCAGTATAAATAATATTTAGCACTATGATGGCGCTGTGATGCCTCAAATATTAAACAGAAACCTGCCGAGCTTGGTTAACAGGAAACATTATAGTTTGTTTTTATTTCTTACAAAAATGAAAACAATAAAAAGGAAATGTTGTGGTTTTTCTGGGGAGCAGTACACAGTTTGTAGGTGGATTAAAAATATACTGATACAACATGTCAGTTACTCTTTTACAGGTGCTCGTAGACTGATTCTGTTTGCTTTGGAAAGAGTTGGGCTAGCTAACCCATCATACAGTAAGCTAATTCGCTGCTGCCAGCAACACTAAATTTACTTTAAAGAATCGAGTGTTAGTTCTTAAATCTCAACAACATAATGAATAAACACAAATAAATAAATACTACATTTGAATGAACAATAACCACATGACTGTCCCCGCCACTAACACATGACCCTACGCTGTGTCACTGCATCATTTCATGTTTGGCACTGATCACCACCTGCACTCATGTATATATCTTTCTACGTAGCACTCATAATTCTTATTCTCATGTATATATCTCATGTATATCTCATGCACATATCTTTCTTTCTACATAGCACTTTAATTCTTATTGTCTGCACTGAAGCACCGCAGCAATTTCCTAATGTTGTAAACCTCAACATCTGGCAATAAACCCATTCTGATTCCGATTCTGATTCTGATTCTGAATTTGTATAATTTGCTTTCTGTGGATGTGTTTTTATGTATTTCTATTTGTTATTTGACCTGCCCAGGGACTTCACAGCTTCCAGTGGACACAAGACCAATACTGCTGACAGCTTTATGGACTGGGAGACAGTCAGAACTGTCAGCGGTCAAGGCATCTTTTCTCATCCATCCATTTTTTTCTGCTTATCCAATTCAGGGTTGCAGGTTAGCTGGAGCCTATCCAAGCTGCCATAGGGTGAGAGGGGGGTTACACTACACCCTGGAGAGGTCGCCAGTCTGTCGCAAAGCAACGCACTCATTGTGAGTAAATTAACCTAACCCCAGATGGTGGACTCAAACCCAGGACCTTCTTGCTGTGAAGCAACAGTGCTAGTGCTAACTATCATCATGCTGCCCATTCACATTCATGTCAGATGAATAACTGAGCTGAGGCTAAAGTTAGATCACAGTCTCTTCTAAAAATGACAGCTTCATATAAGCATTACATTACATATAAGTATTCATTTAAGGATTGTGAAACGCTTTTAAATTGGATTATGATTTGAGACCATATTTAAATTGGTCAGAGTTTAATACACAAATGAAACGAACATTCATTACTTTAAACTGACTGGTACTTACTGGATTTTTGTTTTTCAAATGAAAGACCAATTTTCTTCTGATTTATTGATGTGATTTATCAAACCCTCTTACAGAGTCATTTAAAAGCACACTGAGTATTTACTTTAGTTATTTTTAAATCCAGTACAATTTTCCATGAGTCACATAACCTGGCTCCATTCTTTTTTCTTTTTTTTTTTGGCTGTGGCGTTGAAAACTGGATCTGACAGTCTGGGGAAAGAATGATCAGAAATAACCAAATAATAAGTCAATGATGTGTCTCGCGCAGGCAGCTCCTCCCATGTGTTGCACCTTTTCTGGCACTTGAAGCAGAACTCTTCCTATGCAGGCCTGTGTCTTATTACAGGCAGCCTATAAGTTTGTGATGCATTATAGAGCCAGCATGTGTCCTTTACGCAGAAATGTGAGTTACATATGGGCTTAAGTGGGTGTGAAAGAGAATTTTAATCAGTCAAATGCTTTTGTCTGCTTTGCAGGGTGGAGTAGGGTGTATGTGTGTCTGCATAGATGTACATGTGAGCTTCCATATGTTGCTACACGCAGCGGGGAGGCTTGTCAGGACACTTTGCACCGGCAGCTGAGAGACCAACTGCGCAGCCCGCCCAGGAGTGGGTGGCAGACCGTCATCAGCACGCAGCCCAACACACAACTGGATTGATCCCCTGTGTAATTCTCCACTGTGGTGAACGTCCTCGTCAATCAGTCCCGACCACAGACATTCTTTCAGAGGACACTGTGTGTGGACTTACTGTAAGTGCAGGCCGCAGAGGCCACACCAGGTAACAACAAGCCTGGAAAAATGCTGCATTGCAAATGTTTGTGTTTTTCATTTGAATTTGGTTTTTCGGCGGAGGGCTGAGTCAGATGGGAAATGCTGGACGCCCCCCTTCACGCCTCGGCACTTGTCTCGCAAATCCAGCCCGCCACCCCCCTCACCCACCCAGTCTTCTCTTTCCCCTTTAGGACTCTCATTTGTGTGATTTTATCTCCTTTCCCCCCCTTCTTTGCTTTTTCGTTTGTCTTCATTTCACAAGTTATCCACCAATCTCAGTGTCACCCTCATCCTCAGCCGTCTCTCTCATCAACACAGAAGACTCGTCAACTCTCCCGCTTCCCTGGAGTTTCCCTCCGCCAGGCTGTCTGCAGACAAAACACATACAATGCTTTAGGAAATAATTAGCACCCAGTGAAACTCTAAAAAAACAGCTACGAGCTGCTTGAGATGTGTTTGTGGGAAGAGAAACAAATTTAAAAGTGCTTTTGCCGTTTCAGAAAGTAGACTAGTGGAATCATGTCTGCGTTGTCAGCAGCACGGCAGCAGGCTCCGCGTCTCTCACTTGCCAACTTGAAAGTGTGTTTAAAGCTGAACAGAAGTGAAAAAGCGTGACTGCTAAGACATTAGAGTGTATTCTTTTGCTGACTGTCATTAAGCAAATGTCATTTGGTCTGAGGATACTCCCTCTGGAGTTAGTCTTTTCCAATTTTCACCTAATTTCAGGTAACGACTGGCACTGCCAGTGCCGGTAAATGAATCTAATGGAGTGTGAACTGGCACCCAAGAAGACTTTGAACACAACTTTTGTACTACGAGTTTTAAGCCCATCAAGTAAAAAACTGAAGAACAGTTTTACATTTATTCAGTCAAATTTATTCAATTAAGTTTTCTGAGAAAAAAAATACACTTAATACACTCTACAGACTCACCTATAGAAATTTTAAATGAATTGCGTTGCAACACAATGTAATTCATCATGGATATATGTGACATAGATGTGACTACTCAGATAACTGAAACAAGTATTTTTTTTATCGTGTAGCTGAAGCTTATTTACTTCAGAATTAGCTATTTTTCAAGCAGCTATTTTCTCAGGAATATGGAAGTAAATTGCCTTCAGGCGATGTGGACACCCAAGTTTGTGCATACGATAATTTGAGAATGAAGTGACATTGGATTTTGAAATTGATACCATAGGTGCATCTACTAACAATCTCAGGGAATTTCGAATTTCACTGACCTCAACCTCAAGGTCAGCTTTCCTGGAAATTGTGTGAATGGAATAAATGAAGAAGGAATTCACCTAGGACTTTCAAATTACTGTAGGTGCAGCTACTAAAATCTCGGATGCTGTTGAATCTTAGTGATATTGAGCTCAAGGTCAAAGGTCAACTGTTCTTAAAATCACTTATTTTCATATTTAATAATAATAATGGATTGCCCTTATATTGTACAATTCCACTATTTATTCATTCACACACTGGTGGAGGCAGCTACAGTTGTAGCCACAGCTGCCCTGGGGCAGACTGACAGAAGCGAGGCTGCCATATCGCGCCATCGGCCCCTCTGGCCATCACCAGAGTGGTAGGTGAAGAGTCTTGCCCAAGGACACAACGACCGAGACTATCCGAGCCGGGGCTCGAACCGGCAACCTTCCGGTTACAAGACGAACTGCCAACTCTTTGAGCCACGATCGCCCATTTATATCAGAGGTGTATCTGCTAGGAGGCAGATACGTAACACTTTATTATTTACTTTTTATTTTAACTTTAGCAGGTTTTCTGCTAATAATTTTATTATTATTATTATTATTATTATTATTCCTTCTTGTTAAGGGCAAACATGTAATAGAAATTATAATATAACGCAGAGTCAACACAGAGTCTTGTAGACATCCCTCTATTAATATACATATGCAGCAGTGTTAGTTTCATCCAATCAAACTGTAAGATTTCTCTACATTTTGATTGTGCCCGTTCATTTTAATGCCGAAATGTCAGAAAACACATTTTAAACTCTTTGGCAAAACTCTAGTGAAATACACTGATCAGCCACAACATTAAAAGCACTCATAAGTGAATGACACTTTGTTGCTAAGTAGTGTAGCTGGATAGTGTAGTGGTGAGACCACACAACTTTGGAGCGGAAGTCAATTCCCTCCCAGTATCCAATAAGGGTCCTGGGTAGCCCCCCCCATGCCAAACACCAAGCCCTGGAATGGTGCGGCTACGTCTGCAGCTTTTCCGCAGCTCCCACATGATACAATTCACTGCGTGTTGTACTCTGTATGATTGTGTATGTGACCAATAAAGCTTGTTTCTCTCTTCTACAGTTGATGATGATTTCAGCTTCACACACACTTTAACATTGTCGCAGACCAAGCACACTCTGACAGCATTGGTCTCTCACAGGAAAATAGTGCCTCCTGCCATATTGCAGAAAAACCTTTAACAAGTAAATAGACTGGTTCTTAAATAGCGTTTTTCTACTCTGAGCACTTTATACAACTAATTTATTCACCCAGTCATGTTTTCTAGGTTGTTAAGTGCTCAGTATCTAACATTCGTACACATTCACACTCCTATGGATGCATCGAAGAGCAACATGGTGTTAGTATCCTGGGATATTTGGCATGCAGACTGGAGGAGCCTGGGATCGAACCACCAACCTTCTGGTTGGTAGCTGACCTGCTCTACCGCCTAAGCTGCAGCCACCCCGAGGACAAGGAACACAACAAGAACGTGTCCTCAGATGAGAACACAGCCTACACAATATTAGGCAAGTGGTTCTAATGTTGAGCTTGATCTGTTGTGCCACTCAGTGATGCTGTTGGTCTTTCCCAGGAGAATAATGCACCCCACTGAACACTCAAGAGACACAACAAAGAGCCCAGGATTGCTCAGCCTCCAAACTCCTGCAGAATATGCTGCAACAAATTCGCACAACCACAAGTACTGCAGGACTCTCCCCAGGGGCCTCAGTGGGTACCGTGGATTACCACAATGTTAGCAAATTGTAATATTAATAAATAATAGAAACAAGAGGGGAAAGGTGATGTTCCCCACTCCAGCAAATTATTCATGATTTGTGCTTCTGTCTGGCTAAAGATGCCCAAAAGGTCACTACATTTGTCACTACATAAACACACATATAAATGGGGTTCATGAGTGAGAAAGCTGTTCAGTAAGCTGCAAAGATAAGGGATCAGATCAATTAAGTGCAGTCAATTAAAACCCTCGCCCTTGAGGCTTATACACGCCAGAGGCGTAAAGTCCATGTGAATATCTCATGCATTCAAAATAATTTTCAGACTCACCTATTGTTACTGCAGCTGTTCACAAAAACTTGTGGCATTTACTTTTTCAAACCAAGCTCAGTTTTTCAGATTTTTCAGATCTGGATAAACAGATCTGGCCAATCAGACAACAGGTGCACTCGTAGCTCAAGATATGCACAGTTACTGAATACACAGTGATATGGAAATGATAAAGTTATACTATTTTAGCTCACACTTACAGCTAGAAGTTGCTCCGGGTTAGTCGGCTCTCTGTAATGATTCCTCTGACTCTTCAGATGTGGTCCCAGCTCTGCCAACAAGAGCTCAAACAGTCCCACTGACATCCTGAAATATGTACAAAAGCAGTCAACTCCTGGATCAAACCATGAAATTCTCCCTGCCCCTGCCTTCTTATGTCAATTGAATCAACCTCAAACCTATTTCTTGTTTTTGTTGTGCGGACTGTGCACAACTTTATTTTTCAAGAACACATTTTTTCTTTATGAAATCACGAAACTTTCTGTGTGTATATATACGTCACACAAAAAGTTTGTATCCAAACATTCTGAATTTTGTGTTATTTTCACAACACGTGTTGTGAACAGATTGTTTCGCAGCAGCATGTGAAGGCCTTCAGGCTTAAATCTGAAAATGCTAATTTCACAAACCTGCTTCCGCAAAATGGTTTAGTTCCTCATATAAAAACAGACTAGTGTTCACAAGTACATCATTTCAGTTCATGTCTAATACAATGTATGTCTTTATTAGTTACAAAGAAGATGGCTCTGCATTCAATCCGACCCAACCGTGGCAGGTAGTCGGACCATTCAGAAAGCCTGCATTCATGCATGGCCCTTAAAGTTGCATGCATAGACTCTCATACATACATACACAGTATATACAGATACAATCTCAAAAATGTGGTATGTATGGACTTAATTTCACCAGCGTATGCAAACACTCAAACTCGGCTTTGCAGGTTTCTCTTGTATACACATTCACTTAGATATAAACACACGAAACAGGAGACACTGCTGATTCAATCGACAAAAAGAAACACACATACACACATTTGCACACTTCCAGAGGCCCTCAAACAAAGCCCTTTCCATGTTTTGTCTGCAGTGTAGCTAAGTAGAATTTGCGCTAAAATAACTTCAAAGGCTCCGAAGGAGGGGCCACTTTGAGGAGTGTGGGTAATTAGGGCTGTGGAAGCAAGAGAAAAAAGAGAAAGGGAGAAGATGAGTGAAAAGGTGGAGGTGGTGGTGGTGGTTGGGGGGGATCCTCTCAGCCACAATGGATGAATAGGAAGGAGACACGGTTTGGAGAGAGACCACAGTGGGGACTAGCAGCGCTTGGTGATAACACTTGAGCGCGCACATACATAAATATGCGCGTGTATACAGATCGACGGAGTGATAGCGCGCCACGAGGCAGGAAATTTTGGCTGTGGAATTGAGTCCCAGTTGTAAACACGACGCCGGATATGCTGACACAAGTCATGCAATCAAGAGGAGACAGACAGACAAACAGTGTTGTAGACCAAAAGCAGACATTTCTCTCTCTCTCACTACTACACTCACGCAAAGTGCTCCTAATGGCAGCAGTGTGTGTTTTTTTTCCCGGCCGAGCCACCAGTCCACCGGGCCATCACAAGAGCCCTCGCCACCAGCTAATGCACTGCTATTTATAGCTCGTAAACAACATTAAACATGTTGAGATTGACCTGCATCGCCACCAGTACAAACAGAGCCAGACTGCAAGAACAAAAGTTAAGCTCTGTGCTTTTCTCCTTTTCTTATTTGAAATAACTCCTATATTCAGGTTCTGCCTGCTAGAACCTAAAAATATAATCAGTGCCTCAGTAAACAATGCAACTGGAGAGAATGGAGAAGTGAAGCTTGAGAAGGAAAGGGAGGAAAGGGAATCAGTGTGTGTGTGTGTGTGTGTGTGTGTGTGTGTGTGTGTGTGTGTGTGTGTGTGTGTGTGTGTGCGTGTGTGTGCGTGAGGAAGGACAAAGTGGATACAGAGAGAGGTGTTAGAGTGCCCTCTATTGACTGAACTAGGTTGTAACAGCCTACTATCTCTCTCTTACACGCACACACACACACACACAGACACACACACACACACACGAGAGAGAGCAGAGTGTTAAGTTACTGCTTAGTCTGCATGCATGCACACACACACGCACACACACACACACACACGTGCACACGCACAGAACAGCAACCTCGATTAAACACATACAACAAGACTGGAGCATTAAGACTATGATACAAGGAGGATTGTGTGTGTGTGTGCGTGTGTGCGTGTGTGTGTGCACTCTTGCATGTTATTCGGACCGTCAGCCGTTCTGCAGATCTCTGGGTCCCCTGCTGAGCTGCAGCTGCCTGAGTGACATGTGCTGGTTGAGCTGCAAAGCCTTTTCAACTAAAATCAGTTATCCTCACCCACCCAACCACAGACACACACACACACACACAAATATATACGATGTCCATCTGCAACTGTTTTGACATCAAATCCGTTGTATGTTGATGCTGCATCCAGCAGTTTCCCTTTCGGCTCAGAGGAGTGTCGGACGGTGTGATGGATGACGTCAGCTGCCAAGGACTCACTTCTTGTTTTGTTGTTGTGTTTCTTAAGCATCGATCGCCGTGGCTTGCCCTGCTCCACCGACATCTGATTTTCAACCCCAGCTGTCATGGCTTGTGATTTTTAAGTCTTGTCACTTAACTGAAAATTGCCTCAGACTAGCTTTGAGGCAGCAACGTAGCGCCTTAAATCCCTTATCACTTTTTTTTAAATGACCCACAAACACCTCATTGTGTCTTTGCAGAGTTGCCACATGGGGACTCCTCAGCACAGATGATGTGCTCTGATCTAAGTCACTAACGCAATCAATAAAAGCCTAATACTAACTAGTCAATAATGTTGTGCAAGACTTTGCTATTGATCCGATACCAAGTAAATATCGGGTATCCTATAAAGAGAGCTTATGTACAGGGAGCAACGTGATTTAAGAGATTCAACTTTATTTATACAAGGCCAAATCACAACAACAGTTGCCTCAAGGCACTTTTTATTGTAAGGTAGACCCTACAATAATAGATACAGAGAAAACCAAACAATCATATGACCCCTTATAAGTAAGCAGTCTGGCGAAAGTGGGAAGGAAAAACTCTCTTTTAACAGGAAGAAACCTCCAACAGAACGAGCCTCAGGGAGGGGCAGCACTGGTATCTATACTGTCGATATATGGATCAAGCTGCCCACCTCTACTAATGCATTCAGTCGACAGCCTTTTTTGCTAAATAATGACCCTGTGCCAACACTTACAGCGATCCACACATCTTTGCCATCTGCCATGTGATTCTGGAAACTCTCCACACAGCCCTTTAAATCTTTCAAATTTGTGGTGTGCTTTTTTCTCAAGAGTTTCAAGTTCAATACTTTTCTGTCGTTTGAGGAAACTGTCGACAAGGCCTCTCTGATACCACCGTGTTTGTACATGTGCGGCAAAAGCAGCATGTCAGCAGCAGCACCACCAAACTGAAGTGCGGTCACCCATGTCGACAAGAACTCAGATCCTAGTATAAAGTTACTGTAGGTACATGTGTAAAAGAAAAAAAATGGAGGAAAAAAAATCCCCTCAAGCCGTACTTATGCACGTGAAGTGATTAGAGATGGACAAAAAGACCAAACTCCTGTACACTGCTATGGCAGGTAGTACGAGTCACTGGGGAAGCACAAAGCAGCTCTGGGGTTAGCGTTTGAGTTTGCTTCACTTAAAAACAGACATCAATAATAATAGTTTTATCATTTAAAATATGTTTTGAACAACTTGTGGCTTGTACATAAAAATAAATGAATAATATAAACAAGAAACACAAAAGAAAGAAGAAGAAGCCAATAATCTAGAACCAAATCTCTGAAAACTGCCTGATCTACAGTGCTCTTCCATAAGGTGATGGGTTGCTCTGTCAGAGCTCTACAGCTGTGAGCCCAAACATCAAGTGACCCCCGATGAGTCTGAGGCCCGACTCCAGGCTAAGAGTCTTTGGAATCCTCAATCGTGAGGATGTGCAGCAGAAATGACTTGAGAAGGTTGAGAAGCTCCCTTATTTGAGAGGCAGTCCAACTGAGAGGATAACCTGGGCTGCAAATAGCACACGGCCTGGTTGGGAACACCTCATCGACCCACTAACAGAAGATGGAAGCTGGTGAGAGGGATATCTGTGCAGCTCTGCTTGTATTGGTGCCTCTGCAACCCTGACAGGGAAAATGGCAACTTTAGTGTCCTTTTTTGGTTGTATGTTTGGTCATAACTTACAAAATGAACATCTCGTTTGCATTTAATATGATATGAAACTAGCACTTCAAAGCTAGTGAGTAAAATATTTATTGATGTCAGAGTTGTTTTTTTATTTTTTTAAAGACATCTACACAATCAGACTTCTGGTGAGGTGAAGAGCATCTTAGAAACTGCAGTTTCCCAAAAACACTCTGGTGCAATTTTGCCTAAAGCGCTTCTGTCTTCGCGTTGCTAATTGATTCTTTCTCACCAACCTGGGGAAATGTTCTGTTAGATTCACAGATATCACCTGTACAAACAAACAGACAGGTGGCGTCATCTGGATGACGAGATGACCGCGAGACAGGGAGTCTGGCTCCTAGGAATGATGGTTGGGGGGGGTAATCTGCTGTCACATCTAGAACACACACATATAGACCTGTTATGTAACTGCAGTGCAGCCTGAAAACCTGCGACTCTTCTCACTTAGCTAACCGGAGCGACAGCTACTGTGATTGCTGACTTTGATGTCTGGCAAGACAAAAGTAATTGCAGCTGTTCAGACCCCGTGTTGTAACTCTACAGTGGTTCTGATCCACAAGGCTCCGTGGTTTGCCGTTTTTGATTTAATCCTGAAAACTGGAACGAGCTGCATCTGTTTTTGTCCGACAGCGGTAACGACAGGCGCTCTGAGCTTGTCACGGCTGTGCGCTGGGCTTCAGTTCTGTGAAATACCTTTATGTCATTTCCCCTGCTCTTCCCCATCTGTCCCCACCGCTCTACATATAGACGTCTTTCACTTGTCTCACAAAGGTTCAGTTTCTTTTCTTCAGTCTTTTTCCTTCTCATTATTTTCTCCCTTCCCTCTCTGTTGCTGTTTCCTGACTCTCTCTGTGTCTTTGATGTTAGTGGACCACTGACACAGACCCACTCTGGACTCAGCACCGCTTGAATGTTAATGGCATTTTAGCATTTTGCGTGCGTGCGCTTGATTTTGCAAATGCTACATATTTATGTCAGCGAACAGAGTCATGGGTCATCCATGTATTCGTGTTCTGCTCCTCGTGTCGAGGAATATTCCTGGTGTCTTCTTTAAAAAACAAAAGAAAATGTTCATGTCTTCATTTGTATTTTACCCAACACACATCTATTGACAAGCTGTATGTGATATAGCATCTTCAGCTACTCTAATACAGGAGTTCATTAAGTCTGCTGTAAAAGGTGATGTTCAAAGCCCAGAGGATTAGTGGATTTACACTGAACATTCAAAGAAGCAGACTAAGCAAACAATGGAAAAACCCTAAAACTGAGGGGGCTGTAGTGCTATTCCTATGTTGTTGAGTAAATTTTTTTCTGGCGTGGCATGGATGCAAAACCCTTTAGAGAGAAAGGTCACTATAAATCAATACAAAGTTCTTAGAGACAGCCACAGTACAGCTGAATATCTGTGCAAGATTTCTGACTGACCTGTTTGACAGCACTCCTGACCGACATCAAATTAAGGAATATCATTTCAAATGGTGTTTTATCTCTCCAGCAGAGTTTCAGAAACTATGAGAATCAATGCCAAGGAGCATTTCTGGCAGCACTTGGTATCCCAACCGCTAACTAATGCCTCTCTTCAACTAGCACCTACTTTGCTAGACTCAACTTTTTAGGGTTTTTTAGGGCCTACCATTTGGACGTAGTACTTTTTACCCCTGAGCTGTAAAAGGGAGATGGGACAATGTTGCCACCTAGCCAGATCAGCAACAAATTTTGACTTCGGCCTCAAAGTAAAAGTCATAAGTCAAGTTTTTTTGAATGGGATAACTCAAAAATGAGGCTGTGTAGGGTTTTCAAATTCATCCTAGAGCTAGTTTGAATCCCTGTGAGGTCAAGGTATTTTTAGTATCTAAGTTTAACTTAAAAATGTGACATCAATAGACTGCACGCATCGGATTGCCCTGTGAGTGACATCACTGGATGGGGTCCTTTACAAGAATCAAACCCACCATTTTTTAAACCTGGCAACAAGCGAAATGGCCACACACAAACCAACGTCGAACGACAAAGTGCAGATGTTTTTGTGCTTGGTGGTTGACAACAGAATCCAGAGGGAGCTAGATGGAGTGATCCAAAATGTGAAACTGTACCACAAAGTCTCCAAGCACCATTTATTTGTGCCATATATACAAATGGCATCATGGCACTTTGCGGCTGCCTTACTATAATGGCCCCACCCACAGTGGGTGATACTCAGTTGTAATGGAAAATGACCAAGTAGACCAGTAGAGCTGAGTTGAGTCGAGCCAAATAGGTAATAGTGGAAAACAGGCATGAAATGTTGGTTTTTCCCATTATTTATCTCCAGTCTGTAGCCAGCATCCTTGACGGTTGTGCGCAAGGAATGGGTAACCTGTAAATCTGTAAAGGGCCCTAGTTATGCCGAACAATATTTACAGGCTTTGGAAACAACACTAACATAATGCTGTCATCCAGATAACTTCTGTTTTTTCCAAGGAAAACCTTCATTATTTCAGCAAGACGCTGTCCAAACCACACACTGTGCATGTATTCCAACAGCATGACTCTGTAGTCAGAGAGTCCAGGTGGTAAACTGCTGTCCAGACCTGTCACCCACTGAAAACATTTGGATCGTGGTGAACCAAAAAATACGACACAGGAGGCCCCGAACTGTTTATGAGCTGAAATTCTATATCAAGCAACGATGGGAAAACAAGACGAGTAATCTCTTCAGTTCGCAGATACTTGTAGGATGTTTTTTTTTAGAAACAAAGAATTTACGCAACACAGTTCTGAAACATGGTTATTTGTGAACAAACCCGGGACGTTCTGTCAAAAAAACAGAAAGATTCTGTCCCAATACTTTGAAAACTTAACAAAATCCACATTGCCTGCATGTGTTCTCTCACCACTTTCTCTATTTATGCTCCTACACTGTGGATAAGTCTTAGTAATGCTTTAATTTCTGCATGGGGATCATTGTGTTTAATATGTTTAAGCTCTAAAATAAGTAAACACCTGACCCTTGACAATTACGTAAGCACCGTAATATTCGTCCAAGTGTTTATTTTTTGATGGAGCCGTGCTGTTGGATTTGACATCTTCCACATGTGTCTGTGCTCAGTCCAGTTCCCAGGTCTTTGGAAGGTGGAAAACTCTGGAACACACTGTGGGTCATAGCCGCGTCCAACTTTCCCTCCCCAGGTCTCCACTCAAGAGACCGGAGCAGAAGTTTACTCTGTGTCCGACACATCGAACAGAAAGCACACTTGGACGTGGATGTGAGATCATAGCACATTTGTCTTGCTTGACATCCATCGGTGATTTGTCCACAGTGTAGCCGGTGCCATTGCATTTACAATCCTCTCTTTTCTTTTTCCTTTGTGTCCCCCTTAGCTCCTCTCATTCCGTCTTTCCTTCACTTCCTCCCTGTCGGAACCCCAATGCAAAGCATCGCCTTTTAATGTGGCAAGCTCTAAGAGAAAAAAAAGAAGTTATTTTCATGCCATTAGGAGAGCGGCTGTTTTCCCCTCATTTCCACACAAACGGTCGATGGCGTGGTGCCACAGCCAATGCCAGTCTTTGTAGCTCTTCCAGGTGGGTGATTTATGCGTGGCGCTGAGCCCCCAATGCGCCACCGAGCCTCTGTCGCCTCCCTTCTGCCAGGCTTGGCCCCTGCTGGGATATAAATCCTTCTCAGACGCCATGGCCAACGCCAGCGAGCAAACAAACTTTTTTCTCCCCTCTTGTTTTCTTTTCTTGGAAATACACCCTCTGTGTTTTCTTTAACTCGAGCAATGAATTGATTTTATCTTCCAGTTTATGCCCATCTTTCCTTTTTTTGATTCATCAATTCCTTTTGGCACGAATATTAAGCAGGGACTTCTCGCATACCAGGACAGAAAATTTAATTAGAAGAAGAAAAACAGAAGCCACTTTGATTGATTTTTCAGTGTTAATCCAAAACATATTTCAGGACTGAAAGTGCTGCTAGCTGATGCTGTATTCTTATCATTTAGATTTGACCATGGAATATAAACTCTGAAAATCTGATTTTCCACCAGCATTTTATACTTGTCGATACAGAAACGCATTCGAAACAATTAATATTAATGGAATATGCCATTTGCAAATATAATCAGCACTTTTTACATTTGCAAACCTCACTTCAGTTGGATAAACATCCTAATTAGTTGGACGACCTTTTGTAGTTTTGAAGAATAATTCAGAGGGAGTAATCAGAGATTTCATTCGTTTTAAGGTGGAGTGTTTAGTTTCAAACCTGAGGAAAAGGCTCAGTCATTAAATAAGTTAAAGAACTATTTGTGGCAAAGCAGATAAAATGAGAAACACGCACAACTTTATTTCAGTCTCTTAATCACATAGCATTTAAAGTAACATTACTGGAAAAATCACACTGCCACTCCATAGACCTGTTAACAGAGTTGTTTCATATTAAACTTATAGAGTAAAAACCCTCCTTTCTTATGCACAGAGCATCATGTACCCCAATTTTGCAAGTTTGTAGTCCTTCACATGCCATTCATATCAATATCCTTAGAATGCGCACTGACATTTTTTGCTACTGGAAAGCACGCAAAGCCTCCTTGAAAATAACTTGTTTTTCCAGCTAACTTCACCATTTGCTCCCTCGTTCTTCCTGTTCTTGTACAACCTCTCTGTCCCCTCTCTCTCGCTTTCCATCTTCCTCACTCAACTAGAAAACAAAAAAATATATAATCTTATAATGATTATAAAACGGGTCTAAACTTGCCTGTGCTTAAATCATTCTCCAAAATGATGAACATCAGTGTTTTGGATAGCTGCCCCAAACACTGTGTTTAAATCACTGAAAACAGTCACTCCCGAGCACCTCTTCAGCAATATATCTTCTGGAGGATTGCTCCCCCCATCCTCACACCAGGACAAATGTGCAGGCAGATCTAGGTACTTTCTACTTGTATGGGTTAATGGTGACGGTTTTTGCAATGTGAAAGACAAGGCAATGTTTAGTGCTAATTAGCTAAAGTTAGCTAGCTAAATAATACTAATCATTAGTTTCATAGATGTTTTAGTGAGCTTTCTGAAGCAGTAGTGAGAAAGCGGCAAAATAACAGATAAACCTTGACTAGAAATGTATTGCAAATGTCTTGTATTCTCAATCATCCAGGTAAGTAAATCTCCAAAAGTTGATTCTGTTCACCTGGACGTAGCGTTTTGTCCCACTGAAAACGCATCCAGATGAACAGAATCAACTTTTGGAGACTTGAATAGAAATTTATAGAATACCAAAGGTGACAGCTATCACACCTTATCAGCTCTGTAACCTTTTTTATGTACAGTAAAAGGACAAATTGCAGGAAAGAATTTTAAAACCATATTTGGGGGCAAATTCACAAAATTTTACATTTCGTTTTTAATCAAAATCCACTTTGTACTTGCACGTTTGTATGTCCCAGTGACCACAACAAATTTAAAATTATGGCTTGGTGTGATGTGGCTGCTGTGGTTGAGTAACAAGGCTATACCAACCCTTGGCTGGCAGTTGTTAACAAACTAAGTGGCTTGTTGGTGGATCCATTTCACCAGCCTTGTTTTTGTCCCACAGGTGGGTGTTAACATGCTTTCACAAGAAAACTATGAATAATCAAGTTTGTTGTGGTTGCAAATCATACTGAAATAATTATACGTAGCTCGATCATCTGATTCATATGATGACATACTGCAGAACTGAGAATAGCAAATTAAATGAAATTAAGTGTCTATTATTCTCCTTTCAGTGCTTTTCCAGAACAAATCTGACAAAAGGTGTTGGCATGAGAAGAAGTAAAAAGCAAGGCTAATTGTTTCAAGGTTGTCTGATTTTTACCCAAAGGGTCAGCCACACTCACTTTGTCCATTCTATGACTGCCACAGATGTTGATGTGCTATTTTAGGGGTTTTTTGTAACCTGTAAAGAAGAAGAAGAAAAAAACCCCAAAATGATCAACTACTAATACGCTCACGCTCATGAAATAAAGATCAGGGGTTGAATCTGTTTTGCCTTTGTTTTCATAGCCTGAGTGAACTGTGCAAAGTGCTGCGCTGTAAGTTTAATGATATTTATGACCTCACACTCACACATCTGTCTCCAGCTGTCACATGCGTCTGTGAAGACATGCAAGCTTGCTACACAGTGACATACAAATGCGCACGCACAGACACACTCCCACACAGACCTAAGCACCGACAAACACACACACACACACCAGCCGATGCAATATGCATGCTGGCATAATAAATAGAGATGGGAAGTGGTGCTGCTGCAGACAGGCTCTCAGAGAGAGAGGGAGCGATATCAGGACAGACTTGAAAGAAGGTCAGAGGGTGGAAGAGTGCAGGAAAACTGCAAAAAAAAAAGTGTTTTGGACAAAAAGAAGTGGCTGGTGTTTTGCACTACAGAATAATAAATGGATATATGTGCGTGCGCGCGCGTGTGTGTATTTCGCTCAGTGGGACCAGATGAAGTATTCCTCAGTGTCCGTGGCAATCGACCAGAGCAGCGCAGCTCCAATGATGGATACCACCGCACTAATCGCTCCTCCGATGCCTTCTGTTTCTCTCACACATACTTTGCTTCACTCTCACTCATTCATTTATCTCTCTCCTTTTTTTTCCTCCCTCGGTCTCAGTCCCCTCACTCTCTCCCCCAGCTCTCCCAACACTGCGGCACACAAACAGAAACAAATCACAGATTTAATGAAATTAAGTTAGGAGGGAGGCCCGCCGGAGGGGGCGTTCGTTTCACATCTCCTGACAGCTGCCGCAGTGGCGCACCTCAGCCACCTGACTGAATCTATGGCCCCAGATGACTCCTCCAAAAGAAAGTTTCAGACCCACTCGTCTGTTCGCACACGGAAAACTGCATCCAGGCACGTAGCTTGCAGAAATTGCCCTTTGGGGAGGATAAATCATTAAGGCGGTGGTTTCCAAAATGGAGGCCTGGGACCAGAAGAGGTCCTTGAGAGGGGATCTACAACCTTCACTGTGAATATTCTGGAATTTGACAGACATGTAAAGGAAACTGAGTCCTAGCAAGTGACTTTCCTTTTTATTAAACATCTTTTTTTTTCATATACCTTTTGAACATGGGCAAAAAAATCAATCTGTTTAATATCAAAATTTGCATACCTAATTTAAATGTAGTCACTATCCCCTTTGTGCAGTTGTCCACTGTTCCCAGCACTCCTGCTATTTTCAGCATGCCCACTCAGAGTTATTAAAGCAGTGACACATCAACTTAAATGTCAATTTTGGAAAATGAGCCAGTCTTTTCTCTTAGATTTCTCCGGAAGTTATAATAGAGTCAAAACCATGTTACACACCTCCATGAAGGTCACCCTCCCCACCTGATGCTTTCTCCTCAGGCTTAGACAGTGCAGCTCTTACTCTGAATACTCTTTTTCTGTTTTACTGGATCACAGTCAGAAGCACAATCTGGTATCCTTTATAATGTTCTTCCTATATCCACGATCAACGTTGCAACTGACCAGTGTCATTGTCTGAGGATTCGATTAACATTAGCCAAGAAGTTAGCTAATGTCATTAAAAGCTATCCCTTGCAAACCAACACGAAGAACTTAAATTTGGATAAAAGCAAACCTGAATTTGAATTCAGGTTTACAGATTTAAGATTAAAAATGCTCCAAGAGACATCAGGAACAGATAAACAGTGAAGAAGTCTAATGATCAAAGTAGTGGATGAAGCCTAGCACTTTTTGTATGAAAGGTTTGCACCTTGTACGTTGCATCAGACCTTTCTTTAAGGGCAACCAGGCTGTTGTGGTTCTTGGCCTAACTAAAACCAAGGAAATGCGATGCTTATTAAAGAAAAACAGACACCAAACCAACTGGGAAATACTTTATGACATGAAGTGGGTGATTCCTGATGCAAAATCTCAACAGCCTTACATTAGCTTATCAGAAAGGTATAGGAACAACTAGTATATAGAGTAAATGAATAAAATAATGCTACAAAAGTTGAGCACAAATAGCGGCTGGATAAGTTATAAAGCAGGCAGCGTCATTGAATTCTATGTTGCGTATGGATAATGATATTTCCTCTCCCCACTGTCAGCACCAGCTGTCCTTGACTGGAACATACTCAGTCCAACATCCAATCTGTTATTGAAGCAAAGCACAGAAGTAATATGTGCTCCTGCCTTGAAGATTTGCCACAGATTCATCACTATATCATATTGAGTAGCAGCGCATATCTGCTGGGTGGGACGCATTTAGCTAAATGGTAATCTGTGGTGCAGCAGGCCCTGATAGGGAAAAGTGTGGGAACCACTGCAGTGAATCTCCAGCAGACATACTTTTAAACAGATTGTGAAAGTGTCCTTTCAGGAATGATACACCGGGGTGTGCTTGCATGCGGTTTCTTAAGTGTATCCTCGCAGCACAAAGGCCCACAGTTCCTACAGGACCCCCAGGTTCTAACTGGACATGCATGCTGACAGGGGAGAGATGGAGGAGGCGGGAGGAGCAGAGCAGGACAGCGGGTGTTGGGGGCAGAGTGGTCTCTTCTGATCCCCTACTTTGTTTTGGAACCACTCGAAAGCGCTTGCTTGAACAAATACACACTTCTCCAACCCACTAGCTTATTTAAGACACCTTCCCCCTTCCTCCCTCATCCCTCTATCCTCAGACCCCATAGAGGGCCTGTCACCGGCACTGTTTTTATTCTTTTTTCTTAAGACTACTCTGTTTGTTTTCCAAAATAAAAGGCTCATTGAGTTGTGCGGTAAATGTGAGTATGTGTGTTGGTAGTCGTTTTTGCTCTTGCTAGTAGAACCTTAATGACCTGAGTTTCACTTTGCCCAGCTGTCTCCACTCTGCATCAGCATTTAATCTGCACAAAGGCTACAAGACCACCCCAATGGGTCACACCGCAGAAGCACACACACACAAACGTACATATTTTGCTCACCAGGTAATTATGAATCGAGGGACAGAGCAGAACAGTCATCCTTTCCTCCCCCTCCTCCCATCCCTCCTCTGTCTTTACTTCACTGTTTCCCTAAGTCTATTCCCAAGGTTGAACACAGAAGCAATAAGTGTGTGCATGTGTGTGTGTGTGTGGGGTGGGGTGGTTCAAAGCGAACTTTGTGAATTATGAGGAGTACAGGAGGCTGCGCTGCAACTTAAACAGCTGAGTTAGCAGATGGGAGACAATGCACCTGAGGGAGACGGTGGGGAGAGAAATGAAGGCCTGGAGATCAAATCAAGACCTCGAGAATCTCATTCGAAGAGCAGAGGAAGTGCAACGCACAGGGTGATACGTAACTGCAAAACAAGACGCGTGGAGGGAGGTGGAAAAAAAACACAACTCGGTGATATTTGATGTCCTCCGGATATTGTTCTGAGCTGTTTTTATAAAGCCAAAGTGTGCTGTTGGGTTAAGTGTGCATCCACACTGCAAGAAACCCAAACCAATGTTATCAAAGCCAAAACATGCAGGCCAGAGGCCCTTAGCACACAGAGCAATGAAAATGCTCTCAGTGACACACCCTGTTAGTCTACAGGCCCTACAAAACTAGGTTGTTTCTTTTTATCTTCATTTATCTGAAAAATAACAGCTGTTCATTTTTGTTTTCTGTACTGTAAGTGCTATTAACAAAAAAGCATGCATATCAAATAACATGAGGCTAAATTAATGCTCCAGTGAGTCAATCGTGCCAACCTTAACCCATAGACGAGCCTGTCAGTCCAGACATAGAGCAAAGTTGCAAAGTTTAGCGGAGCAGGTAGCGTTAGTGCCAGTGTTGGGCAAGTTACTTTGAAAAAGTAATTAATTATAGTTACTAGTTACTTCCTCAAAAAAGTAATAGAGTTAGTAACTGAGTTACAAGATTCTAAAAGTAATTAATTACTTGAAAAGTAACTATTGCATTACTTAAAAAAAAAACTAAAAAAAAACAAGCCTCTGGGGTCCAGGGTATAATTGGCCATTTTAACCACTTTTGATTTTTCCCTCAACATTTCACCTTTAAAAACCATTTACTTTGCCTTGCTTGGTATCTTGGTATTCTTTTCAGCACAACCTCACGCGTCTGAATTTACAGTTATGTTTTCATTTTGACATACTGTATTAACACAATTGATCTAAAATCAGACAAAAAACATCAAATTCGAGTAGAAAAAAGGATATTTTCACTGTAACAACCACAAACATGTTCATTGAATCATATTTCATAACCTTAAATGCAAATATAAATTGTGAATTTTAAAATCATATGCACAAGTTTTGCAAGGAACAAGTTATTTGCAACCAATGTCATGTCTATTATTTTTTGATTGGTTGACATGGTGCATTTTTCCACCAACACGAACGGACGTTTTTTTGTTTTTGTTTTTTATTATTTGCTCATAAGCAGAGAGTGCTTGCTTGCGCTGTCCTTAGCAAACGTGAATAAAATACTGAGGAAAAAACACAGCGTATATATTGTTTATCATGACTCTGGTTTTACGTGGCCCATCAACACAATTTAAAAACTGATATATATCACCTTGTTGCTTTGTGATCTTGAAGTGGTCATGTGATTGGCTTACCACGACTACTATATTCTTCCTCAGTCAAACAGCAGCACTCATGCGATTGTTTTCCCCCTAGTTCAAGGGTGTTGTGCCAAAAAGTGATCGTCTGCCAGAAAGTAATTGCCGCCCGCGGGAGCGCGCGCAGCTGCTTAAAGCTGTAGCGCCCGGATTACTTACAGCTACTTCTGTGCAACTGATATAAGCGACGGTTGGTCTGTTTGTTGAAAAATAGTAACGCAACCGCACCGCATTTTCTTGTTAGTAACGGTAACAGCGTTGTAACGATAGGAATAGTAATTAGTTAGATTACTCGTTACTGAAAAAAGTAACGCCGTTACTTGCAACGCTGTTATTCCCATCACTGGTTAGCGCAAATGCTCGGAGAGCAACAAAAAGCAGAGAAGCAAAAGGAAAAGTGAAAAACGAATCAGTAAATTTCAATGAAGAATTAAGTCCTCAACAGTTTGCCCATCTCCAGTGATTTGCTCAACAATAAAATAAAAGCCCGACTGGAAACTGAATGCTGTTAGCATTAGTTAGCTGTCTTTATTCAGACATTAAGTGGGTAGATAAACCAAGGATGCTGTTTAGTAATTACCAATGGCCTACAGCTAAAAGGCTGTTTTAAACCTCTTCGTCGGCCCTTCTGTGAAGAGTTTGGATATTCTACTGTATCTGTGCCTGCGGCCCATAAGTGTATTCAGTTTGTAGGTGTGGTCATGAACTGTGATGCACTAAAATTTTGCCCTATGTCACCTCTGATGTGAACTTTAGAAACAAGGAGAAAGAACTGCTTAATCTAAAAGGGATAGGAGTAAGAGTTTAAACGCTCTTACCTGAGACCAACTCTAACACCTCAGCTGTGGCGGTGATGAGACAGCATACAGGGATGAGGTCCAGAGTACGGACAACAACTTGGTCTACAACACTTCTAAGACCAAAGAACTGAATGTTGACTTCGGGAAGTCCAACCTGCAGCCCAACTGCATAAATGGGGAGTGCGTGGAGAGGGTGTCCAGCTTCAGATTCCTGGGTTTGCACACAGACGACATTTCCAACGGAACTCCAATACATCAGAGGTCGTCAGGAAGGCCCAGCATGGTCTCAAATTTCTGTGGATCCTCAGGAAGAATTTACTGATATGGTTGCAGCTGGTTAAAAAGTTTGAACAAAGTCACAACATCCCAGGTAGAATATAGTTTTGGTTTTGTTATGTGGGGACATTTTGCAGCTTAAGTTACTTTAGTTGTTGTTTAGTAAGTGTTGAATAGTCATTTTAGAGTTTTACTTAAAATTGTCATGGAAAACAAAACCTTGGCTGGTTTTGTGCCTGCGTTTTACCTCTGTGTCGCAACTATTGCACTATAATGCTACTGCTTGCACCGCGTTTCAGCAGATTCGGACTATTAGGAAGTGTGACATCATTGACAGAGACTCATTGGAAAAGGATGAAAATTTGCCTTCATTTGCTTATACTTACAAATGCTGCTACCTGCAGTTTGCAAGCATCAATACAACAATGTTCAGTATTTTTTCTATATCGTTAGAAATATAATTATAGCTGATTTTGAAATATCATGATATGATTTGGAGGTTGTATCATCCATTCCTAGTGCCTCTTGGGAATGTTATGGCCACACATACATGCATGGAAATGACAAAAAGAGAGGAACAACCAGAGGGAAGTAACTTTACCATTAAGGGACTCTTCTTGGTCATCAGTCAGTGCATTCTGTTCTGTTTTGGATCATTTCAAAAACATTTGGCTTCTCTATCTCCAACCCAAACAGAGGCCATCAAGTCATATTTCATGGGGAACTAGCTCATACAGAGAATGTCCTCTCGGCTGTATTAGTTATTTCAGCAAGTGTCCAATAATGACATGTGTTTATGTTTAAGTTGCAAAGACCTCTAGCAGCTGTAGTTATGACTGTTCTTCCACCGGGAGTCGAAGAGGAGTGTCCCTGTTACGGATCCATGAAGTTCAATAGGAGGTGGGATAAGTCAGCGAAACATGGGAATTCATCAAAGAGACAACACTAGTTTGTTTTCTTTACTACAAATAATGACTGTTGGATATTCAAATTCAAATTCAAATTTTATTTGTCACACACACACAACCATACACAGTATGAAATGGGGGTGAAATGCTTGTAGCTGTACAATGCCCGACCATTAAATGGCAGAAGAAAAGTTTTTCAATATTTACAATTTACAGTTTACTACAAAATTTACAAATTAACTTAGGAATTTACAGTAAATACTTGTATTTACTGTATTATAGGATACTTGTAACTCTCATTTTTACTTAAGTTTATCAGTAGATAAAGTAAATACTTTATCTACTGATAAAGGTTTAGTAATCTTAACAGCGCTATTGTTGTAGTCCCACCCTAGCCAAGTCGTTTTTGTTACCATATTTCTAATGAAATCCTGGAAGGAAATATTTTAATCTTCCCACTTGGTCAATTGTTGACAACTGTTTTCTGCTAAGAATGTTATGAAAGCCCCTCACACCTCTATTCTCAGAGGCAGGGTGTCTGACTTTCTGGAGTGATTGGAAGCACAGTTTCAAGTTTACCGCGTCCCCGAGGATCCCATTCACAACCAGATACAAGTAACACTCAAAGGCAGTGGTCAGACTGCCCTTAGGTTAGCCCAAGTTGAGATTTGTGTGGTGGAGGAAGTCTTGTGCAATGATGCTGCAGCAAAGAGAACACACTGTAGGCAAAATGGGGACTCTGTCTGTCTTCAGGACAGAGTGGTTTCGGGGAGCTGTAAATATTGTTGAGCTCTATGGATTCTTACGTGTAACAGCTGCTAAGTCTCTGGAAAGACATGCTGAAATATATTTTCTAAATTGCACGTGCTGAAAATGGACATCTTTATTGGGACTTGTGCAAGGGTGAAATTCCCAGGTGAGGAAAATAGTTTCATGTGCCCCTACAAAATTTCTGGTAAGTAATGCTGATGCTACTTTTATCTATTACATGTACACACATGAAATTTGGGACATACATGACATTCCAAGATGTACAGAAGGATCTTGGCACCATTTTCCAAAGCAAACAGAATGTATGTCATTTACTTTTACAGTTTCTAGTGCAGTAACAACACTTGCATCCTCTTTGATGAATCTTATCTCAAGAACAGCAAATAAGGTTTGCTGTCTTCCAGGACAATCTCAAGTGCATGGAAGAGATTCCAGTAGACAGGAAGTTATCTGAGCAGAGCTGGACAGGGCAGAGATGTCCTTAATCTATCAGCAGGACCAGTATCTGCTCCTTAATGGAGGTAGGATCAGGATGATCCTCCAAAGTGACCTCCAGCAGGTAACTGGTATGAATGTCGCTGACCAAACAATCAGAAACACACTTTATCAGGGTGGCCTAAGGGCCCAACATTGTCAAGTCCGGTGCTCAGTGCCCGGCACCGTGGAGCCCAGTTGGAATTGCCATAGAACACCAGAATTGGCAGGTCTACCTCTGGCACCCTGTTCTTTTCATAGATGAAAGCAAATCTGGAGAAGCCATGGAGAATGTTGTGCTGCCTGAAACATCGTTCAGTGTTTTGTGGCGGTAGTTTAGAGAGGCATATCCATAGAGGGACACACAGACCTCTGCAGGCCAGGCAACAGCACCTTGACTGCCACTAGGTATTGGCATTAAATCTTCGGAGCTACTGTCACACCCTACACTGGTGCAGTGGCTCCTGGGTTATTTCTGCCCCATATGGAGAGAGTATGCAGGCATTTCCTGGAAAAGAACTGATACCACTGACTGGCCTTCATGCATGCCTAATCTCAATCCAAAAGAACACCTCTGGGACATCTGGGAAGCAGGCAGGTTGCACCTCACACAGTCCAGAAGCTCGTTGAGTTCAGATCTGGGAGCAGGTCCAGTCCTCTGCAGGTCCATCATTTATATTTCCATCAAACAATGTTGCATCCTTTCATTCCTAACAGATTACACAACCCATATCTGTACAGATATCGACATGATTTCTTTCCTTCTTGAGGTGTGATGTGTTTTCAAAGTGTTCCTTTAATCTTTTTGAGCAGTGTACATACAACACACACTGAAGAAAGTGCAAGATGATACGCAGCGGTTAATTTTTAATACATTTAGCCCAGTAAAATAAAAAGCCTTTATTACTTTTAAATTGCTATTTTGAGTGTCTGAACTTGAATCTTCATATTATTTTTTGTTTGTGATTTACATGCCAGTTTTAAGGCATAGTTAAAGCACCACCCACTGACGGAAGGGTTGTGATCTACATTATCCTATGTAGATGAAATAAAATGCCTCTAAAGAATTAGAACTGTAAGACTCTTGGAAGCAGCAAAGTCTGCTAAGGTGTGAGTGTCAAGTAATATTTACCTGCTGTTTTACCCGTTCTACTCATTTCCATATTTTTATCTCGGACTCTCAGTGCAAAATAATCCTTACTTTTGGCTGGGTTTGTACTGCCTCCAAGCTGAAAGCAAGGCTGTGCGCGCTTTATTAAGTCATAACTTCATTAGTCATTAGTGAGCATGCCGGGCGGCACTGCTATAGCTCACCTGGTTGAGCAGCCAACTCATATGCTAAAGGCTACTAGAAGTTGTTGTGTTCAAGTCTGCTGCAGACCATTTCCTGTGTGTCATCCCTGCTCATCATCTGTACTGTTGTGTCAAACAAAGGCTAAAAAAGTCCTATTGCACATCATCGTGACTGTATGCAGCAAAACTTGAATGCCTTTCTAGGGAGGAAGCAGCTGGGTTGTATTTCACAGATTCACAAAATATCCTGAAGATGAGTCCAACACCATCAGATCATTTGCGGCCAAAGCCCAAATATCATTGCCCCAAAGATCAGCATTTCTTCCTGCAGTGTGAAATGGATTATTACTTTTTCTCTTGTGCTGTTTAAATAAAGATAATTACACCAAGCGAGGAACTTACTTTATTACTTAATGAAAAACAAATCCGACATTTCTCGCCGGCCACTAAATTAAGTTATTATGTAAGTGTTATCAAAAAAATTCCACACCATAAGATTCAACTGTGGAATTACTGTGAATTATTGACAGGCTACATGTGGTTCACAACACAATGGAGTTATGGCAGCATGTGTTTCACTCATACACACACACACAAATATGCACAGTGGGAAGGATGTATCAGTCCCCACAGTGTGATCAATTGGCGGTTCACAGCAGAGAATTGATGGACTCCATGTTGAATGGGGTGTGTGTGTTTGTGTGTGTGATAGAGCCATTATTGATATCATATGGCTGCCTGCGGCTCAAATCAATAGCTGTTTCTCTTCATAAAGTTGTTTTGACCGCATGTGCTATATGAAACCCAACCACACACCCACCGGGCCCGATTCTATACAGTCGTCACACACAGAGACAAAGCAGCCAGCGCTTATAAAAGCGTGGCATTTCTTCTTGAAGGGCAATTAAAGACCTCGGTGTGTTCCTAAACTGGCCCCTCAAAACACCACAAAGCATGCTTTCCATTATAACGCCATTCTTTTAGACATGTGATTCATGCAGGACTTATATGGCCCCGCGTTGAACAAGTTCAAATGTGCGTATAAGCCCCGCAGTCCTCTCTTGAGCTCTGACCTCTTGACCCCCCGATCACTCATTCATTCCTGATTGTATAAAGAACGGACTGTCAACTCCTTCCCTGCTTTGCTTTCTGTCATCCGCCTCTGCTCCCTGGTTAGTAAGTAGCCGGTGGGGGCTCCTTACACTTTGACACTCTGAAAGCCACATTCAGTCCAGTCACCTGAATCACACATGTGAACGCACACAGACCTCTCCTTGTCCCGTGTCAGCGGAAACCTCTCTTACCCCATGCAGTCACTTCTAATCACCTCGCTTTCAGCTGTGGAGAGGAAAGGGAAGAGAACGACGGAGAGAGGAATTAATAGGAAAAGAGAAAGAGGGAGAGAGAAGCTGTTACTAGTATTTGAACGTGTCGTGCGATTATAGATATTCCGTTTTTGCCTCTGCCGAGCCTGTTTCAATTGGAATAGTTTTAATAAGTTTACATATAATATGCACATATTTAGTTCTCTCCAGTGATTTTGTTTATTGTTATTTATTTTAAATAATGTAAGTGTCACAATGTTCTAAATTAGTAGTACTATACCAAACTTTATCCCTACTCATAAGGCAGCATATAAACCAATTATGTAGCAGACCAATAGGAAGCTAGACTCAGTGTCTAAGAGTGACTTATTGTCATGTGAAAAAGAAAATACACCCTCTGGACTGGATGTGATAGTCCTGTTAGATGACCCCATTTTTGGTCAAGCTTTAGCTTTTGAGAGGTGGCCTATGAGTCCTGTACAGTGGAGTTCATGATTAACTCAATGGCTGCATGGTGCCCAAGCCCTTTTTCTGCAAAGCAAGCCCAAATGATCACCCTGCCACCACCGTGCTTGACAGTTGGTAGGAGGTGTTTGTGCATTATAGCCAAACCTCGTTGCCTGGTCTGATCTCTCCAAAGGACATTGTTCCACGAGTCTTGCAGTTTGTTCAGATGCAACTTTATAAACCTAAGCTCTTCTGCTATGTTCTTTATAGAGAGAAAAGGCTTTTTCCTGCAACCTTTCCAAACAAGCCATACTTGTTCATCCATTTTTTATTTGTATTGTCATGAAGTATACAATTTAACATGCTGACTGAGGACTGTAGAGTCAGAGATGGAGCTCTTGGGTTTTTTGCAGTTTCTCTGAGGATTGCGCAGTCTGACCTTGGGTTGAATTTGCTCAGACATCATTCCATGGAAGATTGGCAGCTAAATGTTTTTCACGAACGATAAACTTTTGATGAACGATAAAGTTTCTGGTCTTAGAAAGGTCTTAAAACCCTTCCTGCATTGATGGGAAAAAACATTTGCTTCAATAAGATCATCGATGATGTATTTCTTCCATGAAATTGTATTAACACACACCTGAATGCTCCAGACCAGCAAACTGCCAAAACCTCTGATTTTATAGAGGTGATCACACTTGCTGATGATCAACTAATTAAATGCATTTGATTAGCAGCACCTGGCTGCTACTTACCATCTAATGTAAGCTGTCATTGTATGCTTAGTTTTTTTATACCCTGCTCCTGCCTTTTTCCCACTCCCTCCCATCATACCAAGTTTGAAACGCTATCTACCATATTGAATAAAGAAATACCAGAATTTTTTTTTAAATAAAATCCCATCTAATACAGCTTAGAATTTTTTGACTTTTGAAAGGTTAAGTTCAATTCAATTCAATTCAATTTTATTTATATAGCGCCCAATCACAACAAAAGTCACCTCAAGGCGCTTCATCGGTACAGAGAAAAACCCAACAATCATATGACCCCCTATGAGCAAGCACTTTGGCGACAGTGGGAAGGAAAAACTCCCTTTTAACAGGAAGAAACCTCCGACAGAACCAGGCTCAGAGAGGGGCAGGGCCATCTGCTGCAACCGGTTGGGGTGAGAGAAGGAAGACAGGATAAAAGACATGCTGTGGAAGAGAGACAGAGGTTAATAACAGATATGATTCGATGCAGAGAGGTCTATTAATACATAGTGAGTGAGAAAGGAAAAACTCCCCGGCAGCCTACGTCTATTGCAGCGTAGCTAAGGGAGGATTCAGGGTCACCTGGTCCAGCCCTAACTAAATGCTTTAGCAAAAAGGAAAGTTTTAAGCCTAATCTTAAAAGTAGAGATAGTGTCTGTCTCCCGAATCCAAACTGGAAGCTGGTTCCACAGAAGAGGGGCCTGAAAACTGAAGGCTCTCCCTCCCATTCTACTTTTAAATACTCTAGGAACAACAAGTAGGCCTGCAGAGCGAGAGCGAAGCGCTCTAATAGGGTGATATGGTACTACAAGGTAATTAAGATAAGATGGGGCCTGATTATTTAAGACCATGTATGTGAGGAGCAGGATTTTCAATTCAATTCTGGATTTAACAGGAAGCCAAGGAAGGGAAGCCAAAACAGGAGAAATATGCTCTCTCTTTCTAGTCCCTGTCAGGACTCTTGCTGCAGCATTTTGGATTAACTGAAGGCTTTTCAGTGAGTTTTTAGGACATCCTGATAATAATGAATTACAGTAGTCCAGCCTGGAAGTAATGAATGCATGAACTAGTTTTTCAGCGTCACTCTGAGACAGGATATTTCTAATTTTAGAGATATTGCGCAAATGGAAGAAAGCAGTCTTACATATTTGTTTAATATGTGCGTTGAAGGACATATCCTGGTCAAAAATGACTCCAAGGTTCCTCACAGCGTTACTGGAGGCCAAGGTAATGCCATCCAGGGTAAGAATCTGGTTAGATACCATATTTCTAAGATTTTCAGGGCCGAGTACAATAACCTCAGTTTTATCTGAATTAAGAAGCAGAAAGTTAGCGGCCATCCAGGTCTTTATGTCTTTAAGACATTCCTGCAGTTTAACTAATTGGTGTGTGTTATCTGGCTTCAAGGACAGATAGAGCTGGGTGTCATCTGCATAGCAGTGAAAATGTATGCTATGTCTTCTAATGATGCTGCCTAAGGGAAGCATGTATAATGTAAACAGAATTGGTCCTAGCACTGAACCCTGTGGAACTCCATAATTAACCTCAGTGTGGAAGAGGACTCTCCATTTACATGCACAAATTGGAGTCTATTAGATAGATATGATACAAACCACTGCAGTGCGGTACCTGTAATACCTACAGCATGGTCTAATCGCTCTAATAGGATATTATGGTCGACAGTATCGAACGCTGCACTGAGGTCTAGCAGGACAAGCACAGAGATGAGTCCACTGTCAGAGGCCATAAGAAGATCATTTGTAACCTTCACTAAAGCTGTTTCTGTGCTGTGATGAGCTCTGAAACCTGACTGAAACTCTTCAAATAAGCCATTCCTCTGCAGATGATCTGTTAGCTGTTTGACAACTACTCTTTCAAGGATTTTTGATATGAAAGGAAGGCTGGAGATTGGCCTATAATTAGCTAAGACTGCTGGGTCTAGAGATGGCTTTTTGAGTAAAGGTTTAACTACAGCTAGCTTGAAGGCCTGTGGTACATAGCCGATCATTAGAGATAGGTTGATCATATTTAAGATCGAAGAATTAATTAATGGCAGGACTTCTTTGAGCAGTTTTGTAGGAATGGGGTCTAAAAGACACGTTGATGGTTTGGAGGAAGTAATTATTGAAGTTAACTCAGAAAGATCAATTGGAGAAAAAGAGTCTAACTTAACATCAATGGTACTAAAAGTAGCTGTAGATAATATTAAATCTGTGGGACGATTATTGGTAATTTTTTCTCGAATGATAAGAATTTTATAGGTGAAGAAGTTCATGAAGTCATTAATAGTTAGCGTTAAAGGGATGGTTGGCTCAAAAGAGCTCTGACTTTTTGTCAGCCTGGCTGAAGAGAAACCTGGGGTTGTTCTTATTTTCTTCAATCAGTGACGAATAGTAAGATGTTCTGTTAAGTGAAGACATCAATTCCTCATCAATTAAGGCCATACTTTTAAATTAATTACTTCAGTGCTTATGAAACTTTTTAAGGATTTGTGGTTATCTTGTTAACTTAGTAAAATATAGAAAATTTAGTAGAAACTTAGCTGTAGATGTAACCCAGCACTATGTCATAACTTATCTTTTTTTGATACTTAACCAGAAGTCAATCTTTTTTTTTCAACTGGAGTTTTCTCTAAAACTTTATATATTTTATTTCAAATCATTGAAATACTTTAATAAAAAGCATTGCTTTTTTAAACTAAAACACGTATGCACTGTATATATAAGAAGATATGGAGTGACACTTTAAACTGGTATTAAAACAAAGGATAAATATAAAATCAAACATAAGCATCAAACTGGGTTTATAGAGACGTAATTCAACATCTCATAATACAAACACGTTCACAACAACAGCCATCCATTTGATGTATGGTCCATGTATTAATCCAGTCTGTAGCCAACAAATGTAAAGGAAAGATTAAACCGATATTTACATAGCTTGTTTTAGACGTTTAGAGTTTATTTCTGTTTCAGAGCTACGGCAGATACGCGGTTACTGCGAAAAGCAGTGCAGCCAGTTTTACTCCCTGTGATTGTCAAAACCAAAGCTGATGTTTCTCTCAAGAGAAACATAGAAAATCAAGATTTTCTGTAGCTGTGTCAACATGCAGTATTTATCTTTTTGTACGGAGTAAAACACAGCACCTGGCAAATACTCCTTCTGTTACTTGAAGATGAGCAGCCACAAATTACAAAACTGAGACTGAAGCTTACATTGTTTATCAATAAGTCAATGTAAATTGTTAGTTGCAGCCCTGAAAGAGGTCAAAGTGATGTGTTTTTCTGAGTGACATTTTAGGAAAGTGCATTTGGACTTCAGGTTTAACAGCTCATACTTTTAAATCCATTACTACATGAATATAATCCATATCTGGTGTTGCATTATTTTATGACACTGCTATTGTTCATATAGAGATGGGGAGTACTGCATCCATCGCTTGAGAACAAACTGTTTATGGATATGAAAATGTATCAGATTGACACTAATACAGTGGGGCAAAAAAGTATTTAGTCAGCCACCGATTGTGCAAGTTCCCCCACCTAAAATGATGACAGAGGTCAGTAATTTGCACCAGAGGTACACTTCAACTGTGAGAGACAGAATGTGAAAAAAAAATCCATGAATCCACATGGTAGGATTTGTAAAGAATTTATTCGTAAATCAGGGTGGAAAATAAGTATTTGGTCAATAACAAAAATACAACTCAATACTTTGTAACATAACCTTTGTTGGCAATAACAGAGGTCAAACGTTTACTATAGGTCTTTACCAGGTTTGCACACACAGTAGCTGGTATTTTGGCCCATTCCTCCATGCAGATCTTCTCGAGAGCAGTGATGTTTTGGGGCTGTCGCCGAGCAACACGGACTTTCAACTCCCGCCACAGATTTTCTATGGGGTTGAGGTCTGGAGACTGGCTAGGCCACTCCAGGACTTTCAAATGCTTCTTACGGAGCCACTCCTTTGTTGCCCGGGCGGTGTGTTTTGGATCATTGTCATGTTGGAAGACCCAGCCTCGTTTCATCTTCAAAGTTCTCACTGATGGAAGGAGGTTTTGGCTCAAAATCTCACGATACATGGCCCCATTCATTCTGTCCTTAACACGGATCAGTCGTCCTGTCCCCTTGGCAGAAAAACAGCCCCATAGCATGATGTTTCCACCCCCATGCTTCACAGTAGGTATGGTGTTCTTGGGATGCAACTCAGTATTCTTCTTCCTCCAAACACGACGAGTTGAGTTTATACCAAAAAGTTCTACTTTGGTTTCATCTGACCACATGACATTCTCCCAATCCTCTGCTGTATCATCCATGTGCTCTCTGGCAAACTTCAGACGGGCCTGGACATGCACTGGCTTCAGCAGCGGAACACGTCTGGCACTGTGGGATTTGATTCCCTGCCGTTGTAGTGTGTTACTGATGGTGACCTTTGTTACTTTGGTCCCAGCTCTCTGCAGGTCATTCACCAGGTCCCCCCGTGTGGTTCTGGGATCTTTGTTCACCGTTCTCATGATCATTTTGACCCCACGGGATGAGATCTTGCGTGGAGCCCCAGATCGAGGGAGATTATCAGTGGTCTTGTATGTCTTCCATTTTCTGATGATTGCTCCCACAGTTGATTTTTTCACACCAAGCTGCTTGCCTATTGTAGATTCACTCTTCCCAGTCTGGTGCAGGTCTACAATACTTTTCCTGGTGTCCTTCGAAAGCTCTTTGGTCTTGGCCATGGCGGAGTTTGGAGTCTGACTGTTTGAGGCTGTGGACAGGTGTCTTTTATACAGATGATGAGTTCAAACAGGTGCCATTCATACAGGTAACGAGTGGGGGACAGAAAAGCTTCTTACAGAAGACGTTACAGGTCTGTGAGAGCCAGAGATTTTCCTTGTTTGAGGTGACCAAATACTTATTTTCCACCCTAATTTACGAATAAATTCTTTACAAATCCTACCATGTGAATTCATGGATTTTTTTTTCACATTCTGTCTCTCACAGTTGAAGTGTACCTCTGGTACAAATTACTGACCTCTGTCATCATTTTAAGTGGGGGAACTTGCACAATCGGTGGCTGACTAAATACTTTTTTGCCCCACTGTATGATCCATGGATATTTCATCCTGCAGGCTTTGTGTTGAGTTTGTTCAGATGAGACTGCAGAGTTACAGTAAGCTAATAAAATGCCACTGAATTCAACTGAACTGACAAAGAAAGAAAGAAAGAAAGAAAGAAAGAAAGAAAGAAAGAAAGAAAGATCTATGAGGACAGAGGGAGAAACATCTGGCAGAAACATTAGACCCCTGCAGACCCATCACTTGGCCAAAGCCAAGAGACAAATAACTCTACGTCAAACACAAAACACACAACACTCATTTTATTTCTTTTTTACCAAAGACTGTTGTCCACACAACATACCTCGTATACTGGTTTAACACATAAACAGCGATATTTGTGCAATCAGCGGGTATCCCTTTTCATCTGTGGTGGACGGTCCCCTCCCCTCCCGTCAGCAGCTACAGCTATGCACTGTGCAAACATGGCGCTGAAAAGCCATCCATCACCTCCTGCCGCCAACCCCCCCCCCCCCAAATTTCAAAACTCTCTTTCCTGTAGTTATGATTGGAACGAAGCGGAGAATTCCTGAGGAGGGAACAGCAAGACAGGAGAATGTAGAGTTTAATTTGAAATGGGGGGGGGGGGGGGGTCAAGGATAGCATGAAGGTGGAATTTTTGTTGAGCAATAGAGGTGGTCGAAGTGTTTCTGTGTCGTCTTTCAGTTCTTATTTGACCTGTTCTCTTTTTTATCATCTGTTTCTGTCATATTTCTAGAATTGTTTCTAGGTTTTTTTCTTCATGCACCACTGAATCTTATGAATGCACTCCTAATGATTCAACAGTTCATCCAATAGCAGCAATTTAGTTCTTCATCCATCACAGGTACTCCGACAGTGATAAAGGATGAGATGTCTGTCACTGTGGCTGCCAAGACCAAACTCTGGTTGAGCTTGATTGATCTATCTCGCTGTCGGCAGGATAGGGAAAATATGTAGTTTGCACACAGGAACCTGTCAAACCAGAGCAACCCAGGGGCAAAACAGGTAACACATTCGAACTGGCATCCGAGCCCCAGGGCTACGGCGACCCCAGCCCCCTGACAGCCAGTGACAATGGCACAACCAGATGCCTGACAAGAGGAAAGCTGCCATAGTGCCGGTTTTTATTTAATGAGCTTTGAATTCAGTCTATTTAAACTCAGTCTATTCTATTTAGTAGTACAAATGAAGTATGTAGTAAAATAGTCTCAGTTTTCTATGCTGTTAGCATAGCTCTGCAGACATGTTTCTCAGTTTGATCCTGATTAAAATACTATAAAAATAAGACACATTATTTACACATAACTTCATTGGCACACCTGTCCAAATGTTCATTAATGCAAATATCTAATTAGCCAATCAGATAGCAGCAATTTAGTGGATTTAGGCATGATCAAGGCAACCTGCTGAATTGGCATGGTTATTGTTGCCAGGTCTGAGTAATGCCTGACACCTGCTGAGTCTGAAACTGCTGATCTACCTGGATTTTCCCACACTGCCATCTCCTTGATTTATAGAGAATGGTTGAAAAAATAGTAAGTACCTGCATTAAGCTAAATGAAAGGCAAAAGAAACTAGAACTCTTTAGGGTACCTCTTCTGAATATGAATGTATCCAGAAGAGCATCTCTGAATGTACAACATATTGAAACGTCAGATTAATGGACAACAACAGCTAAAGTCTACACCAGGTCTTACTTCTGTCATACAGAGGCTATAATTCACACAGGCTTACCAAAACGGGAGAACAGAAGCTCGCATCCCTACTGATGAGGGTCAGTTTCTGATAAGTCTCAATTTCTGCTGCAACATTCAGATGGAAGAGTCAGAATTTGGCAAAGAAAGCATGAAAGCATGGATCCAGCCTGCTTTGCATTTGGGTCATAGTCTACCACAGCCTTGTTGCAGACTATGTCCATCCCTTTATGGCCTTTATGATTACAGCATATAATTTTATTTATTTATTTTACATTCCTAAACAGAAAATTTGATTTCATGGGAGAAGGTCTACTTGTTTTTTTAAGGACTGTTTATAAAGTTATTTCTGTTTCACCATAAAAGCCACAGAATATATATAAGGAGAACAAGACAGGAGCACCACAAGGTGAGACAGAAAAAAATGCCATTATTGGGTTTTCAGGTATTATCAGCTTCCTTGACCTCTGTTTGCTTATAAACTGCATTTAACTGATGTTAGCCTGATGAGCTGTTAGCTCTCCTTCTATCAGAATGTATGGTTCTGCCAACACACTGCTGCAGCGTGACATACTAAACATACAACATCACAGAATTTCATAATTGGCCCATTATCAGACTGGGATCCAATAAATATCACTGGTGAACTTGTGTATGAATGTACTGTAATGAACTTTTAATGTTTTACTATCATCAGGTCAACTGTCCAGTACTTGTATTATGAAAAATGACTCCAAAACCTCCCTATTAATGACTAATGACATCTCTGTTACCCTCAAATGTACCTTTAGGACCAATTAGCAAATGTCAGCAGCCTCACAAGCTACAAGAAATGCTGTCTCCATATATCTAAAAGACCTGAATTACTGATTTAAAAAACACTACATGTCCATTAAATCCACAAAATCTAGAAGAATATTGTATTTCTTGCAGGTCTCGATAATTGTCATGAGTGGTTATGACTTATTTCATTGATTGTTTTTTTTAGCCGCAGGAGACTCCTGGCTAACTTTCATAGCAAAGCCCAGCCTCAAAAGGAACTTAACCTTTAAAATGTGTACATCTAACCTAACCTGGGGAATACTTGGTAGTATTTAACTTTCCCCCAATCAGTAAAACAGACCCAAAGGGAAAAAGCCATGTGGCCGACCTTGAGGCCAGACTGTATTGCATATCCTTAAAAAACAAGTGAAATCTATTCGTCTCCATGTCTGGGGACCATGCTCAACAACCACACCATAACTTAGCAACAGGAACGGTGCAACACATAAGAAGCCTTGCAGGATATGCGTTTAGCAGCGCTCTCCAGTCTGAACGGCAGCCATTGCGGACAGGCTATCCATCCTGTGTTTGCGGAGGCTGCATTAGTGCGCTAAGACAAGGTTGCTATCACATTCCCCGCAGTCAAGTCCCACTGTGAGCGTCCAGGGCTAGGGGAGGACAGCTGCCAAAGCTTCTCATCCAGCGGCTGCTCGTGTGTCCCGGGCCACGCATGACGGAATTGCACGGTTGTTGTAAAGAGTCTGAGTCAGACTGAGTTACCAGGCTGAAAGGCATTCCCTGTAAAATCACAGCGGGCCTTTGGCTTTTTCAGAGAAGTAGTGTGTGTGTGTGTGTCTGTGTGTGTCTCTGGAGGTTCAGAGGTGGAAGGGATGATATAGTATATGTGTGTCTTGTGCATTCATCCATGCGTGCCTGTATATGTGAAAGGCAGAGTGGGAGTTTTTAGTGAACACACAAACTTTGTCTGACGTACACACACCTACATCCACTATCTCTCATGCCCGGGCCCCTCCTGACAGATCCGACCTGGCACTTTGGATTTAAGAGTTCTTCAAAACAGAGGATGACTTAACAGGTTGCGGCACTAGAGGATGACCTAAAAAAGCATTAAACATAAAACACGGGCTTTCAAGGCCTCACGCTTTCTCGTTCTTGTCCATTTCTACGGCCCTCTTGCTCCCTTATTTCTGCCTCTTCTCTTCTGCAGCTTAATGAGGTGAGGAAAAGTCAGAATGTGTGTAAGTGTGTGTGTTGGCTGTATGCATGTAAGGTGAAATACGGCGGCAAAGTGCTTGTTATGACAGGGTAACGAGTGAGACAGGCCAGAAGCAACTGGTCGTGGAGAAAAACGAAACACACGCACGCCGCGGCAATGACACAAACCTATGGCGCATGACAGATTTGAATCACATTTTCACACATAGTAACAGCAATAAAGAAACACGAACACAGAGTGGGTGAGTTTTTCTAATGAGCAAGCCAATACTCTGACTCTGAACCCAAACTCGGAGTGAAATATGTTACTGAGCTTTCCAGAAGGAATAAAACACAGAAAGTTCACCCAAAAAGGGTACAGCAGAAATGCACCCGTGCAGCCAAAAGTCGAAGTGAAGAAAGTGAATTGTAAATTGTGTCGCTGACCGCATAATAAGGACGGGTTTGAGCGCACACATCGGCGCCCGGGCTGCCTTGTAAAAATCTGCTAATTTTGAGCGACAAGCAGTTCAACACACGCTAACTGAACTGTGAGTCGGCACTCAATATCAATTAGAAGAAACCCTGAACAGGGGCAAATAAAGACGTCCACGTGAAAGGCATCGACAGAAAACTCCACTGACTCATTAGAGGCCCCCGTGGACTGTGGCTACTCGATGATCCAAAATGCGCACAGGGCAAAGTCAGTGGCTTAATGAGACTTGAAGGATAAATAAACTCCCACTGCGGTGACACAGGACAGACCAGCCTGACCGCTGCTTTGGTTCTTCTTTTAGCGTGAAGCTCATTGTGAGGCGAGGAGCCCGACATATAAACCATCCGTCGTCAAGCGTAATGGCTTCCTGCTCATCACACAGCAGCATAAAGACCATAATGTACGCTCAAGATCTGGTAACCATGACACTTAGAGGAGATAGTCATATGTGCTGGAATATTGTCTATGTTCTGCCATCTGCTCACACACATACACACTCACTTCAAAAGTCATTGGTTCTGACGGGGTGGACGTGAGTTAGGATGAGACTAGGCAGAGTAGCCGGCTCTCCCGTTCAGAGAGCAGTGGAGGAATGTCAGGCTAAATAAACACAGTGTCTGCGGGAGAACTGCGGCAGCCCTCCCGAACTCCCCTACATCATTCCCCACGGCGATGGAGAAGGGAAGGGCGGAGGGCGGCACAGAAAGGTACTTAACACTAAACAGCACTTCACAAGAGCGCATATATGTCAGGGAACACGTAGACACACAAGGGGGTTGAGTGATATAGGCTCGAGGGCATGTAGCTGTGTATGCAGACTGAAAAGGTGATAAATGCTGTATTCTTAAAAATGAACAAATCACTTTTTTTCATTCTACTTTTGGGAGAATAACTGTGTTTTTAAATTGTTGTGAAATGTTTCATGGATACTTACACTAACATAACCATATATATAACCAGGGTGTGTGAGTTATAATGTGTCTGTTACTAAAGTACACACGTCTATCTGTATGCACCTGAGCTGAACTGTGACCAAGTGACCTGTTTTTTGTTTTCATTTTAGATGCTTCAACCATTTATTTGATGCATTCTATACTTTTATTTTTTTCCCAAAATTGTTGCACAACGTTTACATGTTGTCTTCATTAGCATGGGCATTGTGTTTTACTGCTGTTGCACATCTATTCTACTAACAAGGATCTTTGCAGGGAGAAAAATATTTTTTAAAAAAACAAAACATTAAAAGAAAAGAAAATGTAAACCAGAAAAAGAGAATATGAGTCATTCCTGGACTGTTGCTCATCTGAAACCGGTCACAGCAGATGGCTGTCTGGTCCTACTGGAGGTTTCTTCCTGTTAAGGGAAGTTTTTAATTCCCACTGTCGCCAAGCACTTGCTCATCTAATTGTTGGAGTTTTCTCTGTATTATTGTAAGGTCTTTACCTTCTACCTTATAATATAAGGTGCCTTGAGCCTTATATGTCTATATAATTACAATAAATTGAACTCCAATTCCTATATGACCAAGAGTAGAAACTACATGAGAAAACCTAAGCCCTAAAAGAAAACCATAGGCTTTTTTTCTGATCTGATCCTCTCTAAGTTGCATTGTTTGTTTTTTGGAGGCGACAGGTGGCAAGTGAGCTGAATTTTTCTTTTAAAAACACAACCAAACAGGTCAAGTAAGACAATAACGCTGCTGAGGTCAGTGATATAATTTTACACATAACTGTGTCATGCACATGCAAGACTTGCACATGCCGTGTTATCATCAAAATTAAAAGAGAAGTATATATTTTACAACAAAATCAGGACAAAGCAGCAGTAATCGACAAATTTATCTATGACTACTTGGCTTCTGAAAATATAAAAATAGTGTCCAACATTTTTTTGTTATTTAAAACTGTCTATTTCTTGCCTTTCTGGCCTATCTGGGTCTGCCCCTGGTGCTCAAGCAGCTAAACACAGCCAAGCAAGACTCAATGTAGAATTTAACCTATAGAAATGCACACAGGCATATGAACAGTTCTGTCAATATTAAAACAACACACAGAGAAGGAGATGTGCACATTTCACTCACTCTACTTGAAGAGGAAAGTTCTTGTTAGAAGAATGTTGTTAAGTCTTCTAAAATAACAGTCTGTGGATGTTTAAGCTGCTAAGTCTCTCCGAGTCTTTCTGACATGAAGTTTTTAAGTTGATAAATGCTTGATGGCTCATTGAATCTCTGAGAAAAAGAGATTTTGTCTACTAGCTAACCATTGTGCTCCTGCACGTTCAGAGTCTGAATTCCTCTTTGTTTAAAGCTTTCACTGGATTTAATTTAAAGTTGCTGCCATAGTTTCAGTTTAGTAAAATCCTTACTCCACATCAGAACTTCAGATCGCCACTATTCTTGCAGGAATTGCTATTGTTGGTTAATAAAATAGCTAATGTTTACTTAAAGGAACAATCAGTTTGTTTTTTGTTTTGTTTTTTAACTTTTTGCACTTGCTGCCTTCCCTCAAACTTAGAATTTATCCATTAAATATACACAGGAGCAGGTGCCGCTTTGTGGAAATCACCATGTTGCCATTGCCTCATCATCTTGAATACAGTGACTGCCATGGACATGGCCATCTTTCCTAATTGTGTTTTATTTTATTGGCAAGAGAGAGACTATCGACTGTAACACTTGGTACGCAAAAGGCGGAAAATAACTCTTAGGCATTCTCCTCACTGCCAACCTCATCTGCTGAACTAAAGTCAGTGCTCTAACACATGAAAACGTGCATAAACATCTGTATTTAGTCCCAATACTTTCACAGTTACAGCAGATTAGACAGATGTACATGTACTGAAGTACATCCAACAATGTTAGATGTACTTCAGAGTAAGTTTCACTAATGCTGGCTAACAGCGCCAAAAACAGCTGCTCGTACTGACAGAAAAGTTCAGGATGTCCTCAACAACTCACCTCAGCATCACTGTCATCGGACAGAAGTGAGCTTCGCTGACTAATCGACTCATATCAGACTCCATTCACAGTTTTACACTGTCCTCCAGAGTAAATAGATGTGGACACATACTGACAGCTGGGGTAAACGATGGACTGACAGCCTACTCTCACTACAGCATAACAGCAACTAGAGTTTTTTCTCCTATAGCATCCATGTAGCTAGGCTTATGCACTTGAATTGGGAAGTGTAAGAAAACAGAACTCAGTTGACTGCAATCTACTGACATCTAGTGGTGGGATTTGACATACTCGACCTTTAATGACATTGTAAACGTTTTATGACTTGACTGGAGTCAAAGGGTTTTTGAATTCATTTGCCCCTCTCCTGGCTAATCGCTGTCTCAGTTAGGCCTGGCCTCCTGCAGACATGTGGGAATATTTCCTGTAAGAGAGTTAGAGGAGCCCTGTTTCACTTTAATCACATTTGAATCCTATAAAAATGATTATGTCAGCACATTAAGAGTCCACCAACTGGACTCTTAACCTGATAGTTACATTTTTTAATGAATTAATGAAATATGAACAGTGAAATCAATTCATCTGAAATACCACGCGCCTTGTGTACAGTGTTAACAAACCGCACTATTCTCTCTCCTTACTCGGCGGTGTATATGGGTTCAAACCAGAGCCCAAAAAAACGATTTCTACATTAACAGCGCCACAATATATCATCCAGCAGTCTACTCTGCGCATGAAGGCAGACGGCAGCTGCCCAGTGAAAACATACAGTTGCACATATCAAACACACATCTCAAATACAGGGTCTGCATAACATCACAGCCCAGCCGCTTAAATGAAGCAATGTTGGGAAAAGTAAGTGCAAAGCAGAGCGGTGATGTTTCTTTTGTGGGAAAATGCCATGTCATTATCACATTACCAAGGCCACTGTCTGTGAATGAATGTCCTAATGCGGTTGTGTTTACACACATCTGATAGGACGGGAGGCGTGCATGCATGGGTTATCGGCATGTCTTGCAGGGAGGGAGGGGTGTCCCCGTTTTCTCCCAGTTTGACTCCCACATGACAGACTTTCCATCTCCTGCTTCTGCTTTTTGTCTCTCCGCCGCACTCTGACATATTTAGGCAAAGGCGTGACGAATCGTCTGCTTGAGACATCAGCTGAAAGGGTGTAAAAGCTCAATATCAAAAAACAAAGAGGCGGGGTGGGTGGTGGGGGGACGACCCACCAAAACAGCAGCAACAGAGTTATATTTGGATTTAGTGTTAAGACAGGCTGAGTGTTCTTACCCTCCCTGCTGTAAGTGCTCCATAAGTATGTAGATGTCATATTGGAAATTGTTTCCATTTATAAGACGTGAGCTTTAGCAGAGATAGTTCCTGTAAAGACAGATAATCTGCTTCTATATTGGGCAAAAGGGGTCTTTTTCTTGGCTCTCTCTTGACTTTTTATTAAATTGTGTTAAATGGACCTTTAAAATGTACTCACATTTTTTCCTCTTTTTTATTCAGAGCACTCATTCATTCAAAAGCAATAATAAGCAGATCTTAGCAGTGGCTCTTATTAAGCTGTGTGTGTTAAGAGTTTGAGACACCAGAGATCTGACGTGTTCTGCCCTATTCTACACCAGCACTCGAACCACTCTGATTCATGAGGCGTAGCTCCTTGAGCAACAGAGTAAATGCTCACCTTTGCTGACAAGAGTGCCCACAAGCCCTGTCAGATGTACTCTGAATAAGAACAGCACTCAGTGTTTGCCACCATTCTCAGGTTTGCCTGAATCCTGACATACCAAATGATACATCCCATCAATTTTATTTACCTTCTCGGTTAGCGGATAACGTTTTGGCTCATGGTTTGGTTTGTAGCTTTTGGGCACAAGTTTTGGGAGCTCAAAAGATGAAATCCCTTAACCTCAGATTCAGCTGATTGGGGTGACCGTGGTTGAGGTGGTTGGGAAGCTCATCTTGTAACAGGAAGGTTGCCGGTTTGATCCCCACCTCTGCCTGTCTTGGTTGTTGTGTCCTTGGGCAAGACTCTTCACCTACTGGTGAGGGGCTGATGGTGTGATATGGCAGCCTCGCTTCTGTCAGTCTGCCCCAGGGCAGCTGTGGCTTGCCTCCACCAGTGTGTGAGAGTAAATGAATAGTGGAATTGTAAAGTCTCAAACAGTGCTTTATAAATGCAATCTGTTATTATTATTTTTCACTAAGAGTGACCTCCACATGCACTTGTGGATCATTTTTAGAACATCTGCTATTTAAAGTCCAGTTACATCGTCTTTTATTTGTGCCTCTGTGATGGGATCTCATCCAGTGTGTCAAAATGGTGATGCTGTAAGTTGTTTTCACAAAGCATTAAACAAAGTCTAACCCTGTCAATATTGCTTAAACTACTCCTTGGGAAACTGTGGACTGCTTGATTGTACCTACTCAGCTCTCACCATCAGTCATGATGCTTCCAAAAAAGCAAAGTGAAGTTGATTACAGCAAACGTGTCAGATCTTTGATAAAATTGCACATCGCGAGTGGTAAATGGACAGGAATCGTAGGTCTATTGTGCTTTTGTAAGCACTTCAAACTTTTTTTTTACTGAAAGCCTTATTCACCCTTTCACATGCACATTCATGCAGTGGCTTTTTATCGTATGCCTTTAAGCTCTTTGTAACTGTCACACACATTCACATAGGAGTGCATCAGGAGTTCAGTAATTTGCCCAAGGATGGTTCAACGTGTACCCACATAGCAGACAGGTCGACGCCGGACTTCTGGCATACTAAGTGGTATGTCATCCAGATATGGGCCAGGTCTGGCAATGGTGACACTGTTTATGTGATGGCATGCCACATCTGGTCCGATTGTGGTTTGGTTTATGTGGCCCAGGCCCATAGAAAACAGGTCTGGCCCAGATCGGGCATCAAGCTGGCACTTCTGACTGACTGGTGTCATGGCAGGGTGTATGTCAACCAGATGTGGGCCAGGTCTGGAAGTGATGACCCTGTTTATGTGTTTATGTGATGGTATGCCACATCTGGCCCAATTGTGGTTTGGTTTATTCATCTCAGATCTGTTGCCTAAGCTCCCTAAAAATACCAGCTGTGCTGAAAGCAACGAGACCACGGCTGAGAAGATGACCCCGAACAGGAGATCACCTCATACCTACTGCATATATATTATCACAGGCATTTAAAGTAAAATTAAATGATTCATTTATGTGTTTATGCAGCATGACTAATTACCAAATATTTCATAATTTTCATATGTTATGATTTTCTTTTTTTACATTAACGCAGCAAGAAATATGATAGCAGTGTTCAGAGTATTTCAATTAGGCTTGCACAGGTGTTTCAGAAAGAAAAATGTTGCAAATCTTTTATTATATCTGGATATAACCGCTTGATATCCAACATCCCTTCTGGAGGGGATTCCAAAAATCAAAAGCTGGGAGTTAGTCTTTCTTAATTCCTGAGATTATACATAAATTAGGTCAAAACGGAAAAAACGCATATTTGATCTATTTGAATGTTATTTTAAAAGAACACTGCAAAAGCAGGTGGGCAGGTAATAGGTAGTATTTCCTTAAGTAGACATTACAGAATAACATTGACTGATGTAGAAAGATCATTAGACTCCGCTTTGAAATACATAAAAAAAACAATTAATGTTCCATCAGGGAATACAGTTCATGTTTATGTTTATTAATTGAAGATTTCTATCCATGCTTTTATTTCACTAGAGCTCCTCCAATAGTGTAATGGCAAACATATTTGCTTTGCAAGCAAAAGGTTGATGGCTCAGTCCCCTTCAAGTTCCTTTTGCAAGTGTGTCAGCAAGTGTATCTGGTGCACAACTTAGCAGCTTCCATGGCATTCAGATTATTGGTGTTCACTTGGAGCCTCAGAGCGCTGCCACATGACCCCTAACACTCTCTTTCACATGTTACGCTGATGTTTTTTATGGTGCATTTTAGCATTCTGATTCTGACTTTTAGAGCCCTGCATGTACATCTGTGAACTTTTACATCCATACATCTCCAGCAGGATCCTAAGGTCATGTGACCAGGACCTGCTGGCTCTATGGACTCTGTGGTCTTTAAACAGAACTTCTCTTTTTAAGCTTGCTTTTGGGAAACTTTGCTCAGGTCTGTTCTTTCATTAATTATAAATGAAATTAATGGGATGGTGTGATAAGAAAAATGTAATAGCATGTTGTGGCTTTCCGCCTTCATTATCGTGGTTTAGACATCATTTTGTGTCTGAAATTTTAGTCATGTGATTTCAGGTGGGCTCATGAGCCTGAATTGCGCAGTTACAAAAGGTGAACAGTCCTTAAATGCTGCTCTCAATAACCTCATGTCATCATTTTATCCACCTTTTATCACAAAAAATATTGTTGACATCAAAGAACGCTGTGAACACATGAAGTTCTGAAGAAGAACAGACAAGTGCTAAAAAAAGGCTCCGAAGTTGAGCTCTGATGAATGCAAATTATCCCCCCGACACACACTCCTTAATTGAGTCTTCACGTCCATTTTACCTGTGACACATCTTCATGACAGTAAACCCCAGGATGGGGCGAGTCAGAGGTGTGAGGCGGGAACACCCTTGAAGCACACTTCCAGCAGCCTGGAATGAGCAGATAAGGCAAAGTAAGTCGGCTAAAAGTGAAATATGGGAAGAGCTGACATGTAACCTGAGCGCGCCTCGCTCTCAAGAGCCCTGCTGGATCACTGCCCCAGGGCTGCATCCAACAAGGTGAATGGGAGAATCCTAATGAAGCTGTGAAGGCTCAATCAATACCAACTCGGTACGGGGGGAGGGGGGCATTTGCAGAGCACAACACAGGAAAAGTGAAGTACAAAGAAGGAGAAGATGGATGAATGAAGGCAGAAGAGGAGAGTTGAGAGGAGGGGAAGATCACGACATGAAGAGGGGGAAATAAAGAGAAAAAAGATGATAAAGGGAAATGGAAAGAAAGAAAAAAGATAAGAAGAGAGACAAAGGGACTGAAATAAAGTCATATCATGTAGGGGAGGAAAAGGGAAGAAGGTAAGGATACAGAATGGAAAAGTTGGTGAAAATGAGTGAAGTATATGGCCATATATATATATAGATATATAGATATATTTAAAGAGAGAGATAGAAAGAAAGATGGAGAATGAGATTGCCTTGGAGAGAGGAGTGTGAGTCTAAATCGAAGACACTTAGAAAAAGCTCATTGATTGTGGTCATGGCTGGCTGGGCCCTCCTATTTGGTTAGTCATCTATTTCTCATGTATGCTGAGATCAAGCCCTCCTCCTTCTCCTCCTCCTCTTTTATCTCTCCATCAGAGATGACTGGACCAACTAGACCTGCAACTTTCTTATGGAGAGGAGGGCAAACTTATAATTACTCCCTCCAACTTTCTGTAAGCATTTCTCCCGAGATCAGCACGGGTGCATCAAAGTGAACAACTCAGTCAACATTATAGCTGTCGAACAAGCACACTCACGAACTCGAAGAGACGTGCCGTTTGATGGAATATCGGCCGTTCTGACACAAATGTAGTCAGCTGTTAAAGGGGGAGTTCAACCCAAAACAAAAATCAGGAATTTTTTTCATTAGTACTATTTACCCATCTAGACTCGACCCATGTAACTAGTAGCTGAATGTGGGGCTATTGTAGTACTGCAGGATTACTATTGCCATATTACTACATATTTACCCTGTATTAACCAGCTAATTAATATATAAATACTTTTCAGTTAAACTGAATTATTTCCACCTGGAAGACAAGTAAAAAAAAGTCAGCCAGGTTAACCACATGTAACAGTTTTACCCACGACTACATGAGCAGTCAGCTGGGCAAAAGTGGATAATTCTGGAATTATATTTGTGTCAAAAGTGGTCTGTGAGATAAAAACGTACCCAAGCACAGATAATTAGATTTCACAGGCACGACTATTCACCAACACTGGTGTGAGGAATTCAACAATCCATGTCTTTAGAGCTCAGCACCCAGGTACATGTAGATACCTCCTTTCGCTCACACATTTAACCTGCTGAAGCTTTTATTGATTTTTGGTTTTTTTCTTTTAGGACATCAGGAGCAGTATGTTTCCCATGTGTGTGTACTGTGCAATCCACTGACTGCTTAGCTACTCTTTTTAACATTTGTTTTTAACACATGGACTGTATTAAAACGCTGAATAAAACTGCCAAACATGGAAACATTTGAGCAAGAAAGCAAGCAATTTATTTATATAGCACTTTCAGATCAGCCACCAGCTGAACACAAAATGCTGTACACTTGACATGCCAAAAATGATACATTGAACATGTTAAAAAATAAGAAAATAATATAATAATAAAATAATAATAATAATATAAGATAAGTAAAATATATATATAAAAAATGGTTATTAAAATGACATTTAAAATAATAAAATTAGCACAAATAGCAAAAACAATAATAAAATAGTATTAAAAAATGATGATGTGAATTACATTTAAAACAATAAAATCAGCACATTAGATTTGAAAACTATCTATGAGTGTTATCATTTACTTATTCATAGCCATCAATAAAATGGGCTATGAATATTCTAGTATGGGTTTCCCAGTTTGGAAGCATGAGAAATGTCTGCCAGTTCTTAAAGATAATTGTGGCAGGGCGTGGTCTGTGGTGCCGCTCCAGGGGAGGTGAACGCACCCGGGCGGCATCCGGAATCACACCTCGCCAGCTTAAAGTGTGGGCTAACTCCTGGGTTATTGTTGCTGTTTGTGTGTATGTTCAGTTGCGAGCTGGAAAGCTGCAGCCGTGCGTTTGTAGCAGCAACCGGAGTGTTAATAAAGATACTGAAAAGCATAAAAACCGCATCGGGTCTGCTGTGGTTATGTTGCAATAATGAAACCAGGTAGCATTTGTTTGATATTGCTCAAAAGTAATGATGTAAGCAGTAATGTAATGTACGCAGGTTAAAGGATTGCACCTGCTAGTTGGTTAGCTAAACAGATAATGCTAACAGATATTGTTTCATTATGTAGCCAACCCAAAGCTAAAGATGGCAGAGAAGAAGAGAATTTGGGACTGAAAGCAGCTGCTGCAGATCAAAAGCTCACCATAAAAATGTCAAATCTAACGATATCTTCACTGATAGTGAAAGACATTTTTTATGACTCTACTACCACGAGAAGCTAGCAGCAGCAGTCTAACGACATAGCATTACAAAGAAATGTAAGCACAGAAGTGGCCTAGGTAGTGTTTTCCTGGACATTTTAAGTTAAGGTATACTATAACTGCTTAAAACTTTAGATTAACAATAACATGAGTCATTTAACCTTGTAGTTCATCAGGAGGCACACAATAAAGCTGAAAATGACATTTTCTACCTGGAATGTTCTATCTTTGGTGGAGTTTTTCTAATGAGCTGCTTTACTGCCATGTAACTGTATCAGCAAGTTTTCCAGCAATGCTCAGTCGGCTCATTTGTTTACTTTTAGCTTACAGGTCATCAGCTGCTAGCGCCGTACTCCTTTTGCATGGCTTCGTAGCCTGGCCTCAAGTTTGTTGTTTCTACCTGTAGTGGGAACAGTTTTCCTATATATTTTACAAAGTATTGTGCTTTGAAGATGATCCGAGCTTCTTGTTGGAGGCTGACAAGGCTCGAGCTCTTGGACATGTTTGGGCTTATGTCACTGTTGGACCTGGTGAGGAACGTGGTATGGTATGATGTCGCACATCCCTATGGTTTCGCACCATCACAACATCACCTGCTCATCTGGTCTTGCCAAGATTTTCCTGCAAAACAATGTAATTTGAGACAGAAGAAGTGGGTAGATAATATCTCTGAATGGATCGTACTCTAGCTGAGCGAGATGCTACAAATAGCTAAAGATCAGGAGGGACGGAGAGCAGTGGTTTATTAAAGATTTCTAATGCTTATCTTTTGTTCACAAAGCTGCCACTGAAACTACATGAATGATATCCAAGCATTGGTGAAACTTTTTATGGGACCCAAGTGTTTGGCTCACCACCAGACGTCCTAAGATGGACGTTTCTGCAGCGCAAGCATGAGCACACACAAAGTAGGACAAAGAAAGGAAATCAATTATGAAGCAGAGAACATTTCAAAACATCTACGGACCCTGGAGGGAACATAATCAGTGTTTTCCTCCTACTGTTCAGCAAAAGTTCATAAAAACAAATTGGGATCAAAGCAGCATGGTTGGCTATTTCCCATCACGAAATCATCCAATTAGCACCAAAGACTTGGTGATCATGACAACAGGAGGAATATACATGTTGGGGATGGGGGCTGGAACAATGGAAATAAAGCTGTGTAATGAGAAAAGACAAGAATTGTTAACTGTGTAAATACAGCAATGGAAACCTGTCAGCAGATGAAGTTAGATCAGATGTGGCACAATGGGAGAAAGAAATCGAATGAGAGAGACGATCAATAGAGAGAGAAGCTGCCAGATTAGGGAAGAGACGGAATCAGGGGAGGAGGGAATTCAGCAAGGTCAACGAAGACGAGGGAGAGAGAGTGAGCTACAGACTGAGAGAGAAATAGAAAGAGGGTGGGCGAGCAAAGAGTATCAGCCAAAAAACGAAATCTGTACTTTCAGATATGAGGACAGAAAAAAAAAGAAATTCACTATTGGTTTTTACTGCAAAAGAAAATTGAAGCGGCAACTATTGGGGTCTATCAATTACAGATTCCATCATGACTTGACAAGGTTGAGGCACCCCAGGCGCTTCAACATACTAACACACACTCACACTGTACGCTGGCTGGATGAGCTTGACACCTTACCGCTGCCGCCCTCTGCCCCGTCACACTAATAAACCTGTTGATCCCAGCTGAATAGATACGTGTTCATAAACCCATCATACTGTGTCATGTGATTACAGAGGAACTTAACCTCCTGAGCCATGACTAAATCAAGCCTCACAGGTCTGTGGAAAATATGCGGACAAAACATTTGAAGCCCTTCCTTCCGGTCTCCATGACTACGCAGTTAAACTGATACCACGGCACTCTTTGGTAGTTTTTGTACATCCTGTAACTCATGCGGACATGTCTCAGTGACTGTAACCATTAAACGTCGTCACTTAAAACTGCGTTCACCACAGTGCATTAGCACGGCTTGTGGTGGGTTAACACCCGGCGCTGTGGCATTAAGTGTCGATGAGAGATCATACGACTAATACGTGTTTATATTCTGTCGGCCAGCTTGCTCTGTGAAAGAGAGCGAATGGGAGGGGCGTGAAAGTGCTCCATCAAAACTATGTCAACTATTTAATTCCGCGCATTTGAGAGCTGCGGCAGCTGTCAAACAGAGACTTCAGCTGTCCTCTGCTTCTCAGGCTCTCCCAGAGTCCCCATCTGTGGCTCTCTGTATGCTGTCAGAGCTGCAGTTAGGCAGTATCCCCTTACTCAGTAACACATTAGACTAATGAGGGTTTTTTTGTTTTCTTTTTTTTTTTTTTTGATTAATTAAGTATTTGAAAGTCATTAACTGCACTTACAAACCTTGGTATTGCCTTTCTTTTACATGTTCATGGTTTTAGACCAGGAAAGGGGTATTAGTGTTGATACTGCTTCCCTTAAACCAGGGGTGTCCAACTCCAGGCCTCAAGGGCTGGTGTCCTGCAGGATTTAGATGTGTCCTTGATCCAACACGGCTGATTTAAATGGCTAAATCAACTTGTCTTGAAGTTATCCAGGGGCCTGGTGATGAAGTAATCATGTCATTCAGGTTTGTTGACCCTGGATGATATCTAAAATCTGCAGGACACTGGCCCTTGAGTCCTGGAGTTGGACACCCCTGCCATAAACCAACCTTACCCCGTCCCAAATGCCTCCTCTTGTGACCATCTTGTGTTGTTCGAGGCCATGATGGTCTAAGTTGCTATTTCCCTTTAAAAGATGTTCATTTACAACTAAGACGTCATAATTAATGTAATGTTAAAAAAAATATCATTGGTTAACTCCAATTAAGTTTAACTCATTCTTTTTGCTTCTTGGCAGAGAAGAACTGGGCAAAACGTCTGCCAGAGAATCACGAATGAATTTGCCAAAGCCAACGTAAGCTTAAACAGACAAACATCTCTGTCCAGAAGAGCGCAGTCCTGGGAACAGCTAAGATACTGCGCAGGACCCTCAAGCTCCCAGGCCTCTGGTAGAGGACCCGAGCTTGAAGTATAAACCACCAGCAGGGGCGTGCTGGGTGTTTTTTTATATATATATATATATATATATATATATATATATATATATATATATATCTTGGCATCTGTAGTAGATGAACATGATTTGAAAGTTACTTCCTGAAAAGTGATGGGAAAAACATTCAGCAAACACCTGACACAGGAGCTGAGAAACATATCAGGTCCTTATGATGATCCATCCACTGTTCCCCAAACCATCAGAAATGGGCTCAGTTGAAGGGTTGCTGTCAAGAAGCTGTTCTTAAGAAAGGGGTGAGGTGTATCAAATTACACAAAAACTAGCCTTAAAATTAATGGTAACAAATCTATTAGAGCAATGAATCGAAATGTGAAAAATGTGGTTTAAAACATTATCAGTATGTAAGCAGGAGGTCACAAGATATATAGAATAATGAGTATCTACACTTGTATGTAAAACATGACACATGCTCTTACAGGGTTTGGAGATCCAAGCATACTCCCAAAGCAGCAAAATCATACTGGGATAGAAAAATAGAGTGAAACCCTATCATTCATGTATTGGTATCCCCAGTATTTCCAAGGATGCTTGTCCACGTTTCAAGTCACTGCAACTCTTTCCCAAATGAGGGGTGGCTCGAGACTTTTGCACAGAAATGTATGAGTTAATATAAGAGATTTAAATCATGAAGCTTTATCATGAGTAATACATTTCCCATTCCACAGAGAAACAGGCATTAAGTAAATAAAGATTTCTCCAGGAAACATGGTTCTGGTTCATATTCCCCATGTTAGTGTCAAAAATGTGCAACACCACATATCTACATGTACAGCATGCTGATAGTGTGCACATGTACAGTGTTAATCTAGGGTGGCCATCTAAATGACCATAATTCCTTCAAGTCAGCTAAGTTTACACAGAGATCAAATCATGTCATGTTTCCATTGTCAGGGCAACATGTGCGCAGTATTAACTCCTCTGTGTTTGGACGTTTACGTTCAACATCACCTTCCTATACGCTTAATTCACCCCTAATGTTACTGATGTGTGTATATCTGTGTTAATGGTGTTATGTCGAATATCGGTGATTTGTTATGATGGGGCTGTAAACCAGACGAGGACAGAACGGGAGGAGGGAAGTGGAAGCAGGGTGTTGAGAGAGGCTTTGAGCATGTGCTGAGAAAAATCTGCTTATGTGTGTGCAGTCTGTGACCAGAGTGACAGGCGGATGACTCACCATCAGGACACAACGGGGTCAGGACACATCTACCGGGAGATGATGACTTCATTACCTCTTGAAAGATAGATAGAAACATCCCTCCATTTCCCCTCAAGCCACTCGGAGTGTAAACTACTCAGAGGAGCCAACGGAGGAAGAACTATTGAATCATAATACAGCAGTTCTTTTTGGTTTTTTGGGGGCTTGACCTATGCTGGGGGCTCCACGGGATGTGCTTTGTTTGCAATAGCCATTGATCTACTCTCATTGTTTCAACAAACTCCCACCCCTTTTAGCAGGGAAAGGGAAAAACAAGAGCAATGGATTTGTAATAATAGTTCAAAACAGTGCTATAGATTTATGCTGTAAAGCCATGCTCACTAGCAGAATTGAGACTTATTGATCTTACACCCATGGCGCTTCTTATCGGCAGAAAAGAGCATTAGAATTTATTTGGTAGCGGGGGGGGGGGCAAGCCATGCAGAGCAGTGCCATTATTTCATATTTTTAATTCTCATTTTTCCTTTCTTTCCATGTGCCTCCTTTTCTTTTTGACATTTGCTTCTCTACGCATAAATTACCCTGACATTTCTATCTGGACAAATTAAAACTGGTGTAATGCTTTTTTTCCTTATTCCTAACAGAGAAATATTACTGATTGTAATTCTATTAAATTAATAGCACTTTCCATGGAAAACACGGGTATATTCTACATTCAGTTCAATTCAATGTAATTTTATTAAGATAGAGCCAAATCCCAAAAACAGCTGACTCGAGGCCTGTTATGTTGTGGAGGGCTTTAGGGTTTTTTCCTACTATATTACAGAGAAAACCTCAAGAATGAGCAAGCACTTGTTGGCAACAGTTGGAAGAAAAAACTCCCTTTTAACCGGAAGAAACAGCCGGTGGAACCAAGCTCAGGGAGGGGCAGCCATCTGCCGCAACCAGTTTAGACTATGGAGAGGAAGACTGCATAAGATAAGATAAGAAACACCGTGCAAGCCAGAGTTTAATCATTAAATGCAAAGTGGTGTATAACCACATAGAGAGTAAGCATTTTTGCCATCATCATCTTAGTCTTTTGAAAGTGTGGCACTGACATAGGTTGCATTGCACTATGTAGGCTACATCAGCTTGATAAGAACGATCTAAAATCCTCATTATCTACCAATCTGTAGCACTTCGTGACAAAAGAAGCTAAAACCCATGTGCCCCTTTGATGCTAGCATACCTAACAAGACATGCACGCCAAACACATAAAATCTGCGAGAATATTTCATGCATTAAAAATATTTTATGAACTCACCTATTAATGAAGCACATTTTTTGAGGACGAAAATGAACCAAAAAGGCAACATTTTTGGTATTTCTATACGTTACATGACAAGTCTGCATCTGAAAAAAATCACAATTTTGTGTCAATGTGTAATGGCCCTAGAAGTCTAAATCGTAGGTAATAGTAAAGGGCTTAATCCTAGCCTTATAAACACACATCATAGATCAAAAACCTGATGGAACAAAACAATACAATGTTGTACACACCCTGACTTGCTAACACATTAGCCATTAGCTCACCAAGCAGTTCACAAACCAGCCCCGAAGTCACGATATCACAAAACTTTGAGAAACATACATTTCATGATGACCTGCAGAGTTTTTTCTTTTTTTTGTCTCTTCACCAATATGATTCATCTTCCCTTGTTGTCATATGACTGAAGCAATGATTGTTACTCAAGCTTCATAAAGCACAGAAACAGAATAAATTGAGGAATTGAGACAGAGACAATAAACAGTGATTACATCGCCTGAGTTCAAGGTGAGTCTCACACAGCTGAACTATCAAGCATGTAGCTCGGAAATGATTTCAGAGTGAAGGGGCTGTTGTCTCTTGGTGAGTGGCAGACTCATTAAAGCGCTGTCTCTCTTTTGTTTAGTCAAGACTGAAATAGTTTGGGCCCCATTAGCCTGCTGGTTTGACGGGAGATTATTGCTTTGGAGTTTTCACTTTGTTCTCTCTTTTATTTGACCTTGAATTGATTTTTACTTACCTAATTCTCCTTTTTCATTTGCGCCTTTCTATTTAAGCGTTACACTATTTAGCAATTTGATGCAAAAAGCTAAACAAGATTACAGACGTTGGATAAAAATGCAGATATCAAAGTCTAACAGTTCGTCTTCACTACCACCTCCCTTTCTTGTTCCAATGCAGTAATCTTGGTCTTCTGAGGCTTTGTTACACTGCTGATGCATTCATCCTCCTCACTCCACCCACAGTGGTAGAAGTGAACTTTTGTTTCAGTGCGCTGCTGGTGAGAAAGCCATCTGCGGGGAGGCTGTTCCTCACCAGGGTGGGAGTTCTTCTGATGTGTTTTTGTAAGGCCACGTCGGTGTGAAAATACCACAGTAGCCTCATGTGTCACAGTCTCTGTTCTTTGTATTTTGAATGCTTAAAAGGCATACTGTGATTGAAACAAAGTGTTATTAAATCACATCTGAAAGCAAACATGTCTTCTGCTGTTAGGCGTGGAAAGTCTGTTGTCTGTTATATTTGTAGAAGTTGGATAAAGATGGACATTAATTTTAAAAACATAAACTGTATATAAAAGATTTTTGAGTGTCCAGCTATCAGCTAGTGTGAGCTGACTTAGTTAGAAAGCTGTATCCACAGTTATGCACTGTTACACTTTCACAGTTGTTGATACAATGAAACATACAATGAAATAAATAATTAATCACTGCCTTTTTTGGGTACCTGTTGAAATCCAGGCTCTGGCTGCTGAGCTGGGGTCGCCATTCACTCAGCTTTAACATGACTCCGGGTTCTTGGCTAGCTTTGTGTTAGCATGTTGTTGTTTCTGTCCTACCTGCGGTTTGCATTACACCAGCAACATCAAGCTGTAGGATGCTCCACCATTTATCTCCTCGCACACACGAAATGAAATTATTACAATAACATGTTCACATAAGTGAAAATAGCACATTACTTTGGAAGCTCTTAGAGACTTTTACCCACACACAAAGAGAAGATGTTGTATTCTTTTCCCAGATTAAATATAAATTAATTAATTTCCATGTAACACGTGGATAATATCTAATAACCCACGAGAGTCCGTTCAGAATTGACCAGCTCCTCTGGGCCACCTTCTATAATCATATACAAGGTCAGAAAGTATGAGGCTCCTTGCTCCCCCCTGTCTCTTGGATCTCTCTCCCTGCTTGTCACCGGCTGGCTGCATGAGAATGAAATCACGGTGGCTGTATTGGCTTTCTGGAACATTCCTCAGCTCTGAATGGGAAGGTCACCCACAGCGCGGACAAGAGAGATTCAATTTAAAATCTGTGCAGCTCGCCTGTGCAAATGTGTGTGTGTGTGAGAGGGGGAGATACTGACATGAATCCTTCCCCACGACAAAGTGATTGCCACCTCACACCAAAATATAACACCACTGTTGAATTTCTGCTATTACACCAGCAGGAGTGCAAATAATGTTAGCAAGAGTTCTATTTCAGGCCACAGAAAACAAACTGCAACTTCCTTTTTGCACCATTTTAACAAACACACACACACACACACCCTTCCACCAGCCCCACAGTGGCGCCATCCAGGGCCGTGGCAGAACAGGTAGTGTCACCCAAGGGCTGCATGCTTAATTCGCCAGGGGCCAGTGGGGAGATTGTCCCTCTCGGCCAGGAACCTGCCCACAAAGACAGGAAGTGGAACTCTTCCACCTGATACCGCAGCACCGCAGGGCCCTGCGGGAGAGAAACTTTTCAGCGTGACGGCCGTGATGGATTAACTGATATTCACAAAACGTGTTTACCTAGGCACATACAGACGGTAAGCAGCACGCTGCTGTGCATACAATGGAGACAAACAAGGCAGAGTGTAGCAGAAGCAGTACGGCAAATAAAGCCACGCATCAGGAAAAAAGAAAAAAAGTGAAACAGCGTGAAGGTATGGAGGGGAGTGGGAGGCTTTGGAGTCATTACTCATTGTTGAGTGTTGTCAAATGATATTAACCCTTTCATCTGTTCAAGCCAAGCAGCCGCGGAGCAGTTCTCACTTCAGTGACAGCCTGGCTCGTTTTCCTTTCTTCTCTCTCTTTTCTTTGATGCAGTTCCAGTCCACCAAACAAACTCGCCCGCGTCCTTTCATCAGGCGAGCAGCGTACCATAAAAAATGACTGGCGCGGCCTGAACAGCAGCCGGCAGAACCGCATTCAGCATCTCGGGTCAGAGTCTAACGCGAGGCTCTTTTAGTCACAGGTCAAAACCAACTTCCTCCTCGTCCCGTCAGACCCGTCATTCGGAAATTTAATGACAACACATGAATGAAAAAGAACTGTGGTGTGATCTTGAAGCTAAAAGCTAAGGTTGTCTTTTTTAAAAATACTGTCCAGCAGATAAAGAAGCAGGTACACTGCTTTAGTAAGAACAGATTTCATCTTCTTGTACCTTTGCCCATGAAAGAATACCTGTCATCAAAATTAATCCAACTAATTTAAATCTGCAAGAAAGTAAAAATCACAGTGGTCATTAAAATGTGTTCAGAATTTGCAAACTGATAATAATTAACCTTATAACTCATTATATAAGCTGCCTTTATATGTTAAAAGTATTGATATCAATATTAGTATCGGCAATAATGCCCTGCCCTTGGTATTGGATTGATACCCAGATGTACAGTATCACACAGTCACCTGACATCTCCACCATCCCCGCTTCCCACGACTATACAACTGCCAAAAAGGTGAAAACTGAGAGTTTGCTGAAAAATCACACAGCCAGTGCACAGTGAATACAGCAAAGCTGCAGTTCATCAGCTTTCAGTCATTTGAAACCTCCTGCTTCGCCTCATCAAAATGACTGAGTGCTTTCCTGTGTTAACGTCCTTAACCTGAGTCCTGCGAGGGTGCCACTTCTGAATTGAAGTACTTTGTTTTCCTGGGAAGACGTTGTTCTTGGTGTAAACGGAAATCTCAGAGATCTCAACATGCACAACAGATAAACAGAATCACTTTAGCCTATAGCGCTATAGGAAGGCACGTAAGAACATATTTTTGTGTGATTTGAGTGAACTGCAACTTTCATATCTGAGCTCATCTCTGTTTCCATGTCTGTTTTTCTGTGATCCTTCTACTTCTCCCTCCCCTCCTGCCGTCTCTCCTCTCGGCAGCATGTTGTACAGTCTGGGTCTCTCTCTCGGGGTTGCACACTGTGTGTATGTGCCTGGTATGGCAGACAGGCCTGACCCATTTTACTGAACGCTTTTATCCCCACCATCCCATCCCCTCCTCCTCCTTCACTCTGTCTCTGAGTCCCTCGCCGTTGACTTGCTGTATATTTGTATGCGTGTCTATCACTCGACTGTGTTTGGTGGTCATTCGTCTGCCTGTCTCATTTCCCTTCTCTTCCTGCTTTTCCTTCTTGAAAGATGCAGAGGGGGGTTGTTAGCCATTTACATTCGAGAGGGTGTTTCCAGGGATCTTAGACACACACATGTAGTTCACGATTTTTTTGGCCTCATGGTAACATAATGCATTGCTTCATAACTAAAAGTCTAACCCCACACCTAACCTACACCTGACTTTAACCTGAACTGTAAAATGCGAGCATGACCTTGAAATTTTTTGTCTCTAAAAGCACTAAAACACAGAGTACTTTCCAAAAAGTCCCATCATACGAGAGCTGTACCAATAGACTGTATATAAAAGATGGAAGTTGTTACTGTGACATCACATTGGTTTCTGAAAGTCTGAAGAATACTGAAGTTGGAACTAAGAGTTTTAGTCGCTGCTGTGGTAGGTTTTTTTTTAGCACTATAACTGGAAAAGAAGGGGGAGTGTTTAGTTAGCAGCTAATGCTAGCAAACTTGGTTAGGCAAACTTCCACGTTCACCTTGGCTGGAGATTGCTGCCTATCACCTGGTGAAATTGTACACATAAAGTGTGCCAACCCAAAAATCTCCTTGTAAAAGCTTTGGTTGCTAGCAGATTAACCCAGTCACCTATAGTCTGCATGAAAGATGCTGCTTTGTCTGCAAACACCTGTCTTCAAATTGAAAGCTGTGCCTTACTGCTCGTTTTTAAAAATTGTGTCACATTTTTCAGTTTCACTACCATTTGGTGAGCAGTTTGCAAATCTTTGCAGACAAATCAGCATGTGCCATGTAAACTACCGCAGCAACCTGCTAGCGAACAATGCAATCGCAAGGAGGTTTTTGGTAGAGCACGGTATCAACCACTTGCCAACCAGTTGTGGAATACACTTTTCTCCAGCAACCTGCAGTTCCCAGTGTCTATGACATGTCTTTAGGCCTGAGTAAATGAAGGTTTCATAGTCAGCGACAGGAGTGACAGCTGCCTCCAGCAACCACTCACCAACTGATGAGAGAAATCACGTTTTGGCCTACTGGTTGTGCCTGGACTAAATCTCAAATTGGTCGTTATAGAAAAAGAAATACTACACCTACCCTCCACACACAAACACACACACAATGACCTGGTTTGAGTAACAGCTAACAGTGGAAGACGATACAGACAAATACAGGAGAAGATAATAAAGTTGCAAACATCACAGACGGGCAAATGATGTCAGCATGGACATCAGGGGAAGACTAGCGCGAAGACAAACTGCTCATGCGGAAGCCGGGAACACTTTAGACATGCTCAAAGAATGTGTGTAGAGAGAGAAAAAGTAAAAAAGCACAAATTACTCTAAAGTGTGCGTAACTGATGAATGATTGACTGAATGAGCCTCGATGGAGGAGCGAGACAGTGATGAGCAAACTCGGTTAGCCGGGCTGTGTGCGCCAGTGTGGGGAGCAGCCTCCGGCCTGTCGCTTACAGCGCAGAGAGACTCATAAATCCTGATTATTTTAGCTAATGAGAACTCGCTCCCATCTCAATAAATCACAAACAGGTAAAGTGCACACACAAGGAGCATAAAATACAACATGCATTTAAACTGTACAAAGACTACACACACTCCCCTCCCATGGACAAATACTTGGTTGCTGTGTTGTTTGCGTATCTAAAGGGCGTAACACAGCCTCCCATCTGAGAAAACATGGAGGTGGCACAGTCTAGACAGTGACAGACAAACCACACAGACTGCAAATTAGCTAACTTTTAGCCCAACACACAAACTCTTTTCACCTTACCCCCCCCCCCACCCCCACCAATAATACCTTTTATACTCTGCACAATGCTGTAATTTTCTTTGTGTGTATTTTATGAAGAATTTAAAAGGAATATAATTTCTCTTCGCCAGGAGATATAGCTCCCTAACACTTATCTTAGATTAGCACAAAGACTATAAATCCTGTGTGTTTACTGTGCAACTTTTGCTAGCTTAGTGGGTATGCATAGCATCAATATAACTTAAAAGGGGGTGAGGATTTCCACAAGAAATCCTTCAATTCCAAGATCTATTTTTTTTACAAGAAAGGTTGCTGCTTGACTGCAAAACCCTTTTTTTTTTTAGAAAACCCTTTAATATTCTCTTTTCTCAGTGGCTTTAACATGCTGATAGTGTGGAGTTTGACTAGCTTGTACATTAGCACACTACACTACGTTATAAAACTACCACCTTATGTAGCGTACCTCATAATAACCATTAAGAGATTATTTAAATGTTTGGGGAAATCTATTCACTTCCTTTAAAAGAGTTATATTGTTTTCAAACCAAATCGTGCTAGAGTTTTTGGACCCTAACCCCCAAGAGAAAGCGGAGTATAACCTCAACCTGAAGTAACAGCAACATGGTAAATTGACTAATTTGTATATAGCACTTTTCTACTCTCTCAGAGTACTCGAAGCACTCTATACAACATGACATAGTCACCCAATCACTGTGTTCTATGTTTCGTAGTGCTTCCTAACTACCATTCATACTCCAATGGACGCATCAGAGAGCAATTTGGAGTTAGGATCCTGCCCAAGGATACTTGCAGACTGGAGGAGCCAGGGATCGAACCACTAACCTTCCATCAGCAGGGGTGGGCAACTCCAGGCCTCGAGGGCCGGTGTCCCTGCAGGTTTTAGATGTGTCCTTGAACCACCACAGCTGATTTAAATGGCTAAATTAGCTCCTCAACATGTCCTGAAGTTCTCCAGAGGCCTGGTAAAGAACTAATCATGTGATTCAGATATGTTGACCCAAGGTGAGATCTAAAACCTGCAGGACACCGGCCCTCGGGGCCTGGAATTGCCCACCCCTGCATCAGTAGCTCACTGCGCTATCTCCTGAGCTACAGCCACCCCAACACGTTAGCACAACTTAGGACATCCTATAGTTTCTTTTTTTCCTCCAGCTGCCTATAGAGAGAAAGCTAGCAGCCAATTTCCCAGTGTGTCTTTTTTCCTGTCTTCCTTGATTCAGCCCCCAGCCAGTTGCAGCAGATGGCAGTCCCTCCCCGAGCCTGGTTCTGCTGCAGGGTTTCTTCCTGTTAAAATGCAGTTTCTTCTTCCTACTGTTGCCAAGTGCTTGGTCACAGGCGGTCATTAGATTATTGGGGTTTTCGCTATATATATAGTGACTTGAGGTTGTTGTTGTTGTCTTGTGCTATATAAATTTAAATCAGCTGAACTGAGTTGAATTTCTGATTGCTAGTGTTGTTAGAAAAATCAACCGTTTATGAAAGAATCTCCCCCTGTTAGACTTTCTAAGTAACCTTGCCACATAAAACTCCACTTTCTGGTTGTTCTGAACAAACTGTTAGAGTAAAAAGCTCAATACTGCTGTTTCATCTTCAAAGTTCTCACTGATGGAAGGAGGTTTTGGCTCAAAATCTCACGATACATGGCCCCATTCATTCTGTCCTTAACACGGATCAGTCGTCCTGTCCCCTTGGCAGAAAAACAGCCCCATAGCATGATGTTTCCACCCCCATGCTTCACAGTAGGTATGGTGTTCTTGGGATGCAACTCAGTATTCTTCTTCCTCCAAACACGACGAGTTGAGTTTATACCAAAAAGTTCTACTTTGGTTTCATCTGACCACATGACATTCTCCCAATCCTCTGCTGTATCATCCATGTGCTCTCTGGCAAACTTCAGACAGGCCTGGACATGCACTGGCTTCAGCAGCGGAACACGTCTGGCACTGCGGGATGTGATTCCCTGCCGTTGTAGTGTGTTACTGATGGTGACCTTTCTTACTTTGGTCCCAGCTCTCTGCAGGTCATTCACCAGGTCCCCCCGTGTGGTTCTGGGATCTTTGCTCACCGTTCTCATGATCATTTTGACCCCACGGGATGAGATCTTGCGTGGAGCCCCAGATCGAGGGAGATTATCAGTGGTCTTGTATGTCTTCCATTTTCTGATGATTGCTCCCACAGTTGATTTTTTCACACCAAGCTGCTTGCCTATTGTAGATTCACTCTTCCCAGTCTGGTGCAGGTCTACAATACTTTTCCTGGTGTCCTTCGAAAGCTCTTTGGTCTTGGCCATGGCGGAGTTTGGAGTCTGACTGTTTGAGGCTGTGGACAGGTGTCTTTTATACAGATGATGAGTTCAAACAGGTGCCATTCATACAGGTAACGAGTGGGGGACAGAAAAGCTTCTTACAGAAGACGTTACAGGTCTGTGAGAGCCAGAGATTTTCCTTGTTTGAGGTGACCAAATACTTATTTTCCACCCTGATTTACGAATAAATTCTTTACAAATCCTACCATGTGGATTCATGGATTTTTTTTTCACATTCTGTCTCTCACAGTTGAAGTGTACCTCTGGTGCAAATTACTGACCTCTGTCATCATTTTAAGTGGGGGAACTTGCACAATCGGTGGCTGACTAAATACTTTTTTGCCTCACTGTAGGAGATAGCTTGCTTAGCATAGCACACAGGCAAACAGCAAGCTGGCTCTGGCCATATATTATAAAGCATAGATGTAGCCAGCATGGTATCATCCACTAATAAGTGAAGTCCTGTTGTAAACCTTTGATATGAGCATTTTTGCCATTGCTATATTCGTGTTTTGAAACCAGATATTAACCTAAAGACGCTGCACACTCATTTGTTTACCCAATTCCTTTCTGACGCTAATAAGGACCATCACTGAAAAAAATTATGTTTTCATCAGTATGGCCTTATCCATAAACTCATCAGTTAAATGTCCACCAACATCACAGAGAAACTGAAAAGTTACCCCATTTTAAAAAATGCACATTTAAGGCACTCTACTTTTATAACACATACCAGCGACTCCAAAAATGTAGCCTGGGTTTGGGTGAGGGGGGTTTACAGTAACGGAGCACTTTGTAAAATGTCAGACTTTTCTTTTGAAAAGTCTTTATCTCAGCATCAGGACAGTATAGCATCACAGCTTCCCAAATCACAATCTCCCCCCGATTTACAGTAAATTGTTAAACTGTCCACAATGAAACATGTAAAGATAATATCCTTGAGAGCATGGGACATTTATTTCTCTTATGTATTCTTAGTGGCTCATTTCTTATGAGTTACAGTGAATGAAACCGTGGGAAGACAGAGGAAGTTGCTCCCTTCGGTCTGCACTGGGCCTCCTTCAGCCCTGAGCCTGGTAGCTGTTGTTCCCGCTCTGAAACCTCTTCACAACATGAAATTTAATATCTCTCTTTAATTCCTCCAACCAGTGGCTGGTAAACTGTGGTTTTGGGAGCGAGCAGAGTCCGGGGATAATTCCATGAGGTTAATATCTAACCATGACCACAGCCTCTCCCTCTCTTCCATCTTCCCTTCTCCTTGGCGTTGACCGCAATGCTCCTCTCCTACTGTCTGAGCTGTCAGTCAGCTGCTTTGCCCTCATCTATCCAAAACAACACACACACATCCCAGTTTTCAGCAGCCTCTGTTACTGTTCTGGGTCTGTTTGGAAATCTATACAGCAGCTTTTGTGTCAAGTGGACATTGTTGGTAGGTCAACACACACACACACAAGGTTGGAACTGAGATACATTCACCGTGATCTGTCTTTACCCTCCTATGCGTGCGCGCACACACACACACACACACAGAAGGGTGATAGACACCGGTGTATAACCCAAAGCCGGAGGCGGCGTAGCAACATCAAAGATTAAGCAAGTTGTGGCAGGAGGAAATTGCTGCTCCACCTCGCTGTGGCAGGATGACATCAGTGGCGTGGGTGGCAGAGGGGTGTCAGGGCCTGGAGGGAAAGGCGTCGGTGAGAGAGGGCAGGACAAAAGAGGGAGGAATCAAGCCGTCCAGAGGAGATTAGCTCCTATCATTAACAGCCTCGACGTCATGGTATAAAATGGGAAATGGCCTCGGAGGCTTGGGGAAAAGTTTGGGAATAAATTTGCATAGACTTTTGCAGTTTGCCTGAACTTTGGGATTGAGACACGAAGTGCCAGGATGCAACTCGAGTGATTTTTAATCCGGCGTTGCTGTTCAAATGCCGGAGTGACTCCTGTCTGACAATAAGATTCAGCGACTCAATGAAACTGTTCAATACGCTTTGAGAAACTCAGCACAAACTCGCACGGCTCCTGAAAACGACAGCAAGCCCTCCTCCCCTCAGACTGCAGCGTGGCTAAATAAAAAACTCCTGCTAGAGCACATGACATTTGTAATCTGTCCTCAGCATCAATTGTGCACGCTTTTATTCACTACCAAATAGCCCTCTACCGCCAGGACAAATATCACATCCATATACTGCAAATGTAATTTACCGACTCATTCATGTTATTGCATTTTTCCAGTCAATACTCTCCTGATTCAGAGGATTCGGAAAAGACTAAAAAAAACACAGCGAACAAGCTGAGGCACTTTTGAAAATGAGCTGTACAATAGATACCTTGTCATCAATGTATTATGCTCCTAATGATGATGACACATGACTCGTCCGGTGGTGAGGAATAGGCACACATTTATATAAATGGATTGCCTCTGTGGTGTGGCCCTGCAGCTCTGCTGACAAAGTGGATAACTGATAGCAGCAGATGGGTCAGACTGCATAGGTATGCATGGTCTGTGGAGCTAATACGCCACCTAGTGGTGTAATTTTACTGTCTATGCAGTACAACCCGCTCTTATCACTTCAGTACTGAGCAAATTAGGCACAGAGTGAAGGAAAGCACCTTCAGTTCAGTTACTTTTCCTACATGTGAAAGTGTTTACTCCAGATTTCTCTGACGGTAGTAATTTCAACTTTATAAAGCAACAAGGTTACAGGGCAGATATTTTCAAACTAAAGCCACCCAAAAGTATCTAAAATAGCTATAATTAGCACTTGTAATTCAGTACAGATATGTAGGAAACCAACAGAGCCACACATAGAGGGAGATAAGAAGAATTTAAACAAGACAGCAGATCAGTCAAGACACACTTTTTACACGACTTTAGGTTCAAAACAATAATAATCAGGTTTTATAGGTTAGGCGTGAATGATAGAAAACTTCCTTATTTCTCTTTTGATATCCATGAGGTCGTCACCCATGTAGGGATGGAACTGGGTTTTATTTTAGCTTCATGTTGTAGAGGCACACCTTCACTCCATCCATCCATCTTCTTCTGCTTATCCGAGGCCGGGTCGCAGGCGCAGCCCAAGCAGAGAAGCCCAGACCTCCCTCTCCCCAGCTACCTCCTCCAGCTTGTCCGGGGGAACAACAAGGCGTTCCCAGGACAGCCGAGAAATAGAATCTCTCTTCACACTTTACATTTCAATACATTCATACATTTATTTTGCCTTTATTGTTAGTTTATTTTGTCAAAAGCCTTTTCATGTGGGAGTTACAAATAGGAAACTCTGTAAGTGGTTGAAGATTAAGCCAAAATAAAACCCAATCCCAACCCTAGATGGGCAACTTGTGACCTGGTGAATGTCAAATATAGCGACTATTGTCTCTTCACTGTCAGTGTGGGGCATAATCGTGCCAAGATCCAAAGCATTATCTAATGTTTGTAGATGTTCATGTCTGACAAGCAATTTTAGAAGATCTAATACAGACTGTCCATCCCAGAATCAAAGGGAAACTCCTGGAACTGTCTTTATCTAAAGGTGTAGAAAGAAAGAGGTTTGAGCTTTGTGAACTGTGTGCCATCCACACACATTCATGCTCCATAAAGACTTTAAAGCAACAATTTGCCTTTTGGGAGGATCTACTCTCACAGATGAAACAAAGAGCCGTTTGGCTTCATTAACACAGGACACATTTGGCAGCTTGAAGCATATGCTTGAAGATAATTCAAGTTATCAGTCAGAAAGTTGGACCTGAGGGAGCCATTTCAACAGAATAATGATCCTAAACAACAGAAAATCCACCAAGTAATGGGCCGAGAAGTGGAAATCCAGGGTGTTGAAATGGCTTAGTCAAAATCAGAGACAGTATTTTTTTTTTTTTAAAAAGAGTGAGTTGAAATGGAAGATGGTGGTAGAAGGATCAGCTAACACCTAAAGCAAGACATTTTTACAAGGGTGACAAAACAGGTGTATGAAACGACATCTGTTGATATTCTTGCAGAAATGTTTTTAACGACTTTTAATATAACTGGGTACATTTTAGATGCAATGATTTTATATCATCGCTTTACAAAAAATCACCAGTAAGACAAAGTAAGATTAGAAACAGCTTTTATTTGTTTATTCAGTATTTAAAATCCAAACCAAATGGGTCATAGCTGAAAAAAAAAAAAACCACTAAGAACAGAGCATTAAAACATGACGGCATTTATTTTACTGTTTTACAGTAACGTACGTCTGTTCGGAAAAACGTTTATTAGACTCAGTAGAAAGACCAAAATGAGAAGAGGGGCGTGATTACTAATAGCACCAAACTGTCACTATTAGAGTATCGCAAACAATTTGAATGAAGCCAAGAATAAAAAGACACACGGCAACGTGTGAGAATGTTACTGCTAAAAACAAAGCCTGCTGCAAAGATTAAATGTTAAAACAAAACTTGGTCATCTTGAGTTCTACAGCTCAAACTGGCCCAAAGTTTTGACTGAAATACATTATTATACACAAAATATTCCCATCATAGTATTTCCAGCTTCAATATTCCTCTTTCTTACAGGCATTTGGAAATAATGAAATGTTGCAGTTTCAAGTTGTCATGGAATGTTGGAATAAAGTGGCTGAGTGCTGTTCAACTTCCCTTGAATTGTTTGTGTTGTACAGATAGAGTCGAGAACAGATCTTTATAAAATGATCGTACGCTTGTAGAAAGGTTATAAAGTGAAGGTCATGTTGTGTGTGATTGTGTCACACTTCATGCTCAGAAATGTAAAAGGACTATGTTATAAAATGTGGAGACACTACGAGCAGAGTAAGAGTACACCGTCTTCAAAAACATTCTAAATGAAAGTACAACCATCTGCCATCAAGCTTTACTCAGTCGCCCTCCTCTCAGTCGGTCAACCAGGGCGCCTGTAGCAGGCCTCCTTGTAGGAGGTGGCATTGACAACGCTGAACATGTCTCTCCTAACAAAAGACAGGAAATTTTTCAGAGGGCAGAGAGGCTGGCTGACGTGGCGGTCGTGTGGGCGACAGAAGGAGGTGTGAAATGTCACGTCCTCGCCGTTGTACAGCACCCGGATGAATGTTTCGCCGTATTTGGCCTTTGACTTCTCACCTTTTCCACCTCTCTTTTTTACTTGGCCTTGTATCATCGAGGGACTTTTCCACAGTTCAAAGACAATTCTTGCTGCAAACCTTGGGAACCGGGCTTCTTCGAGACCCAGGGCACTTAGCAATGGAGCCACTGTGACATCATGGGCTGAAGAGAGAGTGAAGACCTCCTCGCCCCCGGAACGAGGCTCACGACCAGCCTCGATGCTCTTAGCGATCCGCTCCATCTTGGCGGCGGTTCGGTTGAGGTAGGGATACATCGCCAGGATGGCGTATTTGTGGTACAGCCCCGCTCTCCTCCGGTGCACCTCATCGTCCAGCTGCTGCCGTCGGATCACGGCAAACTGTTCCATAGTCAGGCATCCGCCGGCGCCACTATCCCCTATGGGAACACATGGGAACGAAAGGCCATGGCACAGGTGGCACAGCAGGGAGTCTATGGGGTTTGCAGCTCGGAGCTGCCGAGTGGGAAGACCCAAAGTTCGTGCCATATCCATGTAAGTTCTCTCCAGTTCAGTATCGGCCGCTCTGAGCTGATACTGCCTCCTCTGCTCCTCCTCCAGGTACCTGTTCCTGGCAGGGCAGTCGCAGGCCGAGCTGCAGAACAGCGTGCTCCACTGGTGACGCACGGTCAGCTTCGTCCAATCAAAGTCCGGAAGGAAACCGTAGAGGAAGGCCAGCCCGCTCTGAAGAGTGCGACTCTTCCCTGTGGTCTCCACCCAGATCTGACGGGGCGCCCAATCAGAAGGGAAGAGACTGTGTTGTTTGTAGGCGTGGTGGAGGAGCTGCCCATTGCGAAGGTGCTGCACCACACCTGGACAACGATGGGAAAATGAAACGTGGCATGAATGATGTAGAATAAATTATGTGAGTACTCAACACATAACAATGTCTGTAAGAGTTCGGTTCAACTGCTCTTGTCACCTGTCTGCGTGAGTTCTCCCATCTCACAGGCACTGTGGCTGGGCAGACGAGGAACCGAGCCCAGAGGTGACTCCCAGTGGCCGCGACCCCCCAGGCCCATGTGATGGATGAAGGGGTCCAGCAGGGGGTGGGAGGGTTTCCTGAGGGTTAGTAGAAAAGACAAGAGGAGTTAAAGATGTAATCCATGGTCTCATGTTCACATAACACAGACTTAAGCCTCCGTTGCTGCTCAGGTGGATGTGGTTTCCCCACACAGCTGAAATACGTGACAGTTTAAAAACTGCTCTTTGTTTCTGAACGGAGATCAGCTTTTTGATCTTAAAGACATCGTTAAATTGATCAGAAGTGTCACAGTTGACAAATGATGATAAATGAGTTTAAATCATTTAAAATGACTTAAAAAGTCCAATTACAATATTTCAAACTAATCATAATATTTTCAATCATAAGTGACTTCAATGTAACATCTAAATAACCAAGCAGAGCTTCATTCTCAGCAACTCTACACAATACCCGAATCAAGTTCAGTAAAGGGTGACAAACAGAGTATTTGAATGCGATTAATTGTTTCAAATAGTTCTGTTTATAGGTACTTTCGGCTGCTGCCACAAGGGGTCGCCACAGTGGGCAGTGCTGCATGTTTGGATGCCCTTCCTGACACAGCCCCACAGGGGATTTGTGTCTCCAGCTGGAACTGAAACAACAACCTTCCACTTACCAAGCAAATGTGTACAGCAATATTTGTGAGGACAGATTAATTAAACTGTGCTCAATCTTAAACATTTACTCAGCGTTTTCTTACTAAAGCTGCTTTAAAAAAAAAAAGTCATCCAGTAGATCCACACATGGAATAACCTTTAGCTCATGTCATTACACCATATAACGCAGCATTGCAAAGGCAAACATTAACTCTCTAAACTGCTTCTAACCTTTCAACAGAACTTCCTGTTCATATTTCAGCTTTAACCATTGGCAGGCAGCTGTGTGACCCCTGAGTGTCTAACCTTTTTGCTAACATGATGCTTGCTCATTTTAATCCTGCTTATGTTTGTTGTCCACTCAAAAAGATTTTAAATGCATAAAAACTAATACAAATACTCCCTTTTAAATCTTAATGGAAAATCTGACTTACATAATGAATTGTTTATAAAATCCTCAAGGTTAATAAATTAGTAGGAATAATACAATAACTAAAGAAAGGTATTAATATAATAATGCTTTTCCCCCCTCAAAACATGAAACACTCGTAAAGCTGAAACATCCATCATTGTTCTCCTTATCAAATTCACAGTCACAGGGTCTCCCTCAGGTGTCATGGGACAAAAAGTTAAGTACACTCTGGACAGGTTGCCAGTCTACCACAGGACCAACACACATCTACGGCTAATTTAGAATCACCAGTTAACCTAACGCGTCTTTGGACTGTGGGAGTCTCCCTGTGGACCGGAGAGAACCAAAGCTGCCATAAGGAGAACATGCAGACTCCACACAGATGGTCCCAGAGGGCCAGTGAATTCAGACCATGGACCTTCTTGGTGTGCAGTAAAGCTAAAACAGCAAGCCAATGCATCACTTAAGTCTATGTATTGAGGCTTTGCAGTAATTTTTATGAAGCCTGCTAGTATTATCCATCCTCTTACACTTATTCAAGTCAGATCCACACCATGGACAGACTCCCACACAGGGCCAACAGAGAGACAGACAACCATTCACACTCACATTCACACCTAACCCCACTAACTGCATGTTAGGAACCTAGAGTACCCGGAGAGAGCCCACTCAGAAACGGGGAACAAATGCAAACTCCACACAGAAAGGATGGTGGATTCAAACCAGGCCCTTCTCACTGCCTTGCCAGTATTATGTTTGCATTATATTTAAAAAATAATAAAATAAAATGTACAGCGCGCTTCCAAAATGTGAGGATGTTTTTGTATTATACAATTTACATAATCTTATAACATCACACTGGGGTATGAAAAAATTATGAAATTGTCATTTGCCATCTTAGAAATCTTAACAAAGCTGATAAGATAACCTGTAATGAAAATAATCATCAGTCGCAGCATGTGGTGCCACTCCCCACATTCACCACCAGGTGTCTCTCCAGCACAACACTGCTCTGCAGCAGCAGCACTGTTCAATATGTGTGGGAGGCAATACGGGAAATGGAGATATAAAAAGATGAAAGAATTTGTTGCCTTGGGAGAAATGCACACATGTACACACGCACAAAGCCTAACACCCACTCGAGCACGCATACAAGCACGCACAAACACGTAGGGATGAGGGCAGCGAGAGGAGCAATCCAAGTTGTAGTAGATTAGAGATGATTGAAGATTACAGTTCAATATAACAAATCTGAGGGAGCTGCAGTTCAGCTCACTCAGATTAAAACGGGTCATGCGCACATACACAGTTTCCATAGTGATTACATACTGGTTCGGGAATGAGCCGTTTTAGAAAAAAACAAAAAAACAACACGCACACAGAGCCGTCATTACCCTTAAATCATGCCTGTGATTGTTGTGACGCAGCTCTACAGCTAGCAGCTACATTACAAAGGACAATTGCATGATGACAATGGGTAGTTTGTGCTTTTTATGCCAAAACAAAGGCTTCACAGCACTAAACTCTTAGTTTTTTAATCATTATTGCCTTTTCCTATCATGCTGCATCAGCAGCTGTTGTCACCATTTAACCAAACCTTTCTCTGCATTATCACAAGTTAATACTCCCTTAAACGACACTGAATATGTGCTATTCAGTGCCCACAAGTGCTCCAGTTCGGTGCCATCAACTGATGACTTTGCTTTAGGGAGTTTGAGACAATTCACATTTTAATTGGCTACACTGGGAGACTGGATGTCAGCGGATGGGGACACTAGTGCAGACAAAGAGCCAGCCAGGCTGTCTATTAGGCTGATTGTTGCTAACCAAAGATTACACAGCCCAATTACATTAAGCAGGGATTATTATCACTGAATGGGATGGGGGGAAAGATTAGTGTGGCGGGAGGAAGGGATGGAGAGATGAGGAAAGAAGAGGTAGCATGAGTGGAGGGGGTGGGGTAAATAAAAAAGGGAATGAGATGGTGTGGTCAAAGCTGGGATGAAAGCAAATCGGATGACTGGTTCAGGGAGACAAAAACCTGGACAAAGACTGCATTGGTAGAAGAAGAAAAAGCAGAAGAAGAAGAGAAGAGATGTTCCCCGATGAAAGAGCTCAGTTAACCACAGACGGAGACAGTGGGTCGACAAGCTGGTGCCAGGGTACACACACAGAGGCGCACACACACAAGGACACACACTGCTGAGCTCTCTGTAAGGATCCTGCCCAGGGCATATGCTAGTTGAGATCCCTGTAATTACATGCTGGTCTAAATAAAAACAGAACTACCTATGTTATTACCAGAATAAACCAAGACATACAACAGACTCACCAAAGCAAGACAAATGCATTTCAGCTAGGTTATGAATCTTTCTGAGATCTACACCTGAAAAGAATTTTGAAGTGGTGACCAAGCAAGCAGCAATGTTTGGGACCGAAGCCAACAAGGAAGTGTCCAACCCCCCTTGAAACAAAGCTGAAGTTTGCTTCACAAGTGGATCATCCCCATGACCTCTTAGGTTAAAAATGCCAAAATTCAGCCATAAAAATGTCATGTTTACAACGTGGTTTTAATTTAAACCACGTTGTAAACGTGAGAAAATGTTAGCGTGACTATGAGTGCGAATGGTTTTCTGTGTCTACGTGTTAGCCCTGCGACAGACTGGCAACCTGTACCCCGCCTCTGGCCCTAAGACAGCTGGGATAGGCTCCAGCGCACCCCGCGACCCTGAAAAGGATAAGCAAATGGATGGATGGAGTATTTATTCATAAATCTTTAACAGATGAGATATTTCAGTTGGGACTAAATAGACTGAGGACTGACACTGAAAACATGGCCATCAAAAATGAAACACACTGTCATGATGGTCATTTAGTTACAGCCAAAAATGAAAAGAGGTGAGTGTTTACACAGAATATTAACGGTGTTACATTGTGTCTTTATTTCTCCTGGGTTTTTTACAGAGTTTTCCCCCAACAAACGGGGAGATGCAAAATGTGTGGCGACAGAAGAGCAAGTTGATGGTTCAGCTAAATATATATAAGCATTAAAATGCCCCTTATAATGCTGAACTTTGCACAGAACGAGCTATTTCCCCACAAACTAATCCTGCATAAATAAAACTGAGGAAACTCATATTATTGTAGCATTTTAGTGTCTAGACCTTTTAAATAATGCCCACTCTCAATCAAAGGGTTGTTATCAGCAAACTCAGCATGGTTAGGAAACCTGTCCATTCTCAGCTTATCAGGTTTCACATGCTGGACTTTATCATATTCTGTGGTGTTCCTGGGCAGCCTGAGCGGCACCGTGGAATTATGAACATAAGAGAGAAGCACTGCATCCATAAGAAGTTGTTCCTGGGCCTGTAAAGTGTTGTCACTGGCTGCTATATCACACTGGGCGAAGATAAGAACCAGGCAGTTTTGTGCAGGCTTCTCTGTACATAACTTTACATTTAAAGAGCTTCTATCTCAGTCTGCTGGTATGTATACATGTGTGCATGAAGCTTTTTCTGCTTTTTAGTTGCTCCTCTGTGAATATGTATTTGCAAAGTAGCTTTGATGATTCCGTAGCAAAGAACCAGTCGTCCTGCTTAGAGTGGTCGTGCAGCTCACAGCAGCTCACAAGATCAGAAGGACTAACCATCTGCAATCCAAGACGGTGGAGGTGGAGAAAAATCAAGAGAGATCCACTCAGAGGGGTGTAACTGAATGATACAGAGGGCCTCAAAACAGCAAAACGCACAGCACTGCAGCCAGCAGGGAGAATGTGACGTGATGTAATGAGACGGGAAGAGTCAGGATTAGTCAGGACCAGTTGGTCAGCAGCAAAACAAGAAGAGTGGGGATGCTCTCAGACCGATAAACACGAAGATAATGGGACACTTCTGTGTTGGTAGTAGTATTAAAGTACAAGACTGAGTATTGAGACTTTTTACACAATACGCAGTCTTTTGCACATTTCTAATTACACTGTTGTGACTGCACTGTCTTGTGTCTGTATCGCTCTGTTCTGTCTGATGTTGCACCATCTTTGGGGGTTTTTTTGCAATTTTTGAACATTGCACTTTATGTAGTCCTGTGTTGACTGTTATATGTCATGTGTAGCACCATGGTCACTGTGTACTGTACCACTGCAGACGGTTGGACTAACAATGAACGGAAGTTGGGGTAGTGGTGCAACTTGAGATATTTAGCAAGTTGAGTCTTGAATACAAATAACACTAAATTCTTCCACAGTGAAGGCAGTTCAACACCAAACAACAAGACAACGCATCAAATCCAAAATCTGCTGCTATATGCTAGCTTTGCTATGGGCATGGCCATATTACTAAGATGATGTGACAGTGCTTTTTAAATATATTTTTACTTTTCTGTCACAACTAGTCATGGATTACTGTTTATGCTCTGCCCGACTCTGCTTAGATCAGCTGGTTGTTGATTTTGTAGAGTTGCCAACAGGGAAGTCCTGCCTCTGAAGAACAAACTCCAATAACCTGGTGGAAGGTGTTTCCTCCATCTCTTCTTTACTCATTTTAAATTTCACTTTAGACACAAATATATAATCAAATAACAAACATTGGCTCATATATGTGGATCTACATATCTTTGTGAATGAATTTATGTGGTAAAAATACAATCCAAGTAGAGAACTACTTTATTAAAGACAAAACAAAAATCTTTGAAAGTCAATATTCAGTAATAAGCACTAAAAACAAATTGCCACTCCGCCTGATGGGAACGCTGTTATTCTGTATCTCATTGTACAACCGTATAGTCACAATAAAGGCATTCTATTCTATTCTATTCTATTCTATTCCTGCAGGTACTTGATCATAAACCGCCTAAACCAGAGCGACGCTTTATATTTAATAATCAAATGTTCATTGCATATCAGCTGCAACTAACTAATCTGAAATGCAACCCTTTGTTTCAGCCTGAGAGATTGGCATGTGGCCTGCACTGTCCAGATGTGCAGAGCTGATGTTGCTGCTTTAAAGCTTGGTGCAGAATTAAGTTAAGAAGTGACTGAATCTGAAGCCAGGTACACAGCCCAAACACACGACCGGTCACAGAGAATTTATTGACCATATGGTCCAAAATCCCACAGAGTGTGAGTGCACAAAACCCATCTGACCGAATAACAAGAAAAACTGCCATAGCAACGTGCATTTGCAATAACTGAAGTGAACACAACCACACAGAAGCAGACCTCTTCTGAAGCTCAAGCACAGGGGAAAGCTGGCTTTTAATAACTTCCTATCAGGAAGCCTTGTCTAGCCCCCTCTTGACTGAGCTGCAGAGCCGGGAAGAGCAGACGCACTGTAAAGTCTGGAGAATGGAGCATAATGAATAAAGGAAGATAACAATATTAATTTCTGCGTGTGTGTGTGTGTGTGTGTGTGTGTGTGTGTGTGTGTGTGTGTGTGTGTGTGTGTGTGCTTCCACGCATTTCTATAGGGAGTTTCTGTCCTGCCGCCTGCAATCGCTGGAAAACCAAGCGACTGTCTGGGGTATTCATATGTTTAATGCTTATACAGGTCCTGATTTACCAACTGTGATGCAAATTAATTGCTGGGAGGCTCTTGAACATCACACAAAAAAAAAATCTAAAGCTGCTTTCTCATTGAGCTCATTTTCTGACAGCTGTTATCTAGCCAGCAGTTTTTGTAGGAGGATATCAAAGCCTGGTTCAGTAATTGGTGTCTCACTCTCACCCACTTCCCATCAGGTCTTCCTGCCAACCATTAGACAAAGGGGGCCAGAGTTCATAGCTGGGAGATTACTGCTAAGGAAGCACTATTCTCCAATCTGGTTTAATTAAAACAGTGGGCACAAAGCCTTCATTTTCACACTGTAGAAACCACTGTAACACTTTAGTTATGCCACTCATGCTCTTGCCCTTCTGTTAAAAGAGTAAAACACCACACTAATCAGCTTCCGCTACACTTTTAGATCAGTCCAGAAAACATTTCTTGAGGTTTATTGTAGCATCATGTTAGAATAAGAATGTGATTAATAAAAAATGCTGCAGGTTGTATTTGTTCATCTAATGGGAAACGTGAGTGTACCTGCTAGTGGACAGGGTGCAGTCAATGGCGGGTCGCTTGGTCCTGGGAATGGAATAAAGCGGATAGCGATCACCATGGCGAATCATCACATGGACAGACAGCAGCTTGTAGTCAGCAGGACTGTGACCTGTCAGAGGAGACCATCTTCAGCAATTTTCCAATGCATGCGGTGGAAAAAGGCACCATTATTCGCCATTATTCTCCCTTTTGTTAGCAGATATCAGATTACTTATCCAAGCATCAAGACTGTGGTTAGATTAGGATGTAGCAGGCATATGATGATAAGAAATTAGAGCAGGTATGTTCATTTCTTTCTATCAACAATTCAATCACTTTACAAAGTGTGACTCTTAGCGACAAGTACATCGAATTATCTCCCGTAGAGTTTCTGGCAATCTCCACAGAGCTGTTTCCCCAACTATCACTGTTGTTTTTGTTACATAGTCCAACATGTACTCATTCTGACACACAAGGGAGAAATATTTTCAGTTTTAAAGTTCTCATAAATTCACTGTTTTAACCTAGTACCAAATTGAAGGCAGAGATAGTTAGCATATAGTGCACTATACAAAAAATATCACAAGATTTGAGACAATTTGAAGCAAAAGTGCTCTGCTCGGGGCATCAACTAAGGCTGGAGTTGGCAGCAACACGAGACACATCAAAGAAATTGGAGCACTGTCTGTGAGTGTATGACTGTGAGTGTAAGTGAGTTATTTAAAAGTCAAATCAGAAGATAGGAGATGCAGGGAAATGAGTGTGTGTCCTTGGGAACATTTCACCACCTTAAAACAAAAAAAACACCACTGCGCATGTTAATAACTTTGGATGCACAGTGTCTGTCAAATCTAGCTTTATGCCACAGATGCTATAAATCAACACAAGTATAAGTAGCAAAAATACTTTTTATGTTTCCGTAATGGTTGATCCACAAGTATGTGTGGAAAAAAGAAAAATATAAAAAAGAACATTAATTTTTGATTAAGATGCAAAATGACACTTATTTACTTGCATAGCCAAACAGGAAAATCAGTATTTAGTGATTTATTGTCCAGTGTCTGAAACTGTCTAAAAAAATATATGATTATTTATTATTTCTTGTTCTTATGACAGGTGGTCTAATAAATCTAAATGATGAACGTGATTTATTTTCCTCCGGTGAGAGAAACTACCACGCAGTGAATTAGCGGTTGCTTGTGTAACTCATCTCAAACAGTGCAGGATATTTGTATGGTTGCCTCAGGCTAGAAACAGAGCTGTGCTGTAGTGAGATGGAGCTGCAGCATTACAGATGATGCAGTCCAGGAGAAGTGACGTCTCCAAAATTAACACATCCCTCGTGCCCTGACACACTAAAGCTGACATTATTACTAAATTAAGCATTTTTTGTGCTGTCCATCAAATCTGCTTCTGACTCGTGCAAAGAGAGAGCCGGCCTCAACAATATGTCTCTCACATAACCAAACTCACAATCACACACAGCATTAAGGTTTTTTTCAGATTTTGCTTAAATCAGATTTTGTGTCACTGTGCAGGTCTCACCCTCCCAGGCCTGTTCAGTGCGGTTGGGAATGTTGCAGTACCCATAAGCCTCAAATATGGGGTTGGGCTCCTGGGTGTGAGGCTGTGGGAACACTCGCTTTCTGCTCTTCCCCACAGCCACCCCGATACCTCCATCCGCAGCATGGAAAGGGCGCTCCTCCACTATCGGTGTGGTGGGGATCAGGTTCACTGTGGAGAAACAAAGTGGCATGAGAACAGGTAGAAATACAGTATATATATGTTTTTTAAGTTAAAAGTAAAGGTAGAAAGAGAAATGAAAGAATTAGGAAAACTGAAAAACATCAATCTAAAGCATCATAGTGAGCAGCTTCACTGGCTTAGAACTCTAAATAGTACTGTTTTGTCTTCTGCCCAGGGATCAACATGGGACTTTACTATTTCATTAATCTGTGTACAACATTTAAAGTGTTTTCCATAAAACTGGATTCTATTTTTGGCAGTAGCTTACGTGGGTCCCTGCAGGATGTTGTAAAGCCAACTTTATGATATCAATTATGCTCACAACAGTAACCTGGTCCTGCCAGCTGACAGGGAAATATATAGTGCTGAACATGGTGCCATCATGGTACCTTCTTATAATAGTAATAATAATAAGATGGAGTCTAAAACCTGGCAGCACGAGTTTCAAAAGGTTTTCATCTAATGGTAAATAGAGGAGAAAAGTAAAACCACAAAATAATGGAGTAGCAAGACACAGACATCTGAGAAAACCATTTCCATCTCAGTTCATCTCCATGTCAACAGCTCTGTATCCTAAAACCCCCTCACTGCCACCACAGTGTTGCCTAGGCACTGGCTGACCTGTGAACCCGAGGAGAAATGGTCCAAAGAGAGTGGAGCGGCAGTGGGAACTGGAAGGATCATTTAAATGGATCCAACCCTGAAGAAAAAGAGGCTGAACCCACACACACACACACACACAATCCAGGCTGGCAAGTCAACTGTGTAAACATTACATCCTGCTGCAGAGAAGAAAAAGAGAGGCCCACTGTCTGCCTCATCATAAAAGACCTAATGAGTTTTCATTTCTCAGAGTGAAATGACTGAAAACAACAACAGAGTGTAAATAATGTTACACAGCGCCGTGTCTCCAGCGGGGCTCATCAAGACCGTACAGTTTGCTCAAATATTTACTTCTGTTTGTACTTCACACTAGTATTTACACCTTTTTTATACAGTAACTTCAGATTGCCTTATGCCTGCTTTATATTTTACCATAATGCCTTTAAACCCTGAGAAAGCCCTCTGAATTTCCACTTTATTGAAATGTACTACACAAATGAACTGCCTTGCAGTTTTGCTCCAAGGATCGTGTTTTCCATTTGTTTAACTGTCGCATGCATTGTGAGCTGTCTGTGAAAGACTCCATACTTTCTAATGTCCCGCTCTGAAAGGACATTAAATATCCTCATGGCCCATCAATGTAACCATTGTGCATATGTGCAAAATTAAATCTTGCCTATTACCTTAACCCGATTTAAATAATCCTTTAAAGGCATTTATCAATTGGAAAACCCAGACTGTTGCTGCTTCCAGCTATTCAAATGTGAGCTTTGGCTGCTGTTTTTAAAGCGCATGAGCTTTTGCTTTTAGGATCCTTGGTTTTAGAACAAACTGACTCGCAACATCAGTATCTTTTAAATCCCTTTTTTTCTGTTTTACTTTGGTGTATGTGCATTATGAGTTTTCCACTCAGTTAGGTTTAGAAGTAAATATTATCAAAAGGAAAACACAATAGTTCACTCAATAAATATTTAAAAAGTGAGACAAACAGCTCTGCTTTTAGTAAAAGTAGCTGAATGGAGCCATATCTCACATCTCCCTCAGCAGCACAACAATATTATCACACACAATCTGTGCAGCTGATGTACGTAAAGCACAACCTGTCACAGGTGTTTGTCAATGCTTCTTAACAGGTTTGTCATGATAATCCTCGTCTAAGAATTGTAGTACACAAATACTAGAAAAGCTGGTAGACTTTTAGAACATAGAACAAGCAAGAACATCTAAGAACAGTTATTTACCAAGACAAAGCCTGATGTCTTTGTCTTGGTAAATAAAAAATGAAAGTCTTCATGAAAAGTTTTGAATTTGGACATAAACTCACCACAAATGAGAAAAACGACAAGCTCAGCGACACGAGTGGAGAGCATTTTGACGACCGTTCAGTAGCTCGAGGTCTGACTGCACACACTGGAGCTCATTCATTACCATAACTTGTCCTCCTCCACTCACTGTGCCCCATACACTGCTACCCCCCACCACCACCACCACCACCTCCCAGCAACACACACACACACACACACACACACACACACACACACACACAGTCTGCCTGGACAAACCAAACGTTTGGAGGCCAGTTCAGTCACAGTTGCCTCCACAATGGGGCTTTTGTTACTCCCTGCCCGACACTGTCACGTGCATACACAGAAACGGCAAACAGAGCATTACGCACACGGGACACAACAAATTCATGCAGACATGCTAAATGTGGCTCGATTAACATGCCTTCCAAGTATCCTTCCACCTCCGTCAGACCTGAGAAGAGGGCTACCTGAGTGTTTTCAGCAAAGGTGACAGCATGCAAACATACACGCATCCTGACTCACAAACTCAAAGCTAAACAGTCTGCCCTGTTAATTCTCCCACCTCTGAGTATGTGTGAGGCCATCATTATAAACACGCAGCCTGATTTTTACCTCAAGGCAAACAGGCGGCTCTGCCTCAGAAATGCACACAAACACATCTGTGTCAAGTAGAGCACCGCTGTGATTATGGAAGTATAAAGATACTCAGAGAATGTGGCTTGGCCTCAAATCAAGAAGGTGGGTGCCCACTTATAGTACCCAATTTGAGAGCACACTGTACTGTCAGCACTGCTGTAACCAAAGCCCAGTGGAAAAGATGGAGCAAATATTGACTCATAGTACAGACATAATGAGCAGCTGGAGGCAGCCAGGACTTGTTGCATCCTCACCTTATGTCTAGTGAACGTGAATGGAACAACTCGTGACAGAAAAGCTCATGAAGAATGAAATCATTCACAGCTGGAGGAGGCAGCGCTATGGGGCTTTACAAACAATCCACAGGGACGAAACAGATTAACATCCTCGTGGTTCGCATTTCATTAATCACTAATGGTCAGTGTTACAGCAAAAGCACCCATAAGCTCCTGATTGCCCCCGATATAGATCTGAGTCTTTTAATACCCGGTATCTGGTCGGATTTATTTTGTCATTAGGGTGGCAAAGCAGCTCTTTGGTTAGAATTATTATATAAATGTTAGTGGAAACTGAACCATCTGGAGAAAACAAACAGAAAACATGGAAATGCTAAATCATCGTTAAATGCAAATATGAGTGTTGGGTTTCTACTCCACCTACGGTCTGGTTTAGCTGGCCTTGGGGATGCAAGACCCCAAGGCCAATTATCAAAATCATCAGGATACCTCATTTGATCTCTTACATCCAGCTCTGTCAGCTAAGTCCTAGAAAGAGTTCAGGGCTGCAGGACAAAATGCATGTCCATGTCTACAGCATCTATATTAAACATCAATACCAACAACCTAATCAGCTTAGTTTTGTACTTAGGTTATGCCATTATCATGCCATGGACAGCTGCCATGTCCTAGCAACTGAACCACACTGATGATTTGCTGGATGATTTTTATGACCGTCACAGTTCAAAAGCTCTAAATGAATCTGTATGGTTAAAAGATTTACCAGAAAAAAAATTAGGCTATCCATGCACAAGACTCTGATTTTTCTGTATTTACAATTTATGATAAAACTCACATGTAATCTATACTACTCACTGAGATTGGACTACTTTGACTTCACAGGACAATAACTGCAGCACCTGTGGCAATTTTTACTCTTCCTTGCTTGACTAAGTGTGTTAACGCTGGGCCAAACAAACAACACCACATGGGCAAAAAGCCCCACAGGTCATAAACCATATGAAACACACAGGTAATGTAAAGCGTGGTAGTCTGTCAGTGTGTTACGCCTATGACAGACTGGCACCGTTCCAGAAGCCTGCATTTGGCAAAATGCATGCTGGGATGCATTTCAGCTCATACATCCTGGCATAAAGTAAGCACTAGAGAAAGCTGATGGATAGAGTGAGGGAATATTCTCAATCTATATTCCAGCTAATATGTCTGAACAGTGCAGACAGTTAGTCTACAACAGGCCACTTTAATAATTAGTGAAGCCATTTAATTTAGTATGCTTGACAGTTGAATAGCTTTGCATTAAAAATGTAGGCCGCACCACAATTTGTCTTTAATGCATATCTATACTACAGTAGGTCTATTCGTATCGTGCTCTGCAGTATTTTGAGCTGTTTTGTTGAGGATGAGTAATAGCATCGAAATGTTGGCAGGAAAGGCTGAACATCTTCTCTAAAGTCATATTTTCAATACCCGTCTAAATGTTGTTTGTCATGCATTTGCAGCAAGCTGACTCTTACTCTGAAATCCAATCTCATCAAAATACATCAGCCTGTTTTACTTCAAGCGACTAAACAGCCCCACAGCAAACACTCACAAACACCACATCCGTATGTTCCGTATTTTCTATCCACCCAATGTAATGAATGTTTTTTAAGAGCAACACCTGTATTTGATGGGCTCTTACTATCAGTAAAGGCTAGTCTCAGTTGAGCCTTGTGAGATTATTATATTATCTTATGCCACATTATACCCCTAATTAAAGATTGTGAAATCGTTATGTAGTTTTACGTTGCATTTAACTCTTGACTTAGAAGAAGGTGACAACTATTAGATTTATTAGACCGATTTGTATTACGTTAGACTGCTGATTTATTGTGAATGAATTGCATTGTTTTATGATGCATTACACTGCTGATTTATAAGAAATACTGTTTTCAGAGAATAATGGCCTTATTTGTCTGATTAGAAAAGAACAGAACATACTACACAGGAAGCCATGGTCATAACTTAGGCTCACTGAGAGAGAAAGAATGTGGATGTTTAGGTTTTATGACTTTGGAGGGAGGCTGAAGCTATAAGAATGTGAGAAACTGTCAGACATTTCAAGATCTGGCGGACCCTCCTGTTCGGACGCTTTATGCTCAAAGTGTTGTATGGAATAAAGAGATTGTTGATTGAGTATTTAGACACCGAGTGTTGTTCTTCCTTCAGCCCAAAGATGAAAGAATTGGGGTATTTAACAGCCTATAGAAGAGGGGAGTCAAACGTAAGGCCTGGGGGCCAGAATTGGCCTGACAAGACTGGACTGCTTTGAAAAATGTGAAGGAGGCTCAGATGACCATACTACACCAAAGTAATTAATAAACAATTAAATGACATAAAAGTTCCTGTTTTTTCAGTCTATATTTTATAACACGTATATACTACTATGTTATATTAACACATCACTAGGATTAAATTGCAGAGAAACCTCTGTAGAATGACAGAAAGGGAAGTTTCACTGGGCTGACCCACTTAAGATTAAAGTGGGTAACGTAAAAGCAGTTTGACATTCCTGCTACAGAGGGATGATGCCTACTCTGTCCACGGTCTACCAATGCTGGGTGTTTTGGACACTTGGGTAGGATACACTCTAAGATAGAGTGACTTTTGCTGTAACAATTTTTGTACTTTGGCATAAAAAGTCAGCGTCTATATGCCCCCAGACGTCTATAGATACGTTCAGTTACGCACCTTGTGGTCATGTCCGATGACTTCTTTAGAATACATGTTGAAAGCCTATAACCAATTGACAATAATGAATATAAAGGGCAGGTGAACAAGCTGTTATAAAAGGGAAAACTATTCAAAGAGGCCAAAATGTTTCATATACCAGTCTGTTAACTTGCTTTTATTTTTTCTTCTGCGTTAGCTTCATTTTTCAGCTCTGTAGGGCGTCACTTATTGTAAACCAATAACAGAACTGTGTCTAGAATAAGTAGAAGAAAAGTGTGGAATGTGTGTCTTCAGAGATGCCCGTACTGTAAGATATCATCATGTGGATGCAAATGATATGGTCCGAGACTTTAGCTGCATTGTGTTCAGTCATAGTGTAACGTGAATGTGATATCACAGAGATGGTATCGCTATACAGGCTTCATTCATAAAATGTGTGCAAAAATAGCAGGTGAAGAGAAACTATGGGCAGCTTCTTTACATGATAATAAAAATGACAATGTTGCTAACAGCTGTCTTTGGTCTACTAATAAAAGTGCCAGCTTTACAGATGCTGCTGTTAGTAATGTACAATTACTGACTCCATTACTGATGTTTGTTTTGTCTTTTTGTTTTTGTTGTTGTTGTGTTTTTTTTTTTTGGGGGGGGGGGGGGTTGCATTTCAATTATGATTTCCAGCAGAAGAAAGACTTTTACTTGTTTGCACAGCTTTTCTTACACCACAAAAGTAATGCAACTGTATTCATACAGCCATGACTTCCACTCTATTTGTTCTGTTTTCCTTTTCAGGGAAGGGAATGATGATCAGCAGGTTACCATAGCAAAAGGGCAACGCTTTTATATAGTGCAAGAAAAACAGAAGACCACGAACAGAGCCTTGAGCCTCACCATATTTAACCTTAAATAATAAAACTGTAGACTAGCAGTTCTAACATTTCTAAACGAGAGCCAGACCACATATGTTCCAGATGGTTTCCAGCTAAGAGGATACCAAGATTGATGGTGTTGAAAACCACACTAAGACTCATGAACGATGGAGTCATAGTTCACTGTTTCCTGCTTTGGTGAGCTCTGCTCCAACAACTCTGGAAATGGACTGAAATGACACGATTCTTGTTGCACATTTGGGCTAATAATGGCTGGAAAATAATTATTTGGAGAATAAATATAAAAAGAACAAAAAGATAGACAATGCTTTAATTATAGACGCTGGATGAAGGCGTGGTTTCTTAAGTGGAACTTCAATGGCCACAGAAATTATAGAGCAGAATCAGCTGTTCAGAAATGTTCAGAAAGCCAAGTGGGCCGTTGAGTACAATCCCTTCCACAAGATTTTTTTTCCATAGCATTTTCACTGCATGTACTGGTAGCTCAAAAGCATATCCAGATTTTGCTCAGACACCATCACTGTCGCTGGTAGTGACTGCAAGGGAAGGAATGTGAGAAATGTGGAGAGAGGAATTTGACATGTGCTTGGAGGTATGCCTATTAAACACTTAAGGACACTCATTGGTAGATTATCATTTCCAAAGTAAAAAAAAAAAAAAAGTCAAGTGATGCCCATGCCTGTTAAAACACTGAAAAGAAGCTTTCAGTCTTTTTTGATCCGTCCAAACAGCACTTTGTTTGAAGGGTATACTTATGGGACTTTCTTTTATCGTTGTGTAAACCTCACAGACAACCTGCCTTTCTTCTTCTTTTATATCCTCCCATGGCAGTCCTCTCTCACAGAATCTGACACTCTAGAAGTGCTTGACTCTCACAAAGTTCTGCATCACCTTTACTTTTGCTGCTTACATCTCAAAATAGATTACTCTGAGTTCTCTGGAGTGCCCCAGAACACTGTCATCACCGTCCTCTGGGAGTTCCCTGTCAGTCCCTTCCCCTACCTTTGCCTGCCGTGCTCTAAAGCATGTATTGGTTTTTTTAATTTGAGGTAGTCTGGAGCCAGACAGGCTCATTTACTCCGCCCTCAATAATCCTCAGTCACTCTGTCTCTCACCGTAATGATCAACAAACAACAATAAAAATAAGGATGGGCTTTTTCTTAAAAGCAGGCTGGGGGTAAGAAGGAAGAGCAGCACTGGAGCAGATGAACCGAGCAATAGCAGAAAAGTGGAACAAAAACAGAAGCTGACCATCTATTAAACATGAGGAGAAAATCCCTCATGCTTTCGTACCATGCTTTTTCTGGATAATGGCTCAATTCTTTTTCTATTTGTGATGAATAAATGATGACAGCAGCTTTTCTTCAGCAGTATTACTGATCAAAAAAAGGTTTGTGAGGGCAGTTTTAAACATAAACAGTGCTCTTGGGAGGATTGCTACTTGTGAGCTTAACTACAGGTCTTTTTTTCCAGACTGTGTTTTGCTGCACTCCTCCCAACTACAACGCTGCTGTAATTTGTGCTTTGTCTATCTTTGTCTTGGTGGTTGTCTTTCCTCTGGTCTCCATGGCATGCTTTGTTCTTTCCCGGTAATCTGGCACATCTGCACAAGCACCATAGCACTGTATAGTTTACAAATTCAACCATTCATTTGACTGCTATAAGACTAAGCCATGGATATGCTGGTAAACCAGTTAGCCTGACATACTTTAGACCAGGGGTGCCCAATCCCGGTCCTCGAGAGCTACCGTCCTGCAGCTTTTAGATGCATCCTTGTTCCCACACACCTGAATCAAATGAATGGCTTGTTATCAGGCCTTTGCCAAACATGATGGCATGCTGAAGAGGTAATCAAACCATTTGATTCAGCTGTGTTGGAGTAGGGATGCATCTAAAAGCTGCAGGATAGTAGCTCTTGAGGACTGGGATTGGGCAGCCCTGCTTTAGACTATTGATTGATCTTAATAGTTCTAGTTAGCTATCTGAGGAGCTTGTGGATTTAAGTTGCTGACTTGACCTTCAGTGAGACTCCTCCAGTGAGTCCATGTTTGTATTCCTTCATGTTCAGATCTTTGAAGGTAGCAAGAATGTATCAAAAAGCAGAGACCTGATACTCATGTGTGCCAAGTGTTGTCCAGGACGAATGTCGATTTACCTCTGCACTGCTTCTGGCCAGCTGTTCTGCACCAGTATAAACGTTGGGCTGAACATTATTAGATCAATGTAGCTGGGTGTAGGAATTGCCTGCATTGACTGACTGAATTGTGGGTCAAATCTCCAATCCCACACTGAAATACAAGTCCTGATAAGCCACAAGAACTCTCTCTTTGCTAAGAAACCAGAGAATTTAATACTGTTAATGAAAAGGACGATATCAAGTAATGAGGATGCCATGAATGTGAAATTCTGGGCTGATCCCAATATTAAATGTACACTGTGTAAAATCTTAGTTACACTTGGTGCATAAAGTATCATACGATGTGAGAATGTGGTCAAACTGTTTATCAGAAGATACGTGTGATTTTAGGACACTCAAGCCTAATATTAGCTGGCGTCATGTTAGCCTATAAGCAGTTGTTATTGTTGTTTAGCTGGCTTGTTGTCAGGCGTCCGGAGACAGGAGGGCCACATGTCTAATCTGCTGACCGTATGTAATTATGACAAAATAAGCAAGCATGTTGATGCATGTTTTCATGTGTTAAGAGTTCTGAGTTCAGTTCAAGACATGAAGCTTGAGGTGGAGAGGATGAATTGGACATGAGGAAGGAGAGAAAGCAGTGGAGGCAGCAGATGATGAGGACATGGAGAAAGACATGATGAGAAAATTATACATGTACAAATATTAAACCTTTGAATTAATTAAAAGGCGTATTATGCATGTGCCCGGTCTCTAACTACATAAATAAAACCAGATTAGGGGGAACTTTGATATCCAACTGAGTTACTGTATTCCAGATGGTCGAGCAACATGGTGGTTTCCACAAACTGGTGACCGCTCCTATATATTTTCAATAGAACAATTATAAGTTAATAAGAATGCATCAGTTTGTTGGAAGACACATTAATCAATGTATATTTATACTTACAACATTCTTTTTGTCTATCAAAGAACCTCAGCAAATTATTCACTGTACCTTTAAAAAGAAAAAAAAAGTGTCTTTTTGCTTGTTTATTTTTGTTTTCTACTGTTTTTTGTGGGAAAACAAAATGAAATGACCATTATGACCAAAATGAAATGACCCAAATCAACACCGGCAAGACAAAGGATCATAGACTTCAGGAGGAAGTCACCCCCTACAACACCGGTGAACATCCAAGGGAAAGACATTGAGATAGTGGACTCTTATAAGCACCTGGGTGTTCACCTCAACAATAAACTGGACTGGACTACAAATACAGACGTCCTGTATAAGAAGGGCCAGAGTCGACTCCACCTGCTGAGGAGACTGAGGTCCTTCGGAGTCTGCAGGACTCTGTTAAGGACATTCTATGACACTGTGGTAGCATCTGCCCTTTTCTATGCAGTGGCCTGCTGGGGGAGTGGATGCACGGACAGGGACAGGAGCAGGATTGACAAACTGGTGCGGAGGTCTAGCTCTGTGCTGGGATGTCCCCTGGAGTCTGTGGAGGTGGTTGGTGAGGGGAGGATGTTAGTAAAGCTGACATCCATCATGAACAACCCACATCACCCACTGCATGAGTATGTGAGTGGGCTGAGCAGCTCCTTTAGTCAGAGACTGAAACACCCTCGCTGCAGGAAGGAGCGCTTTCACAGATCATTCATCCCAACAGCAGTTAGACTCTATAACTCCTCAATCACGATGTCATAAGTCACTGGACACTGTGAACATCCACGGTCACCACTTCATGCATAATGGACCTTCCATGACCTTCCAAGCTATATAGTTTATGTCTTCCATATTTCCAACTATATCCATAATCACATACTGTGTATGCTACCATTGTATATAGTGTATTATCTTACTTTTTTTCATTGATTGTACTTAATTGTATTTTTGTATTTCCTTCATATATCTGTACCTGAGCTGGGGTGATGCAAAAATTTCCCCGTTGTGGGATCAATAAAGTCTTATCTTATCTTATTATAAAAATATTCAGCTAAACACTAAATGTCATATCATTTGCTAACACACAGTCAACAAAGCTGATATTGGCTGATATATTAGTCCATCTCCACTTTATAACATTTTTAAATACACTGAGTTATAGAGGAGTATCTGGCACTTTTACAAACAAGAAAATTGCAGTCTAGGAGACAAGCATGAGACTGATAGCATGGCACTAATATTAACTTACACAGCAGCTTCCTCCAACATGCTCAACCACTTCTTATTATGTGCGAGAAGGGGAGAGAGCCAGAGAAAAACAGTCTGGATTTAAGGTCCCAAAGTGCAATAACTAGATGAGCAAGAGTCACAGCCAGCTTGCTCTTGCATTATTTTCCAAAAGATTAAACTCCAAATTTGTGTCATTCAAGGCAAAATATGAGGAATAATAAAGGAGCAGTAAATGCAGTCATTTCAGCACCCGATCTTACACTTGACTTTTTTTTTTTTATACGAGGACAAAATGTTAAAACAGCTGATGAAGGACAGCTCAGGAGATTTTAAAGTCCAAAATACCAGCATAATCCTGTGAGTGTGATTTATGGCAGTCTAATCCTATACGCTCGTCCAGACACAAGCTTGCGGTCGCTATTAACACTTGTGCTGCTTCGGGGGTATTCATGAAGCCAGCGCAAAACAGCTTTGCAATTTGTTCACCACACCCCATCTGCTTCATCAAGCAGCAATATTCCCTTTCTCACCAGCACGACTTGCAAATCACATCCAGAGCGGGGCAAGCTTGTCTCCTTTTACAGAGCGGTGGTTTCCTTGCATTCACTGCGGCCGGCCGGGATATGCTATCTAGACAATACCTGAAGGGGATGCTGAACAATGACTTGATTGAGAAAAGACACAATTGAGTTCACCTAGACATTCCACAGCAGATGTGAGGGCGACAGAGTATCGACAGAGGGCCACTGGTGCTGCTGGTTATTAATAGACAGTCAATGGGGGATTCTGCTTTGTTTAGATACAAATGGGGTCTCCTGAATGGGACAGCAATGACAGGATATGCATGTGTGAAGACAAAACCACAAGCAGAAGAAAAAAATAACAGAAGCAACTTAAGAGGAAATAGCAGAAAAAACACACTAGTTTATACCTCAGTGTTTCTTTAATAGCAACAAGAGTTCAAAATAAAAAATAAAATAAATGGTCCATGATCCCGACCCCTCCAAAAAAAACAAATCACTCACTTCACTCATTACATGAATGATCTTTAAAAATCGGACATCACACTTCAAACACACCGTACTTACAGAACTGGAGGCTCAGGCTGAGGATGGCCAGCGCTGCTCCACCTACCACCACCAGGAGGAGGAAGCGGTTACGAGCCAGCATCTTGTCATTTGATCATGTGATTGGTCTGCTGCGCCCCTGTCCATCAGCCATCCAGACCAAGTCCAATACCCTGCAGTCTGGACACAGAGCCAGGGAATCCATGTCAAACAGTATCTTTACCTTTGCCTGACACCCCTGAAAGTTTCATGCAATAAACTTGTTTCTCCTTGTGCTTCACAACATTTCAAATATTTCAAACATATCAGCAGATAAAGGTTTTCAACCCTTTATGTCATGAAGTTCACTGATATAATACATTTGCCCATATGAAACAAATGCTGATGAATGGACACCTCACGAAAGCACAGCTGAGCCATTCTGGCACAAGCTCCGGACTGTTTCAGGAGAATCAATTTGAGCGTGCATCAGATGTGTTGTCTCTGCTGGAAATACTCCAAGCGGTTCGGGCTAACTGGACAGCGTGTGCAGGCGCTGAAAACGCCACGTCCACTCGCTTGATGTGAATTTACACCAGACAACCACATTTGTCTGTCACATAGATGTAGTACTAAGACACTTTTCTGAAATCGTCATCTAATGTGATCATTTTTCAACTCATCGACTGGAGATGTGACAGAATGAAAACACATTTAACTGTCCAGCGTTCTTGATGTCATGATGCATCTAGTGCTGGTTTGTCATTAATAAATCAGACTTTGGTTGCTGCAGCAGAAAAAAAAGACAAAATTTCATCGCACAAATCAGTGGTGCAGATTTACACTTTGCCTGAAACAGAGCAAAAGTGCAAATTGGTTTGCAAATGCAGGGCATCATTGTCACTTAGAAAGTGTATGAATCAGAATCAGAATACTTTATTAATCCCGAAGGAAATATGCTTATGCATATTTGCTCTCTAAATTGCTTAATGAATATTAAGCTAGTGATGAGTTATATTAATGAGCCTCCCAAGCCATCAGTCCTCTGGCTTATTGCTAGTTACCAGCCAGCGAGCTTGTGTACTTTATTATTTCAGCATATTGAAGATTGCTGTTCTTATTCTGGTCACACTTGGCTTCATTATTTGTTTACAGCACAGCTACAGTTCCAGGTGACTTCAAGTCAAATGGATGTTACATGTCACTGGCCAGCAGCAGCCTTTATTCAGTTTGAATTTTGCTGTAAATGAATATGGATCAGTCAGTATGGAGTAATGCTGCTTTAAATTCTTGACGATTTGGTGGACTACCTCTACTGCATGTGGTTAGGAGACTGAAACGGTGTCTGGTAAACATAGCTGATCCTTTGCCCTGGGTTCAATAACTAAAGAGTCCACCATAAAGCCAATGTATTATACTGAAATCTGTGATTATTCATTCTGAATTATACTTAAAAACTGCAACAGGTCATTCAACTAATGAGACTGTTTTAAGGCAAGACTGTAATGTGTAACCACCTAAATTACGGTTTGCAAATTTAAAAATGGTCGACTACCTTTGCAAACAGGATATTCAATTAATATTACTGCAAGGCACTTTTACGCATGGGCATTATGATCAGAGGCTGAGCCCACCTAAAGGTTTCCTGGAATCGACCCTTTTTTAGGTGGTCTTAAAAACAGAAGTATGACTGCATTTTAGGGTTGGGGGGGGGGGGGGGGGGGGGGGGGGGGTACCGGATGTTTCGGCATACATACACTTATGTTAAGCCCGGGTTGTTTTTTCAGAAGCCCGGGGTCTTTTGGGGTGTGATTTTTTCATAGTTAGATGCCTGGCTGATAACTGTATAAAACAAAAACTACACACAATATTCGAAGCACATAGTGCACACTGTGGGAATTTACGACTGTGCGTAAATCCCCCCTAATATTGGTATGATCCGAGCTCAGACACTGAGCGAGGGGGCGGGGGGAGCTGCTGCCTGCGAGTGTGCTGTTGGAGAAGCGCAGCCAGGCAAACAGAGGAGAACTGAAGATACCAAAGCAAATCATTCATACTGTACAAATAATGTCAATATGACAGTGTATCACAAAAGAAATGGATCACTTAACCCATATTACGTTTCTTGCTCTTCAAGTGAATCAACAAATGGCGAAATGAAAAGCCGAACAACAACAATGCTGTTTCTTTAGAGAGTCTTAGCTTACATGTGTTTATTTCATAGTTTCAGTTGTTTCCCTCCATGGCTAAATAAATCTGTTTCAGTAATGCACTGATATACAAGAATGGGCATAAGGGGCTTCTTTCAAAGAAAAAACTCAGGTAGATGTTATTTTATATATTATGCTTTGTATGTTGTTCAGTATATTTCTATGCAAAACAAGAGGAATTTCAATACACAGCAGTATATTCACAGTTGAAACCAGATATTTACATACACTTTATGGAAAACACAAAAACATTTTTTCACTGTACAACATTAATTTAGAGTAAACTTGTTTTGTTTTATGTAAATAAATATTGAAATCCATCCATCCATCCATCCATTCGCTTCCGCTTATCCTTTTCAGGGTCGCGGGGGGGCGCTGGAGCCTATCCCAGCTGTCATAGGGCGAGAGGCGGGGTACACCCTGGACAGGTCGCCAGTCTGTCGCAGGGCCAACACACAGGGACAGACAACCATTCGCACTCACATTCACTCGCACATTCACACAATGGCAATTTGGATTTTCCAATTAACCTATCCCCTCAAGCTGCATGTCTTTGGACGGTGGGAGGAAGCCGGAGTACCCGGAGGGAACCCACGCAAACACGGGGAGAACATGCAAACTCCACACAGAAAGACCCCGGCCTGATGTTGGAATTGAACTCAGGACCTTCTTGCTGTGTGGCAACAGTGCTAACCACCGTGCTGCCCCCCTAAATATTGAAATATCTTTTGAATTACTTAAATGTCAGAATAAAGAGACCGAGCTGTCTATTTTTATCACTTTCATCAAATTTAGGAGTACATATACACTAAGTTTATTGTTAATTAATAAGAAAACTCCAGACGATTCTGTTCTGAGCTGAAGAAGCTTCTGATAGGTTAGTAGAGTCCATGTGAGTAAATTGGTGGCACAGCTGTGGATGCATATAAGGCAAAACACAGAGCCCGTTTCTTTAAAATGGGAAACCAAAACACCAGGAAAAGAATTGTGGAGCTCCATAAGTGTGGCTCAATTTTGAATACAATTTGGTGCCATTTATAATTAAGAAATACAGATAGAAAGTTAACAAATATGTTTTTTATATTTATCAATCTAAAAAAAATAAACATTTAGTCTGATTTGATGTTACAGTTAAAAAAGTGTTTGTGATTTTATCTGAAGAGTATGTAAATATCTGGTTTCAACTGTATATTTGATTATGTTGGTGTTTGGCTTGATTGTCAGCACAAAGAGGGAGAGAGAGGAACAGAGAGGGAAAGGGAGAGAGAATGAGGACAGAGCAGATGGAACCAGAGCAGGTGAGAAACACATGTTAGTCAAATGGTTGTTTACCAAAAGTATCACCGTATCATAGGTACTCGTGTATCTCATACCTAGTGTTTCTTTTTAGGTTTGTTATTTTTTCAAATTCTGTATTTATTAAGTTATGCAGACTTGTTTGCACAACAAGGCTAAATAATTATATAAACTTTTCTAAATAGTGGACTTTGGTACAATTAAAAAATAAGTGTAGTGCAGCTCTATGATGATTTTTAGTGCTACTATCATCTAGTTCTGATTCTGGTTCTGTCTTGATTAAGTCCTAAGTAGTCCTGATTTTGAACTGTTGTAGTCCTGCTTTAATTCCGGATCAGTTCTGGGTCTGGTTGAATTGGGGTTTAGTCCACGTGTCTTGATACAGCCCTGATTCTGTTCTGCCTTGCTGCCTAGTTAAAAACCTAGTTTAAGGTGTCCTGCATATGTGATATATATTTTTCGCTATATGAAGTCATTCTTTTTTTAACAAAACTCAAAAAAATCTTTCAGCCATTTCTAACCCCCCCCCCCATCCCACATGCATACTACCCTTTAGGGCTAAACCCCGGGTGTATCAAATGCCTGCCTCCGCCTCTGATTTAATCCATATGCTTATCTTTTTTTTTTTTTTTTTAATGAACAAGGGAGGCCTATTTTAAGTTAACGGGGTGCTACTTTGCACAATGCTTTCACGTGGAACTCAAAGAATCCAAAATAAAGGAGTCAAATAACATTGCGTTATCTAGAGTCACGCTTTAACTAACAGAAAAAAACGGAAGTACTTGAGAGATGCGGGACAGAAGGGTCTGTTAGCGTTAGTTAACTAGTTAGCTAACATTTAGCTAGCTGGCGTTCATTAATCTTTCATGTTGCCTCAGCAGTCCCGCTGACTGACAGCTTTATGGACAATACAGTACTGTTGCCAGTGTTATCAGGGTTACTGTGACTCGACTTCCTTTCACTTTATTCGTCTATACCTGTTGCTTCAAAGCGCTGGAAAAAGGGCAAGTTATTATGTTAAAGCGTAGCTTTGTGTTACCAAGCATGAATACATTAAGTTGCCACATCAACAATCCGACTCGCTCCAAAAAAAGACGAACAAGGAAACACTAGTTGCACACTTTCGAACAGCTACAATCATCAGCAAATGAATATTTTATTTTTTGTTTTCCTTACCTGGAAGAACTGACGCTGTCAGAGCCACGGACAGCAGGGTCAAGCACTTGAATCCAGCGCTTCTGTGTCCGCGATACGACTGACTGTGGACAGTGTGAAGAGACCGGCGTCGAGTCAGAGATGATGTACAGCACGACTTCCTGTCGCAATTTTCAAAATAAAAATGACCATGGCAAATATCCTGCCACATTTCGCACATGAACGAGGGCATCAATTGTGTGCCTTATTTTTAGATATGCAGTTTTTTTCTAATTCGCGAATTTAAGCAGGATAATAACTACCGTGAATATAAATTATGAAAGAGTGAAGTACGACAAAACAAAAATAGTTCTCTTTTGGGTTTCCGGCTTTAATTTAGCACTCTTTCTCTAACTTAACAAATGTGTAAAGTCAGTCAAAAGCGTAGCGCGACGGCTCCATCTACTGGACTCTTTCTTTCATTCTTTCTCCCTGTCCTATCCCCCAGTCATGTCTGTCCCGTTTGTAGGAACTGAAAATAAAATAAATTCATAATTATAATAAAGGTCAATCAAATGGACCAATATGGCAAGGCCATGATGATCCACTTGGTAAAATAAATCCGCTTGGCATCTTTCTTGGCCTTAAGACAACAATTCTGATGGCTAAAGATCCAAACGGGACACAAAAAAAGAAAAAAGAAAAAAAAATACATGTATATTAATAGTTTTTACATTTAACTGCAGTTAAATGTAAAACCTATTAATATACATGTATATTAATAGGTTTTACAGGTTTCCCAACAGATAAAGACCTCTATCGTAAATATACTTCACCAAAGTAATTAAGTAGTAGATAAATCACAATAATGTTCAAGTTATTTAAAATTACAGAAAGATTTATAGAAGAACTCCTATAAAATCTTTCTGTAATTTTACAGAAATTATTTATAGAAATGTTTTTTCACAGAGAGGAACTTTTTTTTTTTTTTTACAATTTAAGGCCAAAAAGTCATGCTTAGAGCACTATTTCTTTATCACATGGAAATCCAGACATGCTGTTGAAATTGCTCTTTCCTTTCTAATATAAAGATATCTCTGGCATTAAATGCACAGTTCATCTTCTTTACAATGACAGAAGGGAGCGCTTCACTGGTCCTTTAAGATCAAAGTGGGATGTATGTGGTCCGGTATTTAAATGAGTTTGACAGCCCTGCCCTAGAATATCAATAGTTCCCACTGTGTCTGCGTGGGTTCTTTCTGTTTACTCTAGTTTCCTCCCACAGCTCACAAGAAAAAATAAATATCATTAAAATTTGCAGTCCTGTGTGACCTTCTAATGATAGAGACAAGTCCAACTTAATTTCTTTGTCTTTCACAATCACTGTTCAAATGTAACTTTCAAAAGTAGTTTTAAGTATTTCACAGGAAAAGAGACACTCCTTTCCTTAAACATACTTGCAAGTTAGGCAAAATTAAGCTTCATAATACAGCCTCCACGCTGAAAAGTACAGTGTACTTATAATGTAAAATGGAGAAATATTGTTTGTTTTGTGCAAAATTACCTAGAAATTATGCAGTACTTAAAATTACTTATGGAGTACTTAATTTACTAACAGCATATTTATTTGTTTCCTGTAGAAACCAGATTTGTTACCCCCTTACTCTAGCTTGCATACAATTAAGTATCTGTAGTTAAATATAATTAATATGTAATATCAAATAAAAGAGAGCAACATAATACATAAGACACTCACAATAATCTGATTAAGTGTAAATAACATAAATAATTTAACTAAATGTTGAATGTTATTGTTCAGCACACAAGACTGACAGCACACAATGTGCTTTGAGGTCATTGAAATTCCTTTTAATTACAGGGGAATTACAGCCTTAATCATAGGCTATAATATGAGGGGTTACTTTGTAAAGGTAAGCCTGAAGCATGCTAAGAATAAGCATGAATGGTCCAAAAGTCAACATGCAGAGATAGTTAATGACATTCAGAAATTAATTTAAGTTACTTCAGCCGTTATAAAATCACCAGCACCAATGACATTAACTCAAACTTTAAATTCTTCTTATGTAGGAAACAACAGCAGCCACAGTTTAAACTAAATGAAAGCACAAAGATTCCACTGTTATGCGTTATTTTCAGACTTCTATTGAGAAATATCAAAATTTAAACATTATTTTTATTGTGTGTTTTCTTTTGTTTTGGTTTTATTTTGCCAAAGTCAGACATATTTGATGCCGTTCTAAAAGTGCCATAACACTTCCTTTATGATTTAAATGAAAATGTCACCACTGAAAAGTTTTGAAAAATGACACGATTGGTTCAAAGTTAATGGTCCGTTTCTTTCTAGACTACTGCTGCCAGTGTCCTGCAGCGCTGCCGTCTGGCTGCCACTAATCAGTGTCATCCTGTCTGCAGCACACCACTGTCTGCTCATGTGGTTAACGAATTCTGCAATGACTTAACTCGCATTCAGCCTCGGCCGAGGCAAGACGCTGAGACTTTTGCTGATAACAACATCTTATTTCAGGACACATTTTCAGTCTGCTTACCTGCTTAACTCACAGCTCCATTGTTTATTTCAGTGTTTTCAGCCTTTGTCTACCAAGACAAACACACTAGTCAGTTCATCGCTGAATGTGATGTGGATTTAGTGGATACATCGATATGTTTTAAGAGTGAAAAGTTACATTTTGCCGCAATCGAATTTATATTCATCAAATATCTGTACAGAAGATAAAGAATATAAGAAAATGAGTATAAAAAAATACATTCTCGACAAGGGAGAACTCCCACTCTTGGTCTTACTAGGCGGTGATCATGAGATAGTCAAGAATGAAAGGGATCCTAGAGATCTTTAAATAAAGTTAAGTTAAATTAAAAGTCAAAAATAATCACACTTTTATCTCGTGGTTGAGAGAACAATAAGTTTCATTCAAAAGTTTTTTCATCAAAAGTTTTATTTTTAGATCATCTGCAGTGGTTTGGCTGCCGGAAAATACCTTTGTGGAAGTTTTAGGGACATTCCAGTGTCAACATCCCCTTTATGGCATTCACTTGTGGTCAATGTTTCTTACAGATCTGTTATTGTTTTAATCTTCTGCTCTTAATGTTTAGTGTAGTTGTCATTTTTTACTGATCAAGGGACATGTCTTGTCATAAATCCTTAATCAACCAATTAGCATAAGTTAGCCAAAATGCCAATTTTGCAATCAATATCTTTCTTGATCTTTCTGAAACTAAAATACAGTGGCATTGTTTTTTGTCTGGAAGCAGGTTTTTAGCTCCATTCACTCCTATTCAATGAGGATTTATTGTAACTAGAGCCAAACCACAATTTAAAATTCTGCTATTCTGGTTCCGGCAAGGGGCTCACAGTTGCTAGGCGAAATCAGTCACAAAGGAGTTGCCACACTAAAAACCACCTTGTGATTGCTTTGGATACCCTGATCGCCAATCGTTTGCATGGAAGATGCCAAATTATATGCAAGCACTCACTCACTAACTAGTAGCTGAGTCGTAATAAAACTTGAAGAAACACAAACCATAAGAGGCGAATATTCACCAGGCAGAACCATCTTCTTTTCCAATTTGTGTTGCATTTTTCACAGTCTTCTTAGTTTGTATACAAGTCAAATAGAAACTGCCAGAGCAACCTCCTAGCAACCAAAACAATTGCAAGGAGAGAAAAAACTGAGGTGACCCTTGCACAGCTAATATGTAGATGTAAGAAGGCACTTCCTTGCCCTCACTTCAGTGTGTTTGTTAATACAACAGATGAGTAACCCCAAATTCGGTTACACCATTGTTCAATAACCCTTTCCTTTGAAAACGTTTTCATGGAACAAGCTGAAACGACTGTTAGCCACTGGATCAGCATTCTTGGAGGAAGCTCTCAGGCCCTCAGTGGCTCATTGTCTGTAACTTCCTCCTGCTTCTTCTGCAGTAATATCTGAAGGTACGGCAGTCATATGAGCAGAGCTGTTGAACATGCAACCACTTAACTTGAACAGTTTCCTTCCCACTCTACTCTGCACCAATGGAAGTCATGGGATGGGGATGACAGGGATTATGCGGGTGATTGGGAATATCATGTCTGTGCTCATGTGTGCGCATTTGTGTTGCCACGTGAAAACCTTTAAGAAGTTAACTGAGCAAATGTGTACTATGTTTGAGTGTGTCTTTTTTTACAGTAATGCTAAGGCTGTGCTAATATGATTTTATAAGAATTCAAATCAGGCTTGGGGATCAGATGTGTGTGTGTGTGTGTGTGTGTGTGTGTGTGTGAACATCATGAGATATGGGTTGGCAAGAGACACACTGAGTCTGAGAGACTGCAGTGTGTGTGAATTCCTGACATCCCAGATTGATTTTCAGTGAATCACGGGTTTCATTCCTTGCTATGTGAATGGAGGAGATTATATAACACTGTCTCTCTTGTTTTCTTTTTCCCCCAATTAAACTAGATAAAAGTAGGACTTTTATCTAGTCCCACTAGTAGAACCAAATTTGAAAAGGTTAGCAGGTTAAAACACACACTTAAGACTGTGAACACGATAAACACTGAAACTATGTGTTAGCATTGAAAATTATTTACTTGTTAACATATTGATGTTAGAGTGCCGAGCATAATTGCACCTGGAATACTTTTATGATAATTGAACGGCTGATTTGGGCAGCATTAGCATGAATGCTAATGCTAATGTTTTAGCTAATGCTTAGCTAAAGCCTTGAACATATAGTTACTTTAAATTTACATAATAAATTTATGTTCAGTAGTAAAGTTAAATATGTTTAAGTCAACATGACTACATCATTTGTCATGGCTGTCAATTAAAAAAAAAAAACAGTACAATATTAATATATTATCAGTAATTTGATGTTGAAATCGCCCCAGACAACTGAACCGAATTTCTGGGATTTCCTTACCTGGATGATTGAGCATGTATCAAAAAAATGTCACACAAAGGGAGGTGGAGCTTGACTTGAGTTTCAAATGGAAAACAAGCCTTTATTATGGAAAATTACAAGAAACCGAAAACAAAGCACCAAGGACAGTGGCGAAAACTAAACTAGAACCTAAACTGGGAAAACTATGAGGACTGTGGTAACTATGAATCAACTATGACAACTATGACAAGACATGGAGGAAGGTAACACAGATGACCCGACAAAGACAGAATGAAAACACACAGACTAAATACACACAGGAGGTGATCAGGAGAAGTGGAAACACATGGGAAAACAGCTAACACAAATGAATATCATGACAGCACAGGGAAAAATAACACTAAGCACAATGAACATAGAAACAAGACTTTCAAAATAAAACAGGAAACATAACGAGATGCTGACATGACACGAGCGTGACAACATGAAACACATGACAGACTAAGACTAACATGGTGGACTGACGAAGAGAGCGAACACTGTAGAACAACCAGAGGGAAAAGGGAAGTGGAGATGAAACATTGAGCACAAAGAGAGACTTATAAATTAGAAGTTATAGGAAACGAAACTAGAATAAAACTCAACTGAATCCTAACTAGTAATGCCAACACAAGAACTTAACATATGAACATGACAAGATGCAGACATGACACGAACTGGGTAACGTGAACCACACAGACATGAAACAGGACAGGTTAGACACACGAACCAACAAAGGAGACTAAAGCACCAGGGGTGAAGACACAAAAGGATCTAATAAGGAGGAACTATAACTGAGGATCTAGGAGCTAACGATGATTAAATGGACCAAAACATAAACAATGAAAAACCAAATACAATGAAACTCAAAACACTGGGTGACACAACCCAGGACCATGACAAATAAGTTAGTATTTTGCACTTCCTGTACCCTTTTCTCAAACTCATTTGTTGTTTTGAATGTGATTTCAGGTACATGAATGACATTTTCACATCTTGTTTTACCACATAAAACACACAAGTAAATATCCCAGTTATACAATGAAACTTGTATAATGTGTTATAACTTGTAACTTGTGTATATAACTTGTAACATGCGTCTTGGTCATTGTGTCCTTGGGCAAGACACCCATTGCCTACTGGTGGTGGTCAGAGGGCCCGGTGGCGCCAGTGTCCAGCAGCCTCGCCTCTGTCAGTGCGCTCCAGGGCAGCTGTGGCTACAATGTAGCTTGCCACCACCAGTGTGTGAATGTGTGTGTGAATGGGTGGATGACTGAATGTAGTGCAAAGTCCATAGGGACTAGTAAAGCGCTATACAAATACAGGCCATTTACCATTTAAATCAAACTTGAAATTGCGTGGGATATTCAAAGTCATGATGTTGAATTCAGGGAATTAGTGGTGTTGATGTTATATAACTGTACTATACTCAGTGTTTTATCTCCTTTGACTGTATTCACTCTCCAGAAATCATAAACTTGGAGTAAGTTTGTGGAAAATATCTTGTTGAATAAAGCATGTATGTGTCGTAACTTTTTATTTCTTAAAGCATAAGAGAATAACCAATTAGCCCTTTGTCAAACAAACCAGGACAATGCTAACTTTGAGGCCGACCTATGAAAACCATGATCCCTACACTTCTTTGTAGCAGAGAGGATCCCATTGTTAAAAACAATGAAAACTGTTGGTTTTCTTCTGCTTTTTCGATTGCATTTTGCTTTCAGACTACTTTGTCATGTTAGTCACCGTTTCGGTTTCTTCCTTTCCTGTTCAAGCCAACTTTTCAACCACATACCTACCTACCCATAAATCAGCAGTGAGCTAAGTGGAGTTTGGGTATTTGGATGGCTTCTCCATTGTAGCCTCTTCCTAGGTTGAATTCCTACAATCGATATAATCGGAACAATAAAATTAGCAACAACAACAACAACAAAAAAAGATGCCAGCCATCCTGGAGTTTAATCAGGGCTTAAAGATGCCAGGCAGCACGTGAGTACAGCGTGGTTATCTCTGTAATGAGTGACTATGCGAGTGTCACATGTGCTCCACACATAAACCCAGTGCCCTGGAAATGGTTAAACTTTAACTGGCATTACCCTAATAAATTTCACTCGTGTACAAAAGAAAACATCTATCTTATCTCCACAAAACAAAACACACGATTTCAGGCCGTATAATCCCTGTGAACTGTGTTCTTGGAAATACTGCAGGTAAACTGTATAAGTGGTAAAGGCATGTCTGTCCGTATGTCATTTGTCTTAATTATAGAAGTTGAGCTGCCCAGGTGATCAAACAGTTGTTTGATCATTCATGTGTTTACTGAGCATGTGCGTTCCCGATGTGTTTTAAGCACAGCAGTGGTGTGAAAGGTCTGCTTTTCTTCTTCTTCTGCAAAAAAAGAGTCAGTATTCAGAGTAAAATACACATATTTTCTGTAGTAAACACATCATTTATTGCTCTTGTGGTGGCCAAAGAACTGCACATTACTGCACAGTCATACACAAATACCTGTATTTCCTATATACAGCATATAAACTAGTCTCCTTATATGGTGCACAGACCTTGCCAGGGATTACTTCAGAGAGGGTTTCCCCAAATCAATTTTCTTTATAAGGGAGCACCCTAATATGGCCTCCGCCAAGCTACACAGTCACTGTCTCCCTAATACAGTGGGTGCAGGAACCTCTGGCGTCAACTCAGGGGGGCAGTGACCTTTTCTCTTCCTTTAAATTACTGCAGTTGGATAGATATAAGAGCTAAAGATATCCTATATACCCTAAAAGTGAGCCCCTGGTTGTTTAAACAAAGACAACAACACTTTTGCTGAACCAAAGCAATCATGTGCCAACATGCCATATAGTTAAATAACGTCATATAGTGATTGGACAGGAAAAGTATTATTCAATGTATCGAAATAGTTAGCTTAAGTTGGCTAAAATCAGCTACCATCACAAAAGGGGACACACAAGAGCAATATTAAGAAACCGAGTAAATCCTGATAATTGCAGTAGGTTTAATCCCCAGTCTGCATATAAAATAACCGACTGGCCACAGGATTGCTTTGCACGCTCTGTACGCGATTTGTCATTTTTTTCAAGACGTTTTTGTTGTTCTTGTTATCGTGTTTGTGCTCAGAGGTTAACCAAGAGGCACAAAAAAAGTTTGCTCTCAAAGGTCAGACTAACTTTGTATTTGACTATTTCCAGACAAACCAGCAGGAAGACACCCACCGAACGCTGTTTGCCTCTGCACTGACAGCCAACACAAACACACCGAAAATACATTTCCTCACAAACAGACAGCAAAGAAAAAAATCTATACTCGGCTTGTGCGAAGGGTTGGCCTGTCTAGTTTGAAGAGTTTGTGCAGAGTCAAAACTTACTGCTGTAGAGACAGACTTTTGGGAGACAGGTCTTCCTACTATGCAAAAGATCGTGTTAAGAGGCAAATCGCATTTACTTTTGTAAATAGTAATGGACATAGTAAATGCACAACCTTGCAAAGATGTCCCAATAAAGAAGCAGTCTGTGGGAGCAGGACAGATCACATAAAGGTAGTAATAAGGACCCACGCGGAGTGAATCATGGTTTAATTACCTTACTGTGTATCATTAGAGCAGTACAGTAGATAGTTAAATAGGTTGCAGACAGTATTGGTTAGACTGAGTTATCATGAAATTGAGGGAGCTGGAGGCAGGGCAACTTACTATAGCCGGATGGCTTCAGGGAGATCAACATAGGTTAGATCAACACTAGTTTCACCAAAACTAAAATACACAATATGGAGAAGAAAAATTGGACCCCACTGCATAATCGTTGAATTCAAGTGTTTTCAGTGTCACAAAATCAAACACTTGCTCATGGAGTTTGTAATTTTTTGTTAAAGAAAGAGTCATTGTAAAGGGCTCACTGGATTTAAGCTAGCATTGCGACAAGTCAGTTTGTGAAATTTCTTCTCTCCTAGATATTCCATGATCAGCTTTAAGTGGTATTCATTACAGAATGGAAGTGTTTGGGAATCACAGCAACTCAGCCACAAAGCTTCAGACCACATAAAGTTACAGAGTGAAGTGCTGAGGCACCTCTGGCATTAATATCGGCACAAAAGCTATGCACTGGGAGCTTCATTGCATGGGTTTGCATGGCTGATCACCACGTGCAAGTTTGCCTGATGCATGTCACAATAAAAATCCCTTTTCTAAATTGCATAAAATGACAAATGTTTGTCCGATCACAAATTCATGGTAGCTGCCGCACTTTGAGAACATCAGGAAAATGATATATTTACATAACATTAAGTTCTTCTTGAGTAAAGACCATAATTATATTCCAATTTATGTAACACCAGCAACTGTAAAAACTTGCCACTGTTAGCACGCTAGTTAGCACTAAGCTCGCTGTCTCTACTGACAAAGTATCCTCCTCTAACATAGCTGTTACATAGCCACGAGTGTGACCACTGTGAATGAAGGTGTAAAGCATTCCACACTTAAGACTGTGAGTTCTTCAACTTTCGATAAGTCACTTGTCACTTCCTGTGTTATATATATATATTATATACAGAGGTGGGACCAAGTCATTGTTTTGCAAGTCTCAAGTAAGTCTCAAGTCTTTATCCTCAAGTCTCAAGTCAAGTCTCAAGTAATGTCAGGCAAGTCCGAGTCGAGTCTCAAGTCACTGGTGTAAAAGTCCGAGTCAAGTCACAAGTCTTAAACTTTGAATTTCAAGTCCTTTCGAGTCTTTAAAAAACCCCGAAAAAAAGCATGTTGCAGTTATGCTAAATGTAAATATTAGACCATGTAATTTTAAAATCTGTGTTTTTCTCAACACATGACAAAATAGTGAACTTAGAAAATATACACAAATTGTGAAATTGCACCTCTTTAAAATGCAGCTCAATTAAACCTAGCTCCAAGAATAATTTTCACCGACAGTTCTGAGATTAAGCTGCATGTTATTCTTGGATGCGGTTGTAGGACCAGCTTTAAAATCGCATGACAAAAATATCATACACATTAAAAAGAACTGCATCACCAACGTAGCCTGGACAACATTTGCTAGTTAGATGAAGTCAGCTATCTCATCGTAGCATATTTATATGCATATTTATAATCATACGGTTCTTGGAGTGAGTGCATACACTCATGAAGTTTAGTAACTTCAGGTCACTGCAACAAGCCCAGGTACAGTTTACCGACGGATGGGTGCAGGACCTTGAAACGCACCGTGTAGAACGAAAGACCATCGTACCTATCATAAGTTTACCAGTCTCACAAATCGTCGTCATAAATACACATTCGTTAACCGTTTATTAATAGGACCTTTGAGCTCAACGGTAATTAGTCAGTAGTGGAAATAATTTCTGGTAGCATCACAGAAATGTAGCAGTGACAATAATACTGTATGCTGTAATCGCACTGGGCAATTAGTGATACAAAAACCTGTTTTATCCTGTGAATAAAAGTATATGTTTTTGTCAATGTACCATAATAACAGAAGCGAAACACAATATTGTGTCAGGACAATTCACTATTTATGCACAATAAATAAAGGAGCATAGCGCGACAATTTCTGTTCTTGCTTGTAACCTATATCACCAATTATGTTATGAAAATGACGTATTAACTACTAAAAAACACTGACCTTCGTGTAAATGCTTGGAGCAGACTAACCTGTGAGCTGGAGTGTTCTGGGACGTTATATTTGATCTTTGAATGGCTGAAATCCAGGCCATCCGTCGCCTCTTTGTTACTTCGGAAACATGGCTCGAACAATTTCTCTTCAACGTCGTAATCCGATAACAACCGATCTCTTTACCCGTCGGCTTCCCGTGGCTGTCATGCGACCGGCTATTGCAGTTAATAATACAACGGCTTCTTGACATTTTTGTGTTTCTTTTTATCGCTGTGTGACTGATTTCAATTGAAAGCCTGCGTGCGCTAGTACCTCTTGCCACGAGTTCCCAGAATCCTTTGCGGTTTTACCCCTGAATGACATCACATTTTCAATCTCTATATAATATGCATGTTAAGTTTTATATTTGGGGTGAAATATCAAGTCTTTTCAAGTAAACCGGTTCAAGTCCAATTCAAGTCCCAGGTCATTGGTGTAAAAGTCCAAGTCAAGTCACAAGTCTTAGAACATTTTTTCAAGTCAAGTCTAAAGTCATAAAATTAATGACTCGAGTCTGACTCGAGTCCAAGTCATGTGACTCGAGTCCACACCTCTGATTATATATATAGGTTCTGCAGCATCCGGTCCCGTACCAGCAGACTGAGAGACAGCTTTTTCCATCAGGCCATCAGACTGCTGAACACGTCATAGACACCTCAGCTTCACTACTGGAACTTCAACATTATGCACTCCACACTGTATATAAATGCCACTTGTTTTGCACATATTCAACTCTGTATATTTTATATATTTTATTTATTTATTTTTTTTTTTTATTTATTTATTTTTTTTACTATTTAATTTGTAAAAATGTGTATATACACACACACACACACACACACACACACACACACACACACACACACACACACACACACACACACACACGTAGGAAAATATTTAGTATACACATCCAGAAATGCATACACTATTATATATTGTACATATATTTATTAGTTTCAGGTTGGCCATTCTTGTATTTTGCTCGTTTGTGTTGTTGTGTTTGCACATCTCTGTTGCTTGTGGGGCTCGCACACAAGAATTTCACTCGCATGTGCTGTGCCAGTGTGCCTGCACATGTGATGTGACAATAAAAGTGATTTGATTTGATTTGATATATTTTGAGAGTTGACATAAGACGCAGCCTCACAAAACCATTAGTGTGGCTGTAGCTATACTGACTTATCAGATCGTACCGTAAACTGCAAATTAAAGAGCAGATAAATAATAAGATTAAAAGAAGTGAATGTAATCTTTTTTTCAGCTAATACTCAGTGAACATCAGCTCTACACATAGTTTTTTAGTTTTTTCCCTTTTAACAACATATAAGATTTGGTTTTAGATTTTATACTAATAAAAATCTCATAAAGGCTGCCAGGGCAAATTGCCCTACAAAGGTTTCTGTGGTTTTACGTCATATATTGTCATGTACATGACAACTGAGTTATGACAAAAATGCTATATGAGTAGTGCAGTTCTGATAGAGGGCTCCTCTGTGTCCAGAAGATGTAAGAAAACTAACTGCTTTTGTTCCCACCCTCCCTCCCTTTTAACAGTCAGACAGTAACATGATTACACGAGAAACTTGGGCACATGATCTGACCTTAAGTTCAGCTTCAACTCTAATTATGAAATTAAGTGGCGTATGGATTTTATTCTGCTGCCCAAATTGGAAAACCTCATTTTAGTCTCTGGCGAGAGTTTATCTATTTCTTTCCCCCCTACACTCACACACACAGTTGCCCATAGTAAATGCACAAAGAAACTCTGTATGAAATATTTGGGTTGCACATGGATCCAAACTGGATTGAGATCCAATGAGCCCATAGTGGAGCAACATTTTCCCCGCGTCTGCATTCATCATATCAAACATGTCATACATCAGTGGCAACAGAAGGCCCTTTCTTTTAAAGACTGCAGGATCCAGTCTAGTAGTTGCATTACATAGCCACTGCATTACAGCCGCAAGACGCAAACCACCTTTAGCAGCCTCTAAACCCTCCTGAATGGGAACCTGTCTAACTACCTACACCTAGAAGGGGCCTATCTTGTGGGTTTGGGGGCATCTTACATTAACTTTAAGGGGTCACATAAGGAATATATGTTAAAGAAACAGTTTCTAAACTTAAACAAACATGTATATATATATATATATATATATATATATATATATATATATATATATATATATATATATACACATATATATAGTGATATACTGTAGGTTTTGTTGTTGTTGTTGTTTTTTGTTTGTTTGTTTGTTTTTTTTAATTTAATCACCACTGGTAGCAGCACTGAGCATCTGTGTATGTGAAAATAATAACCTGTCATGTAACACACATGACATACTGGCACTCTGCTACAAGCATAATGATTAAACCAAAAACATGATTACTGGAATGCGGCTTGACAAGTTATATTTTTCAGAATTCTTTGCTTGTTCGATACAATGAACAGAGATGGGCAGTAACGCGTTACTTGTAACGCGTTACTGTAATCTGATTACTTTTTTCAAGTAACGAGTAAAGTAAGGGATTACTATTGCAAAATCAGTAATTAGATTACCGTTACTTTCCCGTAGGAACGCTGCGTTACTGCGTTACTAAAACCCTGATTTTTTTGCGAGAATGTCTCATGACAGTGACGTAAGCAAGTGCGACGTTGGTGACAGCAGCTGTGTGCAGATCAACAATGGATAATATATCGAGTGCGGGAGAGAGTATGAGCGTGCAGCGTTTAAAGTGTGGAAGTACTGACCTTACTTTGAGTTTGATTCCATAAAAAGTGACAAAAACATTAGCGTCCATCGTGCGTGGGAAGAAAACTTCTTTTTACAGCGAAAAAAACCCCTAAACTTCCGAGCAAGCACCGAGTAGCTACGACGTGATGGGAAACTCACAGAGACACTCGCGCGGATTCTTCAACTGACCGCAGCACACCTGCACCAGGGTAACCCTCCGCCTACCCTGCTCCTGCTTTACAGGTGAAAATAGAGCAAAAGGACCGCTGAGTCTTTGACTTTATTTATTTTCTGCTGTGTTTTACTTGCATCTGTTTGAAAGAGTGAGTGAAAACACAAAAAATATTTTATTTTATGTGCTGGAATGTGTAGAAAATAGGTTTAAATGTTAAACTAATTTATTCAAGTCAGAGAATGTTGCATATAATTAAATGTTTTGCTTGATGCATAAAGTTAAAAGATTAAAACTGATAAAACAAGTTAAAAAAAGAGACTTTTCCATTTGATTACATTTTGTATGATGGATTATGTAGAAAAAGTAGAATTGGGCTGAAAGATCTATCACTTTATCACCTCTTCAGGTTGTAAATCGTGTTTTTAAAAAGTAACTAAGTAACTAAGTAACTAAGTAATTAATTACTTTTGAAAATAAGTAATCAGTAAAGTAACGTTAGTTACTGATTACTTTTTTCAAGTAACTTGACCAACACTGACAATGAAGTGTCACGTAACAGCTGCTTCCCAGCAGTAAATGCTTGATAGGCATAGTAAGTGTCAAAACAGGTCATTGTAACGTGATTTCACTTATCCAAAAAGGTTTGGATCATGGCTACCTTTTATTTGACAAGCCACTAAATTATCAACATGTTGTGTCCTCAGTCATGACAACTGACCTTTAGAAGATAAATTATTGAAATTAAATAATGATATTCAGTGAGTTTAATTATTTTAAAATGTAACACAAGTACATTGTAAGTAACTGTAATTAAAATACCTAAAAATGAACAGTAATCAGTTACTCTACTTTTTCAGTGGAAAAGTAATTTAATTACAGTAATGCGTTACTTAGTAACGCGTTACACCCAACACTGCTTCTGAGGTATCTGGAACACAGCATTAAAAAGCAATTGCTGAGGTTATTGTGGTTACTTAACATATTTTATATACAGTCTGTGATCACAACACTAACAAAATGACTGCATAGATGGTTGCGTTAAAAAAATGGGAGGCAGGAAAATAATAAATCCTTGTAACTACAAAACTACTCTAGGTGTTATTGCATTTTTAGGGAGCTTCGCTTTTAGAAGTTGAACTACAGATTTGATGGAGAATTAAATACGTTGAAGCCACCATGACCAGAGCCCGGATAGCTCAGTCGGTAGAGCATCAGACTTTTAATCTGAGGGTCCAGGGTTCAAGTCCCTGTTCGGGCGGCGGAAGTTTTAAATATCGAGACTAAACACTGAGCATAAACAAAACCCAAACTGGAACTACATGATATAATTTTTAGGAGTCGTGATTATGTAGTTCTCCAACTAAATGCTGTGGCTTGTATTCAGCCATTGTATTCGTTTATATGAGTGCTATATCCTGGTGTCCTACTGTAACCTGAACGAATACAAATAAAAGCTTTAGATCAGCCTCGTTTCGTGTCTCTTCTACGTTACATCAGCCCAGCTCGTTTCTCTGAGTCCAGTGACGATCTCTGCCCTCAAACGACATCACGTGAAAGAATAGTGACAGGGCGGGCTCGCGGGATCCCTCAGCCAATCGGCTCCTCTGTTTTGCGGCTTCCCATTCGACGATAAACATTGCGACGTGACCCGCAGAGCTCCTCAGTGAGGCAATAGCACGTCAGCGGGAGGGAGGTCGAGTGTAGTCCATAGTTGATCTTATTACCACAAGACTGGAATTACCCGACAACATTAAAGACACGCACACTTTTACGGTGAAGCAGTGTCCCGTTCAGAAAGGAGAAGACGCTGTCCTGTCGCTCTGACGTCTGCCATTACCAACGCACTCCCGCTAGCCGTGGCAGCTAGCGCGAGCTAGCTAAGTTAGCTGTTACATACCCTCGCTTTTAGCACGCAGCTGACCTCCACCACAACACAGACCTGCTGAGTAACATTTGCTTGCTACGACGGGGTCGACATTCCCCCGTCTCTTCACTTACGTTCCCGTTGCCCCCTGTGTGGTGCCCCGTGGACGCTTCCCGAATATGATCCACAATGAGTCAAAGAGATACCTTAGTTCATCTGTTTGCTGGAGGGTGAGTATATTCCTCGTCTTCCTGTCGTCAGAGCGGGGCTAGCTAGCCACACACTGTGAGTTAATTGCAATCGCTATAGACGCTGTAGCTGTCCATTATGCGATATCCGTATTGATGTTTTGTGTATTTTGGCTTTGGGTAGTTGCGTAAAGGTAACCCAGAGATAACTTTTTGCATCACTGTCAGATGTCAGCTAATCTTGTCCTCACGTATGCGCACTCGCAGTTTTCTCAATGACATTTCAATGTATGAATGAAATGGCTTTTTACGAACACTCGGAAGTCTTCGTCAGAGTTGTGTATTATCATATATTATTTATAGCTACGACCAGGAAAATTTTGGCTTTAGAAAGCCGGCGTCTTTAAACGTCTGTGCGCCTTGTGTGCAGCAAAACAAATGTGGGCAGACTCCCAGTAAAGGTCACTCGAAATAGTGACATCTCAACTATGTCAGCGTATCTTAACTATAGGCTTGTATCAAACTCGTTTTCCAAAGCATATTCGGTATATAGCACGTTCAACTATGATTGAATCACAGCCTGGGACTGTTACGAAAGGGTGTGAATCAGCAATCCTGTATTTTTGCAGATCCGTGAATTTTGCAGAAACGTTCATCTTCCGTCTGAAAGACTGACCTGGTACACAGTGAAACACAATACTAGTGTTTCAGCACTAGAAATGGGCAAAGGGATCATTTATCAGCTTAAATGAGCTCTTTGCTTCTCTTTAACAACATGCAGCAGTTTATTGCACTGGCATACTAAACCATATTTAAGAAAAGCACTGATAAGAGTTCTGCTTTTGTAGGCCTGAACATGTTGAGTGGGTGTTATCTTGTTAAAGGAGTCAGTTTTTGCATATTAAGCTGTAGTCGTATGATGTCTCTGATGTCCTGCTTTCCCTTTATATACAGTAATTATCTGACTCTTGATTACTTCACCTCTGCTAAAAACTGTGTTTTGGGGACTTGCTTTCCCTGTTTATCTGTGTGTGTGTGTGTGTGTGTCTCTCTCTCTCTAACACACAGACACACACACTCTCTGTTTTGGTATCAGTTGAAAATTAACTTTAAGTGTAGATAACTGCTGTTTACAATTCTTTTGCTATTGCCTAGCCTAAACTAAACCTAACAGGACCTGACCAATACAGTCCTGTTAGGCTCAGTTTATTTATCGAGTTCATGTAGATAATATTCTTGTGCTTTGTCGATGCAGTTTGTTTTACTTTTCGTACCTGACTGTACGTTGTACCTGCTGTTTGAATATTTGTAAAAACTGTAAAAAAATAAATAATAACAGTATGTTTACAAGATATGTTAGCCACCATATCTATTGTACCTCATGCTTAAAAAAAGTCTGTCTTAAAAATTCAAAATTAGCAATGCATGGGAGCCCCGAATATTGCAATGAACATGGTGTAGGCATTAAGATCATTTAGAGCATCAATGATATATTAGTTTTCTTTTCACATTCAGTTTCATTACAATTATACTAAAAGTGATACATTTAACTTGTACATCCCCATGATCTAAGACTGCAGCGTTAGCTTTGTACACATAAAATGAGGTAGCCTTTAGTTTCTGTGAAACATAATTAGCTGCCATTGGTTGAAATAACCAAGCTTTATTACTACATTTACACTGTTCTAAGAATCCTCTTCTAACCATGATGATCTAAACCAAGGTTCCAATGTTTTCTGCACTTAGCTTTCTGATATTAATGGCCACTCAAGTGGCCATTAATATCAGAAAGTATAGAGATTTATTTTTATATTTGAATCTGCCTGACAAAATCCCCTTGTTGTAATTCTAAATGTTTAGTTGCTGCAAACTGGCTACTCTTGGCAGTTTCCCTTCTCAGCTTCCTTTCTGGCAGGCTAACCAGGTCAGTCTTCAGTGCTGATCCTACTGTGATCTTGAGATCCAATAAGCTTGCGAGTCATTCCAATCAGAACTGGCAGCTAGGGGAGAACTGGTTCACATGGCACTACAGCAATGTAATTGATTCTGCAGAGGAGAACAAGGGGTATAACTGAAAAGCTCGCTGGAGAGGCAGCTGATTAGGAAGAATTTATAGTATTCCAAACATATACGATTACTTATGCTTCAGAGAAACTAATGATACATCTTTGTCCTGATGTATGACATGATGAATACAAAGTGGGGCTGGCTGCACCTGACTTTGAAGCCTGCTAAAAACAGAAGTATTTTTATTTGTTTCCTAGTTTATTAAAATCCACATATCTAGGAATTTTAATATGGTGTGGTGCTAAATGGGAGCATGCTGTTACTTCCCAAGAAACACAAAGCATTCCTGGCTGGCTTTCTATCCCAACACTGTGCTTTTTCTTGTCTACATGCCTGGGATCTTTAGAATTCCACTCACCACACTGGGTGATTCGTTTAGGCAACGCTTTGCGGATCTTTTGGTAAAGAATACAGGAACTGTTTGTGCCGATTTTATCTGTTGTGCTTTGCTGGCTCACATCAGCCTTCTCTGTTTTTGCACCAGATGTGGGGGCACCGTAGGAGCCATATTGACTTGTCCACTGGAAGTAGTGAAGACCCGTCTCCAGTCATCCTCCATCACCCTCTATGTGTCTGAGGTTCAGCTCAGCACTGTCAATGGGGCCAGCGTGGCCCGTGTGTCTCCACCGGGCCCCCTGCACTGTCTCAAGTGGGTATCTTTTAACATGTCACACACATACACACAGAGCATATTTTGACATTGTACATAATGTTAGCATTGCTTTGAATTAGCAGCTTACAGTTATTTGAGCTAAAATGAGTGGAGCTGTTCACATGTGTATTCAGTTGTCTGTACTCTCCCCGAGAGGTGGTTTAATCTGGCCAGTGCCCCCCTGGCAAAACCACTCTCTCCCTGAAATACAACTCCTCAATAGCAGCCTTTGGGAGAGGTACACACAGGAGAACACACTAGTTGCTTTAGTCAAAGAGGACATTTCACAGCAAATCCAACTGTTACCATTTATTTATCTGTGATTTTATTTGTGAAACTAATCATCAGTCACAGTATCTGTTATGACAGTCACAGCAATACCATACAGATTTAGGCAGAGGGTGTAGTGGTTTACACATTGGACTAACACGTTAATGATCCCTGGTTCAGTCCCAGAATGAGACACAAATCCCAAATGTAGGGTTTCATTAGCATCCGATGTAAAAACCAAACCCATTGTGGCAACCCAAAAGCAGCATGGCAACTTTAGAAGAGGAGCGAATGCTACTCTGAAAAAAGTGTGTTCGATGGCAGAGTGCCACCTTTCCAGTTTAGTCATATGGGAGTTGCCAGCTGCAGCTTTGCTCTGCAGGATGTAGTGTATTCCTAACTTATTCATGTTTTATATGTTCTCCAGCTGCTGCTGAGTACAGACATTGTTGACATGTTGCAGGCTGTAGATGAAGGGGTGCAGTCAGCAGGCCTGTGTGAAAACACCTGGCTACCCCTGCTAACTAAAGCTGAAACTGCACACCAGTATTTAGACCTGATTCATGACTGGAGACTGAAACTCTTCAGCTTTTGGAAGCTGTTGCCAAAGACTGAGAAATGAGCAAAATCATATCACAATTTCTGGCTCTAGTTTAATTATTACTACTTGTAAATCTCATGTTGATTTGGGTGAAAACAACCTGCAGCATAGCACATTGGGTGCTGCCACTCTTTAAAGTGGTGGAGTGCTCCTAATCCTTGGGAACAAACTGAGACATTGTGTTTTATTGTGTGTCCCCCTAGACCTTGCGGTGTTCATTACACACGACAATCCAAGTGTTGGAGTGACAGTTTTTGCTATTCTTAGATTGCCTGCTTGTTTTAGGGCTTTGAAACTAGGTTAAGGTTCCACACAGAGGGTCTGGGTTGGTGATGTGGTGAGGGGGGCATAACAAAACTGTAATGACTATAAATAGGGCTGGCACTCTGGGATTGTCTGACTGGCATCATCTTTAGGAAAAGACTTTCTGTCAGATAAACCTTGGAGTTTTGTGCAATACGTTGCTTCTAATCCACGTGTGTGTGTGTGTGTGTGTGTGTGTGTGTGTGTGTGTGTGTGTGTGTGTGTGTGTGTGTGTGTGTGTGTGTGTGTGTGTTCAGATTGATATTGCAGAAAGAGGGACCTCGATCTCTCTTCAGAGGCTTGGGGCCAAATTTGGTGGGTGTGGCACCTTCCAGGTAAGTTATGTGATACGTTGTGTTTTTCTTACTGTTAGCATTACGTACAAAAGCACGACCTGATATACCCGTGTTGGTTTTGTTAATGCGTCATCATAACATAGGACCACGATCAGTATTACAACTAAATCACGTTGTCTGAGCATTCAGTTTGCATTAGAAGTTAGCTAACAGCAAACTTAACTTGATAATATAATTTATTATATTGGCATATAATATATTTATTATATTATAGAGCCATTTCTTGTTCATTGCAAAGCTATGACATCCCAACAGTATGACTGGTCAGTTGCCATATTGATCCTGGAACATCAAACCGTGCTTTTATCTATATCCAAGCACTTTTAGCTAACATCACAAACACTCACACTCTGATGCAGTTGGGTCAACTCGGGATGGTAGACGACCAGTTCTACCACCTGAACCACAGCCGGCAAATGAGGGGCAGAAAGAGACTGTTAGCCAAGTACTAGTTTAATAGTTATAGTTAATTCTATCATCATTATTTGTTATCAGTTTCAAAACATTGTGGAGTCAAGCTGAACAGATAAAATGGTTTGCTCTGATGGTTTTATTCTTATCTTTTTTCTCACTGTCTTCCTGCATTATTATTTTGACCATCCATAATCCTCCATTTCATCTTTCTGAGTCATTCCTAGATGATGATTATCCCGCTATGTTCAGCTTCCAATTTTGGAACATGTGTCCAAATGTTTACTGGTTATTAAGATTCCGTATTCGCGGGTGAATTAATGACTGTTAGACAAGAAAATTTCCACCACCTTGTTTTAGTTGGTGTGAGGTAATTCTTTTGAACAGGTGTCATTGATCTACTCCAAAAAAATTTATTGTTACTGTGGCCAAGTAATTGGCCTCTGTTCCTTTTTGACACCAAAGGCCTTTCTTGGCATCATTTCTATGCAGGTCAAATTTGTACAGCCATGTTCTGATTGTAGATTGATCCATGTGCACACAGTAAGCTACAGGAGTGCAGGCGAATGTAATAATCATCTTCTGCACTCCTTGCTGCTGTTGTAGATATTTTTGTCTATATTGTTACATAGTTTGATATCATAAGCTCATATAGTTTTTGACAACCTTGAAGAATCAAGAGCACTAAAAATACTGTGTGCTTTAGAGAAATGTTGATTTAAGTATCTGGTAAAAAGTCTACAGCTCCATAGCCTGTGAAAAACAGTTGTGCTCTGTAACTACTACAACGTTTGCTGAGGTTACTTGGTGACGAAGAAGAATCAGGGATCCACACTCATTAAGGAGCCATTCATTGTCATGGCATTCTCAGCAGTTTGTGCACCACTGACTTCATGGCGACGTGTTCACATAGTCTAAGCCTGGGGAAAACTTCTAACCAACTGCCATAATAGTTTCATTTCATTAACCGCTCTGACTGGTAATGAGAGAAGCAAAGTGGTGACTAATGGCAGTGGGCAGCAGCTAGTGCTGCGGAAGCAGGTGCCAGTGCTAAGCATACACTAAGTGTTTTGTTAGTGTTATATGAACAAATGGTTAGGTAGAGGAAAGGAAGGAAAAGAGGACTCCTGAGTACAGATGGAGATTTAATGAAAAGCAAGCAAAGATTCGCACTACAATGTGACGGATGAACTCCAAACATCATTAAAAGTCTGACTAAGCACATCTGACAAACCGGTGTACAAATGAACCAGATGGCGCACAGCGTAGTGCCATTACTGGAATAAAAGCAAAAGCAGCGCTCCTATTTAGACACAAGTGTGAACATGATCATTATGACCATTTTAATTAGTGAAAACAACTAAAGATAATTACTGCAAATAAATGAAGGCATGCTTTTTTTGCTGAAAGCCTTATTTGTCCAACTAGGCTGATTTGCTGAGAATATTAGTTCTGCTCTTGGCTTTACACCTAATGAATTTTTAAACCCCATTAAACTGAACCAGACACGAGGGCAGTTGTACACTTGTTAATGCAGTGTAATTGATGAGCTGTATTGCTACTGGAGGCAGTGGCTCAGACTAATTAGTTGTGCACTGAAATACAAAAACATGGCATATATAACTTGTTTTGCCTCATTCCAGTTTAACACATGCTGACCCCCTTTTTTTGTCCTCCTTTTCTACTAATAGAGCAATCTACTTTGGTGCTTACTCCACTGCCAAAGAGAAACTGAACGGAGTGTTGGAACCTGACTCCACACAGGTGCACATGGTGTCGGCTGGAATAGCAGGTAACTACATGTCTGCAAAAAAGTCTTTTTTAAAGTCAAAGTTAAATTAGTTGCATAAAACACTCTCAAGTCTTTTTCTTACAGTCTTCTTCTATGGATTTAAGATTTTAACTTCCTTGCCTTAAACTTACAGAATCCCCACAGTGGTGGTACAAAAGACTACTAGTACCTACTCTACTCAACTCAACTTTACTGTACTCGGTTTCAGTCATTTTTTTCATGATAATTGAGTACCACTTAATATGCATAGGGTCGTTATAGCAACGCGCCCGAAAGTCCACGGCGTCATTTCTATCCAACAAACAACATGACAGCAGGGGATAGTGATGCCTTACCTGCTGCTCAGTGTATGGCTTTTTCAGACTCCGGGACCACCGTGTTGTTTTTGTGTAGCCGTTTCCCTCGTTGCTGGATTTCAAAAATGGCGTTTCTGATTTTTGTAAGAGAGTGGCTCTCATGAGTCATCGAGTTACGCCATTGACTGGCCAATCAGTGTCATGCACTGATTGGCACATGTTGCACATGTTGCACATGTTGATGTCACATTTCCAGAACCATAAGTCAGTTTATTTGTACATTTGAACACTGGAGTCTGTGAAGAATGACTCACTTTTGGAACCAGCCTCAAGTGGCCAATGTGGGAACTGCAGGTTTTGGCACGTGTGTGTTTTTTGTTTGTTTTTTGTTTTGTATTTAAATTAGCTTTTGTTTTTTGTGCTTTCTTTTTTTCTTTATCCAGCACAAATATAATCTCTTCATTCTTAAACTAATTTGGTGGTGCAATAAAGGTCAGACTGCAAATATGAAATGCACATCCATATCGTTTCCTTAAAAACTATAGAGTTTTAAATCTATAAAGTCTTTTTCATTGCAGTAAATGGCTATGTCAAAAGAAGAAGAAGGAGAAAACTAGAGGTGTTTTATGCAACTAGTCCCCAAGGCATCAGACAGACATGCATCATCGTGTCCTGCTTTTTAGAAACTAAAATAGCAGTTGTTTCTAATGTTGTGAGCATATTGATCTTGACTCTTCAGTGTTGGTGAGCTTCCACAAATAGTCATGTTACATGAAAGTTAAAGTGGTAAAACTAATATTGTATCAAATTTGATTAAAATCCAGTTCCATACAAGTTGTGACGTGTGTACAATGTAAATGACAACAGAATACAATGAGTTGTAAATCTCATCAACCCAAATACTGTTCCCAGTAAAACATAAAAAAAAGTCATGAAATGTTCAAATCTAGACATTTTACTTTTTATCAAACATATTAGCTCATGTTGAATTTGATGGCAGCAACATGCCCCAGAAAGTTGGGTGAAGACAGCAGAAGGCTATAAAAGTCAATTGGACTAAAAAGAAACATTTGGAGGAACATTTTGCAACTAAATAGGTTACCTGGCAACAGGTCAGTAACATGATTGGAGCATGATGATGAAGAGCATTTTAGAGGGACAGCCTTTCACCAGTTTCCAGGAAACGGTGTCTATAAATTTCATCATACTGTTAATCAGACATTAAATATCTCATCATCTACAGTATATAAAATCACTAAAAGAGCTCTAAAAGAAATCCCTGTGCACATTCTGGATGTACAGACAGAACTTCAGTAAAAACAGGAATGATTCTGTCATGGAAATCAGTGCATATTTCTGAGATTTTCAAATGCATTGCATTCAGTTTTATTTCGATTTTACTGCGTCCCAACTTCTATGGAATAGGGGTTGTAGGAAAATCCTACAGGCATCACTTGTGTTTCTTTACTAGTTGCTGTGTGTGTGTATGGCTCCCTTTGCAATGCTGATTAAAATAAATGTGTTATGAGGTCAGATTTAAATACCACTCCACAATTCTCTGATGCCTTGCATGTCAGGGGTGGGTTATCTGCTCTCAAGTGGCTGATTGTTTTGGGAATAATAAACCTGTATGATATGGGTCAGTCAGACTGCTTCACTGAGTTTCTGGGTGAATCCAAAGTTCACAGTAACACCACTTGTAGCACACCATGACTTAGACCTTTCAGCAAACCAGTCAAGGTCAGCGTCACTACATTTCCCTCCAGCAGCAACCAACAGAGCTGCCTGAGCTGAAGTGACAGGTGACGAGGTGTTAACAGTCATCTCATCTTTACGTGACACACATAGCAGAGGCTAGAGCAGTTTTCTGCTGTTGATAGCAGGAAGAGTAAGCGTAGATGCTAGTCTTTCAGCCTCAGGATGGTTGTGCATTCAATGATTCCTCGTTTATACTATTCCCACAGTATTTTAATTTATTTAATAAAATATCAATATCTGGTCTCCATGTATCGATATAATATCACCATGCAAAAGATTGCGATACTATGCTGTATTCTTTTTTTCCCTTCCCTACCACTAACATTTAAATACAAATATTAAGTAATATTAAGATGTATGGAATATAGATTGCATAACCTAGTAAAAATCCGAATCGCAGGTGAAAGATGACATTAAGAGGCTCTATATAGGAGCGTAAAGTATAATAGACAGTGCAGAGTGTTTTCAGTTTTAGGGTTTGAAATAAATTGTTAGCAGATGATTCTCTGCTTGACACACTTGGATATGATGGTTGAGGAGCTGCAGAAAGGCTCAGTAAAAATAAAAAGATAATGCAGAGCTTTTCTAGTAGAGCTGAAAATGAGCATAACCGTCCCTATTATCCCTTAATCCCTCAGAACTGCAGGTATCCATGCAGCATTGTAGTTTTGCAGTACTCTTGCATTAAACTGTTATTTTTATGTAAGTTTATTTCAATCAATGAACAGCTGTTCTCTCCCGTCATATCCATTCTGCTGTCTTTGTGTGTGTGTGTGTGTGAGTGTGAGTGAGTGAGATTTCACATGACGTTGTGCATTATGTTAAATCCTGCGGGGTGATGGTGGGAATGGGATCTTGAATGGTTGCATGCCGGGTCTTTTCGCAAACACACAAGCCCTGTGTCTGTTTTAGGCTTTTACTCTACCGTAGCTCTCCTCTCGCAAGGGCATGAGACCCCCGCACCACCAGGGGTCTCTAGCTGCATCTGTGAGGAGTTACTTGGGTCTGCGTGAGTACTCGCCACAGATCTGTGCTTCTTCTTATGTCTGGTTCTTCTTTCTCTAACTCTCACCTAGCTCATTGGATAAGATGGAGTTTTTCTCTCTTTCTTACAGCTGTTAGCATGACATACAAATCTTATAACATGCAGTTTCCCCTCTACTTGGGGCTACCTGCTTTTGTGGCTTTGATATTTTTTTAATTTAATTTAATTTATTTTTTTTTACTAAAAGAACCTGTTTATTCTTACTTTACTGTTAGCATCTTGAGAATTAGCTTATCATATTTCTTAATTTTGTAGAAGAGTAACCTTGTTGTGTTTTTTTTACCCTCTTTAGGTTTTACAGCCATCACCGCAACCAATCCAGTATGGCTCATAAAGACACGTCTACAGCTGGATGCAAGGTGAACAGTTCATGTAGCTTTCTTTTTCTTTTTTGTCTGTTGCTCTGATATGCGTCACCACACAGATATTCGCTGTCATTGAAGAACATGTTGCTATCTTTATTTCTGAATCCTCCTTCATAGTTTAAACCAGTTCTACTGAACGAGCGCTGCTTTTGTTTGGACCTTGTGCAGCTCGCCTGGCTGGGTGTGGTCTGTCTTTCATAACCATAAAGCTTCAGGCTTTGACTTTCCTTTATTTTACATGTACAGTAGGTTTCAGAAGTACTTGTAAATCTGACTCTGAAACACTAAGAACAAGGAGCTGTCTGTTTAGATATTGGTTGAATTTAAAGAGATCACACTCAATGCTCTGCATTTAGCTTTAAGTGTTTTCGTGCCCTTCCCACGAGGCTTGCTATGCAAAACGTTGCCAAACTGACTAAAGGTTAATTGGCATGCGCTTCGGTGATCATAGAACAGTTTTCACTTTACACACTCGAATGTGTTTTCAGTGTAAATTTAAACAGTGAACTGGAGACAAATCCTGTGCTTTTGTATTTTCTGCAGTGTAATCGAGGAGTCCATCTTTGCAGGAGCCTTGCTTTGTTCTGTAAACGGGTGGCTTTGTTTGTTTTGTTGAGTAATGTTACCCGGACAAAGGTTAAATTTCATTTGTGTGGAAGTCAGGTGGCTCAGCTCCCTGTTTTATGTTTTATATTCTTAGTAACTGTGTGCAGTTTTCTTTCGTTTAGGGGTTTGGGGGGGGGGGGTTCTGTTTGTATTTTTTTTTGGGGGGGGGGTTACCCCTGAGCCATGAAAAGCTGATGTGGCATTGTCATCACCTCGCTGGACAGATGGCTGGGCGGCGTGAACACCCAAGTTTGTGACTTGAGAACGAGTCACTCTAGCATTTTCAAATTGATACCACAGGTGTGTCTACTGAGGATCTCTGAGGTTGAATCTCAGTGATCTCGACCTCAATATCAAGGTCAGAGGTCAGGTTTTCTGAAAGTCATCCAGGATTCTGAGCTTGATATCATAGGTGTAACTAATAAGAGGCTGAGTGGCTGCTGGAATTGTTAATTATTTTACATACTGTGCTCTGTAAATGCAACTTCTGTACAATATCTCTTCATCCCTCCTTAAAGTCTCTGAAGAAGAGCAGTTTTTTCTCCAAATCCACAGTGAGAGGAAGCAGTATGCTACACAGCTTGTAATCCCTCCATTTTTCTTGTGTTTTCAGGAATCGAGGCGAGCGAAGGATGAGCGCTTTCGAGTGCGTGCGTCAGGTGTATCAGACAGACGGCTTTCGGGGCTTCTACAGAGGGATGTCGGCATCCTACGCCGGCATCTCAGAGACTGTGATCCACTTTGTGATCTATGAAAACATTAAACGGCGCCTCCTGGAGGCCAAGGCACCACAGAATATGGACGAGGAGGAGGATTTGACAAAAGATGCTTCAGACTTTGTGGGGATGATGCTTGCTGCTGCCACCTCCAAGACTTGTGCCACATCTATTGCTTACCCTCATGGTGAGAGGCTGTTACTAGCTGTTCTCATCTGGATGTCTGATCACCCCCCATTATGTTCTCTTACCCACCCTCTCTCTTGTTCAAATTTGCAGAAGTGATTCGCACGCGACTACGCGAAGAAGGCAACAAGTACCGCTCTTTCTTCCAGACGCTAACGACAGTGCCCAAAGAGGAGGGCTTCCGCGCCCTGTACCGCGGTCTCACCACCCACCTGGTACGCCAGATACCCAACACGGGCATCATGATGTGCACCTACGAGCTGGTAGTCTACCTCCTGAACGGTTAAAGCCTCCCCACCCCCCTCCCTCCTCTATTTGGAGAAAGGAGACCCAGAGCACCTGCACACCAGCTAGCACAGCTAACAGCCTGCTTCCAGAGACAGCACCTCAACTGCTGTCTTGGTGACACAAGACAACACGAGCGGTCGTTCATAAAAAAGTCTGGAGTTTTGTTGTATAGACGAAGGAGTGTGAGAAAGATCTTTGCGTTGGTTTGGGCATCGAGGTTTAGCAGTGGCAAAGAAGTAGATCCCCTATTTTCACTTTTATTCCATCCTTTTCTCCATTCTGACGTAAACTTTCTTCCTTATGAAGAAAGAAGCTAACTTCCAGTATATTCTATCTCTTAACATTACCGTACTAATAATGAAGCTCTGTAATACCAAGTGAGCATAGAACCATCTTAAGTAAAAAGCTTAGATCCAATCCTCATGATCACTTTCTTTTAAAAACAGTTTAGCTCTAGTGCATAGTCCTCCACATATCCCTCAGAGAACCAGCAGAAATCCAGAATACAAAGGCCCCGAAGTCGATAGCTCATCTCGATGTGCATCACAGAGGTCCTGAGAGCGAGGACGAATCGGGGGTTTGTGGCTCACAGAGGGGTGGAGGGAGGTGGATGGAAGAAGACGTGCCTTGTGTGAAGACCGTTGAGCAGCTGGAGATGCATCTCTGGCTGATCTAGAACAACAAAACGTCAAGTCATACACTGGTGTTGTTTGATTTCAGGTGCCCTCAGTCACCGTTTTTACATATCATGAAGGTAAATGCAGTCACCTGCTGGTTTTCAGCGTCCCTCACACTGACTCTGTTATCATCCAAATGATTCAATTCTGTAATCTCACCAAACTAAACAACAGTATAATCCACCGCTCTAAATGCTGCTGTGGTTCATGGTGTGAAGTAAAAAACAGTAGAGGTAACTAAGCTTAACAGACTGTGGCATAGATGCAGATAAATATATGAAATAACTACCTAACGTGATTGTATTTGTCGGGCCAATTTAGTTGAGATGCAGACGTGTAGTGTGTTTTCTTTACTGGAGCACTTGGTAGTTGTTACCTTTCTCTCAGAAAACGTTATTGTTTATAGCGGCTTTTCTTTCTCCATAGTGCTCATCTCATTGTACTCTAATTTTTATTCCCTTAGCTGGAAAATCCAGGCTAGTTTTCCAGGCGAGGACAATCCTCTTGAGTTTACACTGGAACACTTGTTGTACAGCTTAGCCAGCACGTGGAGGAGGTTGGCCAGGAATATTCTGTGTCATAAAACACACATTAATTAACTGCAGTTTAAAAACAAAAAAGAAGTTTGTTTTTCTTGATTCCCTATAATGTTGTTGTTGTTTTGTTTTTTTTCAGTCGTTTTCAACCAGTTAGAAAAATCTTTTTTTGGGTGAGTGTGACCAGAGGGTCAGTGTGTTTTATGTCTTCTTTGGAAACCTTTGAGGGTTTTTTTTTTTTTTTTGTGGCATCTTTGTTTAAACATTACAAACAATACAGTGTTTTTTTGTTTTTGTTTGTTGTTTTTGCTGTGATTGTATTTATCCCGTTAACTTTCCTCCTGTTGTGATCCTCCCATTGTAGAGTGGGTATGTTAAACGGTGATTCAGCCCATTACGCTAACAACGCACATCTCGCTTTATGACCACGGGCTCGCCCTTCAGATGTCTTTATCCAAACACTTCACCGCTCAGCTCTTGGTTTTACAGCACGCACAAAGGATGCTCTAGACTCTTCTTTAGACTCTCTGTGTTAAAGTGCAGAGTGTGTGCGTGCGTGTGGCATACAGTACCATCAGCACACACTCTTGATGTCGTGCAAATCCACGAGTGATCTGTTGCTGCTAGTAGCGATCGGACAGTTGCGTATCATGGTGCTGGCTTCACTCACGTGGATTTTGAAGGCTGGACAGATAGTGTGAGCTGATTGTACCTAACCCGATTAAAGGGTCATTTCACTCAAATAAGAGAAAATCTTTCCTCATCTTTCCCCCTGACTCCTAAAAATCTGGAGCGTAAAAGTGCTAATAACATTTTATTTTATTTTTTAAACTTCGGGTGATGTGACCCTGTACATGTGCATTTCTAAGCATCTCTTCATGTTATTTGTCAGATGAACCAATCTTCCCTTGTTATTCCTCAACCCCCACACATTTGCATTATGTACCAGTGAGTGTGTGTGTGGGTTTTTGTTTTTGTTTTATTTCTTTTGCGTGCGCTTGCCCAGATCAGACTCCCATGTGTGTCATTCAGTTGTATTGTGTGGGCGGGAGACCTGCAAACAGTGTTGTTGTTGAGTTTTGGTTTTTTTTGTTTGTTTTTTAAGTTAATCACTTGAAATTTTTTGCCTTTTCCTGACGCTCTTTGTTGTGTTGCTCCATGTTGTCCTTGATGAGTCGGCTGTGAGTGCGACTCACTATGCATTCTCTCATAACTGTTTTTGTAAAACAAAGTGTCAATAAACCGGAAGGAGTGCAAATGTATTCTGCTGTCAGAGCATCTTTCTTAACTACTCTGAAATACAATTTTTGTTAAAAAATCTTATTTCCTCCCCTTAAAGCAAATATTGAAATCTTTCGCCTGCTCACGCCTCTAAAATGCATCACAATAACATAGTGTGTTGTCAGGATCTGTCAAATTAGTATTCTTCCTAGGATTAGCAAAAACATGAAACTATATTGGCAATATTTAGGTGTAATAAAGAGGCACTATCTTCTGTAGGTGGCTACATAAGATATTATACTGCAAAATGTATATAAATGGAAAGATGAGTGAATACCTAAAACTTAACGGGTAAACAACACTGTCAACAACAGGGTTAGATAAAATTATGTACAGTCACTGGTCACTTTATTAGGTACACCATATTACTGTTGGGTTGGCCTCCCTATTGCCTTCAGAAGTGTACGAATTCTTGGCAGAGATGAAATAAGGTGCTGGAAACATTCCTCAGAGATGTTGGTTTGTATTGAGGTAATGAAACAACGTCACACAGTCAATGTTGATTGGCCCAAAGGTGCTTTTTGGGTTTGAGATGTGGTGACTGTAAGGAAACTGTCAAGAAACCAGTTTGAGATGATCTGGACTTGTGGTGGACGGTGGATCACAGGGCTGGAAGCAGTCGTCAGAAGATGTGTACACTGTGGTAATAATAGGGTGACATGGTCAGCAAGAAACTATCCACCAGCAGCCTGAATCACTGACACAAGGGAGGCAAACTCTGACCCTACAACCAAGTGCTGCAACAAAAATCAAGACTCATCACACCAGGCTCTATGTGATTTGTAGCCTCAGTTTCCTATTGATGACTTTAGTTGTAACAAGTGCTTCTTTGAGTTGCTGTTTCCTTCCTATCAGCTTTAACCAGTCTGGTCATTCACCTTTGACCTCTGTAATCACCCAGAGAACTGCCACTTGCTGGATATTTTCTCTTTTTCCATTCTTTGTAAACCCTAGAGTTAGTGGTTTCTGAGCCACTCAGACCATCTTGTTTGGCACCAGCAGCCATGGTGCTAAGTACCATGGTTACTAAGAAGACAAATAATTTGTCTTCTTTCCCATTCTAGTGCTTAGTTTGAACTTAAGCAGGGTATCTCAACTTTGTCTACATGCCTAAATATATTGACTTGCTGCCATGTGATTGGCTAATTTAATATTTGCATTAACAAGCAACTAAACAGGCCTAACAATGTGGCTCGTGAGCATAAACAGAATAAGGCAGAAAGAGACCTAACACTGCACAGAAGAGCATTTAAGGTTAAAAAATGAATGGCCCAGGGGCCAGAATCAGCTTGCCAAAGTCTCCTGTCCAGCCCGCTGTGCTGCTTCCTGCACAACCAGAATTAAGGTTAAAGTGGCCCACGGTGTAAAATGAGTTTGACATCCCTGATTTTAAACAAATATGTCCACTGTGTTTATAAACTGTGGTTTTCATTATTGTGAAACTTGTATTTGTACTTGTGTTTTTTCAATGTGTGTTATCATTATTTTTGCAAAGGACTTTTGTTAAATTCAATGATATTATTGTGAGAAAATGTAATAAGGTTCGTTCATTCATTCAAACCCCTGAATGTGGTAAGTTACAGCTAGCTCACTAACCTTAGCCTGCCTCCTTGTTAATGTCATTACAGGCAAAACACGTCCTGAGTGGATGTTTCTGTAGCCAACCAGACTCAGAAAAACGCTGACTGTAACTTGCATGCTTCAAAAGGCTGCACGATTTCATTCTGTAATTAAGGCTAAGAGGTATGAAATGATGATTCTCACACCACAAGCCAGCATACTTCCAGGCCCTCTCTGAGCTCCTGTGTGTGTGTGTGTGTGTGTGTGTGTGTGTGTGTGTGTGAGTGAGTGAGTGAGTGAGTGAGTGAGAGAGAGAGAGAGAGAGAGAGAGAGAGAGAAAGAAATGAGTTTGTGCTGATTAAATAGCAGGGCAAAATGTCAAGTCATTACATAACATATAAATCTAATTTAACATACTGCTATTAGACTCACAGCACCAGTGTACTGATATTATACTGTTTTCTTTTTTCATAAACATAAGTTTGGACACAATTATCAAAATAATGACTTTTATTCTGTTACAATTATTGGTGTAGCCTGATGATCTGTTTGACCTCTTATGTGTTTGAAGACATGAAGACATGACCGAGGAAGAAAGAAGTGAAGAGAGCAAGGAAAATGAAGGTGGTCCCTGGGCGTGATGGGAGAACGAGGAAAAGGCAGATTAAATGATGCTTGATGCTTTGTAAGGAAAATGCATTTGTGGGTTGAGCAGTAGTAATTCAATTCAATTCAATTTTATTTATATAGCGCCAAATCACAACAACAGTTGCCTCAAGGCGCTTTATATTGTACAGTAGATCCTACAATAATAGATACAGAGAAAAACCCAACAATCCCATGACCCCCTATGATCAAGCACTTTGGCGACAGTGGGAAGAAAAACTCCCTTTTAACAGGAAGAAACCTCCGGCAGAACCAGGCTCAGGGAGGGGCGGCCATCCGCTGCGACAGGTTGGGGTGAGAGAAGGAAAACAGGCTAAAGACACAAACTCAGTAGAGTTGAGTTTACACATGAAAAACTTGCCGGATCTCCTCTGCCAATACCAAACAGCTTATTCTGCTATTGGCCCTTATTTGGTGTCAGTTATTGGATTGGATGATTGGAGTTTGATGAAACAAGACATTAGGAATTTAATCATTTATCCATTTAACAAACAAGGGCTTCAGTATCATGTGGAAGAACCATACACAGAGAGCCATACTGGTGTTCACTCTGTGTTGTAGCGTCCTGATGACACCGAGTTTATGCTCCAGTGGATGATGAGAGTCAAACCTTACATACTGATCTGTATACGTTGGTTTATGGTACACATCAACATTTAAATGTCACCCATTACTGATGGAAATCTCACAGTCTAAGAAGGCTAATCTGTCACTTTTTATATCCTCCCTGCTGAACTTGTGTTGGTCCACCGAGTTAATGTGATCAGTGAATTGTAGTAGTAGCAGTTCTGAGATTTGATTTTCACCGAGGTGTCATACCTGAACCAACGACTTAACAGAGCCCTCTTTTCCACTTCTTCCTTGTTCAAGTTGGCCACCATGGGTGAAACTGGGGAACCCATGGCACACCCACGTTTCTGACACAGTTCCGAGAGCCAACACACTTGGTCGGAGCTGAGAGTGGTCCTGTTGCTGAGGTTGGGGTGTAACATAGTACGAGATCATTGTTTCATCTCCCTCCATAATGCCATCTCTCACCTTCTCAACAAAATCCAAGCTGTTCTTGATGTGGTGTTTAGAGCTGCCTACCAACAGGTTGAGGGTCAAAGCCAGAAAATTTGAGATGTTATAGGTGACCAAGCTGATCATACAGACAATTGGTGTTAGAGGTACACCCTGTTTGTGTATCTTTGGTAAACCATACACAGTGAGTCTCATTTCAGGGGCTCATAAGTATTTTTGTCACTGAGCAGTGACAAAACTTAGCAAAACCATGCACCTAACCTTTTCTGCTGGAAGGATGATAATGTTGTGTCATTAGCGATATGAGCGCCTTCCTCTCCTCCATGCTGATTAATGATCAAGAAACTGACCTCACAGCCCATTGTTTGTCAGTGATGGTAGTTTCAGTCATTATGCAGATGTACTGTTTGGGAACACCTGCAGTCAGCTGAGAAGAAGTCACCTGGATTTGTGACGGAACATTTTTCCCACTAAAAACACTACATCCAGATGAGCAGAATCAACTTTTTGAGATTTCCTTTTGAGCATGAATCAAGACAGCGATCTTCTTTATGTTTTGTTAAAGCTAAAAAGGTGATTACAACTAAAATGGGTATTTGTGCTGTTAAAATGTGTCCATATGGAAACTATGGCTGGGGAGAAAAGGCCCTGCAAAAATGTTCTACTAGAAAGATTTATGCCATTTCTGTGTTTCAGTGGTCTGTTATCTGTGATTTAGTGAGTGGTTGATTTGCTTTTACTGCATGTTCTGTTCTGTTTGTTTGATATCAGTCAAATTTAATTGAATTTCATTTTATTTGGTCTCAACAGATTGTTGAAAGCACATTACCTTCCAGCAGGTGGCAGTGTCGCCTGCTTCTCTGCCCCATTTAACTCTCACTCAAAGACTCTCAAAGTCAAGCCAGTGGAGCAGATGACAGCCTGCTTCCATCCCATTGCTCAGTCCAAATGCTTGGAGACTGGGGAAGAAAACCCCAAATTTTAATTCTAATTGACACGTGAAATTTGCATTGACTTTTTTGCCAACTAAATCAGAATATAAATGAACTGTAAAAGACACAACAACGGATGAACAATGGTGTAGCTTTCAGCTGACAAACATTCTTCCCTAATTCACAGTTAATTCCCTTTGCTAAACAACGGGCATCGCATCATCATATTAGCTCTAGCAGGACCAGCCTGACTCACACACCACATGTATTTAGTTAGTGTCAGACTGAAAGGGACGAGTGTGTTCCTAAAACACGTTCCACAATCTGCCAGTGTTCTTGGAATAGTACAAAGGGCTTCAGGGTGTTGGTTGTGGCTCACTTGTAAATTGAGCACTGGGGACACACTGAAAAGCAACAGCTACGACAGAAAGTGATGGAGCCAGTAGGGCGTTATAACTGGTACCTTGTTTACCTCTAGAGTGGAAAGGAAAGGAGATTAGAAAGAGGCAGAAAGATGCTGTGATGGGAGCTTCGGGCAGATTACACAATGGATGGAGCAGAGGATAAGATATCTAGACTGCTGACCCTTCGTGTGGGTCAAGTTACAAAAACACATTCCCATAGTGTATTCTAGGAGCAACTTAGAACCTGTGTCTCCAGTAAAATAAATGCTAATAATTGACAAAGTTGTCCTGAAACAGGCTTCTTGTTATAAATTTGACTTGTCAAGCGATATTCAAGAAGAGAACTTGTAAATACCAAACACACCTCCTTTTGCAGCTCTCCCCTTACCCCACTATCACCAGCTTATGCACGTATTTCATATAGAACTGGCAGCTAGCTCAGCCAGATCCAAGTTCTCTGCTCACCAATTTTTACTTCTCACAAGGACCTTTTTAACTTTTTGTACTCACCCGATCAGATCATTAAAGAACTGAGTTTCCAAAGCTTAGACTGTACATTAAACATAGATATAAGCACTGCGATATTACCTACTGGTTTTAGACTCCACAACCTCAACAAAGGTGCTTTGGTCTCTGTTTTTTCTTTTCTTTCTTTTCTTTTTTGAAGGTAAAAGTGGGCATGTTTGGACAAGAAGGATTTCTGCTAACACTAGCAAGCTTGGTTAGCAGCTAATACTAGCAACCTTGGTTAGCAGCTAGCAGTAACAAGTTTGGTTAATTGTTTCATTCTAACCCTGAAATGCTACAATCTGGTAATTGGAAGCTGTCTGCCTGTTGCAGGTTTATATGAGGGTGAAGCACTAGGCTCCAGATTCAGACAAGCAATCCCCTCTCATCTTGCTTTAGATGTCTTCCACGGCTCATACTGTCAGTGAAAAAAACCACAACTCCGGCATATGGCTGACATGCACAAGGCATTATGCACACCACATTGCGTGCATGGATTAAAAAGGAAATGCATTTGCTCTCTGTCTCTAGCTCTTATTCTTCCCCGAGCACTTAAATCTTATATTGTTCCTGGATCTTAAAAGCCACCCAAAACTAACACTAAGTGTAGCTTTTTGCATCTTAGGCGCGACTGTCTGTGGCCTGAGAATCTCCAGCCATGCTTGTGGGTCTGTGCTGTAAGGTTGTTCTTAGGCTGCATTCTGGTCATGTACTTCAGGCCATAATTATGAGTTTTAGGGGCAAAACCATTGATATCAACTTCCGAGTTGCAATCCCAAGTTGGAAAAATAAGGGGCACAGAAGCATTTCCAGTTAGCTAACTGCAATGTCAACAGCAGAGGATTGCTGACAACGTGTCTGCACAGATACCAGTGCTCGCATTTCAGAATTAACCAATATTTATACTATCTGTATATGTCTGTCTATGAAACACATTTTTAAACCTGTATTGTGTTTTAACGGCCAGCAGAGGGAGAGGTCTCTAGTTTTCAAGCAATTGAGAATACTAAATTATTTGAATTCTTGGTTTACTACTGATTGATTAACTCAATAAATATTTTACTAATGGTTTTATGATTTTATTCACCAGTTTTGAGTGTTAATAAATCAAGAGTTTGGTTTGCCCTAGCCAGCGTATCATATCATACAGGTGTACATACAGTGCTTAGACCACCTGTATTTTTAAATGTTTTTTTTAATGATAATACTGTAATGTAATGTTTACATGCACATACACACACACACACACACACACCTGTTGTTATCTGTTTAGATTTTTCAGGAAGAACTACTTATTTGGTGTCTGGAGCACCATAGACAGTACAGATTCATCCTGTGGGCAGCAAGACCCAGACAATTACACAATTACAGAGACAGTAATTCAGCCACAGCCTGTTGACTGTGGACTTAAAAGTCAGACTGGCAAGGTTAAATTTAGAGACATTTCTTTCTGTCTGAAACACACAAACACTTACATCACTGTATATGTGAATGTAAAGTGAAGGGAAATACAGCCAAACCAGAGCAAAGTACTTCCATTTATTTTCTCACAAGCAGCTATCCTCATGATGATTCTGTGACACCACTTCGGCTGTAGGGACACTGTCCAATTACGGTCGGCCACACAACCTGGTCCACAGAGGGATTAAAAAAACTCAGACACAATGAAGGTGTGACACATGAGGACTGGATAGAGACAGATAACCAGTGGGAATGGTAGGCAAAAAAGATTAGGATGGGTGTAGATGTTGGGAGGTAGAGAGACAGAGACGACATAATGAAAGGCAGTGAATGAAAACATCCCATGTAAAGTGTCTGTCAAAGGACTCGCAGAGGATTCGGTGTGTGCTTGGTGAGAAGAGCCATGGCAGCTTCTTCTGAAGTCAGCACTGAAGAGCAGGGAGACACACACACACACACACACACACACACACACACACACACACTAACTTTCACAACTCTCACAGCCTCTTTCATAGACAATAGATACGCTCTTACACAAGAGTAGAAATTCACTGCTTGCACACTCACACAGCATGCAGCATGAGTCATGTTCGGTTGAAGTTGCTTCTGCCTCAAGTACATCAACTTTCTGACTTTATGAGTAACAGGCGTTTTACTGTCTAAGGTGACAGCTTGAAGATTGATAGGTAGATATTTTCATGCTTCTTTCAGGCTAAGTTAAGCACACCATCTCCTGACTCCAGCTTCATATGTAATAGACAGACACGAGGGGTGTTATTGATCCCATCAACTAACTTTTCTAGAAAGAAAATGAAGCGTGCTTACCAGACAATGTTGAATTATTCCCTTAATGACTCACTGCAGAGGAGCAAGGGGGGAAAAAATCAGCTGATTTTTATTGACTGACAGGCGAGTGATCTGGGCTGTGTTAAACCCATCAGCTTCAATTCTCTGGTCCTCTTCGGAATTGATTTGAGGCCAGCTGCTTAGGGAGCCAGTGGTCTACTTTCTACAATGAGCCTCATTTCATCCAAACCTTTTATTACTCACAGAGGCTTACTTGCCCGTGTTTCCGTACGCTTTTAATACCGTTGCAGGTGAGATGAGCACAGCTGGAATTGGACTGGGATGATGGAGAGGGAGTTAATATTGATATGAACTGACATTAGGTGGAGTCACAGTGGTTACTGTGAGCACACACCACACCTAAATCCAAACAAACCAGTGTGATCGTCATTACCTGAACTGGTTTGGCTTTTGTGGCAAGGTGCATTAGAAGTGAGAAATAAGCTTGCTGAGCCATTAGTTTTGGATAAATCAACAGTTTTAGATAAATCCATAAACAATGTCAGCTTTAAGTTATTTATTTAAGTATGCAACATTAATCAAAGACAAAAAAGATCAGGAAATGTTCTATGGAATGGTTGGATTACATATTGTGTGTGTCACCAAGACATAGGCTCAATTATAGAAATATTTTCTTATATACTTTTTCATAACAAAAAGTAGAACCAGTGCTCCAAGTTCACGTTAATACACTGCAAAGGCACTGAGCCGTTGTGATTAAGCTCAGCGTAAAACTATGTAAGGCATGAAGTGGTCTCCACCCTGCCTCAGCTCTAAAAGCGAGAGTGTAACAGGAAGTGCGGAGAAGCCGACACACAAAATAAAAGCACACATGTAGACACCTTCAGGGAAAAAATAGCATTTGGCAACAAAAGCTCACAAAAACACTCCACGACGTCGTTCGGTGCGTGTTCTTATAACGCCATGCTTGTAGACTGGACACAAATTCGCTTTAAAAAAATGCCGTTTTTAAGTGAAGCGTTTCTCTTCGGGCGTCGTGACCGGAAACGCTTTGCTGGGCTGCTAGCTTAACGCTAGTCACCTTTTCTTGATCCCGACCCTCCAGCCAATCAGCGGCTGTCAGGGACACATGAACGGCGATAATATCCGCGGAACAGCCGCTGCAGGCAGGAGGAACAAAGAAAGCCGCTCGCTGTTCGTAAGGCGTCCTTTCACTTCGTCAACACGGACGTATACCGTGTTGGATTAGGTCTGTGTGGGTTTTTGTTTGTCTTTAGCGTAAAGTCATTACCGTAACTATTACATGTTATTCTACGTATTAATTCCGAGCAGTCGTTTTCACTGAGGAAAGAGGAAACTTGGCGTCGTGAGAGGTGGTTTAGTTTTTTCTTTCGTCGGGTCGGCTTTCTCGAAACCCTCCAGCTTTGGATGCGCTTGCCGGAGGTCTGTGTGTGGTAAGTTAGTTTTTCTTTTTCTATCAGTCAGAAACTACAGAGTCTGTAAAGGACGCTCGTCGCTTTGCATTGCGGGAAGCAGAAAACTCCTCGAACTCAAACTTTGCCTGTTTGATTTCTGAGGCTCGAGAAAGCGACGTTACCTTCTTCTCACGAACAGCCCGGAGACGGGAGCGTTCTCCCGAACTCACTAAATGTTCGGGTCTTGTTTTCGTGCTCCCCTCCTTGATGACAGACGACACAAAGAATAACTAAACTTAAAGGTATTTTCTGAGTATTTCGGCATAAGCTTTTTGAGAGCAGGTCGGTCATTGTTATGTTTAAGGCTAACTTGTTGAGCAGCTAGGACTGGCGCTTCAGCTGGCGTATATAGGCTTGGTATACTTATCTAAATGGCTTCGTAGGGAGTCAGTCGTGCCCGAATGCATTAAGATGACATTGCTGCAGCATTAAGTCAATCGACCTGTATTGTAGTTGACTAAAATGTGTCAACACCAAACTATTTTTTTAATTTATTTCTTTGCCGTTTTAAAGGATCATGCATGAAACTAGTTTTCCTTGTGTTTATAAGCTGCTTAAAGGCACTTTTTAAGCACAGTTTTCACCACCTGAATGCCTGAGGTCTTGAGATGTTTTCACATGTGTGCTGCCTGATTGGTTTAATTTCGCTAGTTGGTGAACTTCTTTTCCTGAAACGGGCTGTTTTCCATGTGAGCAAACAAGGTAGGTAGCAGAGTGTGTTTCAACCAATAGCAGCTAGGCTGTTTGACTCCATTCAGTGGCCATTTAATCTTAAGCCTGCCTGCTATTCAAGGCTAAACGCCTAGCCTGTAACCACACCATCTGCTTTGCCCTCCAGGGTATTGTCAGGCTACTGTCCAGATCAAGTGTTATGGGAGATTTGTGTGGGTGGACCACAGCAGATGGTAAGATGGAGAGCATAGCTGGCTGATGTGGCAGCTAGGCAAACCATTGTGGTGGTTGGTTGGATCGTGTTTTTAGTTGTCAACAGTGTAATAAACAAAAGCCAGAATCTTTCAACAGGCAAGCACTTTCCACAGCTCCATCAGAGGCGGCACTGAACATGGTGTGAATGTTAACTAGCTTCCCATACAGTACAACGGCAAGCTTATCTTCTCCTAATAGAGGGGCTAATGACCCCTGCACTCCACTTCCAGCCATCTGGATTTCGACCCTGTGGCTATCATGACGTCAGCTCACCTCACTTTGACCATGCATAAATGTAAACATGGCGTTAGAAGTCAGCAGTTGAGTTCTGATTTATGTTTAGTTTATATTATGGGTCATCTTCAGTCATATAAAAGATAGTAGCCACTTCGTGCATTTAAAAAGCAGGGAATTGGTATTTCTTCAGCTTCTGGATTTTTATGGTTGATTAGAGTCCACTGACTGTGGGGTATGTGTGTGATAACAAACCGCCTCTGTGACATAGTTTAACCTGCTCAAGTAGACCTTACTTAATGATCAGTGATCTGGATTGATTTTTAGTGAGTGGGGTCTTTGGATGTGCATTTCCCCCATATAGGAATCTCACCAATTGGTGCTATGAGGTTCACGAATGCAACGTAATTGCTCATCACATACTAGTTTTGTAAAATCTTTATGATAAACTGATCATAAGGTTATGCCACTTAGATTGTGATAGATAAATGAATTTTCCACCTTCAGACTATACTGAATGTGTCTTTTGTTCACCAAGGTACCAACTACCGCCATTTATTTATCCACATCTAATGCAAGCCATAGATCGTTGTGACGTATGCAGAAGTGGTGCAGTAGACCCTTTCTGGCTCTTATTTACTGCTTTCCATCAATAATCTGCATATAACATAAAGACCATAAATTCTTCGGCGTAGCATTTCTGATATTTCTACAGTCTGAACCACGAGTTACACTTGGACAACTTTCTAAGGTTTGTCTGGATCCAAACATTGAAAGACTGAGCCCTAAAAATGGCAAGGTCATTTGGTGCAGCAGTTGGAGTCTCCAGTTATCTGATATACAGTTTGAACAGAGCATAAATTTTGCTTTACTGTCTCCTCCGGCTGTTACAAACCCTGTCCTGCCAATGTCTCTAAAAATGAGACTATCTGCTTTTTTGTTCAGGATGTGGACAGGAAATCTATTCTTAATATTTGTTGTGGGGTTTTTTTAAAATTTATTTTATTTTTTTTAAACAAACTCGCTTTGCTGCTAGGATGTTACCATTGAGACACCATGATTAGCTCTCCCTGTTATTTTAAAGTTTTTAACATAAAATGTGGTTTGGACAAACCCTTGTGCTTACGGATACTCGTTTACTTCACAGGGATCAAAGTGTACCCTAGTGGACTCGCGGATGTGGCAAGAATAAATCCCCTTTTCTATTGGACCTACTTGGATCAACTCGGCATGGTTCGCTATGGTTTTCAGGTTTTTCCATTAGGTCACAGTACCTGGTTCTTTTGTTAGTACCTGCTTGCCCGGGCTTCCAAGCGCTCCGAGTAGGTACTAAAATGTGATGTCTTAAGACTGCATGCCTGTGGTGTCACTTGATGGATTATGAGAGTGACTTATTCATAAAAACCACTTTTTTTTTTTTTTTTTTTTTAAAAACCTGGCAACAAGGGAAAATGCAACAAAAAAACAATGCTGTGGTCACTGAGTCTGATAAAAAGCTCATACACCGAGCAGCAGGTATATTCTTGCCTAGACGTCCACCTTTGTTGTAGTGTTGCGGGACTCTCAGACGCGTTGCAATCGGAGTAGAGTTGTGGCGATCCAAGGTGAGTCGATCTGAGTAGGTACTAATGGAAAAGGGGCTTTAAATCCACTTGAGTCAGTCTGCACCAACAAGTGGAAATCTTCTGTGATGTGACTCTTTGCCAAAAGGGACTTGACTCGGTTGGTTGCCAGAAATATACTGGTTAACCTTGAGTTTAACCAGTATATTTCTGGTTAACTCAGGGTTTCCATAGGTGAGAGTGTGCTGTGGAGGGATTATCGGTCTCCCACTCCAGCATTTGTCTCCAGATCGCTCAGTGTCTCATGATCCACTTATACACAGGATAGCCGTCAGCTTTCTGGTCTCCCTGAGGCAGTCAGTCCCTTTGTGTAAACATCCTGTGGTGATGGCAGGCTTGCAGAGACTGGTGGTTGTCTTTGTGAGATGGACTCTATGGTCGGTGTCCAACTCATGTCTAATGTTAAAAGACCCTGTGTCCTCGATCACCATCAAGGACACAGGCTCGGGCTTTTTTTTAATTTTTTTAATTTTTTTGTCTTTGTGTTTATTTTCTTTTTTAAATTTTCTTTTATATAATGTTCATATAGTATTAGAACGTTTGTTTTAAATAATTACAATATTCAAGAAAGTAATCGCAATTTCTGCCGTAAGGGAGCAGTTGTGCTAGTCAGGCAATCATAGATGGCGTCATTATCACAAGCTTATACAGAATGCTAAAATGTGCTTTGATGGTGGTTAGAATATCTGTATGGATGTCCCAAGTAAAATATAAATGTGGGACACGTGACAGAGCCTGGGATGACTGATGTGGATACTTTCCAATTCAAACATTGTCAGGAAAGAGCACTGTGCTGAAATAAAAACGCAACAGAAGGGTGTGTAACCCAATTTTCAAGCAGCACTTGCAATGCTCATAATTTTTTAATAAGTGAAAAAAATGGATTGAAACTGTTAGGAGACACTTTCCCTCCATAGACAAAAATTGAATACTGTCTCTAGAATTCCACTTTTATCTGTCCGGTTAATCCCTCCATCCCACGCTCACTTTAACAGAGACTTGCACTCGGTAGTAAAGATGTACACTCAGAGCCCAGGCTGTTTCAGCAGAGCAAGGCTGTAGTCAGTGTGTCTGATGCTGACTCAGTAGAATGTTAATGTTGTGAAATCCCATTAAGAGCAAGCCAGTGCTGAGCAGGGCCCAGCCTGGGCTTTACGGGACAGCAGGTCATTTTAAAAGGCCGGCAGTGTCCCTGTGTTTGCACTCTTGTAATAGGATCTAATTACTTACTGGGGCGATCGTGGCTCAAGAGTTGGGAGTTCGCCTTGTAATCGGAAGGTTGCCGGTTCGAGCCCCGGCTTGGACAGTCTCGTCGTTGTGTCCTTGGGCAAGACACTTCACCCGTTGCCTACTGGTGGTGGTCAGAGGGCCCGGTGGCGCCAGTGTCCGGCAGCCTCGCCTCTGTCAGTGCGCCCCAGGGTGGCTGTGGTTACAATGTAGCTTGCCATCACCAGTGTGTGAATGTGTGTGTGAATGGGTGGATGACTGGATATGTAAAGCGCTTTGGGGTCCTTAGGGACTAGTAAAGCGCTATATAAATACAGGCCATTTACCATTTACTTGAGTGGCTCACAGTAAATTGAACGGCTCTTTTAAATTGCTCCCACTCATGTTTAGTTGCTCTTCAAGGCAGTTTAGATGAGTTTTTTTTTTTTTTCTTTCTTAACAAGTGTTACTGATGGAGGATAACAGTTTTCAGAGAGGCTTTAGTCCAAAGGGCAAATGCTGGATGGATTTGCCCTAAGGCTTTAGCCACTCTTGTTGGCTGGGGTTGGGGGTGGAGAAACAAATCCACCTATTGCTTTTGTTGCCCTGTCCTGATAAGGGTGATTGAACAGCAGGGACTGTATGCAAAGCAGCAACATTTCCCACCAGGTTCAGCTGTGACTACCACTGGCTTTCAGATGGGTCGTTTGTGGCCTTTGTCTGCTATTGAATAATAGTGTCCACCCAGTCTCTATCATGACACTGATAATAGACTGTATTGATGCAAAGCCTCTTCGTCTTTTAAGCAAAAGGTTTCCTTTAATATGCAAAACAATTGAGAAAACCCTGCTCATTGCATTCTTACTTCAGGCACTGAATGTATGACTAGAACATCAGAATACTGCGTGCCACCTGGTGGTACCTGGTGCTATTTAGGGTTTTTTTTTTTTTTTTTTTTTTTTTTTTTTTTTTTTTACCCAGCCCTCCAGGCACACCAAGGATTTTCTCAGCAGAGTGTGTAGAGGGAGCGACAAAATACCAGGGCTGTTTATCTTTCGCATCTAAGAAGGATGTGGTGTAAAGAGCTCCTCTTGGAGAAAGTTTCCACCTACGCTTCTGTACTTTTCACAGAAGCTGGGCACAGTGTGTGTATAGAAGTACAAACTCCTATGAATGAAAATTACTCTTGTAGAGCTGCACCCAAATGTTCAGCTACTTAGGATATTTGTTTACTGGTTTTATTTTGGAGATGTCATGATCATCCTGTAGTCTCTATTTTCCTGTCTTGAAACGGTCTATGAGCCAAGCTTTCATTAGTTTCAGCTAGTGCTGAAAACATATTTATCACGATATGAATTATTTTATATCACGATATACCACCTGACCTGTGGTCATCGGGAAAGTACGCAGTCTGTAAACAGCGAGCGCAGAGGGTGCAGTCTTTGTTAATGAAATGGATGGTTACGCTCATGTAGGGCTGCGTATCTCTGCTCATCCATAGGTCAGTCGTCAAGGCATAATGCACGACACTGCAAACATCCTTCTCTACTTTGGCCCGGCATGTGTCATACAAGCGAGGCAACTTTACTGAAGTGCTTACGTACCTCGGATCATGGACTTTGACGAGGTCACGAAAGCTGTCCTTCTCAACTACATAAACAGGGATCATGCCTTTACAAATGTAACGCGAGATGGCTCCTGTGGTTTGTTTATGGCGCTGGGACGTTTTCTCACAAGGGCCTTGTGTTAAAGACTGTATCTTCGGCTGGCTATAGTTTTTCTTTTCCCAACTTGCTGCAAAGAAACGGCATGTGCATCAAAAAAAAACTATTTCCAACAGTGTAACACTAGTTGCAACTGATTACTTCCAAAAAAAGTATTTATTTTGCTATTAAGCAGTAAGATCTTAAGTTTGCCTGCATGTGTCTTGATCTGTGGATCACTTTCAATAGTTGACTGCAGCTCTTTTGTTGCTAACACTGCGACTACAGTCTCCTGAGGCATTCAAGCCCCATTTGGCTCTCTTTGCCTTTGCAGGCAAAGGGAAACCAACTGGTGTAGGAAGGCTGTAAAATGCCCTGTGAGATGGGCTTTAGGGTCAGGAACGCCCCCAAACTTGGCAACTCATTCCATCCCTCCTGTTTTTAACTCATTCACTGCCATTGACGTCTATAGCCGTCAATGGCAGTGAATGAGTCAATGGGTTTAACTCATTCACTGCCAATGGCTGGCAGTGAATGAGTTAATTTGAATTGCATTTAAAGTGCTCCTGTCTGTGATCTCTTTTCATATGTGCATGATTTCCAAATAATCAAGATTCCATTATTGATATAGAGATGCAAAACTACCAGATTTATCTGATTGACCCCACTTACCTGTCTGTAGCAGTATATGCGGTCTGTGCTGTCTCTCTTTAACTGCTGCATGCAAAACAGTGTACCCAAACCGCTGGGTCAGCACAAGGCCACAGTCCACATACACAGCCTCAGTGAATCATCTCACCTCGGATAACGTATTATGCAATGGTGTGTTTGTGTATGTTGGTACAAGAAGTGCAGACGTACACAGCAGCCTAGGGCTGCTCGATTATGGCAAAAATGATAATCACGATTATTTTCACTGAAATTGAGATCACGATTATTTGACGATATTTATTTAACCCTTTAAGATAGAGCTGGGCGATAGAACGATAACGATATCTATCGCGATATAACTTTTACTCGATAGAGAAATTAAGCTATCGCGATAGACCTCGCCGCTCTTGTCCTCTTAAAAAAAAAAAAAAAAGAAAAAAAGTCAGCCAATCCAAATTAAGTAGCGCAGAGCCGAACCAATCACAGCCGCAGCGTCACGTCGCGTGACTTGTTACGTACAGCACAAGTGCCAAGCCGCACGTGTGTTTGTTTGGGAAGCAGCCAGCGGGTAATGGAGGAAATGAGTGTACCGACTAGAAAAATCAACCGAGCGTGACCGAAGAGAAAACAGATGATGGTTCCAACGCCGGAGAGATTGTCGAACGGAAGAGCCATAGAAGTTCCGTAGTGTGAAGGTATTTCGGCTATTTCAAGTCTGACAAAAAATAGAGTAGCGTGCACTGTAAATTGTGCCGAAAGCAAGTCTGGAAATACAATGAACTGGTGCATGCGTCACACTGTGCGCCACGTTATTGTTTCGGTGAAATGAATTTCTACAATACTGTTACTGTTAATTCTACTCTCTGCAGTGTTTACATGCTTACATATACACACAGTTACTGTCCCTCCACACATACGACTCGGTTCTGCTTCTATGCCCCAGCTTTGTTTACTTTTTCCCACCGAGGCTTCTAGACTTCTGATTGGCCAACATTTCTGCACGGTTAGGAATCTAGCGCCACCTGCTGCTTTGGCATGTTCATAGCAGCGTTTTCCTTCATTTCTCCCTTTATGTGTGGACGGGATTATTTTTTTTAAAACGAAAACGGAAAATCTCCGTTTTCAAAAATACCCGTGAACGTGTGGACGTAGCCTCAGTCTCTGACTGGAAGCGCTAATTCGTCATTCGGCTTTTGTCAGACTAAAGTAACTGTTAAAACTGTTTGAAAAGCTAAGCTATACAACAAGGAGAGATTGAGAATTTCCTTTTAGTTCTCAGTTTATTTGATATTGACAAAAGTTAGTCAGTTTTGTCTGTTCTTCTGTAAAACAAACTAAGATTTATTTTTAGAATTAATACTTTGTTTCTAAGTGGAATTGACAATTTAGTAGTCTGTTTCGTTTGTTCTATTTTGAAACTTAAACGCTTTAGCGGCTGCCTTTTGTGTAGTTTGCAATATTTGCCTTTATTTATCTGAAAAAGTCTCATGTTCCTTAAGTACATCTACCCTGTTGAACTTATTATGGGAAATAAATATTTAAATAAAAACAAGCTGCTGATTATTTCACATCTTACTTGTGAGCAACGGCACATTTAAATCTTACAAATATAGTTATTTGGCTTATATCGTGATATCGTTATCGCCTGAAATGAAAAAAAACATATCGTGATATGAAAAAACTCATATCGCCCAGCCCTAGCAGGAAGTTAGTTTGCATCTAAATATAATATACCATGTTGTGACTGAGGGATTTATAAAACAAATTAAGACGTACAGCTCTGCTATCACTTCCGACATAAATGAAGACAGGAAAGTAAACAGCAGGGACATTTGTAGGTTTACTGAAATTTGGCTAGCTGGTATATAATGATGTGCTACATGATCGCTAGTGTTACGATTCGGTGTTGTCAGTGTTTTGTTTTAGGCGTAACTGTTATGTGTTTCCTGCTTTACTTTGAAAGTCTGTCTTATCTCAGTGTGTTCAGTTTACGCTTCCTTGTCTCGTCAGTTCTGATTTGCCCCAGCTGTGTTTCCCTCCTGTTGTCCATTCCCTGATTGCTCCCTCTATGTATTTAAGCCCTGTGTTTCAGTTTGTCAGGTTGGCGATCTTTCCCCCCGGTTGTAAATAGTTTGGTGCTTTGATGTAAATAAATGTCTTATTTTGCTTTGATGTAAATAGTTGTCGATACTTTCGTTTTGGGATTTTTGTGGAGGCCCGTATTAGTCTTTTTTTTGTTGGTTCGCCCTCCTTAAGAGCAGGGAGCGTAGGGGCATTTTTTTTTCCTTTATTTTTATTTTTCCTGTGTTGCACGCTGGTTGCCTAGGCCGGGGTGTAACACTAGCGACACAGCTATGGTAGTATAATATAAACGGTGAAGGTGGAGGATAAACACTAACTCCCCCCCCCACTCAATTAAAGTTAACATGAGGGTTCCCGAAGGTTCGGGACAAATGCAATCGCATGGCAGGATGCTGTAAACAGACTGAACTTCAGTCGGGAGAACAACTGAGATAATCCATCCACAATACGAGGTTAGTTATCAATATACTGCTGCATGGGCTGAGCTGTAGTTACATCGTAAGGTTTTAAAAGCTGAGCTTCAAAATGATTAGCGGTAATAAAAACCGAGAGGCCGACAGTGATCACTGAATGTTTTCAGGGGCTTGTTGAGATTAAACAACATACAAAGCATTAAAACATGTAAAAAAACACAAGTCTTATTAAACGCAGAGTAGTTTGGACCCGGAAGCAGGATTCACCACGTCATCACTCAGACCGGATAGCAAGATGATACTTACGGCTTTAAAATTTGTAATGGTAGTGGCTGTGTTGGTCAAAGCATTCATTCTTAAGAATGTACCACATTGCTGATTTGGCTACTCCTTAAGTTTTTGCTACATTTCTCTGATAGGTTTATTTTAGTTTTTCATTCTAATAATGGACTCATTAACTTGCATCCAAGAATCTTTGGACATCATTAAAGACTTTTAGTGAAAAACTTTTCTCGTTGAAGCTTTTTGTTATGGAATAATGAGAGAACGAGCCATGAAACTGCCTGTCTTTCAGTTGTTGCATTAGTTTTGAGCCTCTGAAAATGGGGCACTATGTATTTAAATGGGTGCTGCAATGCCTAGTTTTAATTCAAGCGGTTTAACCAAGTCTGAAAGCCTGCATTTAAAATCCACTGCTGGCATACAAAGGTAAAACCTTCTCTAACCACATGTTTTGGGATGTTCACAAAGTGACATCACCATTTAGTTTGAAGTCCTCTTTGGAGAATTCAGCTTTAGCTTTTTGACTGTCTCTGTTTCGGAAATTTGGAGTCAGAAGTGAGTGGTTTGTTTTTTGTCGTTGTGTTTGTTTTTTTGTTTGTTTTTTGTTTTTTGTGTTAAACATGGTTTACTAGGAGTTTTCCTACATGTGAAAGGGAAAATCACTTTTAATTTATTTAAGCTTAAAATGCACTTTTGTTAATCAAATGTCTTTAAAAAAAACCCAAAACAAAACAGGGTAATAAGTGTATACATCTGTCGTAAGAAGGCAACATGGACTTATTGCGTCAAAGATATGCCATCAGCAGTGCTTACAGAGTTTGAGCGCCCAAAGGTCTATTTTTATCCAGGAATTTTAACTCTCACACCAAAAGGTGGTTTCTCATCTTATTTTTGTTGATGGGTCTTGCACATACACATGCCTCCACCTGTATTTGCAACCGTCCCGAGAGCCTAACCATTGTTTAGCTGTAGTTCACTGACATGAATAATTGAGCTGTGCTCCTACATCTATGCCCTAGGGATCCTGTTGTTCTACTGATGTTCAACGTCTTTGTTGCCTGCTGTATTGTTCTGCAAGATGTCAGCATCCTTTGTTCACAGCAGTTGGTCCATCTAAAGAACCCTATTAATCTTTCCACTTTCTCTACATTTTTTTTTTTTCTTGAGTAGTTTACGGTTTAGTAGGTCAGGTGTCCGGTTTAAATGAAGAGAGGAATATATTTTAATGGTGGCAAATGCCAATCTTTGTTTGAAAATTTAGCCTGTAGATTTATTGCACTATTGTTTATCTACATGTTCAGAGAAGGTAATTGTAAAGCTTTGTTTTGTAGTGAGTTCTCTTGAGTTTGGGACAGACGAATGTCTTTGAGGCTGAGTGTTTCTGGGACACTGGGGGAGGAAATTGCTTAGATGAAAGTGACACAAACAGGAGAAGACAGTTTTCACACCCGTGTCTTTTTTTTTTTTTTTTTCCTTCCCCTTTCTTCCAAATATTGTTTTGCATTTTTAATTGGACGTCAGTCAAGTCCTTGAGCAAAAAACCCATTAATTATCCAAGTAAATTCAGTCCGTGTTTGACTGTAGCTAATGACTTATGTGTGACTTCAGGGTAGATGAGGCCACAAGCTCTCAACTATAGAAGATTGAGCTTATTTAACTGCTCAAAGTGACATGGCACTTTTGATCTGCTAACATGCCTTCCAGTTAAGCTCAATGTCGTCACGACCATCCCATGGCCTACATGCAGAGCTTGTCAAGTCATTTTTGAGCACAGCTCATTATGCTATTAAAATGTCGTTGTTTTTTTCCCTCTTGTAGCAGGAGGAATCTGAACATGACTCACAAGATGACTTATCTTTAAATTCTAAAATGAATGAATAAAAGTGGTCTTGAGCAATCGTTCGCCAAGCTTTCTGAAGAAGTCTGAGTTTTTTTTTTTTTTGGGATATTGGCTGCTTTTTCGCTCACTTTCAGCCCAGTCAATGTATCTGATCATTTTCAGATGTTTCTTTTGTTTGGTAAGCTACCCACCAAATCTATGAATCGAGCAGTAAACCTTGTTGATTTGAATCAACAAGGTGATTCTGAAAGATTTATTGGCCAAAACCTTAACATATCTCAGCATGGTGTGCAGTGGTTTCTTAAAAAAGTTTGAGGAGACTGGACAAGTGGGGGACCAAAGTAGTGGAGCTATGACTGTGTCTAATAATAATAATAAAAGAATAATGTTAGTGTGAGAGCAAGGCAGGAGGTGTTATCCAGCCTGCCCGATTGTAAGTAAAACTTTCTATGTCTGTCATAAATTCTTAGATTGATGTTTTGAAACTTTACCAGCAATTAGAAACTGTGGCAGCTGAACTTACCCACTCTGTTTGATCAGCAATTAAAAAAAATAAAAAATAAAAAGTTTTGTGCCAAATTACCAGATGCACAGGAAATAAACGCGGGTGGTAGCTGAATACAGTTGCATGAACCAGCATTGTTCTAATTTTTTATTTTATTTTTTTATTGTAAAAAAGTGTGTCCAGTGTTCTGGATATCAGTTTTCAGTTTGAATTTCTAGTTTCAAGAAATTGCCTCACGTATTTCCCAATTTCCTAGTAAATTATAAAGAACTGAAGAGTGAGTCTTGACGTTTGCCCAACGCTGTACATGATGGGGAAACATCCCCAGAGCAGTTCTAGTTGAATGCTACAGAAAGATATAATGCACCCCTGCGTGGTACTATGTACAAGTAAATTATTTACCGTGAGGAGACTCGCCACTAAATTATCAAACTCAATCACTCAGGAAAAAAAAAAACCTTCCTAATAAAAGCACTGGCGATGGATGTGTCATAGAGCTGGTATGTTTGTTGCCCAGCCATAATATAGCACACCTAAGAAGATGAGAATTGTGACAAAGGAGTCAGCCTCTGGCCAAAAGATAATCATTTGCACTGGGGTTAAACATTTATAATGACATTGCTCCTTTTTTTTTTTTTTTTTTTTTTTTTTTTAAAGTGGCGTTTAATTTACTCAGCTCAAGTCATGTTGGTTTATCAAATGAACAAAACCTGCAGGAAATTTAGAATTGAATTTAAGTGTGATTAAACAGACGCATGACCTTTTTAAATATACAGTGGGGCAAAAAAGTATTTAGTCAGCCACCGATTGTGCAAGTTCCCCCACCTAAAACAGAGGTCAGTAATTTGCACCAGAGGTACACTTCAACTGTGAGAGACAGAATGTGAAAAAAAAAAAAAAATCCATAAATCCACATGGTAGGATTTGTTAAAAATTTATTCGTAAATCAGGGTGGAAAATAAGTATTTGGTCAATAACAAAAATACAACTCAATACTTTGTAACATAACCTTTGTTGGCAATAACAGAGGTCAAACGTTTACTATAGGTCTTTACCAGGTTTGCACACACAGTAGCTGGTATTTTGGCCCATTCCTCCATGCAGATCTTCTCGAGAGCAGTGATGTTTTGGGGCTGTCGCCGAGCAACACGGACTTTCAACTCCCGCCACAGATTTTCTATGGGGTTGAGGTCTGGAGACTGGCTAGGCCACTCCAGGACTTTCAAATGCTTCTTACGGAGCCACTCCTTTGTTGCCCGGGCGGTGTGTTTTGGATCATTGTCATGTTGGAAGACCCAGCCTCGTTTCATCTTCAAAGTTCTCACTGATGGAAGGAGGTTTTGGCTCAAAATCTCACGATACATGGCCCCATTCATTCTGTCCTCAACACGGATCAGTCGCCCTGTCCCCTTGGCAGAAAAACAGCCCCATAGCATGATGTTTCCACCCCCATGCTTCACAGTAGGTATGGTGTTCTTGGGATGCAACTCAGTATTCTTCTTCCTCCAAACACGACGAGTTGAGTTTATACCAAAAAGTTCTACTTTGGTTTCATCTGACCACATGACATTCTCCCAATCCTCTGCTGTATCATCCATGTGCTCTCTGGCAAACTTCAGACGGGCCTGGACATGCACTGGCTTCAGCAGCGGAACACGTCTGGCACTGCGGGATTTGATTCCCTGCCGTTGTAGTGTGTTACTGATGGTGACCTTTCTTACTTTGGTCCCAGCTCTCTGCAGGTCATTCACCAGGTCCCCCCGTGTGGTTCTGGGATCTTTGCTCACCGTTCTCATGATCATTTTGACCCCACGGGATGAGATCTTGCGTGGAGCCCCAGATCGAGGGAGATTATCAGTGGTCTTGTATGTCTTCCATTTTCTGATGATTGCTCCCACAGTTGATTTTTTTTTTTTTTCACACCAAGCTGCTTGCCTATTGTAGATTCACTCTTCCCAGTCTGGTGCAGGTCTACAATACTTTTCCTGGTGTCCTTCGAAAGCTCTTTGGTCTTGGCCATGGCGGAGTTTGGAGTCTGACTGTTTGAGGCTGTGGACAGGTGTCTTTTATACAGATGAGTTCAAACGGGTGCCATTCATACAGGTAATGAGTGGGGGACAGAAAAGCTTCTTACAGAGGACGTTACAGGTCTGTGAGAGCCAGAGATTTTCCTTGTTTGAGGTGACCAAATACTTATTTTCCACCCTGATTTACGAATAAATTCTTTACAAATCCTACCATGTGGATTCATGGATTTTTTTTTTTTTTTTTTTTTTTTTTTTTTTTTTTTTTTCCCCACATTCTGTCTCTCACAGTTGAAGTGTACCTCTGGTGCAAATTACTGACCTCTGTCATCATTTTAAGTGGGGGAACTTGCACAATCGGTGGCTGACTAAATACTTTTTTGCCCCACTGTAGTTGGTTCCAGTTCAGTAAATTTATAGACGGATGTCACAACCTTTATGAAGTTTCTCATATTTATTGGTTACAACGTGGTAGTTAAAAAAAAAAAAAAAAAAAAAAAAAAAAAAAAAAAAAAAAAAAAATCCCCTGGAACTGCAATCAGGTCAGTTGTAGAAAGGAACTCGTGGTGCCAGTCATGTTGGTTGTAATTTTTATATTCAAATGTTCTTGCTTTATCACTGGGTTTATTTGTTTCTCATCTGTCTGGTACATACGAGGAGGTGGTGGTTCAGCACCTCAAAGCAGCTAACAGGGTTGTTCATCCTCATACCAGACATTAACTTGTACAATAAAGATAAAGCTTATCTTTACTGGCCACTATTTTGGTCTTGGCCCATGAGCTGCTCAGACAGTAGAAGTGATTGGTTATGAAAGTGTTTTTGAATTGAAACAGAGCTGGAAACTATCGTGGGCTGTAGTGTCCCAAGGGCCTTCTACTGATAAATGGTTCACTGCCTCTTCCCTCTAACCATCATTAAAAATGTCAAATCGTTAAAAGCTGCACTTCTTCATAATCACCACTCTCCTCGCTGATGGGCGATGTCTCCTGGCCTCATCTTTCTTGTTTTGGAGAATGCTTAATTGCTTTCCCTAGTGTTTGTAAACTACATTTGAATTGTTCCTCAGTTGCCTCAAACCGATTGTCCTGTTAATTATTAGTAGATGATAAAAGACTGAAGCAGAGTTGCACTGGCAAGGCGACAGGTGCTCAACACTCATGCACCTAGTTAAAGATGCCAGTGTAGTCAGTGGTTAAGGGTCTTGTACGAGGGCAGTGTGTTCTTTAGGAAGTGAACATTTAAAAGAACAGAAGTAGAACACAAAAGTGGTTACACCCATTTAAAAATGGCTACAGTTTAGGCCGAGGTGGTCCAAATCTGTTGAGTTATTTAAATAAAATCGTAGGTATAGAGGTTCTCGCAGGAGTTATTAGACAGTAAGGACACATTAGCTGTAAGTTACCTGGCTAGTTGACAGCTAATAATTGCATGCCCATGATCTAATAGAGAAAAAAATATACAAATACATGTAAAAGCAGTTCCGTAATAATGGTTTTGAATGAAGATGAGAAAACTTAAAGCCAGTGGTTATCATACTCTGTGGCTAACTGTAGGTGTATTAAACAATGTAAAACAAACAAAAACACTTAATGCAGTTTTCAGGTTAATGGGTGCAGTTTCTGGGTCAGTCCATGACAAGAAGTTGGCACTTAAATGTAGGCAATTACAAGCACGAATGTAAGCACAAATGTAAGAATGGTAATAGGTCTAGACCCAAGCCTGTATCAGCCAGCATATTTTAAGCCAGCCACAGTGTCCATGCCCACTAACTTTTTTTTTTTTTTTTTTTCCCAAGTGCTATTTAATATGTTGCAGCGTGGTTCAAATTATTTTGCTGCTAAACACTTCTAATCCTTAACTTGACCTCCAATCTGAAACCATTATTGACCACAGAATGATTCATCTTCTGTGAGGCATCCAAAACCCTGAGACCTGGAAAGAACAATATCCAAGAGTCCATATGCCATCACCGAACATTGGACAGGATGTTGAAGCCGTGGTCCCTTCTGACCTCTATGTAGCTCTCCCATCGCTGTGTGTGTGCCTGCCTGCCTGCCTGCCTGCCTGTCTGTCTGTCACGGAGCATATTGGCACCTTGACTCCAGATTGAAAAGTGGTTTTGATGGCGTTTTCAAGAAAAGTATTTTGTGCCTAATTTCCAGTAACACAGATTTGAAAATATAAATGTGCATCATCTTAAACCTTCAGATAGGGCGGGCTGCTCCTTCACTGGTTATGCTATGGCGATGAATGCTTGTGTGTTACTGATATCACCTTGACTTGAGTTTCCACACCAGCTCGCTGCCTGTCACTGGAGCTGTGTGGAGGCAGAGTGGGAGGAAACAGTTGGCGACGAGTGAGGGGCATTGGAAAGCGGCTACCGTGTAAGCTCTGTGAGCCGTCCTGCTGTTTGGTCAGACTACACACTGTCGGGGCCCGGATCAGTTAGATGTGCTTGCTTTTCTTGAGAGCTGACAGTTTAGAAGAGGGGCACTCTGTTGCCACCGTGCTAAATCCATCATTTTTTTCCCCTCTCCTATAAGTGCAGTTTAGCTGAAAAAGACACAACGCTAGAGTTGCCATGGTAATATCATCCTCAGTGCTGACAGTATTTTAGGTAAATGTCTGAGAAATGATCTTAAGTGTTTGCATCAATTCGTCTACAGTTAAGCAGTCACAAAGAATACATACAAAGTAAGATGTGTACTTGGGCAGGTTTTCTAATGAGCTCAGTAGCTTAGACTTCATAGGAGGGGGTATCGCTCTTTTTCACATGTAATGCTTAAGAGGGCATCTGTAATTCATGCACGTGTATAATTGGTGAAAGGCTTGAATCTGGACTCAGATGACCGTAAGTGACAACATTTACATGCACAAGCTAAGGCCTCTATAAGGAACTGCACATTTCTCAGACAGTTTTTTCTTAAATGAATAAAAGCCCTCAAATACTTATTGGAAAGAATTACTGCTCTGTTCTAGCTGTGCTCATAAGGGTTGAGGAGCCAGCATATTGAGGACTTGACAAGTGGGATAAGATGAGAGAAACCTTTTGTTAGTCCCACATGTGGGAAGTTTGTTTGTGTCACAGTAGAAAGTGAACAGTGCAAAGCTGCAGTGTGCATGACCATGGGGAGGAATGTTGTGCTAAAGCCACAGCAGTGCACCTCCCTGCCAGTCAGACATCCTCCGAGCTGCACTGATTCAGTAATACAGCTCACATTCATGACATTTAGGAGTCTGTAAAAGTTAAAATTTATCTTGAATTTTTTGGCTCCTCCCCTTTGTGAGTGTGGACGCTTCATCTCTTTGCTCTTGAATGCTTTGCTTCTTATATTGATTTTTATTGATTTTTAATGCTGATTTTTTTCCCTTTTTTCTGTGTGAGCTTACCTGCGATAACTTCTGGACACTTGTAGATCATTAGGACTAGAGTGTTCTTAACAGAAACAGCAACATTTTATGGTTACCTTGTCCTCAGCGCTCCGTGTGTCTGTGGCCTAGACACAGCTGAAGCCTGATTACAGCGTCTGGGCACCGAGCAGCCTCAATAGCCTGGAAAGGTGCTAACCGCTAGGCTAACTAGCAACAAGATGCCTTCCCTCTCCACAGATGACTACCACAGCCTCCTGCAGAAGATTGCAGTACTGGAGACAAAAATTCATCGCTTAGAAGTAAACGTGGAGGTAAATGGACTGTGTGGAAATGAAACAACCTTGCCTTTGATTCAAAACAATGGCGATGAGCAAGCTAGTACACAGCTAAGGAGCACAGATAACATGACCAAGAAAGTAGACTCTGTGCATTATTATAAATCCTCAAGTGATAATCCCCCCTTAGACTGTCTTGGTGCAAAACCAAGACATAAATCATGTCTCCTGGAAGGGGGAGGACGTATCACAGGCAGGGCACAGCGAGCTGAAATCTCTGAAACCGACTGGCCTTCACTTCCTACGAGACAGAGAAGCTCTTCTACCCCTGTATACAGGAGGAAACAGGACTGGACAACCGTGAATAGGAAGGTTAACAACAAACCTCCAAAACAACTGAATGTGAAACTGCAGAACAGATTTGCTCCACTATCAAAGGACCCTGGATCTATATCGGACAACCATCCATCTAAAAGCAGCGAAATAAGGTCTGAAAATCTGTTGAAAAGTGAAAGGCCACAGGGAAAGCTAAAGGCTAGGCCTGAAACTCTGATTGTGGGTGACTCTGCCGTAAAGGATGTACAAAGGATGTGCGGTAAGAACACTAAAGTCCTCTGCTTTCCTAACGATATGGTCAACAACCTGAAGGAGAGAATTCTTCAAATTGCAGATGAATATCCAACTGTGACAAACATTGTTCTGCATACAGGGTCAAACGATGTGTCCAAACAACAGTCGGAGGTTCTGAAACTGGACTTTACTGGATTATTAAATACTGTAAACTCTCTGAATGCAGCTGTATTCATCAGTGGACCTGTACCGCCGGTCAGAGGAGGAGACGATAGATTCAGCAGGTTGTTTACACTGAATAAATGGCTTATATCAGCATGTACTGACCACTCAGTGCATTTTATCGACAACTTTAATATTTTTTGGGAACGCAGGCATCTGTTCAAAGCAAATGGATTTAATTTTAACAAGTCAGGGGTGAAACTGTTCACCTCCAACTTGTTTTATTCCATACGTCATCCATCTGTGCTTGGTGCCAAGGCTGAGATAAACGAGGAGTTATCTCATAAAGAGGAACAAACAGAACTCCAAGAACAGACAAAGCCCAGCAGAAACCTTGAGGAGGAGCTCCATTTGCCCCCACCCGGGAAGAGCCTCAGAAAGGAGAGACATCCATGGCATCTGAGGAAGAGCCTCAGAAAGGAGAGACATCTAAGGCAAGAAGAGGGGTCCCTATTTTCCTCCAACTCTCTCAACAACACCAACGACCAGGACAAGGGACCACGACCTTCCCCAGTCCCCCAAACCCCTGACAGGCCATCACCCTCCTCCCCCTCCCTTTCTCCCTCCTCCCCACACCTGAAATTCACTGAGGAGATGATGGAGCGGGTCAATGCTGGGCTCAGATCTACACCCCGTCCCAATCCCTTTTTGTCCCCCATAAACCCCCCACCAGAGCGGCCAAAGGTTCGCCATCGAGCCCCACCCTCAACAGAGCAATCGAAGTCACATTGCCCAGCCTCGCCCCCCTTAGTTCCTCTTCATGCCCTGTCTCCGCAGTCTGATGTGTGAAGGGTCCGGGCTGTGAGGATTATGGCAGTGATGACTTTTCCCAGGAGAAGCTGGGACCCTGTTTACTAGAAGGTTTTAAAATTTCTGTACTTTTAGGTGACAGGAGACATGTGGCCTGGTCAAAACACAGAGAGCTGCACTCTAAAAGATCTTTAAACATAGTAAACATACCTTGTGTGCCACAGACTGCTCCCAAACATGAGGGGACAAGTAATACCTCTAAAACACTTAAGTTGGCTTTATTAAACATTAGATCTCTAGCTGGGAAAACATTTTTAATTAATGATTTAATCACTGAGCACAGCCTTGATTTTATGTTTTTAACTGAAACTTGGTTGGACCAAAGTAACAGTGGAGCTGTTCTCATCGAGACGACCCTTCCTAACTACAGTTTGATCAGTGAGGTCAGGGCGAGCAGGAGAGGAGGAGGGGTTGCTGTCTTATTTAATGAATCATTTCAATGTAAGCAGCTATCTCCTGGAAGTTTTCAGTCTTTTGAATATGTGGCTTTACAGCTGAAGGCCCCATCCAAAGTTGTGTTTCTTAATGTTTACAGGCCTCCCAAATACTGCACAGACTTTTTTAATGACCTCAGTGAACTGCTGTCTGTGATCTGTGTTGATTTTGACTGTGTAATTATTGCTGGGGATTTTAACATTCATGTGGACAACCCTCAGGACAAAGGGACTAAAGACCTGAGTAACACTCTGGGCAACTTTGGGCTGACTCAGCATGTAACAGAGGCCACACATAATAGAGGACACACTCTTGACCTACTGATCTCCAAAGGCCTGAGCATTTCAAAGGTTACTGTGTCTGATGTGGGCCTGTCTGATCATTACTGTGTTTTCTTTGAAAGTAAAATCTCAGCCCACACAAATATATCAACAACAGTGATCACAAAACGGTGTATAACTGAACACAGTAGTGCAATTTTTAACCAGGTCTTCCCATTAACACCTGACCTGTCCAGAGGGTCAGTCAATGAGCTCGTCAATAGCTTCAATGCTAACATGTTAAATGTAATGGACACTATTGCTCCCATTAAGGTGAAGGTTATCTCTGGAAGGAAAAAGTCTCCATGGAGAAACTCCACACTGGTGAAAAATGGAAAAAAGAGTGTAGGAAAGCTGAGCGCAGATGGAGAAAAACAAACCTCCAGGTTCATTATGACATTTATAAAGAGAAACTTCACAATTATAATTTACAACTGAGGAATGCAAGGAGGTCCTACTTCTCTGACATCATCACTAAAAACAGCCATAATGCTCGGGTCTTATTTTCTACAGTTGACAGGCTAACAAACCCTCCTGTGTCAGTGGCAGCTGAACTTCATTCGACCATGGCCTGCAATGACTTTGCCAAATTCTTCACTGAAAAAATCCAAAAAATTAGACAAGCAATTGGTACATCAACAGCAGATCCAGGATATGTACTGTGTCCACCAAAAAACAGTTTAAACACCATGAAACAGTTTCAACCTATTAACAGCAAAGACCTGGAGGACATCTTAGGTCAACTGAACTCCTCCTCCTGCTGTTTAGATGTCCTGTCAACAAGTTTTTTCAAAAAGGTCTCAAAGACTTTAGAGTCAGACCTGTTACAGATCGTCAACTTTTCTTTATTATCAGGTGTGTTTCCAGAATCACTAAAAACTGCTGTAATCAAACCTATACTGAAAAAGGACAATCTTGACAAGACACAAATGAACAACTACAGGCCAATCTCAAATCTCCCGTTTTTAAGTAAGATCATTGAAAAAGCAGTTTCTCAACAGCTCAGTTACTTCTTAAAACAGAATAATTGCTACGATGCCTTCCAGTCAGGTTTTAGACAGAACCACAGCACTGAAACCGCTCTGACCAAAGTGTTTAATGACATATGTCTGAATACAGACAGTGGAAAAATGTCAGTCCTAGTTTTACTGGATCTCAGTGCAGCATTTGATACAGTTGACCACAACATATTACTCAAACGACTGGAGAACTGGACAGGTCTTTCAGGAACTGTACTAAACTGGTTCAAAACATACGTAGAAAACAGGAAATACTTTGTATCAATAGGTAACTTCACATCTGAGCAGACAAGTATCACATGTGGAGTTCCCCAAGGTTCCATCTTGGGACCCCTTCTGTTTAACATCTACATGCTCCCACTGGCACAGATTATAAACAACAACAAAATAAACTATCACAGCTATGCAGATGACACACAAATATATATCACAATGTCACCAGGAGACCGAGGCCCTGTACAGGCTCTTGGTAAATGCATTGAGGAAATCAATGACTGGTTGTGCCACAATTTTCTCCAGCTAAACAAAAACAAAACTGAGGTAATAGTCTTTGGCACCAAAGAAAAACGATTACAGGTCACCAGAGAACTTCAATCTATACATCTAAAAACCACAAACCAGGCGAGAAATTTGGGTGTAGTGATGGATGCAGACCTAAACTTAGAAAAACACATTAAGACAATAACAAAGTCAGCTTACTATCACCTCAAGAATATATCAAGGATAAAAGATCTGATGTCTCAACAGGACCTGGAAAAACTAGTCCATGCATTCATCTTTAGTAGGCTTGATTACTGTAACAGCATCTTTACAGGTCTACCTAAAAAAATCAGTCAGACAACTACAGCTCATTCAGAACTCTGCTGCTCGAGTCCTCACTAAGACCAAAAAAGTGGACCACATCAGTCCAGCTCTGAGGTCCTTACACTGGCTGCCTGTCCGTCAGAGGATAGACTTTAAAGTTCTGATGCTGGCCTATAAAGCTCTGAATGGTTTAGGACCAAAATACATCAATGACCTCCTGACCCAGTATGAACCATCCAGATCCCTCAGGTCATCTGGATCCGGTCTTTTATCAGTTCCCAGAGTCAGAACCAGACACGGAGAAGCTGCATTCAGCTTTTATGCTCCTTATATCTGGAACAAACTCCCAGAAAGCCTCAGATCAGCTGAAACACTCAGTTTATTTAAATCCAGGTTGAAGACTCACCTGTTCTCAGCTGCATTTGAATAAAGCACCAAATCCACACTTTAAGCTTAAATTTCAAAACTTACATTTAACTACTGATTTTATCTACTGTTCTGATTTTCTGTTTTGATTTTATATACTGTTGTTTGTTTGTTTGTTAATTAGTTAGTTAGTTTATTTGCTTGTTTTAATCAATTTTAAATCATGCTTTTTATTTGTTCTTGTTTCTAATGTCTCTGTAAAGCACTTTGAATCACCTTGTTGTTGAATTGTGCTATACAAATAAACTTGCCTTGCCTTGAAGAAATATTTAGGAAGTTTTCATTGGACATGGCCAAGGTTGTGCTTTGTCGCAGTTTTTTGTCGATACATTTTTACTGGGCAGAGAGTGTCAGGTTTCTGCTGGCTTAGTTGACCTCAAGCATTAAATGGGGTGATTGGCAGGAGAGTGTGATGTGACTGGGATGAGAATTGGTACCACAGAAACATCGTTGTCAGCAGGAAAATGGTGCACTGACTGCTCTGATCTGCCTCGAGTGAAGGAGTTCAAGCACCTCTGGGTCTTGTTTATGAGTGGTGGAGAGTAGATGGATCAGCAGAGCACAGTGGATGTGTACTGGTCTATTGAGGCGAAGAGGGAGCCGAGTGTGTAAGCTCCTCCATTCACCCATGGCAACGAGGTGTGAGTAGTGACTGGAAAAAGATCAAGGATACAAGCAGAAATGAGCTTCTTCCAAAGGTTGTCTCGGCTCACCCTTGACGATGGGGTGAGGATGTCAACATTGTAGAGCTGCTGCTCCTCTGTATATAAAAGGATTTTCTGAGTAGGATGCGTCGAAGATGTTTTGAGCAATGAGGCACGTGCAGGACGTGCTGGGGAATTTACAACTTCTGTCCCCACTACCAAGATCTAATGTGTAAGACTGAAAATAGTCTGATTTCAGTCTGTAGAATGAGAAGTCATCCCACTTTTCTTTTGTCGAATGTCATGAACAAAATATTTTTGTGCCTTTTTGTGGACAAACCATAAGCCATTTTATACACTGATTAATAAAACTGAAGTTGTGTACCTTCCCTGTCACTGTTGCCGTTTCTTCCCGGTGCCTAACAAAGGCACGGGTTCTATTTTCTTCCTCATTAAACATTTGCCATTTCGAACATCTCAGATTCTGCTTTGTTTACATCAGCGTCTAGCTTGCAGTCCTCCTCTTCAATGTCTTTGCTGGCGCATTGCTGCGTCTCTTGGCACATTCTGGCCCCTGTTGATCACTCAAATAGTGTGAAACCATTGGCAAGAATGCATATTACGTCACCCGTGTACACAGGCCCGCACATGGCATGCAAAACGCCAGAGACCCACTCATAAAGAAATGGCTCCATTGCACTGCCAGAGAACTGGTGTATCCACAGGATACTTTTAAAACACCATCCCCTTTGCTTTTTTTTTTTTTTTTTTTTTTTTTTTTTTTTTTTTATGTTTGAAGATGCACAGTCTTAAAATTTGATGAACATTAAGATTGCACAGGCTCATAAATATTCATCAGACCAGAACCCCTTTCCTCTTCCTTTCTTATCTCTTTGTCACCGTCCTCTTATTTCCGATCCCTTCATGTTGGCCTGAATTTGAGCTGGACCCAAACAAACGGCCTTTCTCATGAGATCATCCAGCAGCACTTTAGTGATCCTTGAATGTATAATGCAAAACGCTGCCTGCCTGTTGCCTCTAATTGTCCTTTTGAGTGTTTAATGTTTGAGCTCATTAACATGATCTGCCATCTATTGTTTATCATATTAATAGCACCATTTCCTCGGCTACAGTAAAGGGACTGTTAATTAGTGACCACAAAGACAACATTTAGTTCTGTACATCACACTAATCCAACCTTAACCTGTTTTATCTCAACAGGAAATAACAAAGACTTCATTGTGTGACCCTCACTCCCACCACCCCACACTGTTCCCTTTTGACCTGGCAGAGATGCATTTTTGTCAAGGAGTTTGCACTCAGATGGATTAAGAGGTTAGTTTCCAATCTCACATTCAACCCTAATCTTCCTTCATTAAAGGCTGCGTTTTGTCTATTCAAAGCAAGTCAAAGCCGTGCATTGTGTTTATTATTGGCAGCTAGGGGAAAAAGTCTTTCCTGTCAGCAAAGACTGAATACACGGTGACTCCATCGGCACAGGGAGTCTTTGTCATTATCAAACAAAGGCATATCACTTGCTAGAAAGCGGCTGATTGTTGCTGACGTGAAGACATATTTCAGTGATCTTCGTCCCAAACCAGAGCCCAGCGGTGGAAACCTAATCAGCCTGGTTTGGACTTACCTGTAGGAACTGGAAAACTGAGCTGCGGTGGCTGCTGATAAATTTTTCAACAGCTCCTAACCCAAAAGCAGCTGATATGCACTACCGTCTCAGAATTTTGGTTAGGGTTACATTCTGTGGAAGGCTACGTCACCGGCTCAATTGTTGAGCACACTTGAGTGTGATGGAGGCGCACCGTATGAAGTTACAGAGGATTAGATTACTTGAAAGGTGTATCACAGATCTGGCCTGTCTTTACAATATTTATATTAATTCTCTGAAGTACATCACACTTGCAAGGAAGTTACTGTCTAGATCAAGGAATAGTTAAGGTGGTTGGGAGATTTAGACTTGGTCATGACACTGAAACCAAAGGTTTGCGTTAACATATATTGCAGATTCCATTGGCCGATTTACAGAATCAAAATTCAGATTGTAGATTGTAGCAGTATTGAAATACTGTGTATATAAAACATTTATGCAGAGATGATGGAAACGGGCACATCTAAAGTGCTGATACTGGTTGAGATTGGGCAAAACTGAAATAAAGATGTGGTAACAACGTGACTATTCTAAAAGCACATTCAAGCCAAAGCTTAGTTACTTTTTACTGGGAGTTGGCACCACTTGTGGAATGAGGTGATCCACTTTAAAAGAAGAAGAAACCCCTGTTGTTGTTGTGTTTTTTTGTGTGGTTTTAATCATGACCGTTTAGATGGCTCCTTGGGAAAAACAGATGTAAAATTACTTTTATCATCCTTTAGTTTTTGTATTATTCATCAAATATATATTTTAGGTTTATTTCAGAAACTACTGTCTGTGTTGCTATTCAGCTCCTGAATGACTCTCCACTACAACTGCAATTTCCTCATCAGGACACAGTATTTTAAAGTGAACTTGGTGACTTGAACTACCCTGTCATTCTCCCTCTTTTATACATTAATTGACTGGGGTACTTACAGTAGATCCCTTTATCAAGCCAGCCAGAATAGTCCCAGACCTTGTTTGGTGTAGTTGATGTCGAGTGTTAAATAATAGCCAGTAATTTCTCTGGCTTTATTTTGCGCAACTTGTAATGTGTGCACAACCTATTTCCGAGCCGTGTTAAAAGGGCAGTCTGCATGAGCAGGGTTTACGCATGTATGAAAGCATGAGAGTGATGCTGCCAGATTTCCAGTCTGATTCCACAGATATGTGCAGTTCTGTGTTTTGCTTATTAAAGTGTTAAATAGTCAGTATCCAATGAGATCTGAACTTAAAACATCAAGATGACCATAATTGTGTGTGTGTGTGTGTGTGTGTGTGTGTGTGTGTGTGTGTGTGTACACAAACAAAGACCTAGTTTCTCAAAGAGGGTTTGCTTTGGCTCCTGCTTCCAACACGTGGTTGCCATCAGATTCTTTTCCTGAGTAAACAGACACCGGGAGACAGCAAACTGATAGTTGTCTTCGGCTGGTGGCTGCACCTCTGTGTGATGGGCAGGAAAACATTTGGACAAATGGGCCTATTATTGACCACTCCACTATCTTGGCCAACAGGAAGCTTTGATCTGTATCTTATAAAGTCCTCCATCTCTTCCTTTGAGGAAGAAAGGCAATAGATTTGGGGAAAATTTGTAATGCTGATTTTGGATCCGTAAACACCAGTGTTCTTTTGTTTTGCTTACCCACTTCACCCTTGCTCATTTATTTCCACTTATTCATTAACCTCACTTGTCTTATTTCAGTTTCACTGCAGTTTCCCCCAATCCGTGTGTCTGCCCCTGTCAGTTCATTATGTTTGTAATTGATTGATGTGTTCACTCCTTCCATAATAATTTGCACCCTTAAATCAAAATGGGATGTTGACAGAGTTGTGGCCCACCCTCATGGTGTCTACATGAACCATCAACCTCTTGCTGCACTCTTATGCATATAAAAGGACGTGCTATAACAAGGTAGTTCCACGGCAAGCACTGGCAGCCTTAAGTGTGGATGTTGTTGAATATGTTATGAATGTGGTGAGTGTGCAATTTATTTTTTTTTTAATTTTTTTTTTCTTCCTTGTGGTATTGTGTTAATGTATGCAGAATTCAGCAGAAGACTAAAAGCAGGCAGTGAGGAATGCCTGTTTGGAAGGGGGGGGATAAGTGAGAGGAGGGCTTTCTTGTCTCTCAGGGGAGAAAGATGAGAGGAAGAGAGGCATGGTGAAGAGGTAGAGAGCGGGGGATGGTGTCAGAACCTAGCAGACGAGAGAAGATGAGGAAAGACATGGTAAATATCTAAACACCGCATTGAAGTGTAGGTTTGACTTATAGGCTTGAGCTCTTATAAAACCACATCATAAAAGGCTGGGAAAAACTGTTTGTGCTGACTTTAAGGGCAGGTGTTATACTGATTTCCAGTCGCATATTTAAATTTTTGAACTCTGCAAGTGAATGGTCATTATTTATCTACTGGGAACCGTCGCTTCATCTACGGTCTGAATTGTTTCTGCTACCTTTAAGCCAACTTTCTTCTGATTGGCTTCAGCTCAAAAAACAGGTTTGAATAGCAGGTGGGTGGTGCTTCTGCACTCGGTTACAGGTATCTGCTCTCATAGATACAAAGAAGTTTGGTAAAAACATTTAAAACACTTTCAACCTCACCTGACAGTCAGCACATGCCTCCAGTAGTTTCTATTTGATGATTTCTTCAGTACTTGTCGCAACATGACCCTGAAATCTGTATTTTTTATGTAGTGACGGGACGACTGACTGTTCTCATCATGATGAATAGCAAATGTCAGAGATGCGTAAGCCCCAGGTTCTAAAGTAAATGCTAGTATTGGCATTCGGTATTGTGCAATAGTGTTAGTGGGATGTATAAAGACTGTACATACAAGTGTGAATGTACTATGAATCTAACTGAGGCAAGGTTTGTTTACTTTCAGCTTGGACCAAGTGACAATACATGGTTACGTTGTAAAATATAGCGAATTTTAAAAATAAAAAATTTAAAAAAGACTCCACATGGAGACGACAATCGTTGAAATGTGAGTTTGTTGAGATTTCAGCAATCACTTTCTCTGAGCTTTCACACAGTCTGCTTGATGTTAGTAGTTGCTGTTGTTGTTGTCAGTTGAATCGAACTCACTGCTGGATTCCTGGAAGTCACTCCTTGGCACTTGATCTAGTAGACGCTGCAGTGTGCATGTTATGTCTCGAAATGTTATCTAGTGTGTACAAGTTTTTATAGTCTAACATTCACAACTTTATTGTCTAGACACGAGTGCAATATTTCAATAAAATGTCTAAACAAAAGCTGGGCAGCAAAGCTGAATTCAGTGGAAATGAACTGGTAATCAGCAAATGCAGGATCACGGTGTGTATGTGCACGCCCACATTTCTTTCCGCCATCCTTTCTTCTACTTGGGGGGGGGGGGGTTCTTTCAAACTGCTCAGGAAAGACGTTGAGCGTGCTCCACACTAAGCCCCACACTTCCCCCTCCCTCTCTCTGTCTTCCCTCCTCCCTCAAGCAGCTGTTTTCCTGTCTTGGCCTGGGAACTGGAGCCAAGCTGTTTTTTTTCCCTATCCTTGCCTCACAAGCAGGAACTCGCAGACTTACCGAAATACACACACATACTCTTCTTGTCCGTCTCTGCCCTGTCCCACACTCGTCTGGCTGTTGACTGTGTGCTGACCTCATTTTGGACTAGAGACTGAGGAGCAGCTATTCCCACTCTTCTGCTTGGCTGCTGTGATTGCGTGTTCACATTGCAGTGTGAGAGCCGCCTGACTGTTGGTAGAAATGCTTTCATGGTAAGACGTCTCTTCCTGTAATCACAGGCTACTTCTGTCTTTTGACCTCTTATTTGTGCCTCCTTCAGTCTCTGACTCAAGTGACTCTCTGTTGGTAAGGCTGCTGTGTGGCTCATCCAGTACTCAGTTTCTAAAAGTCTTCTTGACTGTGCTGCATTGATTTCAGGCTGTCAGCATTTTGCAAAAGTTTCAGTCAATGAAATAAAACGGTGAAGTTCTAGCATGACTTAAACTCACTTCTAGCATGACTTAAAACGGTGAAGTTCTAGCATGACTTAAACTCACTTTTTTTTGGTTTGTCCGTATAAAAATAAAGCGGTCATATTCCCTTTTTTTCATTGACTGACACAAGGAGGTGTAGCTAGGCCTCATCGCTGATAATTCAAGTCACTAAAGTGGACACTGCGACTGTTATACTAAACAATATTATAACCTATTGTTATAATATTGTGTTATTGTTTTCTATTGGAGCATTTTTTAAGCCTCCACGGAGTTGGTGCTTCAGTTTTAGTTTCCGAGAGTGTTATTTGGCACAAATTAGCATTTATCTTTGTGTGTTCATGAATGACTTCACCTGAAAATACCCCCTGTATTGTGAAGCCTCAGTGCTGATGCTATGACTGGTTCTATATTGGTATTTGAAGCCACAAGGAACTGTTTTGGATGAGAGGCTGCCCAGAACTGTTTGAATGATCCTTACATCACAGCAAGCCAAGATCATTGTCTGTTAAGTGGGATCTAGCAGGCGGTAATTTGCCACTAACACTTTGGCAGAGGATTGAGTAAAGGAATGTTAAACCAAGATAATAACTGAATACATTTGTAACAACAGGACTGAGGTTTAAGAATGTAAGTTTTAAAAGAAAATGTAAAATATTTAAGCTGTCCCATGCTTAGATTAATCATTCTCATAAGGACTGGGTGGCTGTGCTTAACTCTGTCAGTTACACTTTTATCCAAATGTTATTTGTACAACAGTAGCAATACTTGTCGAGTACCAGTGAACCAAATATTGAAAATATTTAAATACAGGGCACTGTCTGATGCTCTTGCCATGTCATCTGTCATGTCCTATTGTAACCAAACACATTGTTTGAATTCATTTCAAACATTAGAAGAAACTCTCAGACTGTGTGCCTTTTTTTTTTTTTTTTTTTTTTTTTTTTTTTTTTTTGTCTAGCCCCCGACATGCCGTCTTGCGTCATCTACCTGTATCACAGCAACAAACGAGCACCAGCATTTCATGGTCCAAAAATCCTCGAGAGGAGGCGATTGTAAAGAATGTTTCATGTTGAGGCCATGTGGGTAAGGGGGGGTAGGTGTGGTTATGTGTGGGTGGCTTATTTAGTCTTCAGCAATAGTCTTAAAAGGACATTCAAAGCTCTTCTTTGGATGTTGGCTGCTTTTTGTTCCGTTTTATCTCACTGATGCCACACTGCTCTATTTATGCTGCAGTCTGGGCTCTGAGGAGGCCAATCCATGACTGATGGTGTTCCACTGTGTCCTTTCCCTATCACTGCATTGGGAATGTGTTTGGGATGATTGTCATGGTGAAAAATAAAGCCATATCAATCAAATACTTTCCAGACAGTGTTGCACAGTGGATGAGAATCTGACGATACTTGTCTGTGTTCATAATTCCATCAATTTTGACTCGACCCCAACACCAGTGGCTAAAATGCAGTCTCAAGCCTTGATGGAGACTAAACTGTGTTTTACAGATGGCTCGTACCGCTCTCCTGACCACCTCTCTACATGCTGTTGATGATTTGAACCACAAATTTCAAATTTGATTAATCACTCCATTGGAACTGTTGCTACCTCAACCTTTTCTCCCTGTTTTCCGTCCTTAAGGAAAGGAAAATCTGAACAGCCACTCTTCCACTGAGGCCGTTTTTGATGAGGCTTCAGTGAACAGTAAACAGATCAACTGAATAACATGTATCTCTCAGTTCTTGTGTCAGGTCTTTCGATGGGTTATACTATACTATAAACACAGCAGTTTAAACCCCCCAAATTTGATTGTGTTCATCTGGACATAGCGTTTTCAGTGGGAGAAGCAGTTAACTCGTCTCATGAACTTCTGCCTGTGATTTCTAGTTGTTAATTTGAAATATAACATCGGTTTTAAAGTTATAGATATCAGTGATTCTTTCAGAATGGTTCTAAATTCTAAAATTCGAGGCGTTTCGAGTTCCAGAAACATTTTCCAAGTCAAGCTTTTCAGTAAGAGTTAGCATCAGCAAACTGTCCTTTTCCTTATGTGTTCATCCATATGACAGATACTGTGATGACAGACACAAATCATTGTCCAAGTGAGAGGGAGACTGTTCATGTGTGTTTAGACCCTTGTCATGATTGCCCACAGTTCATGTTCTAAAGCCAGTGTGCAGATAACTGCGTTGGTGGATTTGCGTTTTTCAACTTCAAAGTCCCTGCAATACTACAGTGCATTAATGTGCCCTTAAGCGCATATGCATGAGTCTGTGTCTGTGCATTGGGTGGGGGTTGCTTGCGTTAATACTAGCTTGTGTATCTTTGATATGCTAACAGTGGTTGTCACGCTATCAGCGCCCTTCTCCATGCCACTGCCTCGCTTGCGTGAGATAAGAAGTTTGTGCCATGGTTTACAGTCCAGCTACATTTTAAGTAATTCCAGCTCCTTCTCACATCCAGTCTTCTGTGTGCTCAGAGCTGATGAAAATCACTGAGGTGGTGTTGAGGGTTGTTTTTTGCTGCTGAAGAATGATTCCACTAAACTAAACACTCTTAATCTGAAGAAGTTCAGGAAAGGACACTACATCTCCTTCCTTCATACTCACACTTTCTCTTATCGGGCCTCTCACATTACTCACCTGCTCCATTGGTGCTTCTCATCAGTTCTCTTGTCTCTTCTTTCCATCACGTTCCAACTCTTTTTCCCACCGCGGTGCTCTTCACTAACCCTCTTCACATCCAGCTTTTTCCTCACCCTTTAACTTTTTTGATAGTTTGCTTCTGCCTTGTCCTCTTCGTCTTTGATGTACAGTGAAAGGCACAGGCTGTTTTTTTAGGTTTGTTTGAGCCGTACCCATTTTATTTATTTATTATTATTTTTTCCTGGATCAAGAGCTGAAACACTTTTAAACAAAATTATATTTGACATAGTTCTCAAAATTATCACGGCATTAGACAGTCTTATTTTTGCTTCTCCATCAGAATTTTTCTTCTTTCATTCAGTGTGCTCGATTGCACTATATTGGTGTTAGTCAATGTGGATTGCCCGTGTGTGGGGCTGACAGCACGAGTATTTACTTGTACTCAGGTCTTTTTAAAACTGCTCATACTTTTACTGCAGATTTCTCATTGTGTAAAACAAAGTATTCATGTTTGCATTCATTGGTCATTTCTGCCACCATGTTGTTGTTGTTTTTTTTTGTTTGTTTTTTAAATATATATGTTGGTTGGTACGTTGGTTTTATGTTACAGTAACAAAAGCTGCTTTTTTGGACACTGGAAAAACTTTCTTTCACTACAGTTGAGCTCACGGTCTCAGTACTGTGGGTGAAATGCTTGAACTTACAAAGAGTGTGACAGAGTTGTGGATAATATGAAGGATCAAAGCAAAACATTTGAATTGAGGATGGTGTTTTTTTTTTTTTTTATTATTATTATTTTTTTTTAAAGTAGTTGAGTTACTTGATGAATCGTTGCAGCCCCGTATTAAATAGACTCCTCATTTGTCTGGAACTGGTTCCATGTGGCATATTTGGTAGTTGCAAGCAATGTTCCCTCTAAGCTGCGCACGTGTGCAATTGTGCACTGCTGGCACAGTCTCTGCGCACAGAAAATCTGCATTGCGCACAAAAAAAAAAATCTAACCTGAATTGAAATTAAAATTAATACTTTAACAATTCTGTTTTGCAGTGTTAGTCAGTGACTGGCTGCTCCCGTATGGGATTAGAACGATCCCACCTTATCCCATAGTCCAGCCAATAATGCGATTCACATTCGTATACGCAGCCAATCAACGTCGTTGACAGGCTATGACAGCGTCCTTATGTGCCGACACCGGTGTTTTAGCTAGCAAAGCGGCTGATGTGGAGTGAAACCACGATAATGATAACATGTACAACCATTGGAGATATGAACAGGACAGACGGAACAATTGACGGAAAAAGTGTGGACTTTATACCAGTTTTTAAATTGCGTTGATAGGCCACGTAAAACCAGAGTTGTCATTAAAACAATATGCAATGTTTGGTTTCCTTCCTGAACACCATCGTTGTTTATATTTACTGCGGGAAGAAACGGTAAAAACGGCGTTTTATAAGAAAAAAGGCTCGAACGCACTCTCCGCCTGGAAGCAAGAACAAAACCAAAAACACCCCCACCCTTTCCTATTGGTCGAAAAAAGTACCATGTCGACCAATCAAAAAATGACATGGCAACGTGGCATTTAGTTGTTTAGAAACGGGGGGAAGTTTTAGGAGTGACGGCGGTGTTTTGAGATGTGAGAGATTTGAGACGTTTAGCGCAAATCTTATGTAGTTGGTGTGTAGTGTAGTCAATAGATTTGTTGTGTGTGTGTGTGTCAGAACAATGAGGCGACTGCTGAATATTACAGGAGTGATACATCTCCTGTTGTCAGGCCTGCAGGTATCAGGCTGTTGTTCTCCTTTATCTCATAGTGGACAGATTATTTTTTGGAGTGGCACAAATAATTTGTGTGGCATCAAATTTGATGCAGAACAGCTGATTGTTCTGTAAATAGTTTGAAATGTTTATTTAAAAAACGCCTTTGCTGCATTTTAAAAAAAAAAATAGCTGCAAAAAACATTGTTTGCCAAACTGAGTTACTTTTTTTGAGGAGTAACTATATAATTATTTACCCAACATTGGTCATTACATACTATATTTTGCAGACAGTTACAGGACTCTCTCACAGACCACAGACTCATAATACAAGTCAGAGCTTTATAAAAAAGAAAAAGAAAGTTGTTTTTGAAATTGGAGTTCAAGTTATTTTTACTTCCAATAGTGTTAACATAGTACACAGGCCAATGGCTAGATTTTTACATTTTCATTGTAAATGGGCTAAAGCAGTTTAAAAGTAGTCTAACATAAATGTAAATGCTGTAATTTGATTATTTTAATAAACCATGTAACTTGGTTGGATTCGATGCCGGCGTGACCACAGTGCACACGTCTGATGTCGCTCACAGTGGTCCATGGGATCGCTCACAGTGGTCCATGGGATCGCTCAGGGAGTTTGTGTGTTCGCTCAGACACGTGAAAAATTAGAGGGAACATTGGTTGCAAGTAATTAATATGGAAATGGGGAGCTTGTCTCTCTTCATGGATGTAGTCATAATGGAGGTTCTGCAAATGAAACTGTCATTAAATGTGCATGTGGAGAGTGTTGTTGGAGCGGCTGCTTATTCATCACTGTGACATTTTTCTTGGATCTCATGTCTCCTTTTACTTCTGCAATTCATGTTTACTTTGTGATATTTGGACACTAACATGAAACGAGCGAAAAATTTGAGAATTTTCCTTTTTTTTTTCCTGGGATCCGATGTATAGCTTGGCAATTTGATTTTCCATCATTTCATCATTATGCCTTTGTTATCAGTTGTAAGTCACTCCTTTCGTATACTGTCATGCTTTTGTGCTTCCCTAACAGCCCAAACTTACATGGTTTATTTCAGAATGAAGGAGGAAAGAGCTTTTGGTCTACAAGATATATATTTTTAAATGAATATGGTCCAAATCAGCTCACAATTAATCTCTTCCTGAAAGGGACACTAAACAACCCCAACCTCCTACCAATACATAAAAGTAAGCATTTTCATTGTTTGGATCTCAAAATGAAAGGTTTTAATTTATCAGTACTACTGTTTCACTCAATTTCAACAGATAACATTCTTCTGTTTTACTACAGAGATTAGAACACACATTGACAAATTGGAATCTAAATACCAAATGTAAATGAAGAGTATTCCTAACACACAAGTTAATTTTGGAGTTCCACAGGGTTTAGTGTTAGGACAAATGCCTTTTTATAGTGTAAGTCCTTTCCTTAATCGGTGGTCTTAGAAAACACTGCATACGCTTTCATTGCTATCCACAAATCCAGATGATACAAATCAACTAGTCAAACTACAGGCATGGATGACCTCCGATTTCCTGCTTCTAAGCTGAGGTTTTTGTACTCGGCTGTTTTTGTTTTGTTTTTTAAACCAGATATTTACTTGAGATGGCATTACTCTGGTCTCCAGTGATGCTGTGAGGAATCTTTAAGTCATTGTTGACCAGGATATGTCTTTCAGGTTCGAGCCCCGGCTTGGACAGTCTCAGTCGTTGTGTCCTTGGGCAAGACACTTCACCAGTTGCCTACTGGTGGTGGTCAGAGGACCCGGTGGTGCCAGTGTTTGGCAGCCTCGCCTCTGTCAGTGCTCCCCAGGGCATCTGTGGCTACAATGTAGCTTGCCATCGTGTGTGTGTGTGTGTGTGTGTGTGTGTCTCTGAATGTAGTGTAAAGCGCTTTTGGGGTCCTTGGGGACTAAGTAAAGCGCTATACAAATACAGGCCATTTACTACTTCAGTGGCTCCCTGTTAAATTCATAATTCCTCTCGTGACATGCAATATTTTAAATAATGAGGCCCCATCATATTGTAAAGACTTTACTTTTCCTTATCCTAACAAAGTACTTCCTGGTGTATTTAAAAGTCGAGTGGGAGGCAGAGCCTTCAGTTTTCAGGCTTCTGAAAGCTTTCTGTGGAACCAGCTCCCAGTTTGGATTCAGGAGACAGACATACTCTACTTTTAAGATCAGGCTTAAAACTGAGAATAGGGAAAAAATGAGACTGAGTTGTTCAAAATCAAAAGATTAGCAAATTAGTTTCATTTGTTGACTATTACTTTGAAAGGATTTAAGCTGTTTGCGTGGGTTCTCTCCGGGTACTCCGGCTTCCTCCCACTGTCCAAAGACATGCACTTAGTGGGGATAGGTTAATTGGTTAATCCAAATTGCCCATAGGTGTGAATGTGCGAGTGAATGTGAGTGCGAATGGTTGTCTGTCTCTGTGTGTTGGCCCTGCGACAGACTGGCGACCTGTCCAGGGTATACCCCACCTCTCGCCCTATGACAGCTGGGATAGGCTCCAGCGCCCCCCGCGACCCTGAACAGGATAAGCGGACGCGAATGAATGAATGGATGGATGGATGGATGGATTTAAGCTGCATTTAACTGTGTTAAAAGTTTCATGATCTCTTCATCTGTTTTACTCACATCTATGACTGTCTCCCTTGGTGGGTCACTACTAGTTATTATTCTGTACTTTCCCTGGAAGAACCCTGCAGAGTTGTTTCCTCAGAAACTCTAGGGGAGTGTGAAAAACACTGTGGAGGGATTGCGCACGGAGTAATGCCAGTGCAAAATATTTAGAACAGCTAAGTCATTCGAGGGAAACTCTGCACCTGTGTTTAGAAGTAGCTTCAGGCTTTCAGTTTGCTTGCTGGGAAAGCTCAGCATGCTACGTTCTCTTACAGGCTTATAAAATATGAATTGCGTCACAATTGTGTGCTTTGTGAAGGAGGAATTGGCTAAAAGCAAATGCATCCTGCGTGATTTCACAGGAAGTCAGCAGCAAATTTAAGCAATTCGGCTCTCCTTCTCTGTTAAAGCTGAGTTCTTAAATGATTCTTCACAGATTGTTTGATCAAAAATGTTGTAGGTGCTTTTGAGTGTGTCATGTGTTTTACTTTCTAAAGTTATTTTTTTCCCTCCCCAAATATGTAGTAGATGGGTCAGTCCATGAACCAGATGTCGTCTTCTCAGCTTTTTGGATAATAGTGTAAAGGCAGACAAGTCACATGTTTAGACTGCTGCAAACTCGGTACATGGTGTACAAATGACTGCCAAGGTATCAAGTGGCAAATAAACAGTTCCACATGGTGTAACTTAAATGTCACTCAAATGTCAAATCACTTTCATTACCAAAGTAACTTTTGATATTGAGGTTTTGCAGACATGGGCCGCTATGACGCTAACTTGTATCCCACTATGGATGTGTGACAACTTAAGATCCAGAGAATAAGGCCCCAGGTTTACAGAGAGGATGGTGGCCATCTGCCAACCACTAGTCATGAGGGGGGAAAAAAATCAGTTGTGTGTGGCAGAAGGGTGATGGCAGAAAATAAGGCCTCGGTCATGCAGGCCAAGACACCACTCAGTGACCCCTGGTTAACCACCTGTCACTTGGGGAAAAATGTGTATACCTCCAGCAGCCTCCTTGTGCATGTATGCTTTGGTTGCCAGTGTATTGTGGTTGTAGTTTAAATGTAAGTGACCGACTACTAACAGTCTACTAGCACTGTTGAGTTGTAGTGAAACTGAAGTGACAAAAATTGGAAATAGATGCAACCGTCAAAGTAAAAGCTGTGTATCAGAGCTGCAGCTTACCTTTAGGGTGAACCTTACCAATTTTACTGTTTGCACTTTTTAATGTTTTACCTCTGCCCAACTAATAGACAGTGACTGTTTGCAGGTCAACATAATATACTATAGACAGTGACTGTTTGCAGGTCAACATAATATACTATAGCCAACCCTGGCAGTCTGCTAGCAAACAAAGCAATCACTAGGATGTTTTCGGTGCAGCACTTTGCCAGTAATGTCAGCAGCACTTTGCCTTGCAGCCTTGATGACCAGCACATGACCTTTTTTTTTTTTTTTTTTTTTTTTTTTTTTTAATTAATTTTTTTATACATGGTTGAAGTTCTGGTTTGGCTCGCGTACAAGCACAGAATCTGCATAAGAGAACAACAAGCACTGGCAGCTACAGTCCATAGCAGTGCAGCTGGTTTCTGACTGGGATGAGGAACTCTCTTTAAAGGCAGCTGAATGAAGTACCTGACAGTGGATGAACTAACTGGCTGCACCAATCAGATGTACACTGTTAAAGTAGCTTTATACAAAATAGTCCAAGAATAAAAATAAGGAGCTGAAAATGAATGTGTCATGGGTAACTCTTTTAAATTAATTTTGTGTTTTCTTACATTTCAGGAGTGTTGTTTCCCCTGGTTGAAGACGGTACTTTCCAACCAGACTCTGCATTACCATTGCGCCCATGAGGTAACGTCAGGACTTACCGGCCCCTCATTATCACCCTTGGTCCAGCCATTTCCCTCCCCTCTGACCCTTCCTTCCTTGCACCTTCCCAACCATGGGCCAAAAGATCTCTGGAACCATTAAGTCAGTCGACGTACGTGGAGAGCCATCATACAGGCCTGTTCGACGTGAACTGCGGGGCCCAGATTTCTGTCGGCCACCTAGGCTGGACTTGCTGCTGGACATGCCCCCTGCAAGCCCAGAGACTCAGCTTCAGCACGCCTGGAACCCTGACGACCGATCACTCAATGTCTTTGTTAAGGAGGATGACAAGCTGACGTTCCACAGACACCCTGTAGCACAAAGCACAGACTGTATCCGAGGTAAGGTGGGATATACAAGGGGCCTCCATGTATGGAGGATTCACTGGCCAGCCAGACAGAGAGGCACCCACGCTGTTGTGGGAGTGGCCTCTGCTGAAGCGCCTCTACACTCGGTGGGCTACACAGCCTTGGTGGGCTCAGACTCGGAGTCCTGGGGCTGGGACTTGGGTCGGAACAGACTCTACCATGATGGGAAGAACCGGCCTGTTTCCACATCAGCACCCACATATCCCTCTTTCCTGGAGCCAGATGAATCGTTTGTGCTTCCGGACTGTCTGACAGTGATACTAGACATGGATGAAGGCACGCTGAGCTTCATGGTAGATGGACAGTACTTAGGAGTGGCTTTCAGGGGGCTGAAGGGCAAGAGACTCTATCCTATCGTCAGCGCTGTGTGGGGGCACTGTGAAGTGTCGATTCGTTACGTTAACGGACTAGATCGTAAGTACAACACTGTGTTTTCTGCACTTTAATCTTTGAAATTATTTTTCTGACACAAAAGGTTCTGTTCAGTAGGGCTGGGCCATATCATACCGTTCACGGTAATACCGGTATAATGTTGGGCAACGATAAGAAAATGCCATAGAATATGGGTAAAACGCACATGCACAGTGCCTTTGTTTTCATATGCACATGGCGGAAAAAACATGGCAGCGACAGAGAATGAAAAAGGCGAAAGCGGATCGTTGAATGAAACCGATGAACCAGAATTGGTTTGTAAAAATGCTGCAACTTCAGTGATGTGGAACTGGTTTAGCTTTCGTCCGTCAGATACACAACAAAGCACTATTTTTGGTAGAGCATGCTAGCGGGCCGTCATTATTACCTTGTTTTTTGGAAAATGCGGAACACTTAAAATCAATCCTTTGATTTTTCTGAAAGTCGACAGTGCCCCTTATAATCCCGTGTGCCTTATGTATGAATTCTGGTTGTGTTTACTGACCTCAAAACGATTTTATGTGGTACACGGCGCTGGAAAATCTGTCAAATGTTTTAGTACGACTTTGCTAAGCTACGAAGCCGCACCGCTTGATGGATTGTTGGAGCATTACGGCTACCGTAGTCAGGAGCCTCACGGAGTGATACATACTGTGCTTCAACATAATATTACCGTATTTTGTGTGTGTGTGTGTGTGTGTGTATATAACCTCTTACGTTTTGTGGATATTATACATGGTTATGCTGAGGATATGTCGGCCAATTTCCACTGGAAATGCTTTTTGGTTAAACTGTCAGCAAGGAATTTGCATTTGCACTGTTAAATTTTTATATAACTTTAATGCACATAAAAAAACAGCTGCTTGTTTAAGTGAAAATACATAGATGTTTTTATTTTTGGGTTTTTTTTTTTTTTGCACTAATAAAGTTGTGGAGTTGTAAAGTATTTTGTCTAGTGTCAATTATATCGTCAGTTGTAGCGTTATCACAAATTTTCGAATGTATATCGTGATAAATATTTTTGGTCACATGCTCTACTGTTCAGATCAGTTTTGTTTGTTTTTTTTGGTTTGTTTTTTTTGTTTGTTTTTTGTTTGGGATGTAGAACAAGTTCACAATGAGTCGTCTAAATGCAAATTCCCTCAGAGCAAGCACTAAGTGACTGGGAAGAAAAAACTCCCTTTTAAAAGCAAGACAGCTCTAGCAGAACTAGGCTTAGGGAGGAGCAACTGCTTGCTGTGACTGATTGGTGGGTGAGGGGAACACATGGAGAGATGAAGAAAGTGTTGCAACAGAAATGACATAGGAAGGGAAGATATAATTTCTTTCCATTCCCTTTACGGTCTTCAGTAATCTCAGCATCTGCTTTTACCTTCTGCTGTTTGTTTTCTGACAGTGTTGAGCTTTAATACTGTATAATTTATCAAAACATGTTACATAGCATGCATTTAGGGGAGCACTTTCCAAAGTGAGACTGGCACAAATTGAATGTCTTGACTTTTCTGCTTAATTCTTGTTTAAGTTTTGCATGGGCTTCTCTTACTAGAGCTCATGCAGCTTTTTAGGTTGTCTGTGGACTGCTGTGTTGATACCTACTTGAACTTAATTTGTAGTCAGCATGCACACACAGATTTGAGTTTCATATATATATATATATATATATATATATATATATATATATATATATATATATATATATATATATATATATATATATATATATATATATATATATATATATATATATATATATATATATATATATATATATATATATATAAATAAATGAGAGATAGAGATATATAGAAGTGTAATAACTTTCACGGTGTGAAAAGCACATAACTCGTAGCTCTCTACCGAGTCGACTAGAGCCAGTTTTGCTGATTGCATTTGCATCGCTGCAGAAATGCGGAGAGTTGGATGTGTTGGGCAAATTTTCCACACTGTGGATATGTAATGTTTATGGCTGCAAATCAGGAAAGACTTCTATTTAGAGCAGCTCATTAGGGCTTCAGTGACCCAGGGTGTGATTTGTGCTGTAGCATCTTGGAGTCCAGCGAAACTGGGAGAGGAGGGAGCAATTCTAGCAAAGGCATGTTTATCTAATATTTAATACACGAGTGATGTGGATGATTTCCAAGTGCTTATAACATGTGTTGGCTCTCAGGATATATGGTTTGAGGCAGTTAGAAATGCTCAATGAATTTCCATCTACAAAAAGCCCACAATAGGAGGGACTGCTGCTTTGTTAACCACTAGGAAGCAGCTGAAAGATGTCTCTGTACTAAAGCGTGCTATTCATACTTCATTTGTGGCACTTTCATACAGACTTCAACTTTCAGACACGCAGAAGGCAAACATCCAGCTCTGTCCATTTCACTGCTGTCCCAAACTTAAACATAATGAATGTGCGTGCGTGCGTGCGCTGGCTTTGTGTGTTTTCTGTTAAATGTCATCATTCCCTAACCCAGAGACTGGAGTCGGCTCAGATTGCGTAACAGCCCTGCCCTCAGTCAACCCTCCAGCTCTTGCCTGCATGTTGCGCGCAGGCCCAAAACAGGCTGGGGGCGTTGCCAACAGTGTGGCACGGACGCCGTGTCCATGGCTGTGAGCCATGTGTGGACAGCAGACAGTTGAGGGGGAGTTCTGGAGGATTTCCCAGTGTGCTTCTGAGTTAAGCGTCTAGCCTTGAATGGTGAGAAACTTAAGGTTAAAGTTGGCTCTGTGAACAAAACATGCCACAGTACATCTGTCGTTACATCATGACGATCACACTTGTTGCGTATATATGATAACATTTTCCCATCTTCGTGTGAAGGTGGGATTTGGCTAGTGTGAAAAATATGTTAAAATACTAATGTGGTCTGTGTAAGGATTAGGCATGGCACTTTTCTTTGACTAGTTTCAGTTCACAAATCACTGTATGCTAGTCCTTTTTATATCAGTGATAAGCCCTTGGACAGCTAGTAACATGGTTGAAACGGAGAATCCACTTTAAAGTTGTATGCTATCAAAAAGAGGGATTTCATTGAGTGTTCTGAATGTATGGATCCACGGCTGAACGTGAAGCTGCTGTAATGTCCGGCCCAGACCAAAGGAAATCTTGCTTTGAAGTGTTAACATTTACTGCTGTTTTCAAAAAGTGAGTACAACACAGCCCCGAACTTTAGAAGGTCGAGGTATTTCTTCTCTCTGTCCTACAGAACATTTGGTCAATTGTTTTTATTGTCAATATATGGCGACACATTTAAGCAGCCGACTGTCAGCCAGTGGTATCATTCTTTTAATGTAATGTGATTTCAGAGTTCGGTCACAGCGATGATCAGTGGAATGTCCTGAGGATATAAGCTCGGCTGTCTCAATTGTCCACTTGGCCCCTCAGTTAGGTCTAATAAGAGGATGTGGGTATGTGGTTGTATGGTGTACAGTTTCCCACATATAAGAGCTCAATGTGTTGTGTTTTGTTTTGTTTTGTCTTTTATTTTTATTTTTTTTGGGTGGGTGGGGGGGGGGGGGGGTGGAAAGTGTGAAAGCCACACCACAAGGCTCAGGCCTTTTGGAGGTCGTTTGATTGTCGGGTACTCTGTGACTAGGGCTGTCCAAAAAAACAAACTATTCTAATCAACAGTAAAAATTACTGTGGGATTAGATATTCATTCATTGCTGTCTTTCATGATTGTTGCCTATTTTTGTGTGTGATACTATTTGAAGTTCTGGCATCATGACAGCATCGTTTGTGACTAGAAAAGATAAAGGACTGGTATCAGGAGCTGCCGTCCTGCAGGTGGTACTCCTCATTCAGCAGTGATGATGGTGATCTTTGCGATGGATGTAAAAGTTAAAAACATGAAATGCTAAGATGAGTTTCCAAAAATACCTACTCGGGTAAATTCTTTGCGGCAACATAGACCTAATCGCATATAAGATGTAGCTAAAAGGTGTGCCAGTATAGCATGGAAGTGACTATACAGCAGTCTGCACTGGTCTGTCAGGAATGGATGTGCTTTTAGCAAGTAAATTGTTAGTGATTCTCATTAGTTTAACTCTCAGAACATTTATAGTTTTCTATTGACGAGCTTCATTAGTCTTTGCAAAAATAAACCGTTTGTTTTCATTTTCATTTTGCTTAACATTTTAAATTATAGATTAATGATCCATGAATCGACACAATCGTACTCCCATTTGTCTGCCTGGTATATCGTGTTTTTGTCTGTTGAGTTTGGAAGTCTCAAATGTTCAGACGAGCCTGTGTTGTGGCAGATTGCACATGGGAGATCAGTGTATGATATTAGACACAAAGCACATCTCTCTGATGTAGAGAAGAATAGAAGCGTCAATATGTATGCTCGGAGATGTCAGTGCTCCCTTATTCCTGGGTCTCACAGAGGATTCACTGATTGTTCGCTTTCTCGGTTCTTGGTTTTTCATGTGTCATGTAGTTCTTTCATTCCTTTCTTCCCCTCGTTCTACCCCCACTTGGACTCCTTTGTTCTTCATCTCACTCCCCAGGAAGCGAAAAGAGATGAGTATCCTTTTACCCTTCTCCTGTCTGTATTGTCCCTTAATACCCCACATTAAAGCAGTTTTCTCATCCTCACAGACTCAACGCCAAACTTTGGTCTTGAGTCCCAGATACAGTTGAAAGCCACACCTACTGAGACGGGATTTATTTGTTTATTTATTATTATTATTATTTTGATTATTTATTATTTTTACTTTTTTAAATCACTTTTATACCTGTAACTGGCTATCATGGTGTCACTGGATTTTGGCCTGATCTTTCTATCAACCACACCAGGCCTCATGATACCACAGTCGGTGTAATGGCAGCAATTTACACCACATAAGAAGGGGTTCAGACATCCTGCTGACATGCATGTCCACCCCTGGTTGTAAATCAACTGTGTTTGCCTCCAATTCTCATTGTGTTTCATTACCTCCCTCCTGTTTCATCGTCTTTCTCCCCCTTCCTTTCAACACTGATACCCCCCCCCCCCCCTTCCTTTAATTCCAGTATTTACACACCCATTTGTTGTGGTGGTAGGTAGGGCTGGGCCATATCGTACCATTCACGGTAATACCAGTATAATGTTGGGCAACGATAAGAAAATGAAATATTGCGATAGAATATGGGTAAAACGCGCATGCGCAGTGCCTTTGTTTTCATACGCACATGGCGGGAAAAAGCATGGCGGCGACAGAGAATGGCAAGGGTGAAAGCAGATCGGTGAATGAAACAGATGAACCAGAATTGGTTTGTAAAAATGCTGCAACTTCAGTGGTGTGGAACTGGTTTAGCTTTCGTCTGTCAGATACACAACAAAGCACTATTTTTGGTAGAGCATGCTAGCGGGCCGTCGTTATTACCATGTTTTTTGCAAAATACGGAACACTTAAAATCAATCCTTTGATTTTTCTGAAAGTCGACAGTGCCCCTTATAATCCCGTGTGCCTTATGTATGAATTCTGGTTGTGTTTACTGACCTCGAAACGATTTTATGTGGTACACGGCGCTCGAACATCGGTCAAATGTTTTAGTACGACTTTGCTAAGCTACGTAGCCGCACCGCTTGAGGAGCATTAGGCTAACGTAGGCAGGAGCCTCGCGGAGTGATACGTACTGTGCTTCAACATAATATTACCGTAGTGTGTGTGTGTGTGTATATAACCTCTTACGTTTTGTAGATATTATACATGGTTATGCTGAGGATATGTCGGCCAATTTCCAACTGCCTTTTGGTTAAACTGTCAGCAAGGAATTTGCGTTTGCACTGTTAAATTTTTATATAACTTTAATGCACATAAAAAAAAAGCTGCTTGTTTAAGTGAAAGTACATTGATGTTTTTTGTTTTTTTGTTTTTTTGTTTTTGTTTTTTTTGTTCACGAATAAAGTTGTGGAGTTGTAAAGTATTTTGTCTAGTGTCAATTATATCGTCAGTTATATCGTTATCGCAAATTTTCAAATGTATATCGTGATAAATATTTTTGGTCCTATCGCCCTGCTCTAGTGGTCGGTTGCTGTGGAAACGGGTTAGCTGACTTTTTCTTTTGTGTGCAAAGGTGGGTGGTTAATTGTTGATCAGTCACTTTGCTCACTAGTTTGTTGGTCAAGGATTGCCCCATGTAAAAGCCATAGTTTCTTCTTCCTTGCTGTCTGGCGTTCAGCACTGTTAGCAGTGTTCACAGCACAGATGCAAGCTGTAACTTAATTTATGCAAGGTCTAAGATTAAGGTTGAGCTCATTCACTGACTTGCAAGCACTTACCAAGTGTGGGTTGTTGCTTTTTTTTTTTTTTTTGTCTTTTTTTTTTAAAATCCAAAGTGTTGTTATGCTTGCTATTAAGTCAGAATGTGGTGTTGTTGATCAAAATGTCCCACTTCTAGTATCGAATAGATGTAACAGTCAGACATGTTTTCTGGCTAAAGTGATCCTGGTAATTCTATCTGCCCATTTTGGTGTAAATTAAGCATTTAAATGAAGTACCCTTTGAAGTAAAGAGGACATCAGTTTAGGACTTGTGATCAGCACTGATGACTGGCTGAGTGCTGCTCTTGTGGGTGCACTTTGAGTAGAACAATGAAACAGTGGTCTCAATGACACCCTTTTTCAACTGGTGTTCTATCCTATATTATGTACCACAGAGCTTTCAAACTGCTGCTACATGCATTTGGTTATGATTGACAGCAATTAGAGATTTGACTGAGGTAGTGGGTAAACAGTTGGGTCTCTCTTGCAAGACTGCATGTAAAGATGGATGACGCATTATAGCTGCCTTTCACCGTACACCAGAGATGTCATAATATTAACATGGCAGATCCCATCTTGGTAATATTTAGCTTCACTACTAAGGAGCTGTCACACTAAGGGCCTTCCTAAGACGTATTAGAAAGCTTCCCAGGCAGAACTGGTATGGAATGACCACTGGAGCTAAACACATTTATACTAAGCCCATTTAAGATTGGTTGTTTGTTTGCCTATAATGTTGCATGTGCTGTTAGCTATCACTTATTTTAGTGGTCTGTGTAGTAATTCTGTTGTTAGCCTCCATTTCTTGAGCAGAGACTAAATTCATGGCAGTTGATTGCGTGGAACTCGTTTGTTTGCCGATGCAATGTAAAAGGAAGCGAGAAGCCAATACAAAATTCTTCCACTAATGATATCTGATTCGTTTAGCATTCTGAGTGGACCATTCAATTTAGATAGCTGCATTGCCAATTGCGTATAGAGAGAAATCCCTTTGGGGGTTTTTTAAAAACCACAGTTTCCTTCATCGCCCACACAGGTCATCTTGTTCTGTCCATTCCAAGACATCTCTCTGGCTCCCTTTTCCCCTCATTTTGGGAACAGAGCTGCTTAAGCACCTTAAGGGCTATTTATATAGACACATGCACCCATCATTTTAAAAGTAGGTCTGACAACCGCACCAGTTTTATGCTAATGTATTGGATAAGCATGGCTAGGAGCCTGTTACCTCAGTACATTTGTCATATTGAAGGAAGGCAGGGAAAAGTGGGTGGAATTCAAGGATCACTAAATTGGAACACGTGCCAGAAAGATGGACCTACCTAAGCCCCAATTTCTAAGTAAGCCATAACTAGGTCGTCTATTATGGTGAGCTGATGTCTATGCACTTAAAATTAGTGGGCTGCACATGTGAAAGTAAAGGGGAACCATCAACAGTTACCCACAAGCCGTCACACCTGAGTGAGGCCAGACAAACTGACGTGCTGCCAACTCTGAGCTCACCTCCCCTTCCTACGCTTTGTTCTTGTTTAAGTGTTAGGTGGGTGTGGGTGCCTGCCAGCCTGCGGGCCTCTTCTGTCCACCTAGTGCATTAGGTGCTCAGTCGTCCTTATCCACATGTTTTCATACTCCATCTCCCCTTTAGTGTGCCGTAAATCTGTCAGTTGAGTCTCTGGCTATTCCAAATAAGTCATGAGTGCGGTAGGTGAAAGGGAGAGCGCACACTTGGACACTCACACGGCAGACTGGAAGCAGGAGGAAAGATAAAGAATTGGCAAAGAGCTCCACTTTTAAGCTGACTTAAATGCCTCCAAAGGATGATAAAGATTCTTTGCTAAACCTACTCTAACAGTCAGTTTGCATGTCAGATGACATGCATGGTGCTGAACCAGTTTTGGGTTGAATGGCAATAATGCGGTGCGTCAGTGTTTTCTTTGGAAACAATATATGAAGTGCCCGAAGCACATTTTATTAGAATAGATTGAAATGAAATGCAAATTCAAATTCAAATTTTTATTTGTCACGTACACAGTCATACACAGTACGATATGTAGTGAAATGCTTGGACAACTGCTCGTGACCTAAAGAAAACAAAAAAGGAAAAGGCTATGAATAAGAAAGGAAATAAATATGAAAAATTAAAAAGGGTAAATTTAACTAGGAAGGAATAAAATATAAATTAAGGTTAAAAATGAAATAACTGTACAACACAAATTAGAATGAAGGGTAAATTTAACTGGGAAGAATAAGATAAAATATATAAATTAAAGTTGAAAATAAAATAACTGTACAACAAAATACACAATATAGAACTATATAAGAATGTATGAAGAAATCTAAATATAAATAAATATATACACAATAACAGCAGCTGTACAAGTATTAACCGGAAATGAAGAATATAGTGACCAGTGTTGTGCAAAACCAAAGTCCAGAAAGTCCAGTGTGTGTGTAAGAACTGTATGTGTGGGTCAGTACTGTGTGGTGGTGTGATTGAGAGACCGTATCGCCTGCGGGAAGAAGCTCCTCCTCAGTCTCTCTGTGTTGGTCTTCAGGGAGCGGAATCGCTTTCCTGACCTCAGCAGAGAGAACAGTCTGTTGTTGGGATGGCTGAGGTCCTTCACGATCTTCCTGGCCTTGGTCCAGCACCGCCTGCTGTAGATTGAGTGCAAATCAGTGTCTTGGATAATATTTCGAAACAGTTAAACTTTACTGAAAACTGCAGCAGATTCTGATTATTTCTGCTGTAAGGAATAATGATTTCATCAACTGCATGAAGACAGTGGGCATGTCCAGTGGTTCATTCTCTGGAAAGTGAGGTTATGAGATTCTCACACTTTAGTTCACCTCTTTATTGATTCTTTAGTTGTTATTTGTTTGGTGAAGCTTTAATTAGTTATTGTGCTATGGAAACCAAAAATCCCTTATAAAAACTGTTACCTATACTTAGAGCTGGGCGATATGAGATTTTTTCATATCACGATATGTTTTTTTCATTTCAGGCGATAACGATATCTATCACGATATAAGCCAAATAACTATATTTGTAAGATTTAAATGTGCCGTTGCTCACAAGTAAAATGTGAAATAATCAGCAGCTTGTTTTTATTTAAATATTTATTTCCCATAAGTTCAACAGGGTAGATGTACTTAAGGAACATGAGACTTTTTCAGATAAAGGCAAATATTGCAAACTACACAAAAGGCAGCCGCTAAAGCGTTTAAGTTTCAAAATAGAACAAACGAAACAGACTACTAAATTGTCAATTCCACTTAGAAACAAAATATTAATTCTAAAAATAAATCTTAGTTTGTTTTACAGAAGAACAGACAAAACTGACTAACTTTTGTCAATATCAAATAAACTGAGAACTAAAAGGAAATTCTCAATCTCTCCTTGTTGTATAGCTGAGCTTTTCAAACAGTTTTAACAGTTACTTTAGTCTGACAAAAGCCGAATGACGAATTAGCGCTTCCAGTCAGAGACTGAGGCTACGTCCACACGTACACGGGTATTTTTGAAAACGGAGATTTTCCGTTTCCGTTTTAAAAAATAATCCCGTCCACACATAAAGGCAGAAATGAAGGAAAACGCTGCTATGAACATGCCAAAGCAGCAAGTGGTGCTAGATTCCTAACCGTGCAGAAATATTGGCCAATCAGAAGTCTAGAAGCCTCGGTGGGAAAAAGTAAACAAAGCTGGGGCATAGAAGCAGAACCGAGTCGTATGTGTGGACGGACAGTAACTGTGTGTATATGTAAGCATTTAAACACTGCAGAGAGTAGAATTAACAGTATTGTAGAAATTCATTTCACCGAAACAATAACGTGGCGCACAGTGTGACGCATGCACCAGTTCATTGTATTTCCAGACTTGCTTTCGGCACAATTTACAGTGCACGCTACTCTGTTTTTTGTCAGACTTGAAATAGCCGAAATACCTTCAAACTACGGAGCTTCTATGGCTCTTCCGTTCGACAATCTCTCCGGCGTTGTAACCATCATCTGTTTTCTCTTCGGTCACGCTCGGTTGATTTTTCTAGTCGGCACACTCATTTCCTCCATTATGCGCTGGCTGCTTCCCAAACAAACACACGTGCGGCTTGGTACTTGTGCTGTACGTTACAAGTCACGCGACGTGACGCTGCGGCTGTGATTGGTTCGGCTCTGCGCTACTTAATTTGGATTGGCTGATCTTTTTTTTTTTTTTTTTTTTTTTTAAGAGGACAAGAGCGGCGAAGTCTATCACGATAGCTTAATTTCTCTATCGAGTAAAAGTTATATCGCGATACATATCGTTATCGTTCTATCGCCCAGCTCTACCTATACTTAACAGAAGCACACAACCTGAACAGATGGTTTATGTAACACAGCGTAAGACTGTATATAAGCAATATTGTCCAAATATGTCACTATATTTTTAACATCACTATGTACACTGATGAAATGGAAATGGGTACACAAGTTTTAAAGCGTGTACAGTAGCACTTGAGAATTAAAAAAAAAAGAAAGAAAGAAAAAAGAAAAAATGTAATTGTGTTAAATTGTATTGTTGCTCATCAGTGATATTCTAAAATGAGCTCCAATATCCCAACAGTCTGAACATAGTCACAGCTGGATGTGGTGTGAAGTCGAATCTGAGACTGATTCGACTGAGACTGATTCGACTGAGACTGAACATATGCAGATTTGAACAGAAGCAGTTTTGTAATCCAAACTCGGATCACTTGTCAGTGTTAGTCGAGTCTATCAGCTGATGGACAGTGCCTACCTTCTGTTAGTGCTCATCATCAGTGTCTGACAGGACCACTTGTCACCCCAGGCAACCCTTACCATGGAGACCAGCTTGTGCCGGCAGTGACTGGCTTCCAGCAAGTTTGTAGAAACCCCACATCCCTCGGGAGAGCACTGTCAGAGAGTAATGAGTGAAATACTGCAAATAATGGTTTTTCACATGTAATGACATCATTGCACTCTAAATAATGAAGTTTTTTTTCTTCTTCTCTTTTTGCTCAGCTCTCCTTGCTGATGCATGCACATGTAGTACCTCTGAAAACAACTGTTGTAGGTGTGGGCTGAGATAAATGTACATTAAACATGCTGACCTCTATAGGAGTACAAAAAGACATTAAGGAACCACTTATAGCATTCATAATTCACATCAATATTCATAAGCATATAAACCTAATGCTGACATGATGCACACTCATTTATGACAAATGTACATGGACATGCACACACGCACCCACACAGAGGCCCAATCTTAGCAGATTTTAGACTTTCTGTCATTTGACTGACAGGCTCATAAAGAAATTCTTAATGTAATTATAAGTCATTAAAAATAAATTTTAAACCTATTTCAAATGTGCAAGAAGAAGATGGACTCTTCTTGCTGCAATTACAGCTGAGGCACGCAAAAACTGTAGTCAGTGTGGCTACAGAGCAGAAAAATATGAACTAATTGGACTGCAGCTGGGTGGTTGCTTGAGTGTAATCAAATACATCAAGAAATGTTGTTGCAAAGGAATATTTTAATTTTTTTATATGCATTCCCCTGTTACAGACACCTGTCTGGTTATTTCAGCCATAGTGATCTCATCTGTGTAACAGGGGGAGACATAAATGTGTTGTGTAATGTTGTATGTGTATTTTTTATATTTATTTTTTTTAAACACAAGTGATCAGAAGTCATCAAAGGTTCTCTGAACGAAGGTCTCCAAGCACTCGCTCCCCCTTGCACTGTGCACTACTTCTGCAGCGCAGTGTGGAAGAAGCGCTCTGCAGGGGTCATAGATATTCCAGCACCTTAACAATACAGGTGAAAAAACTCCATTAGAACAATGCTCCACTAGTTTATCCAAATAATCAAATACTCACATTAATTGTAATTGCACTGTATCAGAGTGTGTGCATGTAAGAGAACCCACAAATACAAAATGCATGGTTGAAGCTGTTGCTGCACAGTGATTCATGACATCTATGTTGATTTGAGTAACATGCAAAAAAATCTGTCATTAACACCAAGCTGCTGGTTTACACATCGTGTACTTGGGAACACCATAGACTCATGTACATGGACACTGTATGACATCTTATAGTCACTGACATTTTTCACCTCATTTAACGATCCTATCCTTATTCATCCTTTTTATATTAATGCTGCAGGAACATGATCAATATTATTGAGGCTTTTTCCAGTGAATGCAAAGCAATGTCAGGACCAGGTCTGCAACCACATGCAGTCAAAATCCAGTTTTTTTCCACAGCCAATGTTCAGAATTGGCCAGATGCCCTTCTGGACTGTGACCTTTGAAACCAGTGACCTTTCACTTCCCAAGTGATTGCGTTAACCACTGCACTAGGGAGTAATGTGAGAAAATTCCACAAAGCACTGGAGGAACCACCGGTTTCTTTATTCCCCCCAAGTCCCAAGGAGAATGTTCTAATTGTACTGTAATGTGAATTATTCAATGCGGCAGTAGATCCATTGCCAATATTATGTCAGTATGACAGACGTCCTTCAGAATTTTCCATTTGTTTAAAAAATAAAAAAAAATCAGCTTAAAACTAAGTGTAAGTACACTTGTGAAAATGTGAACAACCCTTTATAGAACCTACTTCTATAACCTAGAAGTCCAATTAGAGCAGTGGTATTGTAGCTGTAAATCGGGGTGTGCAGCTGTGTCTTTATTGGGGGATCTGCTGCTATTAAGCTACTTTTTAATACAGTCATTTCCATCTGAGCTGAAACAACTGAATTTGGCTCAATTTTAACAGGCTACAGTCAGATGCAGACAGTGGACTGCACAGAGCACATTTGCATCTGAGTCTTTACCGGTACAGTGACATCACATAGTGGGGGTGCAAGGAGCTGGTTACTATGGAAACTATCCATATGCTAAGGCTACTGCTAGTAGGCTGATTGATTGCTGTCAAGGGAACATGCATATGCACAGGCTCCACGTGCACCAAGAGCGCGTTCCTTGTTCTCGAGAGCAAAGTTCAGCCCGTCACAAGCTGCAGGCTGAATGGAGATGATGTTGTATCATCGGTTTATATTGCAAAGACTTAAGTTCTAATCTGCTAAACTGCTGCGCTAAAGAATGGACTTGCCTTTGCAGAGAGAGGCTAATAAGATGTTGGAGGGATGCAATTGGCCTGCCAAGTATTTCACTTGCTGCTGTGAAGGATTATCGGCTGTACAGTCTCATTGCACACATCGCTGCACATTGTCTATATTAAGTCGGAGTTCATTCAACTCGTCTTTGTGATATGGGCTTGTTGATGTGGCTACAAATAAATCCACACTGCCACATGTCCACAAAGAACCCTTAACAAAGACTTCTCATTAAGCATGCGACACTCACATAAATCCAGACAGCTCTACTCGATTTCCTTATGCCTGTTCAGCTGCTGGATTTCATCACTTCCCCTCACTGTGCTTTCAAAACGTCACTTAGCAAAACCACAGCAGAGAGATTTGGTGGGATGTTCGCCATGATTTACAAATAACATGACAAGCATGAGGACGGAAAGCCCATCAGCTTTGATTGTAACAAAGACATAAAATGATGAAGGCGGTTTTTAATTAGTATTGATGTGTGCTTGTCCAGCCTCACCAGCTCCTGCTGCCTTTCAGCTGTGATTGCCATTCAGCGGTCATGAAGCCACAGTGGCAGCAGTTCATGCCCAGAGGAATGCCCGAGGTCTCTTGATGAGCTCCATGTGCTTGATTTCCATGAACACTTGTCAGAATAGTCCTCATAGGAGTTTGGCAGAGGGTTTCGGTTTGTGGTAATGCTGCATACTGTTAACTGTAGAGAGTAAGGGCTCGGTCAGTCATAGCCCTTGTTGCTTTTCTGTGGATGTTTAAAATGTATTTTCATTGCTTCAGACTGTAAGCAGGTTCTGGAAACAGTCAGTCTGACGTTGTTCCATCTAAAAGCAGTCAAATCTGGAACAAGTTCCAACTCTCAGAATTTATTTCATTTTCATACTGTGGATATTTTGAGTAACAGGACCGTGAAGTACATATGAGTGGTTTGAAATTTTGATTTTTAGTTTAGGGCTCAAAAAGGCTTGAAAAAAATTATGACTTCATAAGTACGGGAACTGGCCCCATTATATTACACCCACCCTAAGTGTCATAATCAGTCAGCTTTGCACATTTGGGATTGATCATAGTTTCATAGACATAAAACTGCACCACTTTACTGTGTTTGCTGAATCAACGGCTGGGTTGATCCAGTCTGTGTTTTTAGTGTTTCGTGTAGATTCCCATCTTAATTCTTAAGAACCTGTCACTGGCAGATGTTCTCAATGTTATCTCTTTTTTTTTTTTTTTTTTTTTTTTTTTTAATAAACAAGCTTAATATTTGACAGCTGTGATCATGCTGTCACGGTTGCCCGGGACACGAGGAAAAGCCAAAACTTTGTTACATAAAAGAGAACTGCATCCCATCATTGGCACGTTTTCACACATCATACTGTATATCAGCGATCCCCAACCTTTTTTGCGCCACGGACCGGTTTATGCCCGACAATATTTTCATAGACCGGCCTTTAAGGTGTCGCGGATAAATACAACAAAATAAAACTAGTACCGGTACCGAATTTTTTTTTTTATTCATAACACACGTGAAAAGACCAAGGAAAACCGAGTAAATGATAACAAAATAACGCTGAAAACCGATAAAAACCCTTAAAACTGTACATTTCATACCTGAGCCTCAACTCTCCCGGCCCTTTACCAAACGACTCACGTACCGGTCCGAGGCCCGGGGGTTGGGGACCGCTGCTGTATATGATCATATGGGCCATGTAATGTTATGGCAGATGATGGAGACTGTAAGTGTGTGCTGTGGCCCTCCTTAGATTGTTTCAGCTAGCTGACTGAACAGATGGAAATAGCATTCGTGCTGATGGATGTGGTTACTGAAAACATCTACTTTGGGAAGAAAATCTAGTATCAACTGTGTTTGTGTGTGAGTAATTGTTGTGTTGTGATTGTGTGTAACTGAAGTGGATCCTGCAGGTCAGGTTGGCTCACGGAAGTGTCTTTCTTCAATATTTACCCCCGTCAACTAGAGGGTGTGTGTGTGTGTGTGTGTGTGTAACTGGGTTTTTATGCAGGTGTAAACGTCTCTCCTCATGTCCTTCACAGTGTTTAAGTGGACTCCAAGCAGCAGGAATTCTGCTTCACCAGATGGTGCTTCCAGGTGGAGCAGCTTGACATCCGTACAGGGGTAGCAGTTTAAGAGGCTTGTCTGTGTGACATGCACAGACATCAGTTGCCTCTAAAACTGGTGGGAGGGAAGTTGGCGTGCTCTGCTGGGCACACTCTGTTGGAAGTGATGACAAGTGTATATATTTAAATGTTGTTAACAGCTGCTTCTCTTTCCATTCGCATGTATGAAGATGCAACGTAATTAAAGTAGTCGTGAGATTGCCCCCACCCAAAAAAGGCTGCTACATTTTGAGTGCTGTAACATTAGTTTGACTGATGTTTTACACTTCAGAACAACAGAGTTGCATTCATGCAAGGTCACAAGGTCGCATCTGCCTTATGATCACACTCATAAACCTTTTTCCTTAAGTATTATCTTTGTGCAATCAGTCCATTAAAAAGAAGAAAGAAATTCCTCGTGTTCTTGTGTTTTGCAGTAATAATTTAACAAAGTCCTAATCAAACAAAGCATTTTACACTCTGCACAGAATGTCAGCTCCTGGTGTTTACTTGACAACCCGTCACTGAGTGTCTGTTAACTGCAGCAGCAGTTGCTCTATAATGACACAAAACGATGAAACAAATGTTAACATGTATCACTGGGTTTGCTCCCTCTGGTTTACAATGGTTAATGAGGCTTGAAAGGGACGACCTATGCTCACTCCTAGCTCCCTGCTTGTTGTTCTTGGGTTCGACCAGAGTAGTTTTGCATGGTTCAAAATGCAAAAAAGTTCAGCCATTAGTGGCAAATGCTCCTCCCTGCGCCTGGTTCTTCCTTCCCGCTGTTCCAAATTGCTTGCTTGTTGGGTCGTCTGATTGCTGGGCTTTTCTTTCTCTTATTGCAGGCGCTGTTAATTTTGACAGCAGTGTTTTAGTTCTGACTGAAAGGTCATTTAGTCACTTTGAAAGCATCCAACTATTTCAGTTTTTGTCAATTAAGTGTCCTAAATCTAGTTGGTGTAAAAGTTTGTAGTTTATTACTACCATGACCTACGGTTTTGTTTTGCAAAGTGTCTTACTGTCCTTGATATGAAATGTGTCTACATGTTTATGCTTCTTTATGCTTTCCTGCCTCACAGGAAATATTGCCCAAACTTAAAAATTAATGTAAACTGTGACTAAAATGACTCTGGACATGATTTGTCATCTATACCTGGAGCATTTTGAAGTTGTTCCTTGGCCCGTTTGGACTCTAACCCGTGTCTGTGCTCTCTTCTATCTCTAACAGCGGAGCCCCTCCCCCTCATGGACCTGTGCAGACGAGTAGCTCGACTGGCTCTGGGTAGAGAGCGCATCCATCACATTGACACACTCCCCTTGCCGCAGACACTAAAGAACTACCTCCAGTACCAGTGACGGCACATACACATTAAACGCACACAGCAAGAAACTGAGGCCCATTTGTTCTTATGGTAACCAGCCTCTGGACTGAACATCAGACATCTGCTGAGGATGCAGGCGATGACATTGAACAGGTGGTTAAGATGCCACCGCAAAGGGTTTTGTTTACACAAGTTTGGGGGTTTTCCATTTTGGGTGTTTTTATCTTCTGGTTTTATGCTCTTATTTTTTTTTTTTTTGACTTGTTTCCATCTTCTGACAGATGACTATAGGAGCTGATGAATGAAATGAAGGGAGCGAGAGATTAAAAGAGAACGTGTCAATCCATTTTCCTATGTCGAGTCTAACCACATGTCCTCAGATAGAAATGCTGTGGTTTTCGGGTAACAGTTTACCCAGACATCTGCTGTGCACAGACTCTGTGGAGGCTTCCTCGGGAACATATTGATATTTATATTCCCAACAACACAGCAGGCTCTGTGGAGACTCGACAATCCCTGCAAAGCCACACGCAGTTCTATTTCTGCTGCTGTGTACACGGCACACATGGATCACGTATAGGCAGCCTGTGTATAGAAACAATGTGAGCCCGGTCTGTAGCAAGAAGACGACTCTCTGACAAGCAGGCAGTAATACACGCAGGCTAGAAAACAACCCCGCTCTGGTTTCAGATTTTTAAATCGTCCTTCTCTCTGCTGCCAGCTGTACTCTCTCTCTTTCGTTCAGTATCTCTCCACCCCTCGCTCCAATGTGATTTTTAAGCCCCCGTCAGGCTTAGTGAACTGAAAGGACCGCAGACACGCCGTTGGTCGGCTCTCTAGCTCCTCTAACACTGATAGGGATTGATCCAAAGGTGAAGCAGGGGCCCGCTCTGCTACAACACACAAACACACATTTATCAGGAAACGCTTTTTTCCCCCCAAAATTTTAAATGCTGCTTATCCTCCATATGACTTATGTTTTTTGTTTTGTTTTTAATCACTGACGTACCCTTAGACTTTTTTTTCTTTTTAAAAAAAAGAATTTTATGGGATTTTGTTTTTCTGCAGGACAGGATGTCTCGCCTGTATGGTTGGAAGAATGTGCTGCCATGAAAATGTTTTAAATGTGAATAAGAATAAACTGAGATGAATTAACACTGCCTGGCTCTGTTCTCTGACATTAAAGATTTATTTTTGGCCTTTTTCCCCCTCAGCTGTAAAAGCCTGATGGGGGATTGTGGTCACCCCGGTGGGTAGGCGTGATGGACCCAGGTTTGTGAATGCTTTAACTTGAGAACGAGGTGACAATAGGAGCATTTGCTAAAAATCTTGGATGAGTTTGAATACGACTGATCTTGACCTCAAGGTCAGTAAGTTTTCTGAAAAACTTGCAAATGCGATAAGTTAAGCGCCAGACCACATAAGATTTTGAAATTGAAACCATGTGTGTCTGAGGGGTAGCACTAATGGCTGCCAGTATTTTTTATTTTTATGAGAAAGAAGGGACATACAGGGTGAGGGGGTGACACGTTGAGGAAACAAGCTTGGGGCAAAATTAAACCCAGGCTCCTGCTGTAGCACATGCTTCACCCACTTGATCCAGTGAGCTAAACCAGTGCTTAGAACACTGATGTGCTAAACTGCAACACTGAGCAGCTGTTTGGTCACCGTGGTCTGCTTTGTCACGTTACATTTGCTAACCGAAGTGGGCTTTTTGTTTTTTCTCTCCCAGATTGTTTTAAATTTAAAGTTGAACCAGAAGCTGAAACCAACTGGAGGGAATGGATTAAAAACATTATACACCTAAGCTGTGCACTTTAGTGAGCACATGTAATCAACATAATACCTACAGTAGGAAGTTATTTCTGGATGTATTAGTACCCGCTTTAAACCACACACACAAAAAATCCCTGATCCCTGAATGATTCCTTCAATTATTTATTTATTTCCTGGGATGTGGACGTGTGAAAGCTGTCTGTGGGTGTTACTCATACCAATATGGCTCTTTGCTTCCTTTACATGCATCTTTGCTTTTTAGCTCCTGTTGGTGACGGTGTCAAAGAGAGATTTTTAGGGTGGAGGAGCTGAAGGGCTCGACGTGAGAGACTTCACTTATCCATCCTGATAAACATCCGTCAGCTGTTACATGCTGTATGGTTAGATCGCCAGTCAAAGCAGACGGCTGCTAAAAACGGCTTCTTTTGTCATCCTTCAAGAAAGATCTTTGAAATTTGTATTAGCAATTTGTAATACTGATTTTAACCATTTTATATTTCTTTGAAGTTTTCTCAAATCTGTATGGATCAGTGTTATTTCTTCCACTGTTTATGTACTCAACACAGCTGTATAAATAGGTCTGATTGTCCAAGAACTGAACAAGCAGAAGATGATGCATGGATGGATTTTCTGATATATTACAAAAATGATGCAAGCGATAACTTATGTTATTACATCCGTCATCCGCTTCAATTACCTTATACAAAACATTGATTTTACGCACTCTAACTTAATAGAGTGCGTAAAATGAATAAAGAATTTTTACATGAAAAGCTTACAATGTTCACAAGTGCTCAGCATATGTCCATATGATGGCCAAACTCGTCCCATACATCCCGAGCATGTCTTAAATCACAGCAGCCACTGCTATTGTTATGCCTTGTTGTTATACCTATCAGCAAATACGTGAAACTCGAGCATCTGCTCTTTCCAACAGTATATGGTTCAGTCGTTACCAGTAAACTTTGACCTTCAACACCTGGCTCCAGCCGAACTTGTGTTAGGACACAATATAGTATTCTTTTCTCATTCTCAGAGATCCATAATTGTAAATTCACAGGCTGACATTGAACGCATATTTACTGTATAATATTTGTATAGTATGTTGCTAACCACATCTACCCCCATAGATTTTATGCATGTAGCCTAGTTTCCTTTCATCGGTCACCGTCATTGGTGTGGCATTAAATGACAAGTCTGCTTTAATTGGCTCTTTGTGAAGCAAGCAGCTGTGAATTCTGGTCATTTAAAAGTGTGTATTGGCAATAAAACCAGTGACATCACACAGCATTGAAATCAGTGTAGTTACTCCAAAGGTCTGCAGTGATACAAAGTCCTTTGCTGCTGTCAAAGCCCCCCTGATGCTGGTTTTGGTGTCGAGTCGAGATGAGGTGCATCTATGAACTGGATTTCCCCGTGCCGGGACAGCCTTTGAACACCAGAACAAAGCTGCTCGTGTGATCAAAGTTCAGCTCTGTGCTTCTTTTCCTGGCACTGCCAACAGAAAATCCATTAATGTTGTGCAGCAGAAAGCAGCCTGTGTTGATAATATCATAATCGCAACAAGAGGCATCTCTACCTCAGTGAGAGGGAAATGTCCAGCGAGACAGCTGTTGGATGAGAACATTTAAAGCTTTAGTAATGACACGAATGTGTCGAGTTAGCCTTTAATAATACCTGGCTATCAAGAATGTGCTCATTAAGCTCTCTGCCAACACAAGGGTGAGCAATGAAACGTGAGTCACTGCAGAGACGAGATCAGCCGTGAGCTTCTGCCTGCAATCGATTCTCCTGCTGTAGCATATAGTGCTGTTCAATAATGCAGGAGCCAAGCATTTAAAGCATTATTGGAACAGGCTGAAAGTTAAAGCTGATGACTTGTTTGATCAGGTTGGGAGTGACTCTTCTCATCCAGATCCATATTCAGCTGCTGCCTGACAGCGAGGCTTTACTTCATCTCATCATCTCTTCATCTCGCCTCCTCTGCCTCTGCTTCCACCATCACATCCTGCCTTTTCCTCCTATCTTCTTTTCCGACCGCTCTGCTCAGGCGATATACTTTTTTTTTTTTTCTTTCGTTCTTTTTAAAAAATCCTCACATCACCGTTTGCTTTGCTCAGAAGCACACCTTCCATCCCCGAGCTTTTATCTGGAAGGGAAAATGACTTTCAGGCCAAGAGAAGCATTTCTGACAAAGGAAGTGCCGAGCATCCTTTTCCCTTCGCTGAAACCGCAAGCCCTGCTGCCTCCCTTTTCTGTGCTTGTGTTATACATATGCATGTATGGAGAGCAGCTGAGGAGATGGTTGGTTGGAGGTCGGATGTCTCTGATACAGAGACAGGCAGAGATCCATAATTTATGGAGGGGGAAAAAAATCCTGTCTGCTTTGCTTGGTAAGTTATGTAAAAGCTAACATTTATTTCACTCCTCTAGATCACACACGGAGATCTTCACACGCCTAAATTCCTCAAAGCAAAGGATGTTTCTTTGACCTACTTGAGGATTTGCATGGCCGCAGATGATAAGAATTGGACTGCTGCTACATTTATGTCCAGTATATGTTCAGTGCCGACATGAAAGATGCGTTATCCGTCCTGCTTTTTATCACTGTTTTTTTTTTTTTTTTTTTTTTTTGTAGTTTTAGGATTGAATGTTAAAGATTCTTTTCAGCATGTTTCATATCTTTAAACTACCCTGCAAACACTAAGCATTTTGCTGGTAATTTAAGCTTCAGAGGTTTTTTTTTTTTTTAAAGTGTCTGTTATCAAAAAGATGGACCGCTATCCAAGCTCCCCACCCCCACAAACCTGTCCACAGGACACAGAATTAATAAAGTAAAAGCAACTCGTGGGCTGCAGTAGTTTTTACTGTGATTCTTTAAAAGAGCAAGAACACAGCAGGCCGAGATGCTTTAATCACATGAAAAGTCACAGTATATATCCAGATATAGATATAGAGATATCTATATAGAGAGATTATATCTATACATGTTGTGCCAAAAATTGGTCCACCTCAAAGAAACCAAACAACCTTTGGCAAAGTGGATGGCACAACACAGAAGAGCCAGGACTCTGCAGTCTGTTTACACCTAGAGGCCTGAGGACACTCTTTCAATGATGAGGATGTACACATCCTGGACAGGGAGGAACACTGGTTTGAGCGCGGAGTCAAGGAGGCCATTTATGTGAAAAGGGAAAGACTATCTCTGAATCGAGGAGGGGGCCTAAGGGTACATCTGTCGCCATTTTACAACTCTCTGTGAATGGTACTCATGGGCATTGATCAGTGGTTGTTGATCAACGGTCATGCCAGTTTGCATAATAATGATCAAGGAACTGACCTCACAGCCCATTGTTCATTCAGTGGGAAGGTTTCAGTTATTGTGCACATGTACTGTTTAGAAGGTTGGGGAAACCTGCAGTCAGTTGAGACCGAAGAAGTCAGGATGAGTGACGAAACATTTCTCCCACTGAAAACGCCACGTCCAGATGAACAGAATCAGCATTTTGGGATTTACTTACCTGGTTGAGTATGCATCATGACATAAATATATAATATACACACTACCAGTTTGGACATACCTTCTCATTTAATGTTTTTTTTTCTTTATTTTTACTACTTTCTACATTGTAGATACATACTGAAAATATTAACTATATGAAGCAAGATATATGGAATAATGTAACAAAGAAAAAATGAATAAATAACTCTAAATATGTCTCATATTTTAGATTCCTCAAAGTAGCCATCCTTTGCTTTGTTGACAGTGCTGCAAACCTTTGGCCTTCTGTCAGTGAACTTCATGATGTAGTCACATGAAATGGCTTTCACTTCACAGCTTTCATTTGTGGAATTTCTTGCCTTTGTGTTGTGCAGCAGCCAGGCTGGTACACAGCTGACAGCCCTGTTTGACAACTGTTAGAATTCATATTGTGGCAAGAACCAATTAGCTAAGTAAAGATAAACAACAGTCCATCATTACTTTTATAACTGAAGGTCAGTCAGTCTGGAAAATTGCTAAAACTTTGAATGTGTCCCCAAGTGCAGTCGTAAAAGCCATCAAGCCTCCCGCAGCGACATGCCATCCCATTGGGTTTGCGATTAGTTGGACACCAAACACACCTCCAGGGTTATTTGACCAAGAAGGTGAGTGATAGAGAGCTCCACCAGATGGCCTGGACCCCACACACACCTAATCTAAACCCAACTGAGATGGTTTGGGATGAGATGGACTACAGAGTGAAGGGAAAAGGGCCAACAATTGGTCAGCATCACTGAGAACTCCTTCAAGACTGTTGGAAAACCATTTCAGGTAACCACCTTATGAAGCTTATCGGGAGAATGCCAGGAGTGTGCAAAGCAGTAATTAAAGCAAAGGGCGAATCTAAAATATTAAACATATTTTGAGTTATTTCACGCTTTTTTTGTTGACTACATAATTCCATATGTGTTCATTCATAGTTTTGATGCCTTCAGTGAGAATCTACAATGTAAATAGTTGTAAAAATAAAGAAAAATCATTAAATGAGAAGGTGTGTCCAAACTTTTGACTGGTAGTGTACATGCGTGTGTGTATCTATTTGTATGTATATACACGCACAAGAATGTATATACACGTGTGGTGTAGGTTTTTTTGTATTGACAAAAAGAGTTTCCTTACTGTTCCAGAAGACGTTTTGAAAGAAGCAGCAGCCAGTGGATCACTGACATTTCTGCTATGCTCTGCCTTTGTCGACAGATCAATCGACTGCTTTCAGCTCCAGTAGCTCTGAAAATTCTGAAGAACAAAATTATGTTTGCATGAGTCCACTCGTATTTTCACTAGCAAATCCAAGTCTGCCTGCTCAGAAATCACATGTGTCACATAAAGGAAAAATCCCGTGCGTCTAGGCTCTTGCAGATGAATGTTTAGGTAATCATATTTGCAAAGATATTTTTGATGACACATTTTATGTTTTTAAAATTCTTTTATATGTTTAGTAGTAGTATATTTTTTGACTTCAAAGGTGCTATACGTAAGCATTTTACTTTAAAACTTTAGTTGCTGTGAAACCTACTGCATCCCGTTGTTGTCTTGACGGTCTTCAGCTGCTTCTCCTGTCCAGTCTCTGTGTACCGACTCAAACTTGGTAGCTGAGGATGACGGTCCTTGTTCTACTTTGCAGCTTTGTACTTTTGGGGGAAAAAAAGTTTAATCCCAAAAAGCTGATTCTAAGTAATATGATTACATTTCAATCTTCCATGTAATTCTGTTACATAAGTACAATGTAAAATGTTACATTTTAATGGAATCTGGTCAAATGAAGTTTATTGTGTGAGTGAGTTTATATCAAGCATATTTTACATAGTGATTATTTTTTTTAAATAAATCAACCTTTCTTTTTTATTTATTTTGGTTTCAGTGTGTTAAATTTATGCTGTATGTTTTGGGTCGTAGGCTGTATTATAGAGTGGATTATCGTTGCCTTTTTACTTTTTTAAAATTATATTTTGTTTATTTTATTTAGTATCCATCTTTTCTTGGTTTGGTTTTGCTTCACGAATCCTTATCTCAATGCTTTTACAATGCTGGAAATATCCTTGATCAAACAGTCACTAGCACAGTTATATAAAACCTAAAACACAAAAGGTATGCTTCTGTTGTTTTGTTCAACTCTGTGCTACAACAATGCATACTTTTCCTCAAAGGCATTCCTGCTGTTGTCCTCAGACAATCCACCGACAACCCCCCACTGTTGCCTTTAATAGAGCTGACCTTTCCTGGTCAGGATAATGTGCATCTTTTACCAATTTACACCTTCCCGACATGATTTTATAACACTAAGATTGTCCACCATCTGGTGAGACTGCATTTTAAGCATTTTGGTTCCCAGCTGGAATCAAACTGTGAATATCTGAAATGTTCAAACTTCCTAATTGAGGAAAATCCATTTTATTTGTGAGCATGATCTAGGGTTGCACGAAATTTGTGATTCACACAGGACTACTTTAACTCTTGAAAGACTTGTCACATTTTCTTGGAGGCCGAGGTGACCAGTTTTTGCTTGAGACCACACTGGAATGGCAGCATGATGATCCAGAATATGTGTGATCATTTTCTTCTGCTGGATTCGTGCTACCTCAGTGACTGCTTCAGCATGTGCGGCAGCAGCTTCAGCTCAGCCTCAGTGACGATGCTCTCTTAAGTCTTTCTATCAGACCGGAGCTCAAAATGCTCTTCAAATGCTACCTGAACAGTCTGTTCCTTCAGCTGGAACACAGGGCTGATAACCAGAAGAAAGTGAAGAGAAAATGAAGGAAGGAGGGAGAGGATTAGTGAATGAGAAGCGGAGCGAGTCGGACTGAAGGACGATGGGTAACAGTAGGGTTGGCAGAGAGTGAGAATGAGGGGAGAAAAATGTAGGAAAGGCCATATTTTAAGCTGTGCTACCCAGGATAGCACCCCTCCCTAGCATTTGTGGAGCGATCATGGTGGCAATGCCACCGCCTTTGCTTGTATATATGGAGGAAAGCTGCAGAAGTACAAAAATAAAACGCTCTAAGGCGAAAAAAAAAAGCCTCCACTTTGTAAACAGCAGCTTAACAAGCACAGGAAACGGACAGAACGTGGAATTCTAATTTGAGTAGCACAAGTTCTGGAGTCTGTACTTATGTGAAGGTATGCATGAGTCATACTCTTATCTGAGTGCCGCGCACACTCTCAGCAGGAGAACTCAGTGTGAGGCCCAATAATAACAGTGTGGTGCTTCTTATCTCTCCTCCATCTTTTTTTCTGTCTGTGGCCTGTGAGCCATCAGCATCACCCTCCATTCTTTTCAGCTTCGGTGCATTTCTTCGGTTGAACAAGAGGAAGTCGAGGAGTCAACAATGTTTAAAAAAAAAAAGTGTCTTAAAGTGTAAAAGGAGGTGGTGTGAAGTTGGTGTGTGGTTGCTAATATTTTCCAAAGGGTTCCAGTCGGGCCTCCTGCCTGCTATCGCAACCTTTTCAAATGTCACCTGCTGCTTGTTAGGTAAAAACAAACTACCTTTGCTGCGAGAGGTGCTTCTAAAAATAGTGAGAACAGATCCGTGGGCGCACACGTATAGTACACACACCTGTTTGATTAGTGGCCACAGCCTAGAGGCGATGTGACGCTCAGATATGTGTATTTAAATTTTGTGCGTGTGTGAATTGGCACCTTTATCAGAACACTGGACCTCATAATCTGATTGGAGCACACAGCAGGACGGCGGCGGCCTCTTTGGTGACTGACTCTGTGCCAAAAGTTAAAAAAAAAAATCCTCCACAACTCTACACACACTCGCTGTGACGTCACTGCACTGTGTCATCTGTGCCCACTGGCCTGTCCTGTTTCTCCAGTGCTGTGCCCGCTACACCTTATGTAAATAAGCACCCAGCCAATAACAGCCGGGGGATTTAGGATCATGACCGCTAATGCTCTTATACGGTTTTGCTTTGTGGCTTGATTTCAGTAAAAGGAACAAAGCCTCTCTCTCTTCATTTATTATTTTTGTTTTTTCAAAGTAAACACTCCCAGATGTCTGCTTTTTTTTCCTTATTTTCTTCTTTTGTTAACAGAACGGCTCCTTTCACGCTGGATTGTTGCAACTGTCACATTCTGAACACGTAGCGGCTGCAAAGGTCCTGTTAATTTAAGTTGTGTTGCTTTTGAATCTAGTTAACTTGTTAAGTCATTAAAAACTCGTAAAATGCATCATGAATCAGAGGCCTGCTCTTTTCTCTCTAATGAGAAACAGTGAGATGTAGTATTTTCTACATTTCTGCTGCCACCATTTGGTTGTTTGCCATCACTGCAACACTTCTGGCTTTGATTAAAGTTCAAGCGCTTATTCACTAACTTCATGCTCCTTGAGTGACTTCTGTCAAACAGAATCTGCAGATATACATTAAATTAAATAATAAATTATCAGATTTTTGTAGATCAATATTTCTGTGGTACGTTTCGACTTTAAAACGACCCATGATGCAAACGAACACATCTCATCGTTAGACCATAGCCACATCTTTCAAACTGCTCTTGGTTTGTGTTAAATAAATGTAGCCCGGCCATGATGACATCAGCATTACATTGTCAGATTTTTATGACCAAGCTCCTCTAGAGCAACAGAGGTTAGATTTCCAGGACAACAGTCTTAAAAGACCATTGCAAGCAGAATATATGTTCAAACACAAAGATGTAATTAATTAGATCAAAAAGGATGAAAATATGACCCAAAATTGCCTAAACATACACAAGTAAATAATAAAAAAAATCTCTTTCTCATTATGTCTTTCTTCTCCTCAACTGCTCTCTCCTCCCTCATTTCCACCTCATCCTCTTCCTCTTCATCTCAAGCATCAAGTCAGGCCTCTAACACACAAAACAGTTTCATTGTCGCAATTACTTTATGCGATAAAAACAGGTGGTTGTGAGCTGACATTATACCAGCTAATGTTAGGCTTGAAGGTCCTAAAAACCATCTTTTCCCTCTGATAAAGAGTTTGATTGCAATCTGACATATTATCAGAGTTTATTCATTAAGTCCAACAACGTTAGACCCATTTCAATGAGAGTTTCAGTAATGCTAACAGCATTAGAGACTAACAGCAGCAAAAATAGCAGTGCTTACCGATGGAAAGGTTCAGGATAGTCTCAGCAAGTCACCTCAGTATCACTGCCATCAGACATGAGTGAGTTTCATTTACAGCCTCTTCCGGAGTAAATATGTGAACGCACATTGACAGCTGAGGTAAACATCGGACTGATAGCCTACGTTCACTAAAGATGAACCGGGGACCAGAGTTGTTTGTCCTACAGCGGCCGCTGTAGCTGGGATTATACACTTGAATTGCGAAGGGTAAGAAAACAGAACTTATTTGACTGAAATCTCCAATCTACTGTAATCTACACACTTTATATTTAAGTCTTGATTTTATCAGATGTATGGAAAGCCAAATAAGAGGGGGTGGGTTGGGGGTGATGCAATGTCCTCTTCCATAAACTTATTTTGTGTTCTGCACTAGTTGGAAATGACGTATATAGTAACTTGAATTTCAGAGCTTTCTTTTGATTATGTCTGTGGACCTTATTTAGAGTAAACTAATAAAAAGGAAGTAGATCGTCCTTTCAACCTATGAGCTAACCTGGTGAGCACAAAGTTACTTTATATGTTGATTAGCTGTATTTATGAGAGGCATAACTCATTTTCCAGGCACCTCTCTGATGGTGGCCTCGTAATTAGAGCAAAGTGGATTAGAGCGTGCTTGACTGTGAAATGGTGTGGTGCTGCTGGCCGCTGGAGTGTGAACGACTGTAATTGTTTGTCAAATGACTAATCCAGTGTAAGAAGGTGGAGGTTTTTAAAAGATGATTATGGAAGAAAGTTATTGTGCTTCTGTGCTTGTAAACTGTGAATATACACCAGCTTCTGATTTGCAGGAGGAAACAGAGAGAAGACAGTGTCCTCGTCAGCAATGGAAAATACATGTAATTTCTAGTCTTCTTTTGAGCTGCTGTAATTGATAACACACTCAGCTCAACAGAGCATTTAAGCTCTTTCAGCTCAGTTTATGTTTGTTTATTTTCTTTGGTTTTTTTGTTTTTGTTTTGTGGCCCACAGATTTCATTTCTCTGGCCACACTCAGTTCATTCAACTCAGAATTGCTAAATTAATTTCCAGTTATACTGTAGTCCCCCAGGGATCTCTCCTGGGCCCTCTTTTATTTGTAATCTATCTACTATCTACTTCCTCTTGGTCATATCAGTTTCAAGGTTCAAGGTTCAAGGTTCTTTATTTGTCACATGCATAGTTATACAAGTATAACATACAGTGAAATGTAGCCTGACACGCTCCTCGACATGTGCAAAAATTGGGGGGGGGGGGGTGTAGAGGAAGAACATTATATATATATATATATACATACATATAGTATATACACTGGGTGAATGTGCAGTAGTAGCAGCAAGCAGGTGAATTCTGTACATTAATATGAATAGACATCTGACATCCATGGTTATGCTGATGACACCCAGCTCTACCTATCTACTAACTCTACTACCACTATCCCACCCACTGCCCTCAGTGTTTACCTCCAGGAAATCAAATCTTTGTTTTATTGCAATCTTCTCTAATAAAACATCAATAAAAGTGAGATTTTTCTCATTGGCACCAAATTCACTTTATCTAAATGTAATAGTTTTTCATTTTCTGTTGACAACTCCTTAGTTTCTTCCTCTCTTTCAGATATAGAGTCTGGGTGTCATCCTTGGATAGTATGCTTTCATTTCGCACATCGAAAATAACACCGTGCACATCAGTAAAACTACAAGGTCCTGATCCTTCTGTCTTTGCAACATTAATTGCCTCTGTCTGTCTCTCACACTCACCTGTTCAATCAGCTGTTCTTAGTGATTTTTAAATATTGTAAATATGGTTTTGACTTGATGGGTATTTTTGAACTCAGCTGTTTTGGTGACCTTGAGTGTTTTGAAAGGTGCTTTTTAGTTCACATTCGTAGTATGCCAAGCTGCCGAGCACAGAAGAGATCGTACTACTGAAGACTGTCAGTAGTTGGTGGGAAACCAAAAACAGGAAATAACTAAAAACAGAACTTTTTTGTTTGCTGCTGTTTTTGAGGACAACCGAGGAATGTGAAGCTGATTTGAAATGACTTCAGTCATGTTCTCTCTATCTGCCAAGTTAGTGATCTAATATGTCATCTGTGTAACCTGCCACAGCTTGTTCTATTAAAAAAAAGTACCCTGTTTACACCACAGTGAGTTCAGAAGCCCGCGGCAGTGGAGATCAAGGGGTTGAATGCTACTCTGCACGTAATGCACAGTGTTTTGCAATCCAAATAAATGCTACTCGGTCTGTCAGTTCTGCAAGCTGTTGCCAGAAGTTCACCACAGTTAACTTCCTCTGGAGCACAAACCTAGTTTCAGTGAATGCTGACCCTGCCTCAGGCACCTAAACCACACTTATTGGTGCACTGTATACATACTTCATTGGTGTGCAGCTTTGTCAGTTTGAATGTATGTATGTGTATGTATATGTTAATTGTTCAAACTGAAACATAGGAGCGGTAGTTGTTCTTTTTTAAAGTGTTCTAGGAGTAAGTTGAAGAGGTTTTGGCAGGGAATGGTGATATTTTGGAGGATCGTACTAAGCTGTTGGATATTTACATGGAAAAGTAGTTTCTGTTCCCAGCTGTGGGCTGGTTTGTGTTCTGCCAAAGCTGATGTTGTTTTTCCAACATGGTTTTCCTTTTCCTCCTGTTTTTTTGGAGAGCTTACAAGACTCATGTTCCGAGGAAGCATATCTGATTATTGAGTTTAACCACTTGTTGACTGTTTACTGTCCCACACAGCTTGCAAAGGATTTCTGCTGATGAAGTTTGTCTGTTTTTCAGGTCCATGTTTGCCAGTTGCTCTTTTAAAAGAAGACATAAAAACTTATGGAGTTACATTTGTGCCATAATGTGATTACATGCAGATATTGTTGATTTTGGTACAAACACACACTCTCACTCGTTTTTACATCTTAGTGATGGCATCAAATAATTGACATAGTGATTTCCCTAGCCCGTTAGCCTAACCCTAACCATTAGAAATACATGCCTAATCCTACCCCTTGCCCTAAACATAAACATAACCTAACCCTAACTCTTAAAGCCACATTTTCAGCCTCAAAAATACCTTCAAATTTGTGAGGGCCAACATTTGAACCCCACAAGTAACTGTTGGTCCCCACAAATATAGTGGCATGTCAATTTTTGGTCCTCACAAAGACATTTAAACAAGTACACACACACACACACACACACACACACACACACACACACACACACACACACACACACACACTCAAAAAACAAGACGATGTTCGCCCAAGTTGACATTTCCCTTAAAGGTGCCATATGCGAACATCTTAGAAGCAACTGAATTTTCCAAATAAGTAGTGACATCTCATCACAGTCCTCAGTGTCATTTAACTACCGCTCTACTGGCTCTGTCATGCTGGATATAGACACCACCGGCTTGGATGGATTTACAGGATGGAGGTTTGTCGGTATATTAAAGGTGGGCATAGTTACCATTTAGGTTTTCTTTAAAAATACAATAGGGTAGAGACTTGTGAAAAATTTACTGTTACTGACAATACTACTTTTATGATTTTATTAAGAGGGAACAAATAATGATAAAAGATACAATTTAAAATGGGTTCTGTTATGTGTAGACACAACACTTGCTCATCCAGTTACGGCCTTTTTTAAAAAATATGCTTGAATGATAAGTAGCTTCACAAATAAAAAAAAGAAAAGATTCCTCTGAAAATGGCTCCTTGGAAGCAAAATATACAGAAATGAGTAGTAGCTTAAGACTTTTGCACAGTTACTAACCCTTCATCTACAAAATGAATATCGTGTTGTACTCATTAAGACTTGGAACTCAGCTTGAATTTAGCTGAGTTGCCACATATGCGCGACTAGAAAGCTATGCAGATTTAAGGCCATTGAGCTTTGTCAGAGCCTTAAGCTGCATTTTTTTTATATTCAGTCCATGAATTACAGTAAGCCTGCAAGTGACTCACTGCCAGCCAGTTTCAGCTGATCTAACCATAACATCATCCTTAAAGAACACACATGTTTTTGTTGTAACTCTTACTATTACCATTCTCCCATTGCTTCACTGCTTCCGTGATAATTTTGACATAAACTGTCAGCTTGACATGTAGGTAAAAACTAGAGGGAGGAGTCATTTATTTTTCTAATAAATGAAAGGTGAAATTAGTCTTTGCATTACAGTAGTTTCTCCACAACATTTTCCTTATTATGCCACAAATCTGCTGCCACACATGTGCAGGGAAGCCTGAAGCCTTTTCAGCTTTGTTTCATTCATCCTGTTGCTGGTTTGCAGTTTGTCAGCAGCCTGAAGGTGAATCTCATCCAATCACTTTGTGAGTTTTGGACAAAACTATTTTGCTTTTTGTAGGACTGCAAATGCTTTATTTTTTATTTTAATTGCTTCTAGTTTACAGGATTTGTACTTTTCACAGTAATTAGTTAACACAGCAAAACAGCTTTTTATGTATTTTGATGAAACTGTTTGTTGTTGTTGTTGTTTTTTGGATGTGTCTGTCTCTAAAGCCCTTACTTGGGTCAGCTTCGATCGTTTAAATGTGACATGATGGTCAACATAAAAGGTTCAGAGATTTTTTCTAGCATATGTTTGAGTTACTGAACGTAGAGGAGGGACACAAAGTATCTGTTGGGCTAGCATCGAGCTGTTACCATGCATGCTTCATCACCATCTACTATTACCTCCAAGTATCACACAGCACAGTGTTTTATTATAGGCTTACATTTTTCTGCCTTTTGTTGTCACATCCACCTTATGCTCACTTTTAAAAAACATAAATGAAAATTTTTTTTTAATAAAAGAATTATTGTGAAATTTGACTCTGTGTGTAAAATCATAGTTTCTCTGGTTCCTCTAGAAGCCTTAGTCCTGTTGTAATTTTTGGTGTTTTTTTTTGGGAGATTTTCGAGGTTACAATTACAGCCTTAACATTAATGCATTCTCGCTGCCTTGGAGTGGGAAGAAATGTAATGAATAATGCATGATGGGATAAAGGTAGTCTGTTTTCTTCTGGGGCATCGTGAACTTCATTATTTATATACTGCTGCCTCAACCTCTCCGTACTCGATGTTCCACTGAGTGACAGGAAGCCGTGACTTTGCAGCCTTGACACCGACTGCCGCCATCTAGCAATGACAAGCAAAAGGCAACATCTGTCCAAATCTCTCCCCACTGGCTGTCCTGAGAAGTCAGGTCAAAAGAGTTTCTGTTAGAGAGACAGTAATTATAGATGTGCATTAAAGCAGCTTGACAGAGTTTAGTTTTTGCAACATCTCTTTGTGAGTCAGGAGTGAAGGTGACAGCGCCTGGGGCTCCCCCTCTGCTGTGCTCGAAGATAAGTTTTGCAAATACTTTAATTCTTTCCTACTGAGCTGCTGAGTTCTCGCTAGTTTATGCAAGCAGAAGGCCTCTTGGGTCTTCATTTAACCCAATTTTTGGCTGTGCAAAGTACAGTTTGAGTAACACTGGGTATTCTGAGACCATGGTAATCTCAAACTGGCTCAAGGCTGATATGAAAACAGATAATGATCATGACAAAGACATGTGTGAGCAGCGTGGCAGGACTGCGTGAGCTCAGGTGTGACTGGAGAACATTTGCAATTGCTAAGGTCATGCAATATAGTTTTTATCCACTAGAGGGAGACATTCAACTGGATATACAATCTCTCCAGCGCTTAGCACATATCCCCATCACAAACATCAATGACATACTCAGTGTACATAAATGGGCTGGGTTGGTGCAATCCCATGCCCCTCTTCTAGATATGCCCATTACTGGTCTATGATATACAAACATATTAGATAATTTTGATCTTTCTAGTGATAATCTCACTGCACAGATGCTGTTTTTCAAATAAAAGATGCCATAAAGAAACCACAGAAATAATAACCCGAGCCAAAAATCAGCAAACTTAATATTTAAAAACCAGTGATCAATGCTTGGAGGCAAATATAGCCAGCCTGAAGCTATCTTCCCTCTTGCTTAGTGGTGTCCCAGTTCCATAGTAAATGTTAAATGCAGATTTTGAGACTGTTCACATGGGAAGAGTGACAAAGTAAAGTATACTCGACTACCATTCAACAAGCCGCTCAGAGCTACAAGTCACTGTGAATGAAATCGCTGAACAAGCTGTCTCTGGGTTGGGCTTAGCAGCTATGTTCTTCACTTTCTTGCACTGCATTGGATCTCAGTAATATGTACATGTACATTAGCTGTAACAGTACTAACAGTGCACTCATGCATCATTAGGCATGGACTTGCACATGGTCCTCCTGCATTGTTCATAGATGTGATTTTGGGATGCGCATCTTACACTGTTTTTTTCTCATTTTGGGTTTGTTTAGGGTCATATTGTGTATCATTATGGTTATTTGGCATCTATTTGAGCTATTCTATGCCTTTCTGAAGTAATTTTGTATCTTTTTCTGTCTTAATTTGGCCAGCTTGTTGCTCTGTAATGATTTTTATGTGAAATCTTGATTGTTTTGCATAAATTAATGATTGTTTTCTGGGTTAGGGTTAGGGGGCTATTTTTGCATCTTTATAGGTTGTTTGGATTCAATTTAGATCATTTTTTAAATCACTTTAGAGCCAGTGTGTCTCTTTAGAGCCATTTCACATTTTTTGTGGTCATTTAATGTCTTGTCTGAATCTCATTTCGGATATTTTTAGTTCTATTCTAGAGAAATCTAGTTTATTTCAGGAACACACCAATGTTTTTGGGACGCTTAGTGTATCTTCAGAAGGCCTGTCTATCCTTGGGTATGCTTATACCACACAGAGTAACCCTATCCATGAGGAAAATAAGTAAAACAAGTTTTGGTTTATGCAAATATATATGTACATTTAGCAAGTTCTCTAAGCTGAACAGGAAAAAGAGGTAATACACATAGATGTACTCCTTACTAACTTACATCCTCCTTCATAATTGCTGTGGCAAGTCATACAAAGAGAAGCTGCTTTGTGGCACTAGCTGCTGATTTTCATCTTCTTCTTCTTCTTGAAAAGATGCTTTTAATCTAGGATACGTTTGATGTCGCCATCTCAAAATTAGGAAAAGCACAACCCAAATAGCCACAGAGGACTTTTAATGTATTGAGAGAAGTCTGACCAGATGGACTGTCTTTGCCGGGCAGCATTTCAGCAGCATGGAGAACACCCAACCCTGCAGCTTGCTCTGTGTTTACAAACTGCTTATCGAACAGTTACATCGACAACAGTGCTGGCTTGTTCTTTAGGTGAAGATTAGATAGAGCGCACAGTTGGGTGGTTCAGTCATTGAACTCCAATTTCTCACACAAAAACATGTCCAATAACAGGCTTTGGTAATGCTTACTCTAACCAGCCCCTGGCACTATGAGTAGAATTAGTGTTCATAGAGGCAAAAATGACTCAAAGACCTTGTCAGTGGCATTTTGTACAGCCCGACTTATGTTTCCTGGCTTTTCCACACTTCTAATTTGACACAGCCCTGAGTCTTTTGTTGAAGAACAAAAAAGTAATCCAGTAGGGATCAGCGCCGCAGCTCCGCCTGGAGAGGATAAGTAGTTTAGAAAATGGCTGATTGCGTTCAATTAAACTGATGCCTTTAGAGACATTTGCTCCTCAGATGTTGTGGGTCTGTTGTGAATTTAACTGGAATATTTTTTTTTTAATCTGGAGTGCTTTATGCTTTAAGGTAATTATTGTAAATTCTTATACTTGAAAACTTCCTAAATTAACTAGAGCTGTCAGCAGGATGCAAAGAAACACCCACTGTCCAAAATGTCTGTGTGCTGTGCTGAGGACAAAAGTCTTCACTCACACATCCAAAATCATTGAATTCAGATGTTCCAATCACAGGTGTATAAAATCAAGCACACAGGCATGCAGACTGCTTCTACAAACATGTGTGAAAGAGCAGCTCGCTCTCAGGAGCTCAGTGAATTCCAGCGTGGTACCGTGTCCAGCTGTGAAATTTCCTCACTACTAAATATTCCACAGTCAGCTGTTAGTGGTATTATAACAAAGTAGAAGCAATTGGGAACAACAGCGACTCAGCCATGAATTGGTGGCCACGAGTCAGCAGATGCTGAGGTGCAGAGTGGGCAGAGGTCGCCAACTTTCTACAGAGTCAGTCGCTACAAACCTCCAAACTTCATGTGGCCTTCAGATGAGCTCAAGAATGGTGCACAGAGAGCTTAATGGAATGGGTTTCATTTGCTGAGCAGCTGCAGCCAACCCTTACATCCCCAACTACAATGTAAAGCGTGGGCTGCAGGGGTGTGAAACATGGCACCACTGGAATCTAGAGCACTGGAGACGTGTTCTCTGGAATAACGAATCACGCTTCTCCATCTGGCAATCCGATGAATGATTCTGGGTTTGGTGGTTTCCACGAGACCAGTAAATGTCCGACTGCACTGTTTGGTATAGGACATATTATGGTCTGGGCTCGGCCCTTTACTTCCAGTGAAAGGAATTCTTAATGCTTCAGCATACCAAGACATTTTGGACAATTTTATGCTCCCAACTTCATGGGAACAGTTTGGGGATGGTCCCTTTCTGTTCCAATATGGCTGTACACCAGTGCACAAAGCAAAGTCCATAAAGAGATGGATGGCTGAGTTGCTGTGGAAGAACCTGACTGGCCTGCACAGAGACCTGACCTCAACCCTGATAGAACACCTTTGGGATCAATTAGACTGCGAGCCAGGCCTTCTTGCACTCCTCACAAATGCATTCCTGGAAGAACGGTTGAAAATTCCCATAAACACACCTCTAAAACTTGTGGAAAGCCTTCACAGAAGAGTCATTAAGCACACAATGTAATTTCTAATGGCTAGGCAAAAAGGCAGAGCATCTAGAGGAAATAGGGCTAGCTAAAAAGAGAGATTACAATTTTTAAATGCAGCAGCATACATACGTGCCACCTGGTGATGAAGCTTTTGAACTGTGCAGAAGTTGATTACAAAAAGTCCCTTTAAATAGTTTTTAACTTAATTTTTAGTACAGTGCACAACTGTTCTTTTTGCATAATTCAATTGATATTGCTCACATACAGTTTCCACAAGAGGATTATGAGCTCCAAAGAGGATGCAGTTCCACAAAATGTATTACTGGCTACACAGAAACACTCACACTGTCACACAAATACAGACCCCCACAGCTAGATTCCAAAACAAGTTTTTATTGGCCAATTTACAGAAAGTGCTGTAGTGACCATTCCAAAGGAAAACAGACCAAAGAGTCCAGAGAAAAAAAAAACTAAAAAAAAGAAAGAAACTTTTACACATTATACAAGGTTTCGATGTTAATTTCACCGTCCTCTTCTAAAACAAATGTCAGGACAACATTAGGGCTGATGCAAAATCCACCAAAGATGTCAAGGGGGGAGGAGGAGGGGTGTGTGCAGGAAGGGAAGTGGCGTCACAAGACCAGGTGTCACAGTAGATGAGGAAAACTCTTAAACAACATATGAGATCTTTAGATGAACATACAGTAGAGCTACAGTATACACATACAACAGGTTCTCCCAGTTATACCCACAGGACAGCTGGCAAAGGCTCACTAGGTTAGAGGAGGACATTTTCCAGTGTTTATGACTTTAACCGAACCCTTTATCGATTTCTGGCATATAGCGCACAAGCTTTCCTGTGACACAAACATCATTTCATTGGTCATTTGTGGATTCTTGCTGCCAAACACTACAGACAAGCTAAATTGAGGATGGCTACAGTGATTAATGCCCCTTCATTTCAAAGTGGGAAAAAAAAAACACGACTGGGTTTTCTGATCATGTCAAACGTGACACTGCCAAATGCATTCCACTCTCTGTCCTCTTAAAAGTTGCACGAGTCTCATTGCACGAGGCTAATGAGGTGGGATTTATGTAATGTGACATCAGTCTCTAGACCTAAATTTCTTCCATTAATGCTGCGTTTTTTTTTTTTCAAAGTTAGAAGTTTGGAGAAGTTCCTCTTCTATTTTAAATTTGTTATTTATTTTTTTGCAGTGTGTATCTGATGTCTCTGTAGACACTAGCAATCCAGTTAGGAAGGCTGTGTTTTATAGTTTAGGCCATTAGGCCACAATAAAGTGTCTTTAAATGCATAATGTGAGAGCTTGACTATTTATTGGCCTGGTCACCGTTGAAGGCTTCTGAAGGTTTGAAATTTCTGCCAAATATGATCAATACCTTAGAGCTACAAAGTAGTTTGATGGGTAACAAAGTAAAAGCTGTACCAAGATAAGTTCTGCAAGATGTGAAATTCACAATTGATATGGCTAATGTGTTGGCTAACTGCTGACTATCTACACACCCAGCAGACATGAAACAACTGTTTAATTTATTTAGATTTGTATTATATTCACCTCATAAGTCCAAGTACACTATTGTTATTCTTTTAGCTTAGGTTTCCCCTTTTTGAAATCACTAGCTAGCGGCTAACATTTCATTCCATTAAGCTAGCTTCCACACCAAGGATCGTGTGTTTTACAGCTGGAATTTTTGACTTTAAATCAAAACTCTATCACTGAGTTTCTGCTGTTGTTTAATGAGAGGTTGTTCTCTTTTTTTAAATACAAAAATCTCACCTAGTCCAGCTTTTAATAACCCACCTATTTCAAAGGCAGTAGCACATCCGTGAGAGCAAACCCAAGTTTGCCATTAGCCAGAATGATCTGAACACTGAGCTAAAAACACGCAGGGAGGATCTGGGGCTCTGCTCTGGAAAGACTCCTGCAGGCTAAGGGATCAGGGCGTGTACATACATATGAAGAGGTGTGTTGTGTACAGGTGGAGAGGAAGGTCTCTGGTTAGACAATGTGGGGCTGACTCAGTGGGTCGGGGTCACCTACTATACTCAATATTTACAAGAAAGGAGCGTATAAAAATGTACAAGGAGACTCCTCTGTCTTTCCCAAAAACCCAGAACACAGGCCCTGTCGGCTAGTTCAACATGACGTCTGTGACAGCACATTGATCATCTTTTTTTCCCCTTTTTTTTGTTCTATTTGTTTTTGAGTACCATTTAAAATATGCTATTTCTGTAAAATTACCTGGCTTTGCCACATAGGCCAGAATAAAGACTGATAAATAACATGAAGTATACAAACCAAAAAATAGTCAGTTTCTTTACTTTTGCAATTGACTTTTCCTAAATAAAGGATGTTTTGCATTTTGATTCTTATATGGGACATCAGAAATCTTACTGTGGAATTTGACACATCAAACTGAATGCATGATGCAGGGTTTCACTGACAAAAGGCTTCTCCTACAGCTCGAGTTCACTAAAGATTGCATTGGAATGGGAGAGAGATAATTCATGGGACATCTCTCTGGGAATGAACTAAATTTGGTGATCTCTTCGTCTAAGAACAACGAAAGTCATGTGATTGAGGAGCACTTTTAGAGTCATATTATCTCTTATCAGCTGTATAAAACAGGAGGTTCTGTGACAAGGCTAAGGTTAAATCACTGCACTGTGTGTGTGAGTGTGTGTGTAACTGTGTGCGTCTGTGTGTGGTTAAATGTTGTCTTCCAGTAGGGGGAGATATTACCTTATTTTTAGAGCATCAACATCATAGTCTTTTTGTTTCAGCCATGTGATTTGAGTATAGATGTGTTGTAGTGTGTGTGTGTGTGTGTGTGTGTGTGTGTGAGGGTGTATGTACGTGTGTATGTTTCAATAGGATATTGTTGTTTTGTCCCAATTTTGGCCTTTCTTGGTTGAGCGTTGCATCCTGGGTAGCTGGACGTCTATTTCCTCCTCGCTGTCATCTGACTCAGCGCTGGTGATGTCGTCCTCGTCGTCGTCTTCCTCCTCCCCCTCCTCCTCTTCGTCTTCCTCCTCCTCCTCGCTGGCTTCCTCCTCTGCAGCCTGAGGCCCCTCCAAGTTCTGTGGTAAAAAATATTTGCAAAGTTTCACAAACTTAATCATCAGACAGTAAGCAAGAAACAAGAAATGTCAGTAATTCTTCCTTTGACTGGTTTAATACAAAGGAGACATTAGAGATGGGCGGATTGATCCAAATATTGACAACATTGATACCAATTGCTGGTATTGGTATTTGGATCAATAGTGGCACAACAGGATTAATCCTTTGTTTCTATCCTTAAATAGAAATGGGATAGTATCCCACTACACACACTGTGGGTAGCTCCTATGCTCCCTCCCTGACAGCATCCTTTTAATTCCTGAAGTTCCCTCCCTCCTACCTCCATTGGGTTCACTGTGATCGTCAGAGCAGACTCGTCCCAGGTCACGTCTGCCTCTTTAGCCGCATCTGCCAACTTCACCTCCTGCTGGTGGGTCAGGTGGATGCGGTAAATGCCCAACACTACAACCACCACCAGGGCAGCGATACACATTACTATTACCACGGTGGCAGCACTCGGTACACCTGAGAACCAAATGAAAGGAGATCAGGGATTTAATGACTTGAAATCAGAATAATTCTGTTTGGTCAGAAAATCTTCAGCATGTACTGAATCGGTTTATTCTTTCACTTTCACGGGCACAAAATACCCAGAACAGCCAGCTGAATGCTGCAGACCTTGAGAGGTACTGTACTCTAGTCCTTGATGAGAAAGCTCCAGACATCTTATAATGCACTTAAGAAGCATCTCACCATATTACTAATCTGTGCCTGCATCAGTACGCAACCCAACATCCCACCCAAAGGAGCCAAATGTTATTGTAATTTTTTTAGTGGTCTTAGGCAACAGCTATCCAGGATCTCTGTAGGTCTTTTAAAGTTTTTCTCTGGATGTTGGCCTTTTCAGTCCTTGCATCTGATCATTTTCAGAGAAATGTTGGCTTGTTTTTTTAAGCCACTTAACACTGACATATGAATCATTCAAGCATAAAAAGGCACCAGACTCAATGGATAAATAAACCAATGTTGTGTCTACACCTACCAGAGCGTCTTAGCAAAGCATTCATTCTAAACCGTATCTTTAGACACTTCGTAACTAGCAGCTTGTTACAAAAAGACATCATTTTGTCACTTTTCTTTAGCTGAATCTATGAAAACTGACAAAGATAACACAGTTTTCACAGTGTGATTCCCAAAGAGCTATTAGCTGGAAACGTGGCATATCTCGGCATGGTGTGCAGTGTGTCCTTTAAAAATTTTGAGGAAACTGGATAAGCAGAGGACAAAAGAAGTGGCAGGCTTTAAAAACTACAGCAGCAGATGATCAGTATATCCTTATGGAAAAGGAAGAAATCCAACAAAGACCTGACACAGGACCTGAGAGATGTATCTGGACTTTCAGCTGATTCAACTACTGTTCACTGAAGGCTCGTGAGAAATGGTCCCAGTGGAAGGATGACTGTCAAGAAGCCATTCTTAAGGAAGGGAAAAGGCTGAGATACGCCAGATTACACAAGAACTGGACTGAAAATCAGTAGCAGCACGTCTGATGAGTCCAACTTTGAAAATTCTGGTTCAAAATGCTGTCAATATGTACAAATTAGGACGATCCAACATTGACTGTCTACAGCCATCTGAAAAAGATGGTGAAGGTTCTGCCATTGTTTGGAGCAGGAAGTCAAATGTCCAATGCACTAAAAGCACATCTGTTTAGAAAAAACACAATGTGACACTATCAGTCATGGACTGGCCTCCCCAGAGCCCGGACCTTAACATTATTTAAGCAGTGTGGGATCATCAGAACAGAACAAACGATATTTTCCTAGCAAAATACAAAGATTTTGTACAGCAGTGCATAGTGAAAACAGACTGCAACATCTAGGGCTAAAAGATAGAAAGCAGAAATGGTAAGAGACAAAAAACTGTAGTGCTTTAAATGGTCACTAGAGGCAGGCTCCAAATATGAGCAGACTCCCATTTTAACTGTGTATAAAGTTATCATGTCTACAGGCTGAACTGTCTTGTTGACTTTAGCAAGACTGTTCAGGCTGAGGGAAAACTTTATGGCAGGTTACATTTTTTATAACTAACCTGTTTGGATCTTGTTAAGTACGGAGCCCCGCAGGGGACATGGGAGAAAAAAAAATTAAGACGGATTTTTGCGAGATCTCGCAAAAGTTTTGCGAGATCTCGCAAAACAAACTCGGGATCTCGCAAAAGTTTTGCGAGATCTCGCAAAAGTTTTAGCCGCCAGCTCGAAGCCGACCGGGAGGTCGAGGCACGATGTGCCGGGAAAGCGGTGTTCCTCCCGGCTGTAGTAGGTCTTGACCTCCCATTAGCTTCGAGATGGTGGGTGTCAGATCTCCGAAAACGTCGGAGCACTTTTGCAAATATGTGATGTCTTGTAAACCGAGCAGATATCTGACGTTTACACAACTACATTCACGCCTCAAAATATCTTAAAAGTGTATTTTGTGACCCAGAAAGAGTAATATTACAACTAAGTAGCTGCCGCCATTGTTGGAGTTCAACTTTTGCGAGATCTCGCAAAAGTTTTGCGAGATCCCGAGTTAGTTTTGCGAGATCTCGCATGTCTCCCATGTCCCCTGCGGGGCTCTGTAGTTAAGCCTTAAAAAGTCTTAAAAAGCCTTAAAAAGTCAATCGATTGACAGGTTTGGACAGCTTTCTGCCAGCCCTGCTAGTTCAAGTCACGGAACTGGGTTTGCGCTGCTGATGCCTCTTCACTTCAATAATATGGGACATAAGTGCACTTTCTGTGCGCTACAGACCATGCAAGAAGTTTGTGCTCCAGTTTTGGTGCATGAAATTCGGCAAACATTTTGATAGTCTGTTCAAACTAATTAGCAGGTCTCTGTGCTGCACCCAAATAGTTTGTGGGGGTACCAGCTGGTGCTACACCTTGTAGCCTAAATATGGTCACTTACTGGGTGAAAAAGTGGATGAAATATTAAAATTTTAATTCAATTTTTCCTCTATATGATCAACACATGAAACGTTTCTCTTTGCTGCCACTAAACATAAGAAAGCATTGCTAGTTGCTTGCTGTTTAAATATGGTTTAAAATTGTGGTTTTTGTGTTTATAAGGGAATTGTTAGAACATGAAAACAAACTTCAAAATGACCAAATTTAAAAACTCAGTTGTCATCCTGCAGCTCCCCCTACTCCTCATGTGTTTAGTGGCTCTGCCCCCCCACCAGCTTTAAACACATTTAGATCTGGCCTGTATGCAGCACATGACTGCAAAGATATATCATAGACCCTTTTAGTACCACACCCACAACACAGACTGAGGGATTTCTCTTGAACTAAAATGTTTATTTCATCCACTCTGATCTCGAGCCTACTGAACTAACACGACATCTCTGCGCCTGCCCTCTCCCCACGAGTCCCTCCTGTGTGTGTGTGTATGTGTGTGTGTGCGTGCTCGCTTGCTTAACGAGGTTGAGGCTCACAGAGGACTCTTCAATTGATCATTTGATTCGCTCTAGCTCCTAGATTTTCACATCAAATCCACGGGCTTTGATCTTCACATCTTCTTGAACCTTCATGTAACTTGTGTGTCTGTACGCACACCATGTGACACACATCTTGCCGTTTGCTAATACTCTACATACGTCAGGCCGTCTGAAACATTAGACAAAATCGCGTCACAGGTGTAAAAATGTATTGAAACATTTTATTTGTCACGTATGGCTCGGCGATTGCCCACCATCCACCTCCCTCTGCGCTCCCCTGACCTCCTTTTCACACACACCCTCCAACTCTCTGAGCCGTTAACAGCATCGGCCACTGAACTCTCGAGGACTCTAAGTAGAATCCATTAGAGTGTGATGAATAATTAAATCTCATGTGTTAGATTAAGACCAATGTCTCTCCTCCTCTCCATGTTTTTTTTAAACTTCAGATCACTCATGTGCTCAGGAGGAGGGTAAGAAGCCTGCTGCATCATTTGGGAGGGCCTCAATCACGGAGAGGCGCAGAGTAGGAAAGCAGCAGTCTGATGAGCGCTGCGATAAACAAACTAGAAAGCGGAACGGAGCGTTCCCCTGGATCTCGCTATGTTTACCCTGGGATGGATGGTTGACAGAAAAACTCTTCACAGGCACAGCAGAGGCTCCTGAGTCTGAGTCTCAGCATTTCACCCTCTGTCTCTCATGGTTTCCTTTGAGAGGCAGTGTTTTGTCAAGTTTACGTCGACACTTTTTCCACATTTGAATTTTCCCATTTTCTAAGCTGAGCAGTCATGTATGCAACTAATGCAAGACTCCTAATACTTTTTACTTCTGTATTATAACTTTAAGCTTTGTAGCTGTGCCTTGTTTATAATGCTTTACCTTTATTGATTTCCTTTTTTTTCATGTCTCAAAATGACTTGACAACTGTCAAAAATGCAAGTTTTTGCTCTCAACTGTCAGTCAAACAATATTTCATGAACTTTACTCAGAACCTTCTTGCTTCTTTGACTTCTTTCACCACTCGTATGTTCGTTTTTTCCGATTAAAACTCACTGCATTACCCGATTTGTGGAAATACTAATTTCTATCACTGCAAACCCCACACGATGAACGCTTTGTGCGTAAGATCATTTAAGCAGCGCTCTGTGCCCCCCTCCAGGATCTGTGCTATACTTCAGTCATTAACACTGCAATATGAGGGCAGGAGTCAGGGTAACTAATGCCAAACTATTTCTGCAGGGTAGTTTAATTAAAAATGTCTCTTAGTGACTAATTTCCCTATCAATGTGTGGAGCTCTATTTGAAGTTCCTGTGCTGCCACATGTGCCAGCTACAGTGGCTGATAATGCTCGTCTTTGTCATAGAAAGACTGAGTTTGAGTCCCTGAATTTATTTGGAGTTTGAGGAGTTTCTCTCTTTTCCTGCTATTTGTTGCATGGTTACGGTGAAATACTGTGCTGTGATGACCCCGCCCACTTTGCCTGGTCTGCTCTTCCTTTTTCTCGTTTTGTGTAGAAGACAGACAGACATTGTTAAAACGGGCTGATTTGTTTGGTTTTGTTTGGTTTTCTTTCTTTTAAACATCTCCACCACATACCTGCATTCACAGGTACTCACCACATGACCCATTTAGCCACTCCACATTTCTTTTGAGTTTTTGTTCCAGGAGTGTTAAACCTCAATATTACTGAAGCAGACTCTATGTAGCTTCAGAATGAACCCCTAACAACCACAATCTTTCTTCAACTGTCCTCTATTCACTATAGAGTACTAATACCTGCAATAGAGTGATAACTCAGAATGTGTAGTAAGACAGTCTGTTCAAACATTGCATTTGTGCATGCAGAGGGCTTTGTAACTAACAGCTTAACCTATAGCAGCTGGCTACAATAATCTTCAGGGATTCATTTACTTCTACAGCTACTTTCAAGTCCTGTTCGGTATGGAATTTAGTTTACTGGTACATGCCCATACTACAGTACTGTTTGTTCTGTCTGTGCTGTTGGCAAACTTATACTTATCAATAGAAAAGCGTCTGGACTTCTTTAAGTTACTTGAAGACGTTTCACCTCTCATCCGAGAAGCTTCTTCAGTTCTAAGGTCAAATGGTGGGGAGTCCCAGATTTAAACCTAGTGGGAGTATCCCCCCACAGAGGGACAAAAGGACCCCCTGATGATCCTCTAATCGCCTGAGCCAAGGTGTGAAACTGGGTGTGGGTCCCAATCAGCCAGAGTTTCGGGTGAGTTCATTGTGAAACCTGGCCCCACCTTATCATGCGAATTCCTGAGGTCAGATGGCCCAGGATGTGAGTGGTCCCAGGTTTAAATCTGGGACTCCCCACCATTTGACCTTAAAACTGAAGAAGCTTCTCGGATGAGAGGTGAAACGTCTTCAAGTAACTTAAAGAAGTCCAGACGCTTTTCTTTGCAAGATCCTTTGACTACGATGACCTGGATGACTGAGAACCTTCACAGACATATACTTATCAATATACTTGATCACATTAAGAAAAGCAGAATATGGGTTGGAGATGTTTATATGGGTCATGTTAGCCTGGTGCTAGTTGGTGGCAGCTTTTGTGGATATAAATGAGATGGTACTGTCATGAAATCGAAATGACAGGATGCTTTCATGAGGCCTTACAAGTGTATAAAAGGTAAAAACAGGTCATTTGGATGGTGGTTGCCCGGCAACATGATAGGATTAATATATAACATGCATAATTCAGATGTGTTATATACAAATTAGATGTTACTGTTATGAAATCAAAATGGTGGTTTTATAAGTTGTTATAGGTACATAAATGGTAGGTGGTTGCTAGGCAACCTGATGTTTTTCTAACATCTGACATAGTTAAAACCCAACAGGTGCCAAGTATGGTTGCTCAACTCCTGATGATCTAGGAGGAGTTCATGGGCAGGCAGAGATTTCATGTAATAAAATAAGATGTTTCAGTTTTTGGTGACCTAAAATGTTTCTTTCACTTTGGACCTTTTGCTTTTTACCTTAATCCATTTCAGGTTTTTCACTGGCCTAGAATTGCTTTAACAGGTTGTTTCTGATGCTAATGACACCATAACTCTGGTTTATATTAAAAATAAAACCTGTCTTCCTGTCTATCGCAACAATAATGTATTAATAATCATAATCTATCCTGGCTGAAGGTGACATTAAAAAATTGTAAACAATCCACCCCAGTTGCTTTTTTCTTACCCGAGCTGTGGATGGGGTACAGATCCTGGATCATGGACGGATGGTGGACCACCTGCACGTACGGAGGTGGAGCTACCACGTGATTGACGTGTTCCCGTGCTTCTCCACTGTGCAGGATGCTCACCTAGGTTGGGGACACATGAAGCAGGAGTGAGGATTTTAGAAAGTATGCCCATCAAAATAAACATTTTACAACATTCAATGTTTACCTGCACAACCAAAAAAGCCTCAACTCTAACGACTGATATTATAATCAGTGACAAATGAAAATGAAAATGGAATAAATGTGGAAGCAAATTTATGCTTGGATATTTTAGGAGACAGAACCAAATCAATACTTGAGTGTGAACACCAGGGATGGATCAATAAGTCAAACCTTTCTCAGAGTAGGGACAGATGCACAAAGAACAGGTGTGTGTGTGTGTGTGTTAATGTGAGGCCTACTCTGACTTTGGTGTTCAAAGTTGCACTGAGGCCTCTTTAGACATGTTTAAGTCTTTTACAGCCTGGGTATTTTAGACGGTATTTTGCTACTAAGAGGCTGAAGTGGCACAGCTGGAAGGCTTGTTGAGGTTCTTTTTTAAATTCGCCCTGAAAGTTAAAGTGGAGACCTCAGCTGAGTCAGCTCAGTCACTTTGCCAGTTCAAGCACTTTGCTTCACTTGGTAGTAAAAAGCAACACGATCTCTAGTGGCACTTAGTGATATTAATGATTTTTGAGCATAATGTACATCTGTTTTATTCAAGCTGCTTGTCAGTTACATCTTCTTACATTGCCTTTTAGAAATACTTGAAGCTTGTCTGGGAGTGGGCGGGCTGAGTAAAATTAAAAGCACTGGGTATAAATGCATTAACCTGAATAATTATAGTCCAGCCCATTAAAAACAAATTTTCATACACTTAAAATATTAATTTTAACAATCATACAGTTTGCTTTTGATTAATGAACAAGTCATTGTCTTTACATCATAAAAACTGAATGCAAATTTTCACACAGTTGTGTAAAAACAAATTAAACTGTCATTTGATGAAGAACAGAAGAAAGTCCTTACATCTGGACTGCAAGAACTTGTTAATGTTTGGCATATTGCTTTAAAAGATAATTCTAGTTTATTTCAACCTTTAATATTCCGATTAAAAAATGGCAAACGTGGCTACACTGGTCACCCAAACTTTATAGGTTCTCCCTTCATTATAGGCGTAAATGTGTGGCAGAAAATAGTATGTTGATGCAGCTACCATGATCAATAGAGCCTTGACCACCACATGGATAGGAAACATGGAGGGTTTATATGAAAAGGGATTATAATGTATAACAAAATTCTCAGGTGATTATCAAACTAACTGGAGATTCAATTTCCGTCTAAACAGATAGTTTCAGCTATACTCAACACATTCCCAAAGTCCCAGAGAGCCACGACACACTTAAAAACCTGAAAATCTCATGGGGCCTACCCGTTCTCATTCTAATTAAAATACACAAGAAAGCGATGCATTTCCATTTTATTCAAAATACATAAACAGCACAGGCTGTTGGCTATAAGCTGCTAATGCTTTCCAGTCACATACAAGGCTGATGGGACACAAACTTCAGTACAAGAGCAGTAAATTCACAAACTAACCACCTCCTATTAATGAACTCTAGTTTTAACTTTTTATATAAATAAATAAAAGTTTATAAATAAATATGTAATTCTACATACTCGTAATTTCAAACTGAATTTATGTCATCGCTGTGACCCACCTGCAGTACCTTCACTAAAGCAGAGATTCCCTGGTCCATATTTTGGGAATCTCTACATTAGTGGACAGTAACAATGCTCCCGTAAGGTTTTTTTCTAGAATGGTCAACAGGTGAATTCACTACACAAATTTTAAAATAATCCATTATGGCTTTCCTTATTTTCTATGTATACTTTTAATGATGGCTGCTCTCGTTAGACGTTCATACTTCCACATAATGACGTGAATGTAATGTATACAAGTAATCCTTTAATCCTCGCTTTTGAAGAGTACCTTTCAACTCTCAGATCTGTGAAGTGACAAAAGTGGGGATTTATTTTTTTAATTAGGCCTTTATTTATCCAGGCAAAAATCTAATTGAGATTAAAAATCTCATTTCCAAGAGAGACCTGGCATCTAAACCATGTAATGGATACAATTAACATGGCTATCTCAGGCACCCAACTCCTGCTGTTCTAAACCTTCTGTTTGCAAGTGGCAGCCAATCAGGAGAAAGCTACAGTATCTTAAAGGGAGAGAAGAAGAACTGCTTGAATCAGACAGAGGATGAACTGAAAGGACAAATATGATATAAATACATCTTATTAAAATCTTTTCTTTATTAAATATGGATTACTTTGACAGATGCCAAAAATAAGTATGAAGAGGATCCTATCTGTGATTCACACTGACCTCAAGGCTGAACTCATTGCTGGTGTAGCGTCCGTTGAGCTCTGAACAGGTGAGGCGAAAACGCCTCTCTGTTAGCTGCCCGGGACGCCAGTTGTAGTAGCGCACCTCTCGGATCACCTGCTCATAGTTGGACATGGAGTCCACGCCTGTGGAAGGAGAGAGAGACAGCACAGGTTTGTCCAGCTAGTATATGTAGTAGTGGTAGATAGGAGCCAGCTAAAAAGGCATCAGTAACCTACCGTATATGGACATGCCAGAGGTGGAGTTGGTTGCATCAAGGTGTTTTCCAAGCAGAGCGCTTCGTTGCAGTTGGAGAGATTCGTGCTCTGGGCTCAGCTCCTCCCCCAGCACCAGGACATCACAGTAGTCTAAGTTATGAATGATCTCCTCCATCACTCCAGGTCGATGTGCTACACACATAGACACACACACACATGCAATTTGCTATAATTTGCCCCCTCTGATGCTCATCCCAGAGGGCAACTAAAGAAGATCAGCATCAGTTTGCTTTCAGCTCACTCCATCCTGTGTTTTACCAGCCGAAGATAGCGTTGGTATTATAACTTAGTGTTTGAGGTCAATTTCTATTTTTAGTTCCGAATATGCTGTTACTGCTAATGAGCTCCACTGCAGCTCTTTTCCATTATTTTAGCTCAGCTTCCTTTGTTCTAATCTCACAGAATGATCCAAACTAATAATCAAATACGCGGTGCCAAACACGGCCAGCGTGAATGAATGTACCGTTAATTGTCACATTTCAGCAGTCTAATTGCTGCTGCCATGCCAAAAAATGTGTGTGGAAGAAAACGGTGCACGCTTTGAAGAACCATAATTCGAACAGCACAGGACACAACACCTACTCCTACTCCCACTCCCAGGCTCCAATTACCCATGAACTCTCTGAACACAGTCAGCGCTGTGAGCTGCTGTGGTACCGTGTTCCTGCAGACAGCTCCCATCACAGCATTTCTGGGTGGCTGCTGGGGCTCTTTGACAGTCTGCTAAGCACTAGCCTCCACCTCTCAGCTGCTACCCAGCTTTCTCCCTCGCTGTAGATTCCCAAGGGAGGAAACCAGCTATGCCCCTTTTAACAGCTCCCCAGTTGAGAAGGACAGACACTGTATGTTGTGTGTCTGTGTTTGTGGGGAGACTGACGCAGCCGAGAAAAGGTAGGAAAGTGAGCAAAACGGGGAAAAAAATTTGGGTCCTAGAAGTAAAGGTATGTATGCTTTTTGTGAATGAATTACATTTTCTTTCCCTCAAAGTGCTCTGTAGTTCACGATAGAAGTATTTAACCATATTTTAGCCTATTGTTTCAGGTTGAGATCTCCTTTTATGGGAATCTGCAGCTGAATCCAAAGGTGGGTCCATCCAAGACCCTGCCCCTGAAATAAAATGCTGATTACCTTTTGTTGCATCTTATTTTAAATCCCAATGAATTATTGATGCAGTTTACTAACTGAGTTAACAGGCTGGCACCAGGTTTCACTAAAAACTAAGTGATAATGCCAAACTGAAAATTATTAAGAATGACTTCCCAAACAAAGCCATCATGTCAAGGTGGATATGTCTGGCTTTTATATGCAGTCTGTGGTTACTGAATTGACTGGAAATTAGAGAGTAATATATGAGTACACACACTCATTTTGAACAGTGTGGTGATGCAGTCAATTCTGACCTTAGAGCTAGTCTGGGCTGAGATGAAAAACAAGAGCAGAAGGTAGAGAGAATGCAAAAAATAGAAAGAAGATAAAGAGTGCTGAATGAGTAAAGAAATTAAAACTAAAGAAAACTCTGGATCGAAGCAGAAAAGAAAAGAAAAAACGATGACCGTTAAAGCAAATGGGTCAAAAACAAGTTAAAGAAAGAAGTGATGACCTTGCCTTTGAATAAAAGAATCAGAATAAGCCTGGAAAAGATACGGAAATATGAGAGAGAGAAACGAGGCAGTGCTGAGCAGGCTTAATAAAAAGACAAATGAATGACAGAAAGACAAAGCAAGGAAGAGGGCGAGGGGGTGATTAGCAGGGTCCAAAAGAAACCTATTGCATGCCCCGAAAAAGAAATATGTGATTTATCTTGAATCCTTTAAGCCTTGAGAGAATACAAAATCTGCTCATTATAGAACTTCATCGTGACGCCCTCTCCCTCACATCTTCCCATCTATCCTCCTTTTTTCCCTCTTCCATGTCTTTCTGTGGCTTCCAGCTAATCTCTTCGCCCCCAGCCAGAATATCTCCTTCACCAGCAGAAAGAACTCCAAAAACTCCTGAAAGGGACACCGCTTTCTACTCGTCTTCCTGTGCCGAATTACACACAATGGTGGGCTAAAACCTTCCTCTCGCTCTGCTTATCTGCTCCTAATTGGCTGCCAACGGCAGGGCCTGGGGCCGAGCCAGATGGTTCCTGCCTCGGTGGCCAGATCGTTGGATGAGACCAAAGCCTTCGGGATTTAAATGTCATACTCATTTGCGGTCGGGCAAGGCAGCGTAACCTAGCGAATCAGTCCTCTGGTAGGTATAGGGCTTACTCAGCAGGAGGGCGTTTGCATAGGCTAAGATAGTAAAGGGTATACCTACAAACCTGTGTGCACAGGGAAGGACTGTGCGGGCATTTGACTCAACATATTGGCAAGGTGATTTGAAAAGGCTGTCACTTAGACCCTTAGTTGGAAAAGGCTTTGAGGGAGTGTTACGGCCTAGCAAGAAGTTTTACAATGTTAAATTTGATTTGTTTTTGGTACGGTACTTTTTCTTTTTTCTCTCGTTTGTTTCTAAAAAGTCTAAAAAGTATTTCTAATCATAATCTACTGCAAAACATGAAAAATGAATTTTTAGATGCAGTTTAGCAGTGTTTGTTGGAAGATCCATGCAGTCCTAATGGTCGTCAAAAACGTCTTCAGCTTTACCAAACCAAACTGCTGTCTGCTAGGAATCTGTAAAAATTTAAGGAATTTAAGGACCATTTTTAACTTCATTTCGTATTTAGCGGTGAGTCAAACAAAATTCAGTCTGGGATGCTGGTGATCATGAAGTTACGTATGAGTGATGTACGATGAACGTGACGCGTGAAACACAAACGGAGAACGTAACATCACATTCACAGAAGGATGATGAAATGAAACAAGATATATACAAAAATCAAAAGAACTGGGATTTATAATAAATCCTTTAAAAAAAGAAATAGATGTTATTAGTCACTAAGATTCATTAAAGCTGGCCCACCTGTTAAGTAGGAGGCAGGGTACATGTAGATATATAAGCTGTGTCCCAATTCCTAGGCCGCATCCTTTGGAGGCCGCATTTGAAGGCTGATTATGTCACAGCCAGGCGATGAAGGCTGCCCCAATTCAAAGGCTTCTCCGACAAATGTGTCCCTCATTTTCCTGAATTTGAAGGACATGTTGGATTTATCCTTCGTGGCCCAACCTATCCCAGAATTCATAGCGTGGCCCAGCCAATTCCAGTTCCCAACAATGGCGGCAGTTACTTAGTTTTGATCTTAACCATATTACTCTTTCTGGGTCACAAAATAAACTTTTAAGATATTTTCAGGCGAGAATGCAGCTGTGTAAACTTCAAATATCTGCTTGATTTATCAAGACATCACATATTTGCGAAAGTGCTCCGACGTTTTTGGAGACGTCTGTTACCCAGCAGCTCGATAGCTAGCCGGGGTTTCAAGGCTCACTAGAGCCGGTGAGAACAGCGAACTCCCGGCACATCGTTTTCAAACTCCCTGTGGTCTTTTGCTACTCTGGTTAAACATGATATATAAGTCACCTGGATAACTTAAAAATGTTATTGTTTGGCTTTTTTCAGTGTTTTATTTGTTCCTTAATAAATCGGTTTTGCTGAGATTAAAGTTATAGTTTTCACACAGCTGAATGAACATCAAGGAGAAAACTGATTAAACAGAAGTGTGAGATGGTAGAGAATTTACTTCAGTGTGCTGTTATAGTTTAGGGAGCAAGGAGCAGACGGCTGAGTTTATTAAAGTCCACCGAGATAGCTGGTGATGCAAATCTGAAGGCTAGACCGTCGCATTAAACAGCCTCGCACTTCCGGCCTTCTCGGTTTTCAAAGGACCGAGACATTCAAAGGACATACACCACGAAGGCCGTGGTCTACTTAAAAAATCAGTTTTTTAAATTGATTTACAATTCTACTATTTTACTATGTTTTATTATCTCTGAGTCAGCGTAGAAACAGACAAGTAAAGGGCTTGTAAGTGACTCAGAGCTACACTGCCACAAGCTTGACGTCATCATGTTACAAAGGAACAAACCAGCAAAGAATCATTCATTGCTACTGCAGTGGATTGGTCAATTTGGTACCAGTTCTAAACTGCAAACTTAGGTGAGGGAGGTGTTGTTGAAGGTCTTTCATTGTAGATCAGGGATCTGCACACCAGTGCCCAGTTTTGATTGATCCATTTCTGACTTTGTTTTGGGACCTTCACACCTTCCAGTGTGCATACATGAAAAATTGGAGTAGTAGCAAACCCCAGCACAGAACATACCAGGTGCAGTTGACAACAGGTATGACTCCATGAAAATTGGAGATGGGTTGCTAAGTGGCTTTCAGATGTTTATATTTATTTGTAGGACTTCCAAAAGAGTTAACAGTTTGCGAATAGACAGCGGGAATACTACTTCAACCTCTGCTACAGTCACATAATGCATGTGTAGGTTTATATAAACCTTTATTCACATTTTTTGGCGATGTTGTCAGTAGTATGGAGTTAAAGCAGCAGTTTTATTGAAGTTTTATTGCATCCTGTACACGTTAGAGAACTTGTCAGTGTGGGAGCAAAAGCCCATCTTTAGTTTTCTCGAGTTTGTATTGTGCACAGATGTACTAGATGAAAGAAGAACTCGTTGCTGCTTGTTCAAAATCTCACGAGGCATCGTGAAATGTTTCAGCTTTCTCTGAAGGTTTGTTTTGCAAGACAGTTGGCGCTGAATAGGCTATGGAACTTCATGAATGAGTGAACATATTATGAATATGAAAAAAAAGCTAAAATATTTAGCTGAGACAGATTTCTACCTGTGGGAAGGAGTGCATATCCCACTTTGTGAAGTGTACGCAAAGTTGCACTTTCTGGTGTGTAAACTTATTGTTGAGAGCATTATTTAAAATGATCAGAAAGTGACATGTAGCTTTAAAAAATGCTAATATGAGCCCACACATGCAAGAAAACAATCAGGATACTAGATTAGAGTTTTCCTTTCCTCTTCCCCGAGTGTGAAATGATCTAGTCCACCTCCACCTCCTGATTTCAGCCTTACGGGTAACCCCTCACTGGCTCTCCACCCGCTGCTGCCCGTGGTCAATTGTTTTCCACACTTGCCATACTGGCATAAGTGTCTTACCTGTGTGATGTGCAGCGGTGTCTGCCCTGGTGACTGTGCTGATGATGTGGAGGTCCTGGAACAGAACAATCCCTCCTGATGCTCTGAAGTCGGAGGCTGGATGGCTCAGTCTCTCCACTCCGCTGATTGTGATCCTGGGTTCACTGGGCTGAAGCACCATCACCACTGCATCAATATCTGGGATGGTAATACACGTGTCCTCACCAAAACACCTGGACGCAGAGAGGCAGAAGAGTGAGAGAGACTGTGCGAACCCAAGCTGGAATTAGTGTGGTGTTTTACTGCATTGCTCCGTTTAGCTGTAGTGTGAAGATGCTGTTTGGTTAAGCAGATTTTGTGGAGAGACCGCTATATGATACAGATCAGATTTTGAAAGTTTTGGACACTCCACACAGCTGATGAAGTCAGAGTGAAGACTCCATGTGGTGAGCATGGTTACAGAGATTTGCAGGTATGGGATAACTGCTGGTGAACTTTTTAAAGCTCTGTTTTAATTTCTGTTTCATGTAATTTATGGGAAAGTATCTTGAGGCCTCTGATGGCAGAGTACATAAGCATTTATTGGAACATAAGAAAATAGTACAAAAATACACAAATAATACAGGAAATACGGAGCTATACTCGTGCTATAATAAATGTAAATGTGTGTTCTGCAGCCCACACAAACCTTTGATCACACTTCTGAATATTTAACAACTGTGACTAAAATTTGCTATTTAAAAGGAGCAATTATCTTCAATCCAATCAATCCATCCACACAATTTAATGTCATTTAATGTAATTCCTCCACAACGACAAGACGTTCTGGTTAAGAAAACAAAAAAACATGTCAAACGTTCAAACAAAATTATCCGTATTTTCCTGTAAATACAAACTTGATGCTGGCCGGATGAGACACCGGACAGTGATGATGATGACGGTGATGATGACTAATGGGTGCTGTCCCACTCCTCCAGCCTCACACAAGTGTGCACTGTACACTGAGGGCTCAAACACAAGCTTTCTTTGGGATCAAAGATAGTCCAGTGACATGTATTTTTGAAGCATTTGCTCAATCTTCTCTCATTTGAGCTAAACGCAGATCATTTTAATCGATTTTCAGAAGTTTCCAGAGCGTCATACATCACGCCAGATGCCCCGATTTGCACAAAGTAACCTAGACATCATCGTTATGCTAATGAGGAGCAGGTAGTACAACTATACCAGAATCCAACGAATGGCTGATTTGACAAACGGTCCATGGAAATGTAGAAATGACAGATCGTGTGGACACATACCATGATAATAATGCTACTGTGACACTGGGGGGTAATTTTTCTGGGGGTAGCGCAGGTCATCTACTAATTAGAAAGTTGGTGGTTCGATCCCTGGCTGCTCCAGTCTACATGCCAGAGAGACTTTGAGCAAGATACTGAACCTGGAGTTGCTCCTGATGTGTTCATCAGAGTGTGAATGATTGTGAGTGTTAAACAGAAAGATGTGCTTATATGAATGTGTGGGAATTATTCGTGCTTTAAAGTAGCAGAGCAGAAAAGTGCTGCATAGGAACCACTGACCACAGTCTTCTGTAGATGTTAAAGTTACCTATCAGCAGCGTGTGACAGTAGTTTGCCCTTTTTAAATGTTGACACTTGTCCTTATTTCAGTCAAGATGTTTAAATCCTAAGGAGTAGGTCACTGAGAGTAAGCCACATACTCTATAACAGCGGTCCCCAACCTTTTTTGCACCAAGGACCGGTTGATGTCCGACAGTATTTTCATGGACTGGCCTTTAAGGTGTCGCAGATAAATACAATAAAATAAAACCAGTACCTATACCAAAAAAAAGAATATTTATTCATAAAACACGGGAAAAGACCCAGGGGAACCGAGCTAACGATAAAAACGATAAAAAATAACGTTGAAAACTGATAAACAAACCCTGAGAACCATCAATTTCACACCCGAACCTCAACTCTTGTGGCCCGATACCAAACGACTCACGGACCGGTATAGGTCCGTGGCCTGCGGGTTGAGGTCCTCTGCTCTATAAGGACTATCTAGCTGATACACAGCACCAAAGTGTGACAGGAAAGTGCTTAAAACTTATTTTATAAACATTTTGGCCCTCAGACAAACTGACATACACCTATGCAGCATCACAATGTAAAACTGTGGAACTTTATAGCAACTAATAAAGCTTGTCGATGGCATCAAGCCCTCTCAGCTGTGCTCAAACCACAGCTGTGTGGTTCAAACCCAGACCACAGTGCGTGCAGTTATTAAAGAGGCAAACCGCTCCATCCTGTCAGTGCTTAGGCAGCAGACACAGACCTGCTGCGTTTTCACTCGTGCATGGCTGCCTGTCTGCGTGTGATAGCATGCCTTTAAATGCCCAGCGTCCACTGGCAACATTCAATGCACAGGCTTGGATTCGAGCTCGATAGCTGAGAGCTCACAATACAGTCATGCAGAGAGAGAGAGAGAGAGAGAATAACCCAGCACACACACAGATCTGCCATATTCACCCACACATGTTCACACAAATGAGGGCAGGCATCTGACGTGCAGCCCTTCTATTGCATTATTTGATAAACACAGCGCAGTTTGCAGATCACACGGAACGCATGAGTTATTAAACTGAGAAAAGGCTAGGACGGGCTGAGGCTGTGTCGAGGCGGAGGACTGAGCATTGCGGGGGAAGGAGAGGTAGTAGAAGCACTGAAAGCCAAGCAAACAAGCCAGATTTTTGTTTTTACATTTCACCGAAGGCCTTTCAAGCACACAAACATCTGTCAGTGGGAGGGACATCATTGCCTTGTCTCCCTGCTGCGGCTCTGTAACGGGCTATGAGAATTCATAACTTTTTTTTTTCCTAGATTGGAAGTCTGGGCTATACGATTTCAGCTGTTATGCAGCCTCTATTTTCTCAGCTACATTCTCATGTAAATGATTCTGCAATGCTTGAATGTACTTGATGAATCTGTATATGTTGGGTCACCTACAGCTAGGTTAGAATTGTTTGTGATTAGCATTAGAAAAGCTGAAAGGAGACGGTAGATTTGCCAAAGAAAAGTGAAAAGTTTTCTTTAAAGTATTTGCTAGAACAATAACACAAGTCAGGTATTAGTGATGTTGTTGATGTTGATGCAGAAAATGCCCTTTAAGGGGTTTTACTGTGTGCACGATAGGCCTGTCATGTCAACTTGATTAATCAGCCTGGCTTTACAAGTAGCTTTTAATGAACACGAAATGGCTAATTAAATACCGCACTTACATGCTGTTGTAAACATCATATCAGGACCAACTGGTTAAACAAATGTATCAAAATAAATAATTATTTACACTCTGAGATGAAGATACATAAATGTAAAGTTGTCATTCTTAAGAAAAATGTAGTAGGTATGAGTATGGTAGTTGTGTAACCATCGTACTCTTGTTTAACACACTCCTTTAAGTTGCTTATTAAGCCGAGCAATTCTATTTTATGACTTTTCAGAACTGCTAATTAAATTATATCTTTAACTTATTTCATGAAGAGCCACATTTTACACACACACACACACACACACACACACACACACACACACACATATATATGTATATATATATATATATATATATATATATTAGGGGTGCAACAATACATGTATCGATATTGAACCGTTCGATACAGTGCTTTCGGTTCGGTACGCATATGTATCGAACAATACAAATTTTTAAAATTTATTTGATCAACTTTTCTTCTGACGATGCTGTCTGTGTTGAGCGCTCAGTGGATCTGCGTTCGACTACTCCGCCTAGGCTGCACTGTCGAGTGCAGATCCACTGAGCGCAGTGTGCTCTTGTGTGTGTGTGGGGTGGGGGGGTGGGGGGGGGGGGGGGGGGCAAGCTAGCGAGACAGAAGCCAAGCTCGTTGCAACATGGCAACTGCCTCAACCCTACCCGAAATTAAACCTCCCCCACCCTCATTCAGATCTGGCCTTTGGAACTATTTTGGTTTTCATGTGAAGTATGACCCTGAAGGTAAGCGCGTCATGGACTAAAGTAAAACAGTATGTTGGATGTTCCACGCAATGCTCAATTACATTTGCTGCGTTATGGCGTTAACGTCATTTCAACGAGATTAACGCTGACAGCACTAGTGGGAACACAATGAATATGACTGCACATTTACGCCGACATCATCCTAGTGCAAAGACAAGTGGAAGCAGACAAAAACAACAAGCACGCATGCTGCAAACTTTACCCGAGTCATTTAGACAGCCGTTAGCACATGATTCTCCTTATGGGGACCTGATATGTTTAATATGCTGCTGAGAATATAGCCCAGAAGAAGCGTATAGTATAGCTTTTATTTTGGAAAGAGACATTTCTCTGTAATAAACTCTCTTTTCCAAAGATGAGTGATTTATCGATCAGATAGATTTATTTTATTTTTTAATTATTTTGTTGTTTCAGCAACATTTAATTTAAAAACTGTACCTTTGAGTTAAAATATATATTTATAATTTTAATAAATGACAAATTAAAAAGGCATGAACATTTTTTGTATCAAAAAAATATCGAACCGTGACACCAAAGTATCGAACCGAACAGTGAATTTTGTGTATCGTTGCACCCCTAATATATATACATACATATATTTTGCCTCAGACAGTCAGAAATATTATAATTCAGATCAGTACATTTACATATTTTTGTATCTATAAAAAGAAAGCTGACACTCGCAAGACTTTATCAAAGGTGTAAGCATCACAGCAGAGGCCTTTGTGTCAAAGTAGCTGAAGATAAAACACAGTAAAACATGAAGGTGATTTTCCTGGCCTGGGATTTTAGAAAAATATTCTGCAGTACATCAAAAACGAAAGAAAACCATTAATCAACATATGAACATTACCTCTGAAGTTACAGCGGTTTTATTACAGACACAGCTAAGCATTTTGCATAATTTTAAAAAGTTTACATTTGTTCAGAAGCCTATTGAATGGCAGAAATGAGGCTTTCTTTTCGGAAGTAAGTAAAAGGGAAAAAAACAGCGGCCGACAGCGCTGTAAACAACGGTAGACTTGTGCGTAACAAGCAAGCGAATAATGCAGAAAACAGATTTTTAGACGGGAAACTGTTGTTGAAGAGAGAGAGAGCAGTGCATGAAGTGTGGTCGAAGCAAAACAGCAAAAGTCAGAGGGAATTCATGACGATGTTTTTGTGAAGCGTAGTTTGGATCTTCTTTTGCTGCTGGTTCGGTCAATAATGTTTGGAGAGAGATAAAACGAACAGCTTTAGAATCAGCGCAAAAAAGACGTAAACACAAAGCGTGGACCCGCCAAAACATCAGAATCAGCGAGCTGTCGGCTTTCAGCCCCGACCGTGTCCGTGCCGTCGGTGAGAAAGGCGACATCTCACTGATTCTGATCCGTCGGCGGGTGCTTTGTTTTTATGTCTGTGCAGAATCCGTGTACCTCCTCTCATTTACTGTTTTAGCTGTTTGGTGGTTCTTGAAATTTTGTGAGGTTTAACCTGAGATTCTGGCATTAACGGATATGGTCGCCCACTAAAGTTGTTCCCTAATACTTTAACTGTTGCAGTAATCTTCACATCATCAGATCTTTGTCTTCTCCATGCACCTTGGAAGTAGGTGAAGTTGTGCCACAAAAATGTGTTGGCTTTCTCTAACGTTGCAAGGTCTTCACCTTTCAAAGACCTGTATAAAGCTCATACTGGTGATTGTTGTTGTGAATTGGCTCAAAATTGAAATCAATTATGAGCAATCACACATGTTTTATGCCATATTCTGAATAAGAATAAGAAAACATCCTGCTAATTAACAGTGTGTGTGTGGATGTTGACGTAGAAGAAACCAGAAATGAACTAAATTAAACTCATATGTGAGTTTTTCTTTAATTTATGACAAATATAACATGTAACACACCTATTAGCTGATATATTTGCTGAATTGTCAAAATCACACGGATACATTTTCAAGTCTTGAATGTAGCGCTATCATTTAAAAAATGGAGCAAATTCATTTTCACTTTCTTGACACAAAAGACTGAAACAAAAGAGAAAAAAACCCTCTTAAACTTAGCCTAACAGCAGAGAAAAACCTGACTGCAGTCTCTAATCCTCTGTAGTCAGGGGCATGAGGCCACAGTTTGGGACAAAAACAGGTTTCGGGGCATTGTGTAATCTTTCCCTTTCTTTCCTATGGTTATGGCTGGTGTTATGTGTCTGCGTGCCTGCTTGCAGCTTGGGCACCAAGCCATTGTTGTGAGCAGTGGGAGATACAAACTCAGTGATGCGGGAAGTCGGCTGCCGCGTGGGCCTGCAAAACACACACACACACGCAAACAGCAACTGGAGCCACGCCAACTTAATTATAAAGAAATATGACAAGGGAGCTTAAAAGGGCTGTTGCAAAGATTAGCACTGGATACTTTTATTTGCAAGATGCTTGGAGTAATTGCAGTTATTAGGTGTCAGCACAAAACAAATTTAAATGCATTTGGAGGAATCAATTATCATCTCTGTTTATTATGTGAAGAGCGATACTTTCCGCATCAGTCAAAACGGGAGTTTGTTCCAGCACTCGCGGACACGTCGTGGCAGCTGGCCATGTTTCAGCCTCCCAGTGTAACCGAGTCTGTGAAATCGCCCGTGTTATCAACTAGACTGTACACAAGGATTTACTGCTGGAAACTCACAATGGCTCACAAAGAGACTTATAGCCACAGGCTGACCATTAAGCAGTCTAGGAGAAAAACTGAGGTCAGTCAATATCAGTCAGGAACTAAAGGTTATGAGCAAAGCCCCCTTACATTTCTTATTTTGTCAATAGAGGTGTTCTTCTGTAAGAAGAGTCAACTTTAAACAAACATGTTTAAATTAACAAATCATAAATATAATGCAGAAAAGACCATATAGAGTATTGAATTAAATCTTAACCTGACCATGAATGGACTGGATTGTCTATTTATGGCACATTACCATGCAGGGAGTAGCCATCAGTAGACAGTTACACTGTGACCACAGACCAAGTGGTCAGCAGCAATATTCAGGTAGGCTGTGATATTTAAACGCCCTTCAAAATGTATGAATATCCCCCACACCAGCCTAAACCGCTGATACAAGTCAGGATGGCTCCAAGCTTTCATATTGTTTATACCAAATTCTGACCATGTTGCCTCACAGCAAGAAGACTGTCTTCATGTTGCAGCAGAAATTGAGACTCATCAGACCAGGCAACGTTTTTCCAATCTTCTATTGTCCAGTTCTGGTCCGTGTGAACTGTAGTCTTTGGTTCCTGTTTTAGCAGAAAAGGAGTGTCACCTAGGGTGTCCTTGACCATGTCTACATGTAGTTGCTGCCGTGTGATATGCTGATTAGATATTTCTCTAAATGAGCAGTTGAAGACCTAACAAAGAGACCAGTGCCCAGTGTGTCTGTTGCTGGAGGAAACCTGAAAGACCACAGATTACACATTAAACACATGCCTACAACATGACTCATTCACCCATTCACTTTTTTCTATAAATATGTGCTTTCTATCTAACATTTACACACATTCATACTCCGATGGATGTACCCGAGAGCAACTTGGGGTGCATATCTTGCCCAAGGATATTAGGCATCCAGACTGGAGCAGCCAGGGATCGAAACACCAGCCATCCAATGAGTAGATGACCTACTCTACCTTCTGAACTACAGCTCAGCTGTTTTGTCTGTTCCATGTCCTTGTTTTTTAAACTCCTCTAGGTACCAAGCAAAAATTGTAGGCTTGGTTATGAACGTGTCAGCCCACAAACTTCAAACCTAACAGGAATCTCTTGGAGACACTTGTCTGATTTAAAAGACACTCGACACAGCAAAGCTACAACTAGCTTACAGCTGGCTTCATGATACTTTCTTTGCAAGACTGTTTTGACGGGTAAAAAATGTCATGCGCTCCTACACTGGAATTATTGGTAAGTTGAGGTCACATGGCAAACAACCAGACTTTCAGTTTACAGCTTGCATTTTGCAGTGATTACTACACCACTCATTTAGTCCTCATATAAACATGACATGCCATTTTCATCCTACTACGTAATAGCTGTTAAACTTTATGATCTGATTATAGCTTTGTGTGGTAAAGCAGCTTATTAGCCCTGTTATGTTAGTCAGAGTCTTCTAGAAGAAAACCTTTATAGTGTGTGTTTTATTATCAGACTGCTCGTATATAAACATATACACATCACTATCACTCAGAGTGCTCCTGCTGTTACGGAGAAGCATAAAGATTAAAGTCAGGGTAGCAGAGCTAATGATGCTATAATAACTACTAGTAATTACTGACATTTAAAAACATCAGAAGTCAAAATGACTCCCACACAGATATAGCTACAGTGATTAGTATAAGACTAACAACCTGATAAGCATTCCTTTTTGAGGTTTTGCAGGCATGTGACCACCATTCTGGATGCCTGAGATTCATAGTGACAGTGTAAGAGCCCAGTCACACATGCCTAGAGACTGGTCCATGACCATTTGTTAACCAGTGGTTGTGAGGGAAAAATGTATATTTCATTACCGGTCGCTGGAGGTTGATGGCAGTCGCTGGGAAAATGATTGCTAAATCCCCAGGCACACAAGCCTACGGACCAGTAAGTGACCACCATGGCAACCACCTATCACTAAGGAAAAACATGTATTCTCTAATCGTTTGGAAAAATCCTCACTGGGATTGCTTTGGCTTTTAGCATTTTGCTGCGGTTGTACTTTAAATGAAAGTGAGTTGTCCAAGCTGTGCTGACACTGTGGGAAGTGCAACACAGACCAGAAATGGAGACGGTCTGACCATCAGAATAAAAGTTGCACCTTATGGCTAGTAGTTAGCAAGTGTTTGCAGACAAACGTAAGAAACTGCAGCCAACTGTAACAATTTGGTAGCAGCCACAGCAATGACGAAGAGGTTTTTGGCGTAGCACCTGATAGGTTTGTAGCTTGAACCCATCCGCTGGAACGTTGAAGACAATAGGGTAGCCTCCCCCTCACCCTAGATGGTTCATCCTAGATAACACGGTGAGGAAGTCCTGCAGTTCATCTAAACAAAGAGCACTTAGACTAGAACAGACGCAACTACGTTAATCCTACCATAAAACAATAAGACACGGTATGACCTCTCATGCTCCCAAAGTGCTGTCTAATACACACAAAGTTTGCAGACTATCAAGGATCAAAACCTCTACCAATCTACAACTAATTACAAAACTCTAAGCATATATAAGTAAATATTTCTAAGCATAAATGACAATCAACAATACAAATCTAACAGCACCTTCTTCGAATTTGATTTCACACAGCTAGAGTTGGCAACACTGCAAGCCAGGCGGGAGAAAACATTTTTACGTCCCATTTTTCAATTGTATCACATCCAATATAACGGACAACTTTCTGCTCATGACGTCACATCATAAAACTCAATACCTGACCCACAGATTCAGTCATTTTTATTCCCCTATGTAAATACATGTACATGTACAACAGCTCTGCCAGCTTTTACATTTTCCAATTTTATTGTCCACAGACACCACAAACTACTATATTCTTACAAAATGTTGAACTAATATTGCAAAATGGTCAAAACCGTCATTGTTATCACTGGTTCTGATAAACTGTATCCTATCCTTCAGTCTTTCTTTGGTGTTTTGATAGTTAATGCTAAATTAATCGTCTGTAATCTGGGTGTGCTATGTGATATTCAGCCTCACTTTTGAGAACTATACAAAGCAGGTTTCTCAGTCCTGCTACTACCGTTTGATCAGCACTGAGTTTCAGCAATACTGAAATGATCATTCATGCTGCAGTGGTCTTGTAACTGGTGTAAATCAAGAATCAATTAATAGATTTCAAATGTTTCAAAATGCAGCAGCAAGACTTCTTGTAAGAACTAAGACAAGTGTACGTATTACACTCGTTTAACGGCTCTACATTTGCTGCTCATTTGTTTTAGAATGCATTTTAAAATTTTATGTCTCACATTTAAAGCCCCTCATGGCTCAAGGAAACATATTGGAACTCTTGTCTCAGTGAGCAGCCTGAGATTCTGCAGGAGAAATCTGACTGTTCACACACAGAGTGTTTGCTGTTTGGGAGACTTGTTGTAAAACGCCCTGCCTGCAGACCTTTGCCTTCTTTTAAATCAGCTATAAAGAAACATTATGTAGAGTTTTTTATAATACTTTAATATAGCCCTTCCATTTTCGTCCACTTATCCAATTCAGGGTCACGGAGCCCATCCCAGCTGAGATAGACAAGCATTTATACTCGCGTTCACACTAACCCCACTAACTGCATGTCTTTGGACTATGAGAGGAAATCAAAGAGAATCCACGCTGACACAATGAGAACATGCAAGTTCCACACAAAAAGGCCAGACTGAAGGTGGGTTCAAACTCAAGACCGTGTTGCTGTGAGGCAACGGTGCTATCCACCTCTCCACCATGTGAGCACTTTGGTGTTCTTTACTTTATTCTTAACCACTGAGGTACACTGTTTCAGTCTTTACTTGTCTCTTACATGTCTCTGTGTTACACTGCTAAACCAATTTTTATAGTTTGAACTTTGTGTTTTTTAAATCTTTCATAGGGGAATGCTTTTCATTACTGGTAGTATGTCTTTTTTATACAAAATGCTGGTGCTATGATGGCTATACAAACTTTTTATAATATCATATATAACACAACATTACATATGAATTCTTAAAATGATTCTTAAAACTGGCACACAGTTCTCCTCCTTGAATCGCTACCTTAACGTGGTGGAGGGGTTTGTGTGTCCCAGGGATCCCAGGGGCTATGTTGTCTGGGGGCTTTTGCCCCCTGGTAGGGTCTCCCATGGCAAATTGGTCCTGGGTGAGGGACCAGACAAAGAGCGATTCAGAAGACCCTTATGAAAAGAATATCGAGGGAACAGTTTACCCTGCCCGGGATAGGGTTACCGGGGCCCTGCCCTGGAGCCAGGCCCGGGGAGGGTGCCCGAGGGCGAGCGTCCCGGTCTCGGATAAAGTGGATGAAGATGGATGGATGGATTCTTAAAACTCATTTTCTGGGACGTATTGCATATATTTTTCCATTTCTAAAGTTTTGGACATTTGCATCCCAAACCACGACTGGCTACGACACAAGCCATGTCGTATCAAGTCGTGATTGTTCACCCTCGCGTTGAACATTCCACGGCCAATCTCAAGTGGGCATGTGCAGTAATGTTTTTCCAGACCGGTATTTTCACCAGTTTTAGCAGGAAAAAGCACAGGTGCGTGTCAAGGGGGTCCCAGTGCTGTGCGTTGTGTCTCACTGGCAAAGGCTTGTGGAATCAATAAAATTCCGCGTTCTAGTACAGATTCCGTGTCTGAACCGCTCTCTGTGACAAAAAACAAGACCGAGGACGAGGGGAACCCAAGATTAACGTGGTTCGTCTAATTATATTCTCAGTGCCTGCAGTAATTTGGCTTATTAGGCGTCAGCAAGAAAGACGTTTAATTGCATCGCCAGGAAATATTTAGCATCTCTGTTTATTTGTGTAAAGCCATGCTGTCTGTAGCAGTGAAGGGAGTTTGTTCACCCGCTGATGCCTTCTTGCAGGAGGCCAATTTCCAGACTCTCAGTGTAACTAACAGAGCTGAAAGGCAAGATTTACGGTCTTTTTTTTTTTCTGGCGTCAAACTGGATGTTTAAATAAAACTCATCCCCTAAACATGCTTTTGAGTGGACCCCATTTTTAAACATTAGCCACACATGTCCTCAATTAGTGTTTTATTCCTTATTTTACACACACACACACACACACACACACACACACACACACACACACACACACACACACACACACAGACAGCTGCGGCAACTCGCAGACTAGTCAGCAGTCTGTGGAAAAACTTCATTTAAACAACATTTTGCAATGATGCAAGCTTAGCCCTTATTAGCATAATGTATTCCTTGATAATCGGTGCGCCTCCAGCTACGACTCTGCTTCATCACCAGCAGCTTGTGCAGCACACACACCAACATGTGCATACTCATCCATCCACACACTCACACACTCTTCTGCTGTGTTAGTTGAAGTTCTCGGGCCTGCCGCTGTGCATCGAACCCATCGGGAGGGCGGAGAGTGAAACCCCAGGGCTGTGCTGCAGGGGTCTACATATATTTAAAACAATCATGAATTTTAATGGTAACCCGCCAAGGGAGGCTGTTTTACCAGCCAGCCTCTCTTCTCTGTGCCTTGCGTCTACAAGCACGCACACATACACACACGCACACGCGCACACACATACACACACGCGCGCACACACACACACCCTCTCCTTTTGCATCTCTCTTCCCCTCGTTCCTCTGGCAAAATCCAGGAAGAATTATTAATACATGACATGAAAATGTAAAAACCAGCCCCCGGTGGCGACAGTGAACCGAAAATGGTGTATTAAAGGAAAGGGGAAGCGACAGCAGAGGAAAACGAGAAACAGAGGGCGGGGTGGGGATCAATGCGCGGAAAGGGAATCATATATCAGTCGCGGTGTGATGTCTGCCGTGTTGTTTTAACAGAAGTGTCGAGGTGGGCGAACATCTTAAAGAAAAGGTACCCAGAAACAGAGAAAGCGTGTGAACACTAAAGGAAACAAAGATCGTTGTGTAGGAAGAAAAAAACGACAGAGAGACACACACACGAAGCAGATTTCAGTAAAGATAAAGGAGAAAAAACAAGGCGAAGAACAAGACGAACGCGGCAGTGCACTCACTGGACGGTAGTGGAGATGTGCAGGCGTCGGATGCCTGGTGTGGGAAACTGACGGGAGTTTATGTAGGAAACTTTCCTCACAGCAGCGTTCATGTTCTCCAAGTCCTCGCCCTCCATTACCAGGATGGATTGAGCTGGGTTAAAGTGAAACTAGGGAGAGAGAAAACACAGATGTTAGACGGAGAGCGAGAACTGACACAGCAGATGATAAAATGTCGGTGGGAACAGAGCCATTTAAAACTGAAATCAGTCAGCTCTAATTGAGATGCTGTAGATTAGCCTGTGCATACGAAAGCTGACAGAGTGAAAGCGTGCAGGGCATGGGCAGATTAACCTGCTGCAGGAGAAGGGGGGGCAGGGGTACAGATTCCACTCTCTGTGCAAAACTTACCGTTTACATACCGCGCGGCTCACGCTTTGCTATGTGGTAATGTGATTAAACGCCAACGATTTCAAGTCGTGGCCTTAAGATCAAATAATTAAATGGAATCGGTACTATATGGATGTTTCAGGGGTGGCCGCAGCTTCGAAGGAAGAACAGCTTATCCAATAATCTGAGATGCTTTATTCAAAATCCAGATCCTCAAGTCTGCATGTTTGCCCAAGATACGACCTATAAACATGCCGCCGTGTGTCATCTCTGTTTATTGTATGTGTTTGTGGGTTTGACCAAGTGAATGTGGCTTATACTGAGAGTAGAAAAGACTAGAAAAAACAACATTTTCAAATGTATTTCTTTCACTTATCCCATTCAGGGTCACGATTCAAATGAATAAGCGTTCCTGGGTAAACTGGAGGAGGTTGCGTGAGGAGAGGGAGCTCTGGATTTGTCTGCTTAGGCTCCTGTGGCTGAAACCCAGAAAACCAACTTTTTGTTGCTGAACCTTTAGTGTATAGTGTTTGATATTTGTGATGCAACAAGAGGCAAGGGTGCTTATAATCCCATGGTAGCACTATCATGCCCAGCCCTCAGGCAGATGCACCTATGGTATAAATTTGAAAATCCTTGAGGTCAGCATCACTGAGATTCGAACTCATCTGAGATTTTTAGTAGATGCACGATGATATTTCAAAATCCTATGTCACCTCCTCGAGTTATCATATTCACAAACTTGGGGGTCCACGCTGCCCGCCTGCCCGGCGGGTTGACAGCAATACTCCATCAGCCTGAGGGGTAAAAACTGAATAATTTCAGCAGCGTTTCTGCAAATGATAAAAGGTCACTACCTTTCTGCTTGTTTCCAGGCAGTCCCTGTGTTCTACAGGTTTCACTGTACAGTGGTGCACACATTAGTTTGCAGAGACTCGCAACTTGTTTGAATCAGGCAATCCATCAAAGTGAACATCACGGCTGCGCTGCTTTACCATGCAACGGCATAAAACAAACACATCCAATGTTCACTGTGATGGATCACCTGTTTCAAGGTAGTTTCAGGCTTCTGCTTCCATACTGTACTGAAATAAATGAAAACCTGGCATAACTAAACATGGCAGTATGATAATAATGGGAATATGCATGAACTAGTAAATATCGTAAACATAGAGACACACAGTAGAGCTGGTTTTACAGAGCAGTGTGCTCTCCTGCAGAGTTTGATGGTAGCGATTTGAAGCCTTCTTACTTCAAAAAGGATTCAGTGTTCTCCTGCCAGAACTGCAATGAGTAGTTCCCATTTTCTAAAACTGGGTATCAGCACCAGGGTGAAGTTACTCCTCCTCTCTGTGGTGCTCTATACAGTCCCCACGCCCTGTCATTTTCCCCATTCACACTTCTTTCTGTCTCCTCTCATCTTCTGTTCTCTGTCTATACTTTGTGTCTACCTGCCTCTCTGCCTGTTATTCTCCTCTGATTGTGCAGTGCCAGCTGTCCACCTGCCTGGCTAAGCTTCCCGTGGACTTCCAGGGGCCAGATGAGTGTGTGGCTAAGAAGAAAATTAAATGGCTCTCAAAAGATAAACTGCATTGGCCCTAGAGAGGCTCTCCTCTTCTCTCTCATATCCTCCACCTCATCCCAGCATGCCTTTTCAAAAGGCTGGCATGCATCTCTTTGCTGCGCCACAGCACAAGGTTCTCTATAGAAGGATCTGGAGTTTGCTGGAGAGGGAAAAGCTGAAGAGGGAGAAAGAATAAAGGAGCTGAGAGTGGTAGGGTGCTTACAGGCGATGGCTTTGAGTCCACACAAAGCCCCATCTATCTTGTATGCCCTCTATCTTGCACAGCACAGTGAGATCAATTAGCTACGCCAGTGAAAAAGGGGAAGAAGAAGGTAGTTGAAGATTTTCAGGAAAGCCAGGTTTGGTTGCCATTACATTTACTGATACGTTTCTTTCTTCTTCATGGTCATGGCGTTTCTAAGGTAACTGCCCAGCTGTCGGGTATAGATGAAGTGCTGGTAAGTGACCTCTGTGTCCAGGGTGTACATCTCTGTTAGAGTTCTCTGCATGAAGTTGATCATGGGCAGCACGTTGGGAGACGTGAACTTGCAGTTTTGTACATAAGAAATGTACACTTGCTTAAGAATAGGGGTTGAGGTACGTTTCCTGCTTCTGGCGGCAGATTTTATTGAGGGCCGGGAAGGCAAGAACCCGACTCGTCTCTTCCCTTGTGCTCCACTGCTTCATTAGTTGCTTAATCAGGTGGCGACACTGTTTGGGTAGACACAGGCAATACGGTACAAGCTGACTGGTGTGCTTCAGGAACGCACAGATGACCGTAGCCTCTGTTAGTCTGGATAACAGCTGAACCACTTACATGTATATACGCAACACTTTCCTTGTGACATTACGCTATACTGACCAACGTACTGGGTCACATACACATAACACCTACGGAGTGTTAACCCCGTAACATTATGTGGTCTGCAACTTCATGACTGAGTTGGTTTATTTCTTAAACACTTTACTTCCTGACTGAGGAATATCTAGGAGATTCCATGAACTGACTTATGGCAACACTGGGATCCTGTTACAGTACCACACTTGAATTCAGCGAGTCATTCAGTAATTGTTTGGCTTTTGGTATCTAAAACACTGAAAAAAGCCCATCCTCTGTTTCTTTTAATAGCCATTCTCTTCACTGAACTGATGTGATCTGCACTATTATCCGACGCTTTAAACCAAGATGAGAGGTTTTACTGCAGTCCCTCTTTTTGAAACACCTCCTTTATCTCTGTGTACGTGTACCTTTATACTCTTATCCAGACTCTCGAGGGAGTTTATGTCCAGTCCCTCTTTGCAGGCCTGCAGACAGGATATGACTTTCTGACTCTCAATCTTTCCCGGTCGGATGGTCAATCCAGAGAGGCTTCCCCGGAAATATTGAGTGAACCGCGGCTTGGTCACCTCCCCACCTGCAGAAAACAACAACAAACAGATAAAACAGTGCGTACTACTACAGTTCAGATAAATGAAAATCATTTTTCCACTTTTTATGGAATCATTACAGAAGGTCATGTAAACATTTAGTTACAGTAAACCACTGGTTTATGATCCTTTAGGTCAAATAATGGTTATAAATGGCCCAAAGAATCATGTTTTGTGTCTCCCAACCTATGATTAAGTGGAAGGGTACTGCTGTATAAGTGCAAGTGCTCCTCAGCCAGCCCATCCAGGCTAAATAAAGGTAAGGAAAAAGTCAACACATTTAAAGGCTGTCCTCTGAACTCCATAAAGGCCAATACCAGCGATATGAGTCTCCAAACCACTCATTAGCTGAAAGGTTACCAGCTCTGGGTATCAAAACGTCACCTTTGGATTCCTGTCCTTCCTTTCATTTCTCTCTTCCTTTTCCCTCTTTTGGTCTCTAATTCTGGCGGTAATCCACCGAAGCACTAAAAGTATTGAACATTCCGCTCATATGACAACAAAATCCAAACTGGCTCATTGATCAAACACATTTGGAGGATGAAGTGAAGCAGTGACCGATGGGAAGGGTGCATACCAAGAGAAAGTCTTCCACTCGTGATTAATTGATCTGTCTTGCCTCTCAACATACTTCTGAGAGACTCTGTGCCCTGATCCACCTGCTCTCAAGAGACTGCTGCTGGCAAATCCAGGATGTTTTTCACACCTGCTTCTTAATGTTGGGAAAATATGTACAGCTTTGGCCAAAATCAGGCATGTCCACAGATTCTTCCATGATTGCCGCTTGCTTTGCATCTAATTACTCAGTAGATACAGCAAGTGAGGGACTGGGTCCAGTTATCTAATAGCCTCGAGCTAATCTGTTATTAACCGCATTAACCCGTCACTTGGATGCCAGTGTCTTTCTTCCACTTTTGCATTGTAAGTAGATTCTGTATAAGTTGATCTCGTTTTGCTCTGACCTGTGAACCTCAGCCTCTGTGTCCAGTAGACACTTAATCCTGCAGCTGTAGACAGTGGGCTCTGGGTAGGATTCCAGATGTAACACATTATTTTTACTGCCTTTACTTTACTGCCAGGCATCTTTGAGTATCTCAGCTCATATGGATGGTAAATAGGTTGTAACAATCTTTACCTCTGGAGGATCCTTACACACATTATATGTGGTGCTGCACTTCTGACAATTCCTTCCTAATGACTGAACTAGCTCTGAAATTTTTAAAGCAGGTATACTGCAGCAGTTGAGTACTACGGATCCCTGCTGTGAAACTGCTGCAGGTAGGTGTCAGTGGCACAATCTGCAGGGTAATATGAAGGAATTGGCAGCCCTTTGGGCTATAGATGTTAAAGGCCAAAGTACTGACAATAACATTTGTCTGCGATGGTCGCCGTGTGTTTATCAGGACACGCCTGTGTCTGTTGAAGGACAAGACACATTCATGCTCAACCTTCAGGAACTCAAAGTTTGATGAGTGAACAGCTGTGGCAAAGGTATTAGCTTTCATGCAAGGCTCCAGTGCACAAGTATTACTGGATTTGACAAAAATAAGAGTCATCTACAAAAATGAAAACTCCCCCTGGATATACTGTCCTTACGCCAGCCATACTTACCTCTGCCAAGGAGGTTATGTTTTTGGCAGCGTTTATGTAATTGATTGAATGAATTCTGATCAATTTAGTGGGGGTGTTAAATCTGTTACATTTTGGCTGACATCCACCAAAGTCTTTAAGGTCAACTCACTGATTTATTGATTAAAAAAAAAAAGCCTCATAAATTAGAAACTATGTGGTGTGTGTTTTCAGGATGTAGTAGCTAATGTTTAAAGATTTCAAAGATCATGTTACATTTGACCTCTGACCTCTCCTTTAAGGTCAAAGCATTGATCTGAAGGTCAAAGCGATAATAATGATATCCAGAGCTGTTTAAAACTATGTTTCTTACTGCCATTGTTTGTATCACATCACTATGATGGACCTCGGACCTCTTCTTCAATGTCAAATAGGATCAAGCTTTCATAAAATGTCTTTTATCTTTAAACTGTAATTAAAATTTTACTGCCTTTGTTTGTATTGGTAGTAGTTATGAAGTGATACTGGTATATGTGGATTCTAAATATCACATTATAGTTTGTATTCAAATATTGTTTCACATTTGACCTCTGACCTCACTTTTACATTTCACATCTGCCTTTCTCTCAAGTTGATCCCAAAATGAGTTACAGCTTTAAAGAAAGGGAATGAGCTGCCTTGGTGGAGACTCGTGCTCATTTAGCGCTTCTTCTTTGTCTTAATAACTATAAGTTATTTTTTTGTTCTTATTAAGTCATCATAGGCCAGAGAGGAAAAACCAGAAGCAGGAGAGTACGTCTATTTCCCTTTCTATTTCAATACAATAGACCTCCACACTCTTGAAAACTCTTTATACTTTTATGATGATAAACTTTCCTTTGGGGGTCGCCCAGTACCTTCTAATTGTAACGGCACATTTATTACTGTCTTAAGTGATGCATTTAGCTCTTGAATGGCTCGGTCAGCACAGATGGAGACACAACTGACCACTACTGGAAACACTTTATCATGCCTCGCTCTCCTGGTGAGAAAACATGACAGAAATGGGGAGCAGTGAATCCAGCCCTTCAAGTCAGGGAGGCTATGATTGCTGACCTGCAGCTACATTGTGCACAGTGACTACTCAGACAGAGCTCCCTTATCACCCACGGGGCAGACAACAGAGTCCTACCAGTTGATGTGATCTACCCGGGGGATCTTATCAACCCAGTTGCTTGTCATCTGCCTTCTTAGATGAGAAACAGATGAAGCCTTTTTCTTGACTAGGAAGTGGGAAATAGAGGGGTAGATATAAAAATTCTTACCCCCTAACTCTTCAGCTTACTGTCCAGTTCATGAATTTAGGTGCAAGTCCCCAGTCATGCTTGTATGACAAATGCTCCCATACACCTACTCGAAAGTTAATGGAAGAGTTTGGAAAAAGCAAGCAGGAAACAGACTTTTGAAAATGTTCTTTTCAAACTATTTTCTACTCAAAGAACTGCAATTGTCTTGTCAAGCTTTAGACATATACCTTTTTGTAATTGCTTAGGCTTGTCAAACCAGCTACACACGAGCAGAATATAAGCTTATATAGTGTAGCATATTTATTTGAAGAGCAAATCTGCTGGCTGTTCTGAAGCCTGAATCGAAATATATGGTGTCTGTGGCAATGAAGATGGTGTCTGTGTGACATTTGACTTCCTAGAAGCCTCTAAGTATAACATGTTAAGTGACAATAATCAAGCAAATTGTCTTTTTACCTTAATGCCTCATTCATTGACACAGGTGCTTCTATACTTTTAGCCTCAAGTAATTACCAAGTGTACACTAGGAGTGGCTATAGCTCAGGAGGTAGAGCTGGTCACCTACTGATCGGAAGGTTGGTGGTTCAATCCCTGGCTCCTCCAGTCTGCATGTCAAGTATCCTTGGGCAAGATACTAACCCCAACTCATCTTTTTATGATGATTGTCCTTAAGCAAGCTGATGAAAATGTTCAGCAGCTGTTGTAAACTGACATAAATTAACCACCGGGGCCATTAAGAGGTAAATGTGTCAAGCGTGTCACTTTAAACTGTGTTATGTGTTGTACAGAACTACAAGCTTGACAGGAAAGTAGTGGTTGTTACTGGATCACTGTATACAGTCTATTATTATTAGTATTCCTGACACCAATCACCTGTAAGTGTATTCACATTTTACTGTGTGGAGCGACAGGGCCACACTGACATCAAGTCACTCCATGTTACTCCACTCCAGTTCAGTTAAATTACCACAACCACAGCCATGTCTTTATACGTGCTGGCTGATGCCCTGCCAAGTGCCAGGCTGTCAGGCGACTTCAGTCTATCTCATAAAACCACAAAGTCACATTTGGATTAACAGACACCAAATTATGCCAAAGCCATAGTTTCCTTTTACTTCACGCTTCCCTTATTCTCACTCCCATGCTCAGTTACGTTTTTCTTCCCCTGCCTTCTCTTAGGATGTCCACCTTTCCACTTAGTCCCACGCTGACAGATGTTATCAATTTAGGCCGCGGCCAGAGAAACCATTAAGGATCCCAGACAGAGGATAAAAACGGAAAAGCAGAGGAGAGGGGATTACTGAGATGCTTCAGAGCAGGAATGACACGGGTGATAAAATCACTGATCATTCCACTTTACAGAGACTGGTCTTTATGTGGCGTCAGCTCTCTTTGCCCGATATGTGCAGCCGTATAGATCTTCACTCTTTTTTATTTGCGTCGTTTCGAAAACAACAGATGAGGTGGAGAGGCATGGGTGAGCTGGAAACAGGATCATTACTTAAGTGTAAATATGAAAGATGTGGCTCCCTCGTTTAGCTCTACACTTATAATGTATGAGTATCAACACCTGTGAGCCTGTATTTATTCAATACACTCTACATACAGATATATTTATGGCTCAGCAGTGCAAATCATCAAAATTGCTTCCTGCATGTTTACCGCTGTGAGGAGGGGAGCTCCAGAGGCAGACCAACGGTGTGTGATTACACACTTGAAGAACGAAGAGAACGAGGCAGGATGAGCGTGTTGCTCTTTGCTATCTGGCTGTTACATACTTCCGAACATGAACACCCTCCGTCAGGTCAGAGGGTAAATATAGATTGACTGTGTGAGGAGTACACAGCCAGCACTTACTCTCCAAGGTGGAAGCAAAGGGTTTGATGGGGGGGAAACATTTTTATTAGAAAATAGGAGAGTGTGGAAAAAAGGCAGGCAGATGTGCAGCCAAATAAGCTTTGTTGTTTCACTAGCAGGTTAGCAGGAAAGATTTTGTCTTATGCACAGTAATGGCCAATGGATTCTAGGTTTAAGACTGATTTTAACCATGAGACTAATACCATCTATATCTGTCTTTGCATATTAAAGGTTTTGCACTTAGACGTTAGCTGTTCATTCACAGCACAGGCCTCTCACTCATTTCAATGAATGCAAATCCACCTGGAAAGATCCTGTCATCATATCAGACAGTCCAGAACTGTAAACATAGCCTTATAAACACCTGCGCAGTATTTTTGCACATAGAAAGTCACGAATCTGTTACTAGAACTAACCTCCCACCACTCACAAAGAATCATACCTCCATTAATACAGTGCTGTCTGTAGTTTCAATAAGTCTGATTTTAAGATGGTTAACATATAGTTTTGTTTTCTTTTTCACTCACAGTAAGGATGAGGGATTAAAGTTCAGCATGCATTAACTGTTGAGGAGTGGAAAGCCAAAAGTATTATAGTTTATGTAAATTGTCCAACTGAAGTGTATAAGTATTTCAGACCACAACAGAACAGGAACTATTTTTTCTACTGAAGTTGAAGCTAGTTTAACCGTGCATTCATCCAGCAGCAACCATCACACACCTTTGTGTGTGCATGTGCAGAAGGGGCGGATGCTGCTTAGTGCTCACCCAGACATAACGTCTTCATAGAGAAAGATCCGAAATCTCAGAATGAGGATGAATCATCCCAGCATATAATAGTCCAGGCTGTTTGGATTTGTATTGGTATCTCCATGTGCGGGAGTCGGTTTTTGCAGGGAGGAACCCCAACAGCAAGATCCAAACACAGAATAGAGCAGGCATCAAGACAACATAACACTGATTCATTCAGATATGGGATAAAAGGGAAGAGCTGGGCTGGGCTGGGGTGGCTTGCAGATGCATAGCAGCTCAATGCAGGCTAAAGCAACTAAAATACATTACATTTGCCAAATGGATGTGCCGAATGGTCACAACTGAGCCATGCAGAATGCTAAGATGGTGCTAAGATCAGGTAAACTGGCAGCAATGCAGCTGATCTTAACTTCACGGTGATCTCGAACTAATGTTGGGCAATTTACACTAAACAACAAGTAATAACAAACTAAGAAGCCTGATTTTTGTTCTTAGGCTGGTTGTTTGGTTAATTCTGCAACTGATTTGCAAAAAGAATGAGTGTTAACGCACACAGTGTGTACACACAGTAACTATTTTTCACGTTGGTGTTTTACCAGGCTCTCTTAAAGCAGACCATGATCACCTGTTAATGAGTTTAATCAGTCTGAAGCACATGCAGCAACACTACAGACCTTGTTACCAATGGCGTGTCCAGCGGGGTGGCCTGGGGGGGCACAGGCCACCCCCCCAACCAGACTGGCCACCCCAGGTGCCACCCCAAAGGTAAAACAAAATTCAATCAAATATCAAATGTACGATTATGTTTTCACGGTGACGCTCAGATATCCGAGTGTAAGTGAATGCAGCATCGCTTCTGCGCTATGCGCATCACGTTAGCAAAGGTAGGAGAGCCAAGCGCGAAAGACGGCACTGCAGGAAACAATTTTTCGGTGAAAGAAAATGAGGACAGAATAAATGTCCCGGTAAGTAATATCAAGTTTGTTGAGTTTAGTAAACTTCGGTGAAATTAGAATACCAAGGAAAAAAATAACACTTAAAGAATTATTGCAGCCGTGGAATATTTCAGACAGTATGCTGCTGAGGGCAGCTAACATAAGAGTTATGAGTTATAAGATATAATCTAAGTCGTAACATTGCTGTATGGAGCTGCAGATTTGGTTGCAGGTTAACATAGCTGGACTGGCCATCGGGCATACCGGGATATGCCCGGTGACTTATTTTTTATTTTTTTTGTAATGGCATGAACAATGAGAGGTGGTGGATTTGCCAGATGCAGGTCGATGTGTAAAAATAACTCAGTTGTTTGGTGGTGGCTATGGCGGGGCTTCCACAGAGGCCAGCAGGTGGATGAGGGAAGGTGAGGCAGGAGGAGAGACCCGAGGCAGCCGCCAGTCCGAGTGTCAGGTGAACTGAACTTCAGGTAAGAAGTTATGACCTGCAGTCTATCTGGGTCAGATATAAACCAAGTTTAGGTGCAGTTTATTTTCGTTGTGCTGACTTTTTACCGTCAGTTGCAATAACTCGTACTGCGTTCTAGCCAGCTTGATGGAGTTTTTAGGTGGGTGGGTTCTATGATGTTACTGATAGTGAACTTTATTTTATTCATAAGGTTAGTTAGTAGAGTTGCCAACGGCTCCTTAAAAATATGGAATGGTCCCTCATTCAGAGAAAATATTACACGTTTCGTATTGAGCTGAGAAGAGATGCAGTTTGTCCCGAACTTTAGCTATAATGGAAAAAGACACAAAGCTGGATTTATTCTGTCGTTACGCTGCACAGCTGCCTCTTCTTCTCTCATTCTCTCCCCCTGCCTCTCCTGTTGCTACTTCAATCATGAAACTGATCAATGATCAGCTGATCGGCTTTTCTCTCTCATTTATTTATCGCCCACTTTGCGCCAGAAAGAGGAAACCAGCAGATGTCGCGCTAAACAACAGCAGCACGTTTAAGCTTGATCAGCTGTTGTTAGAATTTATTTAATATTAATTTCTAGTATCAGCTGATGTTTGCTGGAGCCACAGCTGTAAAGCTGCTGGTCATGATGTCGGTTTGGATATGTGGTGAGAGGGAAACATGAAGATGAAACCAGGAGATGTCCTTACTGGATCATCAGAGCTGAACAGGTGATGGAGAAACAGGTTTACCTTTTAGGTGACATGAATGAGTTGAAGGGAAGTTATGAACTGTTTCTGAGAGACAAATAACACCAGGATCCTTTTTTATGTAGCTGACAGCTGGTAACTGTGCAGGGGTGGATCTAGGAAATTTTTGCCAGGGGGCCAGGTAGGGCATTAACAGGGAAAGGGGGCACAAAGAAATACTTTTCTTTCTTATTCTCATTTAAAATATCTAGCTTTTATTAAATAATTATCTAAATTTTACAACCAAAGTTTTTATCTGACGTAAAATGTATAGAAATCATACATATATCAACAAGACAGTGTACATCACTGTCACAACAGCATTTGTTTTCATTCAAAGTCTTTATGGCTTTACTACCTGGTGGGCCGGTCTGTAGTCAAAATGCCCGATTTTCTGTCCCAGTCCAGCCCTGCAGGTTAATACTGGCAGTGTCACCATGCCAGCTGACTGTATTTCATCATCAGCCAGTGTTGTTCTTTATCAATATTACCAAAGTTTACCATAAGGCAGCATAGAAAGTATTTACTTGCTTTCAGGTTTTATTCAAATGTTAATCTTTTCAGTTGTTTCTCCACTTTTTTCCTGTTTCAAAATCAAACACCAGTTTGTGAGAAGATTATCTTCTTTTTTTAACAGGCAGATAAAGTTTTGCATTGGCATTGGCTAATTTGCCAATTGTTTGTTACAAATGTTCATATTTTAATATTAAAAAATGTTTTTGCCCAAAACATATGTGCACTATATGTCAGTAAAAATACTATGCAAATATTGCTGTCCTTGAATGCTGAGTAAAGACTGACAAAGCACTGATTGTATCTCTTGTACTTTATCAACGCAGTATCTAAAAACTTTGCACCGTAGTGGTTAAAATCTCATTCTAATAAGAGTTAAAAGCGCATTCAGTTATTAGGTTTATAGGCTTATTGAATTATGGTTAAGGGTTGGTAGAAATTTTTTTTAAACATTATCTGCCAATTACATCTGCCACCCTTCTCCAAATCTGTGCCCCTACCTGGCCCCCCCAACAAAAAATTTCTAGACACGCCACTGCTTGTTACAACAACCAGAATGGCTTATTTGGGTGACTGTATGTAACACAATAATTCTAGATTAAATCAATTTGCTGTAGTCAGGACAGAATCCTGACTACAGCTGACCGACCAGTTAAGACTTATGAACCATGAAATTAAATCATTACATTGAATTAAATACTCCAGAATATCAGTGGAGCACTTAGAACTGACAAATTTGTTTTTATTTATTGTGCCACCACACTCCATCATATTATATCCTGCCTGAACTCTCTATCAGCATCCGACTGTTTCTGTAAAGCCCATCAGTTAGCAGCTATAATAAGCAAAGACATGCTACTGCACATCAGTAAGTGTTCACGTTCCTTCTTTTTCTTTTGCTCTGAAAACACATTTACAGCCCAAACCGGGCGAGTTAGACAACAGACGAGCGCAACTTTGCAAGCATGTTTGCAATCAACATACTGGATACTTAACTCTGTGCTTTGAAAAGGCTATTTATGTCGCTAATGGCTTATGTTCAGATTTTAGTACTGCCTTTACAATACACGACTGAGACTTTGGCCCCAACAAGGAAAGCACAAATAGTCTCTGAACTCCCTCTACTATTCAAGGCCCCTTTAATCTTCCTGAAGGCCTACAGTGTTCAATGAAAAAAAAATGGGAGAGGGAGGTGGAGTAAAGGAGGATGAATGCAAATGAAAGCCACACATGATGACCTGCTGCTGCTCCCCACATTGAGAGCCATCTTTATGTAAGGCTAAGCATCACTGAGCATTCTCATTTGGGCTATCAAATCAGCAGCATGCAAAAAAAATCCTCTTTCTTCTACCCTTATGCAATTAGTGGCAGCTATCAGTTTAGAGGACAGTTTAATTGTACGGCTTCATTCACACTCGTTCAGTCATTTGTCAGAGGCAGACTAAGTGCTCTTCTTAATTACATTGTTCATTCAAGGCCAAAGAACACGTTCCACACTCTGTGACTCCCTCAGTGCAAATACTTCAGCAGTGTTATCCCTGAACCTTCTCACGTATAGAAGCAGCAGGAGGATTCTCAAAATACTTCAAATTACAGTGACCTTCATATTAAAACTTTCGTTTCAGTTGCACTTTTTTTTAATTGCCCACAAGATGAATGAATTCTGTTGAAGAACATTAACTGAATACCTGCACCGCTCTCTGGTATCATCATCAGCTTTGGCTGCTCACCTTGCCAGCAGGCACCCACTGTGAGCTGAACATCAATCTGTGAGGGGTGGATGGGCCAGTCGTCCGTCACCAGGTAGGGGTCATAGGTCACTCCGTCCACATAGAGCGTCACCACTGGGAACTCCACATTGATGACATAGTAATGCCACTCCTTATCGCATATCTGAGAGGAAAACCCAGAGAGATAAATGGAGCTTGGATTAAAAGGTTATTCAGGAAAGTCACGAGTATCCTGAATCATTTTTCTGTTTTAAGTAACACTTCACTGTTGCCTTGCTGTGATTACATTAAATATGAACTTATTACCACTGTTTCAGGACACCGTCTGAAATTAAAATGGAGTTTTTTAATATCTTTTTACTTGTAGACATTTTGATAACTAGCATTTTACAGGAATGGTAATCATTAATTTAAAAGTGCATTTGATCCTATGTATTATTAAAAAACAGCAATTAAAAATACATATCTCAAAGTAGAATCTAGGAGTCCACCTGCAGCAAGTTGTTACAAAATGTAATTTCTATTTAAGGCTAATTGCACAAGCAGGTTTATAAAATCATGGCTTTGGACCCCTACAGCCGAAAGACTTTCCTTCTGCACTAATTTATATTTGCCAATAAGACTCACACATATAGAACAGATCAGGCATGACAAGAGATATGACAGTCAGAGACAGCATAAAAAAAGGATCTTGATGAGAAGTGCCAAACACAAGGCTGGGGGACAAGAATCGGTCCAGCACAGACTCCAATCTGGCCCTATGGATGGCACAGGAAAATGTGAAGGAGTGTACACTACACCAAAGTAATGAAGAAATAAATGAACTATTACAGGACAGAAAGGTTCTACAATAATAGGGAATTTGGTTTTCTACAATGGTTAGTTAATGTGTAGTTAAACCTACTTAGACTGACAGAAAGGTGAGTTTCTTTGGTCCCGCCCACTTAACATCAAAGTGGGTTTTATGTGGCCCATGATAATAAAAAATGAGTTTGACATCCCTGAGCTAGATTGAAAGTGGGTTCCAAAGCAGCTTGCATGTATTCAGTATCTGTAAAGCAGCTTAAACAGTGCATCATCTAAGATGTACAAAGTGTAAAGGCATCAATAAAACCATCAGCATGATGAGAGCTAGTTTCAATTACTGTTTGCTCAGGTTTCTGCCTTGGGTGTTTTTAATAGAATATGGCACCACGTGAAAAAGAAGCTCCTCCAAGAAGAGAGGTGAACGTTCATGAAACTCAGTACAAGTAGAGGAGCATGAGCAGGCTACTGAACGTAAAAGAAACACAAGCAGCAGCAGCTGTTAGGAGGAACGGATAAGGTGGCCTTTGGGGAAAATCATTTCATGTACAATTAGCCCCCCATGCAACTTTGAATTGAAAAATAGTCACGGTAGCGCATGGGAGCTGACACGTGGATTATTTGTTGACACGAGTGACAGTGACAGTGTGAAGGATACTGCACGAAGAAAGCGTCTATGGATTTTTTCCAAGAGTGAAATCATTCATCACAGAGCTAGAAAAAGCTTGATGAATATTGGCAGCACAGACTTTGTTTAGATGAAACAAAATAGTTCTGACCTTAAACCATGAAGAGAGAAGTGGGAATGCTGCTGTGAGGCTACAGGAGTGCAGCAAGTTTAGGGTAGATTTATAAATGAATGCAGGTTTGTATCTCCAAATGATAAAAGTAAATCGGAAGAAGCTTCAAACGCACACTTTTCTTCATCAAACATTCTGTTATTCAAAACAAGCTTTTCTTCATTAAACATGAAAACAGGGACTGCTTTTATTTCATCATTTCTGATATTTGCCCAGTGCATGCTCAGGTTGTTGTACCCTGTATGCAGTCATGGTAAAAAGAAAATACGCTCTCAGTCACAACTAAGGTTTTACATATCAGGACATAATAAAAAATTAATTTAGTCTTTGCTGGTTCTCAAATTTGATGCTTTTAACAACACAAGACATTATATGCCATCATTATTTATTTAGAATTTAAATATTATTCACAGTCTGACCTTGGAGTGGTTGAGTTTGACATCATCTGTGTTGATGAGCAGCAACAACTGTGCCTCTAAGATCATTGCTGATGTCTTGTGTCCTTGTGTTAACACACACCTGAATGCTGCAGACCAACAAACTGCCAAAACCGCTTTTATAGAGGTGTTCACACTTGCTCATGAGCACTTAATCAAGTACATTTAATTAACAGGACCTGGCTGCTACTTACGCTCTGAATGGAAGCAGTAAGAGTCTGCACTTATATTTACCATTTTCAACCTCAGAATATAAACAGGGTGTACTTTCTTTTTACTATGATGAGAAAACATTTTAAGACACAATATTTATGCTTTGTGCATTTGCTGTGTATTGTGCATATTTTTTTAATGACCTGACTCAGAAAACATCAGTTCAAAACAAGAACAACAGGCTAGAGATGGTTACAGCATCTGATGATGTGCGTTAGTGTCAACAGGAGACAACCAAAGAAAAAAAAAAAGAACAGCCTTTATGTCATCGACTTGCACAAAAAATAGACTCACAATACTGAAAACCATTTTAACTTTGTTCTTTGTCAGGGAATACAAAGCTCCCTGTTCACCAAGGAAAAAAACATCCTTTGATCTCATTCTGCTGCCAGTTGCTTCTCATCACAGGAAATGCGTGAAATATGTTGCACACAGTAGATTGACTGACACTTGTAAATCAAGTAATGGTGAAATAACTGACTTGATTTTGGATACGTGGGATTTTAAATGACAGAGGTGATGTTTATGGTGTGTTTTGTTTGGTTTTCATTTTTCACCAGACGTTAACTACAGTAAGAATTAGTAAACTCAAAACCCTCCCTCACCTCCCGAGACCACATTGTGTGGGCGAATAAATTAATATTGCAGTACAGTGTCTCATTTAAGAGGGATGTTTGTTTTCTATTAGAGCTTGCCTCCACTTTGTGATTTAGTGTGGGAAAAAAACAGCCCTTTGTACATTAATTCTTGGCTTGGGAAGTGAAAACTAAATGCTTTCCTCTCCACTAAACGCTGACTGAAATGCATTAGTACATCACCTGTTTAACCTCTTCTGAAAAATGCTTGACTGCGGCACTCTTCGGCATGTTTGACCATTTACCCCGTCCTGCTGTGCAATTTAATTGAGTGCACCGGCCCTCTCCCGCCTATCTGTCTCTCTGTCGTTCCCCTTTTGTCGGCTTTAGGCTTTGCCTCTCAAAACTCACCGGGCCGTGCTTCACCTCTTCCTCTCTTGGCCCCTCTGATACAACCTGCGACAGCCTTTGAACACTCTGCCGGCGGTAACCTCCCTCTCTAGGAAAGAGCACTCTGCAGCCTGCTTATTAGCACCATCCCAGCGCAGCAGATGGGAGTTCTAATCAATCCATTCCATTTTCCCTGTTATTTAGGTGCGAGATGCAACATCTGGCCGACCAGTGATCATCCTGCACAGCTGCTTAACACATATGCGGCACGTCGATCTGCTGAGTCGGTGCTCAGAATTGCAGGGGGATAATGTGTTTGTGGTTTTGATGGTGCTGCATATACGATTGAAACTAACTGCATCGACGTTGATTAGCTAGTTAGGATTTGAGGACATAAAGAAGCGTGTGCAAACACCCTGTGGCTCTAATGTCAGCGGTCCACTGTGCATCGTGGGGTTTTCTCGATTTCATATGTTTGCAAGACTCATACTGAATTCATCCCCCGGAGGTTTGTACATCATCAGTTGGAATTTAAAGTGGTTTTTTTTTTCCCAATCTGGTTAAATCTCAACTACCAGATGTAAAGTCGCTTATGTACACTGGCACACACATGCTCTAATCCCTCTGACATATACACATGCACACTACTGCTTCGTTTCACTTTTTGCTGTGGAGTATTTCAAAGACAGCTCTGAGCACCTAGTGGGTGATTTACTCTTACAGCCTTCAAAAGGGAAAATGGCGCGGTGTTTTTTGCCCAAGAGGACGCTGACTGAGTCGGCTTGTGATGTCAGGTGGAGAGCCCTCTTAAGGGTATAAAGGAGGAGTGAACAAAGTGACGACATTAGGCAAGCAGAGAAAAACAAAGCAAAAAACTATTTTGATAAAATATTTTAGTAGCTGCTGATGGTTTAGATTCTTTCTAAACACTCAAAGTCACTAAATATTTGTATTTTCCCAAATTAAAAGGTTTTAGAAGATACCAGAAAGAAAATTCAACTGGACAACTGCAGGCAGAGGTTCTGTGAATTCAATAAATCATGTATGGATGTAATTTAGATGTAAGAACACCTCTGTAAACAAGACTAAAACATCAACAGCAACCTTCCATTTTATTAATCTTAAATAACACCTGCTTAGACAATTTAAATTCAACCAGCTGGGCGGCACAGGTGTCCTACATACAGTTATATAGATGCAGGCCAGGAGCTTCAACTAATGTTCACATCAAACAGCAGAGTGGGGATGAATATGTAACTTTCACCATGATATGGTTGTTAATGCTGGCAGATGAGCTATAATACCTGACTCCTGTTAGCCAAAAACAACAGCTACAGTGGGCACAAGGTCCTAAAAAGGACTCTTTGCAAAACAACTAATTAAATGACAAACTGATTTCTGCTGAAGCTGCCCATGGTAGACTCAGAATAGGCTCAGAATGCATGGCTTCATGGCTCTGACCTTTCTTGCTTTACTTGCAGGCTGCTGCTGGTGTAATGGAGTGTGGAATGCTTCCTTGGCACACACTGCCATTGCTAATACCAGACAAATGTTGATTGAATGCCTCAGTTTATCTGAGTACTGCTGCTGATTATGTGCATCTCTAAATGGTCATAACCTAACATCTTTCCAAAGGTACGTGCAGCATGACAATGCTTTGTCACAAAGACAAAGTCATCTCTGCTTTCATGAACATAAAAGTGACATTAGTGGAATTCATGGACCCTCGTGGGAGACAGAACTGTGTCCAGCAAACGTCTTTGGGATGTGGCAGAATGGCAGATCTGCATGAATGTACAGAATGTGCACCATGTTAATGCCAAGGATCACTTCTGATGTGACCTGTCAGTGCCGGAATTGGTCCAAAGGTGTGCAAAGAGACAAGCTTAAAGGTGACGTCGCCAAAAACTAAACGAGGTAAGGGTTTTGCTTTACAGGAAGAATTTTGTGACTTTGGAGGGGGCTAATTGAGTGTATCACATTTTATTGTAGGGGTAAGGTTTCTGCCTACAATATTGAATCAGCCCATAGAGAAGGTTTGTTTGGCAGGAAGATTATTAAAATATCTTTTAGTTACCTTATGAATAGAATTACCAAATGCATAGCCAGCAGTGGACTTATTTCAGTAACATCAGTGCACCAACACACCACGAATGGGAATGCAGACAATACAAATCAATTAGGCTCAGTTTTTATTTCAATGCAAAGAATCATCATTTGTCAAAGTGCTCCGCTGGCGAATTTCTGATGAATTACCTTCCGCTGAAAACGTTGGGGTAATTTTAATATACCATAATCACCACAGTGGATGGTAGGAATGTGTGCAAGTAAACAAGTGAAATCTTTCAGCATGCTATGAAAATCTCTCCTCAGTGTCTCACTAGAATGAAAAACATGCGCACGTTAACACAGCCTTGCTTTTTTTTAATATTTTATTTTAGTTTTTTCACTCCAGTGCAGTGTGGTTTTCTGTTTCACTGTCTGACAACAGTGTTGCTGCTCTGAATGCAATTTATATCGTTGTTCGCCAATTTTTCCAACTTGCTCAATAAAAAAATCAACATAACTTTACATTATTGGAAATCTGATACCACTGTGTGTAGTCCGAGAGCTGCAGCGCGTAATTTCATTGCAAGAAGCAATAAAAAGCTCGGTGCATCCTGCCGAAACATCCGGTGAATTAATGCTTTGTTTGTGTGAGTGTCTGAGTCACGCTCATTATAGATTTTGCTGTGTTTTTCCATTCTTGGTTTAAATAAAGCTAAAACAACGGTGCGTAAAAATACACAAGCTGTATTTATAGGACTGACAAGACCTGGGTCTGCTTCAACAAGCAGCTGTTCTCTACCAGTTAAGTGCTGAACCAAGACCCAAGGAGTATGACGAACTGCATTCAGACAGGATGATGATGAAATCCAACTGGTGGAGGTGGCACAAGCGCCTGGCATCTTCCCAAAGAAATAAATAATTCGAGTTTGCGGGAGAAAGTAGACTGCTAATAATGAGAAGATGCCAGCTGGACTCGGACAAAAAAGCATTGTTCTGTGTGCATTTGCTGTGTGTGCGAACAGAGAGAGAAAGAGCCATAGAGTCTGCAATGACGCGTAACAACACCCAACAAATCCAGCATCGTTACGTGTCAAACTCCAAAAACTTCAAAGCAGAAATTAAACTTGATGAGAGCACTCCTGACTCGCCTAGCTTGTAGCAAAGCAAAAAGTTGAGTATTCCCTAATCCCTCCACGTTCCCGTTTCTCTGCCTCATGCAAATTGACAGACGGAAGGAATGAATGAATGAAATAACCACACACACAAACAAAGGAGACAGAAGATGTGAAATAACCAGAGGACAAAGAAAGGAACGTGAAAGAGAGTGAGAGTGATGTATAGGCCGGAAACATAGCACATCAAAGACCCCTCACCGTCTCTTGGGGCACTTGAGAAGAAAACAAAATTGCTATCTGCCCCCCACCCCCACCCCCTACCCCGTCTCACTCTCCTTTTTCTCTCTGCAGTTTACTCTGTCTCCTTTTCTTCTTCTCCAATGTCTCCATTAGAACTTGACTGAGCAGTTGTTGCCTCAAGTCCTTTGGAGTTGAAAGTCTTAAAGAGATCTGTCATCCAACCCAACCTTTTAACTTCAAACAAGAGATGGAGAAACGAGATAGAAAAAGGTAGAGAATGAAGAGAGATGAGGTGATCTAGGATTGGAAGGTGGCAGGGCAGAGAGATGACAGCACGGGAAGGAGGGAGGCTGCAGATGAAAGAAAGAAAGGGACGAAGAGACGGCGGAGGAAATGAAAACTATATGAGAAAAGACTTTAGGAGGGAAGTACGGAGAGATGAGGAGAACTTGGGAGGAAAAGTGACTCAGAGCTGCAACAAGGAAAACCTTAGAAACAATTATCGAGGCACCCAGCAAATAACAGAAGAGCAGTTCAAAAATGTCCTATACTCTCATGTCTGTGCGCTAAAGGGGAAACAGCTAGTTTGCTCACACTTCTAAAGCTCATACCCAGCAGTTTTTTTTCCTCCATCCGAAGTATCCAGAACTTTCTTTCTGAGTAACTTTTCTTCATGGAGCTAAAAGCTTCTATTAGACCATTGTGTATCTTTCCCAAAGACCTGTGACCATTAGGCAAAGTAGTCCCCTGATGTACAGACAGCTTTGTACTTACAGAACTTTATAAAAATGCAACAACCAGATTACGTCTCCGTCTCCATCACAGTTATGCGATGTCACACAGTCTATGTCTGTGTGACAGGTGGTGCACACACATGGCAGGTGCAGTGGAGAGGATGAAGGGGCAATGGGGAATGTAAAGAGGTGTGGGCAGGTATATGTTTGCATTTCAACTGCTGTAAAAAATAGGAGTGTGATATTATATTTCTGTTGCTCAAAACTGCTAGATCTCTTCATTTATTTTCTGGCTCACTTGACCACCACCACTCATTTGTCTGTCTCTCTTGCTCCTATGCAAAACGCAACCAAAGCCTGCGCTGCCCAATCGATCCACTTCGGAATTCTATTTGTTATCTTTTTCATTTGTTCTGTTGTTTCTTTGGCTTCTGCAAGTTTACTGCTTTTGTTTTTCTTGTGGTTGTCCTTTCTGTGTTAGACCAATCAGCATAGATTTTTTCTGGGCTGTTGTTCAGGAGCACCTACTCCAGAGTACCTATTGTTTTCAAAAAATCCAATCAGCTCTAATCAGCAGACCTTTTGGAACCATCATAAAACTGCCCAGAAAATGGTCTGCTGTTTTCTCAGAGCAGACAGGCTCTGGGTTTAAAGGGGGCTTTATTATTTATTGTGTATATGGACAGCTGGAGACACGATGGGCGAGCAGTCATTCCTGTGATACTTCTTTGTAGTCCTCTGTCTGGGGTGCACTCATAGTCAGTACAAAAACCAGCCAGAGACACAGATCCCTGTACAGGCCCTCACACTCACTGTCTGATGATGAAATTTCAGTCACTTTGACCCAAGTGGATCCTGGCAGATGTTTAGATGGAGAAAGAATAAGGCTCAATACTTAAGGAAACTCATTCATTACACTTAAGATGGATAAGGATATCCTTATGCTTATTTATTAATTACAGCCTTAGGGGTACTCTCTCAAGATGCCTCCAACCTTTATGCTAATCTCAGCTACCTCTCGATGCGAAGTAATAGTTGTAGCTTCCCCCTTTTATTAAAAAACAAACAAAGAATCTTAATTCCCACACTGACCGTTTTATTTTCACATCATTATATTTCGAGCCTTATTTTAGCACCATGAAGTAAAAAAGAAGACTGTTGGCAGAAGAGGGAATGCAAACCATGTTACCAGTGCCAATCTCAGACTCTTTGTTAACAGAATACATCATGACCTTTGAACTACTCTGTGAAGAGCCACTTTTACTTTTGAGAATGTCATCGCTTTCGCTACCACATGAGGTCACATGGGAAGAAAATGTAAAACTGGTCAGTGGAAGAGCTGGAACCAATACCCACTGCTCTGTTTCTGCTGCCCAGCCTCTATAGCCTTAGCATGCCTCAACCAGTTTTTTAACTTGGAAGTGCAACTCTCTACAACACTGATAAATTAGTGACGTTAGCAATATTAGCACAACTGTGTCATGCTAACTGTGTGATGGCAGGATTTGCGAGTTTTACCCATTTTAAATAGACCACCATTGATGGGAGCCATTCTTTGCCATGCTTGCAGGGATGTCTGTCAGTCCATCTGATCGCTGCTCCAACAGTCCAGGATAAACTGCCTCAAACAACTGTAGCTGTTGGCCATTTGTCCAGTGCTTTGGTTGATGACCAAAGCAAAATTGACATTTCTGCTCAGCTCACTGTTAGTTGTCTTAAATAATTATGTTTAAGCTGAAGTTCCTTGCATTTATCTTTACATGATTATTTAATTGGCAACTCTGGTAAAAAACAAATTTAATGCAATCTAATCATGACGTTATTTTCAGCACTTAATGCGACGTGACTGAGGACACATATTGAAAGACGGTTTAAAGAGGAAGTAAAATAGGTGGAAGAATGGAGCAATGGAGGGGGGCCTTTAAGGCATGCTGGAGGAAAGATGCACAACAGAGATTGATGAGCACTGGAAAGAAGGTGACTTTACAGACGGCTGTGCGGGGGGAGGGGAGACCAGGGAAGGAATAAGAACGCTATAGTGCAGGCGAAGTGGAAACAGAGGTGTAAAATAAAGGGATCTGACTGGCTGGGGGATTGGATGTTGAAGCACCAAACAAATCTGGAAATGATCCCATTATGACAGAGAAAGAAGGTCATCAGCATAATGTAGCCTTGTGTTTAACAGGAGGATCAATGACAGGGTAAAAAATCCACATATGGGCAGTGCAAATGCAAAAATTTAGCAGCAGAAGTAAAGAGAATATTGAATTTATCTTTGTTAATAAAGGGAGTAGATCTAAAAAGAGCATAGGGGTCAAAGAGACAAACAAATTCAGACTGTTATGCAGAAGTATGATGGTTTCATATCTACAAGGGCAGTGACAAGAACCTGAGGCATCTGATATTTAGAGAACAATCAGGCAACATTAAAGTAGGAGCCTACTCACAGACATCTGAGGTTGAATTTGGTATTTTGTCTCTCTCACAACAAAAAAACAGTAAAACCGAAAAAGAATCTCCTCCAAACAATTTTCTTTTTTTGTACAGAAAATTTCTACATACCACAGAAACCTGCACACCTCAGTCAATGCCAACTCCATTAAAGCAAAGGCTCTTGTGCAGGCCAAGCTGTCACGCTTCAGAAATACCCCTACCCTTCAGATTCATTAGCAAAGTGCCGTTTGCTAACACATAATTGCTATAAATCATCGTCAGCTCCGTGTCAACATGGAAAACATTATCATGTCAATTGTTGTAAGCGTCCAAAACCGGGTGTCTGAGAGCCCATAATTACAAAAATAGAAGAAACAATTAAAAGAGACCGATAGCGATGGAACTCTTTGGTGTACACAGGATGTTACTGTATGCATCCCCCAAATTGTGTGTATGTATATGCGTGTGTGTGTGTTTGTGTATATGGGAGAAGCACTTGAAGGTGACTATGAATTACCGGCTGGCAAAAGTGACTAATTAGAGTAGCAATTATACAGCCGCTCCCGGCAGAGACTGGGAGTCAACAGCCAAATGACCTCTCCAAGAGCTCATAATGGGTTGCCCACATAAATAGGCACACATACACATGTGCACACAAAAGCACAATAATAACCACCAGGTTGTTAGGCTACGTGGCCATTTCAGTAAGACTGATCACGCTGATCGTGTCAATGTCGTGCTGGATTTCTACATGCAGAGATGCAAAATGGTTAAAACACGGGGACTTCTTTGTACTTAAGTGGTTTACAGGTCGTAATATAATGCATACAGTATGCAGTATGGTCAGCTGGTTGGACAAAGACGAAACAAATTTCCTCTTTTTTTCAGTTCTGCGGGCCATGAAGTCAAGCTCACCCCCTCTGCTAACCCCACAGCTGCATGTGACACTATCCACTCTGCCATAGCTCGGCTACAGACTCAGCACCCGAGTGCCTTTATTGTGATCTCGGGTGACTTCAACCATGTATCACTGGACAATACACTACCAACATTCAAACAATATGTGGACTGTCCCACCAGGGGAGGGAAAACTTTAGACTTACTGTATGCTAACGTCAAGGATGCATACAGCTCCTCCTCCCTCCCCCCACTTGGTAGGTCAGATCATAACCTGATTCGCCTCACCCCCCGCTATGTGCCAATTGTGAGGAGGGAACCTGTGACCACCAGGACTGTTAGGAGGTGGTCAGAGGAGGCAATAGCGGAACTACAGGGCTGTTTCGAGGTGACCGACTGGGAAACACTCTGTGAGCCTCACGCCGAGGACATCAATGGGCTTACTGAGTGTATCACAGGCTACATAACTTTCTGCACCGACTCCATTGTTCCAGCTCAGACTGTTCATTGTTACCCAAATAACAAGCTGTGGGTGACTAAGGACATCAAAGCCCTCCTCAACAACAAGAAGAGGGCTTTCAGAGGGGGCAACAAAGAGGAGGTGAGGAAGATCCAGGTGTTACTAAAGGACAAGATCAGAGAGGCTAAGGACAATTACAGGAGGAAGCTGGAGTGGAAACTCCAGCAGAACAGCATGAGAGAGGTGTGGAGGGGCATGAAGACCATCACTGGATTCAGGCCAACCAACAGCAGGGGAGCTGAGGGAGGTGAGAATAAAGCCAACGAGTTGAATCTGTTTTTCAATAGATTCGACACCACAGTGTCTGCTCCCACCCCCACAACCTCACCTGCAGTCAGCCTGGAATCCAGAGCCACACCACTGTGCCAGCCTCTCTCTTCACATGTTGCCTCCTGTGAGAGTCCTGACACCCCTCCCCCACCCATCACCTTCACTCAATACCAGGTTGAGATGCAAATGAGGAGACTTCACTCAGGCAAGTCTGCTGGACCAGACGGAGTGAGTCCCCTTGTCCTCAAGACCTGTGCCCCCCAGCTGTGTGGAGTCTTTCATAAACTGTTTATGCTGAGTCTGAGTCTGCAGAGGGTCCCGGTGATGTGGAAGACATCATGCCTCGTCCCTGTACCAAAGACGCCTCGTCCCAGTGGCCCCCAGGATTACAGGCCCGTGGCACTGACCTCCCACATCATGAAGACCCTGGAAAGGCTCATCCTGGACCAGCTGCGACCCATAGTAAGACCACATCTGGATCCCCTTCAGTTCGCTTATCAGCCTCGTCTCGGAACAGAGGACGCCATCATCTACCTGCTCAATCGTGTCTACACCCATCTGGACCAGCCGGCGAGCACTGTGAGGGTCATGTTTTTTGACTTTTCCAGTGCTTTCAACACCATCAGGCCGACCCTCCTGGGTGATAAGTTAGCAGCGATGCAGGTGGATGCTTCTCTGGTGTCCTGGATTGTTGATTACCTGACAGGAAGACCACAATATGTACGTCTCCCACAGTGTGTGTCTGACAAGGTGATTAGCAACACAGGGGCACCACAGGGGACTGTCCTCTCCCCCTTCCTCTTCACCCTCTACACCACAGACTTCAGCCACTGCACAGAGACCTGCCATCTTCAGAAGTTTTCTGATGACTCTGCGGTGGTTGGATGCATCAGCAGGGATGATGAGACAGAGTACCGGGCTGTGGTCGACTCCTTTGTCACGTGGTGTGAGCAGAATCATCTGCAGCTTAACGTGGCAAAGACCAAGGAACTGATCGTGGACTTCAGGAAGACCAGGAAACACTTGACCCCTGTTTCAATCCAGGGGGTCAGTGTTGACATTGTGGAGGACTATAAATACCTTGGAGTACACATTGACAATAAACTGGACTGGGCTAAAAACACCACAGCACTTTACAGGAAGGGCCAGAGTCGTCTCTATTTTTTGAGGCGACTGAGGTCCTTCAACATCTGCCAGAAAATGCTGAGGATTTTCTATGAGTCTGTTGTGGCCAGTGCGATCCTCTATGCTGTTGCATGCTGGGGGAGCAGGCTGAGGGTCGCAGATGCCAACAGACTTAATAAACTGATCCGTAAGGCCAGCAATGTTGTGGGGATGGAGCTGGACTCCCTCAAGGTGGTGTCGGAGAGGCGGATGCTGTCCAAGATAAAGACAATGTTGGATAACACCTCCCACCCACTCCATGACATGTTGGTCAGTCACAGGAGCTCGTTCAGTGAGAGACTGAGATTACCGAAAAGCACCACTGAACGACACAGGAAATCATTCCTGCCTGTGGCCATCTCCCTGTACAACGCATCCACTTAACACACTGTTTGCTGCTACAACTACACATGTTTCTTTTCCAAATATTTATTTATGAGTGACTTATGTATGTATGTATGTATATATATGTATATATTGTACTATTCTTAGTTAGCGTATTGTCTGTCTTGTCTTAATGTTGGTTTAAAATGGAGCACTGTAACAAAAAATAATTTCCCCCAGGGATCAATAAAGTATTCTGATTCTGATTCTGAATACCGGCAAATCAGGTGATCTCAGTCCCAGCATGCATCAGCTGATGGATCAGCTGATGGATCGGCTGCTGCGTGCACATCCAAAGGGCCATCCCATATAGACTTTTAATCTGCTTTAATCTGGCCACGGTTGCAAGCCACTTTGCAACCTAGCGCTGCACCAGCGCTGCCTTTAATAGTGTGTCTGATGAAGTCTGATGTTCTTTCTTTTTCAGCAAGATTATTTTAACTACCGCACACTTTTGGAAAGGTTACTGGAAATGCCAATTTGAGTGTTTTTTTCCATTAAAGAAAAAAGCTTTTAGAATAATGGAGAAAAAAAACTGAGGTACCATGGAAAATCAAAACACTTTGGTACATTGTCATAATCAAGCCATCAAGCCATCAACTTGTGTTATCAGCCTAAATTTAACATTAAATACTCAATTTGCCTGCTTTTTGCCATATCTCCAGATTTAATTAACATTGCACCAGCCACGTCTGTTCTCTCAATACAAGGCACGCCTGACAGAACACGATTTTCACAGTGGTGGTTCCCCTCAAAGACAAGTGTTTCTGACATTTAAATGGCTTAGGAGGCAAATGCTGGGCTTTATCTGTTTGGATTTTATACACTGCCTTTGCTGAAAGTTTAAAAATATGAGGTAACGTTAGGTACAGATGCTCTACTTCGTGCCTGCATTCTAATTACATTTTTGTACTTCAGGAGCTTTTTGTGGCCACTAATTATGATTACTTTAGCCCCTCCAGTGCAGCTCATTTTGCCGTGAGTCATGAGAATAATTTTCTGCACCACTCTCCTAACAGATCTGTGATTTTAAGTTGTTCATTTAAAGATAGAGGGAGAGAAATTAGGCACAGGGTGATACTGGAAATAAGTTGTCAGTGGTTATCTGTATAGCCTGCAACATGACTGCACTGAGTTGTACATGCTCTTTTTATTTTAGACCTTCAGGTAGGGTGAGCAAATTTAAATCTAAATCTAATTCTAAATGCAGGAGAAGAAATATTAGCGTGTGGGACAATATTTCATGCTTGATAAGGGTTTAGAAGTGATCCATGTACTTTTAAGGGCATCACTGTAAATACATGAAAGCCCTCAAGGGTCAAGCCACTCTGAGAACGTTAGGTATTTAGATGCTTAGATGCTTGTGGCAATTGTGAACAGACAAACACAGATCGAGAGGGTTCCCAATTCCCCAAATGACTCAATATGATTGTCAGTGGCTCAGGGGTGCTGTTAATTTGTGGGATGGCTGTTAATTATCTATCAGAGGTGCTCCTTATTAGCTCACATGTTTCCTTAATAATTCTTTATGAATAAAACAAGTCTATTTCAAAGCAGGAAACAAGACAGGGGAAATGAGGAACGAAGTACTGAGCTAATCAGATGGGAATAATAACAATGGAAAAAACAGCGTAAGCAGAGAATGTTTCCAGTGGGAGGACATTTCAGCCTGTCGTATAATCGAAAGGAAAACAAAAGGAGTGAATCACTGCAGAGTGCTTTAATACCTGCATCAAACGAGAGCATTTTAGTTCTTCCCCACCGCTGTGCACAGCTACTCTCCACTTATACACTGCCCATTTGAATGTGCCTGTGAGAAGATTAAGAATCACTTAAAATAGATGTGTGTGAGACAGATGAATTAAGGGAGGACACTCCTATCAAAGCCGACAGTCTAAACCCCACAACGTGAGTCAGTCAGCATGCACACGGTCCTTTTCTTTTGACTTTCTAGCTGTCTAAAAACACATTGCACAAAAACATCATTTCTTAGTGCTAGTTTTAGAAACACTTTGGCCCACATACAATTTTCTGGTTCTCAGAGTCCCAGGAGCACTTTGCTTTGGTCTCTTAGCAAACAGAGAATACTCAGTTGCAGAAAGCGGGTTTTACCTCATTTCACCCCAGTGGATCCCCGGTAGGATACTTGGGCATCTCTGCAGATGAACGCCAAAATCTTAGCTGTGCTGCAGCATCAGCTGTGAATCACCACTATCTGTACTGGTATCCAGAATTAGAGAAGTGATATTGACAGGATGCAAACAGACTATATTTAGTATTAGCACTGATGGAGATGGATTTTATTCTCATATCACTGTTATACATGATATGAAGTCTAGCGAGTGTCTACCCTTACGGTACCCCCCCCTCTGTTTTATCATCTCCTACTTTTATTCTTTAGTCTGTGTGATATGCAAACACACAGCGACAGTTAAGCGTGTTGCTACAGTACTTCGATTTGAAATCAGACGGAAAGTCTCTGATTTAAGTTTGGAACCGGACCAGATAGAAACGCAGGAAAGTCTAAAATTGTCAGCAGGGACTCGTGTACAATATGTGCTAAGATTTAAATGGGATTTGTTAAGGAGGAAAGCTGGGGACCCCCCTGTGGGTTGAGAGCCATTCATATTAATCACTCCTTTAGGCTACATTTAGAGCAAAACAATTTGCAGTCACGGGTATGTTTGGATCCAGGGCAGACTGCATCAGATGTTCAGTAATATAAAGTCCATATATTCTATACAATCTATTTTTATGATAGCAGTTCACAACAAAAGCCATCTCTGAATATCTTAAGGTAATATGGTATCACAGTCAAATCCCTAAATCACAGTCCACTATGATTAAACCCTTTATCGATTAGGGCCCTTGTTTCGTTGTCTGTTGTCTCAGTTCAAAGCCCTCCACCTGTGTGTTCAGCTGTCTTAGAGCAGTTTGATCCCGTCTCCCTTAAGGACCTGACCGCGATAGTTAGTGGCCTAAGATCATCACACTGCCCCTCTGATTCTCTTCCCCCGAGTCTGCTCAAAAACACTTTTAATACTGTTGGCCCTTTTATTCTGAAATTGATTAATACGTCCCTTACTACAGGCTGCGTCCCACTATGCTTCAAACAAGCTGTAGTTCAGCCTCTTCTTAAAAAACAAAACCTGGACCCAACTGTTCTGTCTAATTACAGGCCCATCTCAAAGCTTCCTTTTCTATCTAAAGTTTTGGAGAAAGTGGTCTATCTACAGTTGCAGGCACACCTCGATTTTAATATGATCTCAGAAAAATTTCAATCTGGTTTTAAATCATTACATAGCACTGAGACAGCACTTTTAAGGATTTTTAACGATATTCTCTTAACTATGGATTCTGGCAGCCCTGCTGCCCTTTTACTGTTGGACTTGTCAGCAGCTTTTGACACGGTTGACCACGACATCCTGTTATCACGGCTAGAATCGCATGCTGGCCTAAAAGGATCTGCCCTTCAGTGGTTTCGCTCCTACTTGACAGAAAGGTTCTTTTATGTCAATATGGGCCCCCACAACTCCAAATTAGCTCCTCTTAAATACGGCGTTCCTCAAGGCTCTATTTTGGGTCCCACCCTCTTCGCACTCTATTTGCTGCCATTGGGCTCCATCTTCTCGCGGTACAGCATTTCATTTCATTGCTTTGCGGATGATCTACAGATTTATCTACCTTTAAAATCAGGATCAGATCAACCGCAGCTCTTATTACGCTGCCTTGACGACGTTAAACAGTGGTTATCATTAAATTTTTTACAGCTAAACGAAAACAAAACTGAGGTTGTCATTTTTGGCAATTTCAATCATATCGACAGCACGTTGGGTACCCTCTCCTCGTATTGTAAAACACATGTAAAAAACCTCGGAGTTTACATTGATGGTTCTTTTAAATTGAATAAGCAGGTGAGTGCAGTAGTTCAGTCCTGTTTTTTTCAGCTAAGACAGCTAGCCAGGATAAAGCCATACCTTCCGGCTGACGTCTTCGAGCGTATCATCCACCTTTTTCTTACTTGCAGATTGGACTACTGCAATTCATTGTATTATGGTCTAGATCATGCCACCATCCATCGCCTTCAGATGGTTCAAAATGCTGCTGCTCGCCTGCTAACCGGTACCAAACGGAGAGAGCATATAACCCCAATTTTAGCCTCTTTACACTGGCTCCCTGTCCCCTACAGGATCCAATTTAAACTCTTACTTTTTGTTTTTAAGTCACTCAACGCCCGAGCCCCCCCCTACTTGTCAGAGCTCCTCTCTGCCTATGCTCCAGGAAAACCCACGAGATCTAGTTCAAAACTATTGTTGTCCATTCCACGGACTAACCTCAAATCTCGTGGTGATAGATCCTTTTCTGTGGCAGGTCCCAGACTTTGGAATAGTCTCCCCTTTAATATTAGATCTGCTCAAACTCTTGAGCAATTTAAATCTTTACTAAAGACACACTTTTACGCTCTGGCTTTTAACACATTATGACCCAAGCATTTTGGATTTATCTGAATTAGTTAGTATTGTTTCAATTCTTCTATTTTATTGTTTCTATTGTTATTATTGTATTACACTGTAGTTTTTAATTTTATTGTTATTGTTAAGCACTTTGTGCAGCATCGGCTGTTGGAAATGTGCTATATAAATAAATCTGACCTTGACCTTGACCTTGACCTTTCTACCTTTCTAACAGGAAGAGACCTCTGACAATGGCAGGCTCAGGGAGGGGCATCTTGTATAAATCCATATTCATCCTCCTAACTTATCAGACAGAGTGATCTTTAACAGAGTTAGGTTGTTCTACATTTTCCCTGCTGGTTTCTAATTTTGATGGTAAAACAGCGATGCGTGCAAGCACATGCACAGCTGTTTCCTGTAAGGTCTAAATCAGGATCAATGCATGCATTACGCCATATTTGTTGTTTGGTGAACATAGTGAGTCACCATTTCCTGGAGTCGCTTGATGACTACTGCACATGTACATATGTTGCAGTGAATATAGTTGAAAACGAGCGGTCGTCAATGACACTGATCAAGTCAATGAAAGGCGTGAAAGGAGGAGCTGCAGTGCAGGTGGGATGTTAAGCAGCTTGCAGATAAACAGCAAATCCGGGGAAGCTAAAGCAGCTTAAAAAGGTGTTCCCTATAGGAGATAGCCAGTGGACTGTGTACAAGGGTATCTGCAGAGCCCGGTGTAATGCTATGCTCAATTAGTGGATACTGCCACGGAGGAGAACACAGTGTGAGTGAAATGTGGACGTCTAGGTGAGGGAAAAGAACTGGGTAACACGGCGCAAAAGAGAGGAGACTCTGAAGCAACAGCAGCTTCAGCAAGAGGAGAGAAAAAAAATAAAAAGGAAAATATGTTCCCACAGGCTTAAACTGTCAGTACAAACCAGGCAGCAGTGCCACAGACCTTTCTCAGAGTTGTGGAAGGAGACACTCTCAAGGGGAGGGGGCACACTACATCCATCACACGCCTCCTCTTGATTATCTAAACACTGATAACACCTACACGGCAGATACTCCTACGCTAAATTTACAAGCTTTCTACCAGGCTCACTTACTCCTCTGCCTCTGTCCTTATCGCTTCTTCAATTCATCTCTTTTTCACATCCCTTTCTCCTACCACACTTAAGGTCAGGGTGGGATGTGCACAATAAATCTTCACTGCAGGTTCTGACAGCCACCCTCAATCCAGGAAGTGCTTTAGCCAGTCGGAGGCAAGGGACGCAGCGCACATAAACTTTCCCTCTTAAAAACTATTTGGGTAGGCAGAAAGTCTGGGTGGAGAGTTTACTGAGAGTCATTTGGCAAGAAAGTAAGACAAATTGGTGGGAAAAAAACAAAGAAAGTAAGAGGGAGGAAAGTCCGAAGGGTAAAGGGAGAGATTTGCTGCAGTAGACGTGGATACAGGGAACCCGTGTTTTGCAGATTAATATGATGAATGGCACAGACCAACCGCTTTTACTGTGCTATTATTTTCTTTTATTTGGCCTTTCTGCTCCCTTTTACCTCAAAATGACATCAAAGGTCTCCAGTTTCTCTGACACTCAAACACCTATTCACAAAGCGAGGACATAAAAGTGTCACATAAAGTATACAAAGGCCTACAGACTTGCTTCTTATGCAAGGACACATACGATTTTATGATTTGCACATCTATCTTACCTTCTTACTACCTTTGGGTGTAGTAATTAATGTGATATAAATTACAGCAACACATCAACTTAATTTCACTAGTGTGTAGCTGACACTCTAAATACAGTGATGACATTATAGTGACAAACGTGTGACTTTTGTTTTCTTGGTTAAATATAAACGTACATATGGAAAATACTTTGATTTTTATTTGCACGTCATGCACCAGAAACATTATTCTGGCACAGTTTTCAGAGATATGACAGGCAGTGAAATTATCAGAAACTACCAGTGGAGATATTATTCTTGATTGCATCATTGCTTGGTTGTTTTTGTGCACAGCTACAAGTCTTGGTCTGCATCTTTGGCCGACCTTGTGTCTGCTGTCACAGTTCTCTTTTGATAATTTTGGCCAAATTCCTCCTTTTTTTTATCACGACAACAAAACTATTCCCCAAGTGTGTTTTGTTTTTATCCTTGTGATCAGCCACAAGCTTTAGCCAAACTGGATTTTAAATGGGCAAGAAAGCGAGGATTGTTAGACTCGTAGCACTGTATATGGCTCAAAAAAGCACAGCACAGTATGTAGAGTATAACATTGAGTCAGTTAAGTGTCTGTTAAATAGCAGAGGGGTTTTTTGATCAGTTTCAGCTGTTTTGATGTTAATAAAAGTAACAACAGGTGCACTAGAGTGGCAAGAGTGAAACCGACCCCAGAACACGAATGATTTTACAGGTGGAGGACATTTTCCTTCCTTCTTTCTCCTCCTTTCTTTCACTAGTTCCACATTTGGCTAGTGTAAGTGTCCCTACTGGTAGTATTAGGCGAGGACCCTACAGATGACCCACAGCTAACATTCAAATGTTCAAATAAGAATAAACCTCTCTTTAATGATGTCTGATTTTACTTGAACAGAATAAATTTAAGTAAAGTTTCAGCTTTCCAGCTTGGATTGGTTAAATGACTTGAACTTTTGGCAAATAATTTCATAATTGATTTATCTCAGTTGAACTGAAACATGTCCCGGATTCATGAAAAAGGACTTGAGATCTGGTTTAAGAGAAGATTTAAGGCTTTTTCTCAATGTGAAGTCTTAACCTCCTAAGACCGAACTCTCCCACGGCATGCATTTTTAATTTCTCTTTGATATTTGGGCTGATTGGGACCTGATGAATGTGAAAACAAAGAATTACCAGATTTTGTTTGTTTTTTTTACCTGATTTTTATTTTTAAGAAAAATGAGAGCCACATGTGTGGATATTTGTTTAAAATTTCGATAGATCAGTGGCAATATAATGTCCTCGTAAGTGGATATCAGGCCCTTGTTGAGCAAAATTTAGTATTTTGGTCTAAATAACCCAAAATGTGATGTCCACATATGTGGACACCAGGTCCTAGGAGGTTAAAGGACTTAAAAAGAATAAATTTTCTTGTAAAGAATTTGACACTTGATGCCAGTGACTCCGGGGGAGCTGACATTAACTTGTCTCTAATGAAACCACAGATAGGAAATCTCTAGCAGTATCACCTTGCATATGTACACAGAGTTAGTGTGTGTGTGTAAAGGAGGTAAGAAAAGCCATTGGTACTCCATTCTGTCATTTAGTGGCCTCTCCAGCACCATTTCAACCTATCTAATACCTACAACACTTACCCCTCTCATAAAGGCGAGGCGATATTACCGAAGGATGCTGGGTTGGGAAAGAAATAAAAATGATGGAAAAGTACATGGATCTGGTTTTTGAAAAGTGCATTTGTAATAAAGGCTGATTTCATTTGTGAAGCAGACCGTGGTAGTGCAGGTTGAGAGACGCCTCGGCGGAATGTGATAATGTCGTCGGTGATGAATGAGTAATATCACACTGAGAGGACTGCAACGGCAAAACCTGCCTGCTCCAATTTCACTTATTAAGTTATTAGTTTGAATATTTTGTCTCCTCGCACTCTGTGCCGCTGCACCGATCTCACGTCTGTCCATCATGTTGTGTGTGCGCATGTGTGCGTGAGGTATCAGAGTAATACCTGTTGTTTAATGTCCATTTCTTCCAGCTTCTCCCTTCAGCGTGTTCTAAATATTTGCATGTCTGTCGCAGTGGGAGGTAAATTCTGACATTTCTTCCTTGGCTGCCTCTATCTCCTCCTATCTTTTCTTAACCTGTTTTTCTCTTTCGATCTTTGTCCCCCGAGGTGTTTCTCAAGCCGTGCTACCTTTTCTATCCATTTTATCGTTCCTTATTCTTTCCCTGTCCTCTGTCTCTGCCCCTTCATCTTTGCGCTGCTATTGATTCATCCTGTCAATAAAATCCTCCACCTGAATACAAACAAGTCCATCTGCATGACTGCCAATCAATATCACAAATCCAGGAGCAGCTTTTCTGCTGTTTGCAAGTAAATCCATTGCTTTAATGTGAGTGTGTGCTGTGTGAGGAGCAAACAATGGAGACTGCAGTGACAACTGTATTTCAGAGGATTTTTTTTTTTATACAGAAGAATTGCACGCTTCAATTGATGCATTTTTACAGGTGAAGTGGCATAGCACATCGCGTGTAACGGTCGATGTAAGCCCCCCGCCCCCGTCTTACCTCTCCAGGTGTAGCCAGACATCGGTCACAGTATTTGTGAGTAAAGCTGTGAGATCTTAGCCCTGAGCTTGGTAAACAGTGAGATTTTAGTCCTGACCCCAGAGCATGATGACGCAACAAACACACATAAAAACATGTGTTCGGAGTGGAGAGGGTGTGTGTGTGGGCTACTGCAGGTAGTCTCAGGTGAACAGGCAAAACAAGAATCAGGTTTGAAAGTGTACGAGGCAAAAGTCTGTATGGGTTTGAGATAGCAGGAATGTGTGTGTGTGTGTGTGTGTGTGTGTGTGTGTGTGTGTGTGTGTGTGTGTGTGTGTGTGTGTGCGCCCATCAAGCTCTTCGGAGCCCACTGGAGCAGCAGAGCTCTAAATTTAGCAGGCTCTTTAGTAGGAGTCATCTATCATTCAACATGACCCCTCCCATGAGGAGAGAGATGCTGGCTGGTTGTGAGTGTATGTATGTCTCCCAGAAAGAAGGTAAAATAGCAGCACAGCCAAGGTAAAAGACAGACAGTTGTTAAATGTTTTTTTTCCCTGACCTCCTTTTGATTATTACTGACGTATGTCAGCTCATAAATAAAATAAAGGCAGAAAATTTAACAATAGCAAAAAGAAAAAAAATCTTTGTTCTTTATTAAGTGGGACACTCCGAGAGCTTGATGTTTAAGGATTTAAAAAAAAAAAAAAAAAAAAAACTATAATAGACGAGTAAAGATTTTTGGCTAATGTAATTTGTTTTAAAAGTTTAAAATCTAGTGTTACTGTAAATTATTCAGCTTAATGGCTAAAATTTTAAAAAATGCACCATGCCTCTTATTTCACTCATCTGTTAGAGCTCAGCTCGTGGAACAAAATTGCACCACCCTCATTTGCACATTAATTTGGTGCAGAATAAGAGGCAGCTGCACGCACTGCACTTTGAGCCTGTAGTAAGTGGTTTATGCGCCTCATGGCAGGTCTACTCCTGTGAGGACAGCAGCATGTATGACTGATGCGTGTCTCGCTCAGAATCTCCTTTCTGAGTGAGACAGGTGTTCACCCTTTTCTTACAAGCAAGAACATTTTTCCCCTCCTGATGTAAGAATAAAAAAACAACATAATTTCATAAACTCATCAGGTATGGTGGTCCCAAAACAGCCTGCAGTTTACTAACAAGGAGCTTCTGATGACAGCAGTCAACGGCAGCACATCAGCAATTTGAAATTGCCAGATGCTCGGTATTCAAATTGTGCTCAGGAGAGGCTTGTTTTGACAATGAGCCTGGACCGGTTAGGAGGCAACTGTGGGGGATGATCATGCCAAGTGGTGAGCATCTTTTTAATGCCATGACTGAGCATAAATTCAGAAATTGTTGATGTGCCACATGGATGTGAGTGCACACGCTGACAGTGGCCTGTTAGCTTTAGCTAGTTATACTTTCCCTGTGAAGACGGGGGGAAAGAGCATATCGGTCAATAAATAATAATGAACACCTGGTCCACAGGAAATGAGTCAGAGTGGATCGGTGAACTGGCCAGCCTCCTTTTTGATGCAATATTAAACTGTTGTGATAAAAGAAGATTTAGGCTTTTAAAACTCTTTGCACAGCAGTTAAGCCCTGGTTAAATCAGTGCACATCTGCACTCACTGTTTACTAGCTGTTGATATAAACTCATGCTATACTATTAAATGTTCTCATTATCTGCTTTGATTTATTTTCAGTGTTTCAATTACTCATCTTTCTTGTTTTAGGTGCAGCTAGCGCAAACATCAATGTTTGTTTATAGTCGTAAAAAATAACAACTGCCTGATATGATTTTCTAAATTTTATATTAAAAAATTATAAAAACATACATGAAAATACAGCATATACAGCATTTAACTGTTTGTACAATTCTAACAAGCTTGAAAGTCAATATTTGGTGTTACTACAACTCTTAGGAAAACTCTCTCTTAATTTCTTCAAGTAGTCTTCAGGAATATGTTGTCAGTGCTCATATTACACAAATATGTAATATATGTTACATATACAAATATGTTCTTCCATTTGTTCAATATCTCTGAAATTAGAACCATCCTGTCTCATAGTGATGCTAAAAAACTGAATTTTCTACTTTAGGCTCGATGATTGTAATTCATTAATATCAGGCTGTCTTTAAAACTCCTTGAAAAGCCTGCAGTGGGAGTACGGACAGACACTAAAAAGAGAAAGCACACTCAAAAATGATATGATATTTCCACGTGATTTAACCAAGTACAACAAACCATTTTTAACCATGTCAAACCAACACATTTGGCATTTGGTGGTTTAATGTAATCAGATGACGTTGGATCAACGAAGTATACTTACATTGACTTGAAGTGATTTATTTAAGTATGTAGAGTGAAAATTGTTTTAATTCATTCTACACAAGTTAAAAACTTTGGGAAAACACAATGAAATCTTGTTGTTTGAACAACTATTTTTTAGTCAAGGCAATTACTGTTAGTCTTGCTTAACGAACCAACATGGGGGTTGATGATTTCATAGAGACAAACAACCATTTACATTTATGGGTAATTTAGAATCACTAATTAACCTAACTCTAATTACACACTGCAAACAAGCCAGATTGTGGATTTGAACCCAGGCTCTTCTTGCTGTGAGGCAACAGCACGAACCATCACGCCACCAAGTTGTCAATCCAGGCTTAACAAAACTGGGGAAGCTATGATTACAAGGCTTGATGCAGACTATTCTGTGCGTTTATGTCCTTGACAGGTTAAACCACAATAAATAGTGATAGCATAAATGTGGTGTGGGTGTAGTTGTCTGCCTCTTAAAACTCCAGCAATTTTCCTGCAGTTTGACATCTAATGTGATCTTGTGAATTTGTTTTATCTTTTGTCTTCCATTTTTTTTGTCCATTTTTCTCAAATTTTTGAAGAACACACTCAACGCTATGATGAGATTTGCCAAGTTTTTGCTCAACAGCTCTTTGGGAATCACCCCTGCTGCTTCAAAACTATTACTTTATGCCAGTCAAACTGTGTTATCTTTAGCATTCTTCAAAGATTCAACTAAAGAAATTGGAACAAACTGTGTGTTTTTACGACAGTCTGATACAATCTAAAATGGATTCTTAGCCAAGTTTTCTTTTATATGTAGATGCAACACTGGATCATCTGTTGAGCTATAATGATCCGCAGGTCACTGTTAGGTGGCTTAACAAAAAAACTAAAATCCTCTAAAAATGGTTGAGAAAGAATAACTTTGCAGACCACTTAGAGAAATTACACAAAAGTCTGGCTATTATTCGTTTCTGCTCTGTCCAATCTGCTCCTGTAACAACATGAATTTCCCAACCGTGGCAACAATACAGGCTATCTTATCTCATTTCATTTTAAAACCTTGGAAATCCGTGATACATAATTCTATTCTTGTGTTAAAAAGAGTAGCCTTCTGAATTGCATGGGTTTTTCAAAATAGCACTGAACGAACCAGAAAGGTTTTTATTAACAATCAAACAGTGAAGCAGCTACAGCACATTATCTTAAGGGTCCTCTTTTCATTATTTTGAGTTCTTATGAGTAATTATGATCAGAATATGTTTTGAATTGGTCACAGTTATGTTGAAAAAACAATACATTTGTTAGAGAGACACGCTGAATTCTATCAGTGCATTCTGAATTTGAATACATGTACTGAAATTTTAATATATGGAAAAAAACTTTAATAAGTTATGTTTCTGTTTCTACTACGTGTACACAGCAACAGGAAATGCAGAATTGCAATCATTTTCTGGATGAAATTAAGTCATGAGATAGGCCCCTGGCAAAAAACGCGGTCCAGCGCACAAAATGACCTATTCGTCCTTTTTTCTCTACGTACTTTATATGCACTGAACACACAATCATTTACCAAAATGCACAATGCAAAACTAAAAACAACAAATGCTTAAACTGCATTTGAGGTTAGGACCCTTAAGATGGACTTTCATGATCTGGCAGTGATGCAACTGTTGCCTTAAGGCTCGGATCATTCAATTTTTAAATTTGTTGTTATGCTCAGCTGAAGACTAAAACACAGCATTTGTAGCTTTAAATTTTAACTTTTTTTTTGTGAAAGAAGCAAAACTAATGAGGATAACATCTGCTGCAGAAAACATTTTAGTAAAGCCTTTCAACAGTGGCTTATTTACACTATTTAAATGATGAGGAGGAATTAAAATATGACTGAATGTGCACCTGATGAAGCTGCTGTAAAATATAGTCTAACAATGTCTGATGTCTGTGCTAGATTTTTTCAAGTGTTAGGCAAGACTGACGGACAGAAAAGACTTCCATTGATTTTACACATGCACTGATAAACAGTCGCTATATGTGTAAAATAACACACCATTCTGTGTAAATATTCCTTCTGCTGTAGCTCTGTCCCTGGCTTAGCCTCCATGACATATGTACCACACAACAAGAATGGTCACTGATTTTATATTTCCATTACTGTCCACTTGCGAAATCAGAGAAAGTCCCCCCTGAGTGTTTGCTTGATTGCTTTCTGAAAAAAATAAGTGTTTTCCATTGGGTAGCTGAATGTAATGATGTCCTTTCCACATTCAATTTAGACTCCTGGTAGAAACATCATTTAGATCTCAATTATCCCTGTTGGTTTTTCTTGTTCTTTTTTGCCAGCTGAAAGGCTCGAGGTGACTTCTCATTGATTTTCTCCTCTTGCCAAAATCCCTCCAGCCTGTCAAATGAGGACACAATGCTCTCTTTATTCTAACTGAAAAATGAGAGCCTCCATTTACCTCTCTATGTGGGTTCGTATTATCAAACTCTACAGAAGCATGAAAGTAATGAGACACCACTGGTGTGGTCCTAGTTAATATTCAACTTAAAAAAATTCTACCTTTTATAAATCCTAATGGGCTAAAAACACAGCCACGGGAAATTCACACACTCTGCAGCGTGTCTCCAAATGTGGAAACTGAACCCATTTATCAGTGGTTGTTCAGGATGGTGTCTTTGGGTCACAACATGAAACAATGACATGTGTAAAGGTTAACTTGTTTGCTTTTAATAAATTGTCTAAACAGAGCACAGATCTCCCTCTCCATGGCCACCTCCACGAGCTGATCTTGGGGAACACCAAAGCTTTCCCAAGCTAGCCGAAAGATGTAATCAGCATGTCCTGGTTCTGCTGCAGGGCCTCCTACCCGTAGGACATGCTGAGAGCACTTCACCAAAGAGGTGCCCAGAAGGCATCCTTGTCTGATTGCTGAACGACCTCAACTTCCTCCTTTCATTTCGGAGAAGCACTGACTCTACTCTGACTTGTACCCAAATGGCCAAACTGTACATGCTCTACACTAAGAGAGCCTAGCCACCCTTTAAAAAAAAACTAATTTTTATGACTTGTTTCCATCATGTGGTCTTTTCGGTGACTACGCAGAGCTTGCTAACATAGCTGAGGTTGGTAAAGTGGACTGACCCGTAAATCAACAGCTTCGGTGTCAAGCCCAGATCCAGCTCCACCAGAACAGACCAGTACAGCAGACACAGCACCACAGACAGTCCCGCTCCACTCACCCGCTCTCCCCTCACTTGTGAGCTAGTTAATTCTCCTCACTTGTTTCTGCATGATATTCATTTTATCTTGTCGTCTTCTTACTATTACCATTCAGTGGTAAAATGACGATAGAGTAGAGTATGCCTTCGGGTGGTGCTATCTTCTGACTGAGAATTAGCAAAAATATGAGAGTGCATAATGCATTTATTCAAGTTATATGGGATCTGTGAGGCACACATTTGCCTAAACAAGGACGTTTTGAGCTGGTCAATGAGGTATCTAGAGATTCATAAACAAGCAATTGTTGCATTTAGTTTAGGACAGACTAGTCAGATGTTTGAAATAATACACACAAAGCTATCGTTTACTTTGTGTTTGAATGTGTGTGTGAATGGGTGAATGACTGAATGTAGTGTGAAGCGCTTTGGGGTCCTTAGGGACTAGAAAGCGCTATAGAAATGCAGGCCATTTACCATTTACCGTTTACTTTAAATCATTAGGAGGTTTGTGCTGTGTGTTACAATATACATTACAATACTTTGCTGGGATTGTCTGAACCTTTATGTGGTCATGCCAAACACACCTCCTTTACCAAGAGCTGTAAACAAAAACAAAAAACCTCCAGAGTTGAAACATAGAGGAAATTTCCTTAAGGAATAAGGCTAAATAAGTGTGAGCTGTCTATGTCTTGGAGCTGTCTATTTTGGAGCCCATTGATATGTTACTTTAGTGCAACTTACATATTACTAAAATGTAAATAGCACAGTTTTCCTTCCTTTTTATCAAACTGGTTGCAGTTCGGCATTTTGAACAAGTTCATCAGCACCAGTGTGTACTGACCCATTATATACTATGAGGTTATTATGAGGTTGTTACTTACCCTCTAATTTACAGTTTGCTTTATTTATTTTTTGCTGTAGGAAGACTTAATGTATTTTAAAATCAGTCTCTTAACTGTAGAGGACTGATTAGAAGCAAGTTTTTAAACTATTAGTGCTTAAAATGTTTTTGAGGTATTAAGGGAGTAGGCTATTGTCCTTTAAAGTAACACTGATAAATCTTATATCAAATGGATGGTTTTAGAGAAATAATTTACAAATGACATATATACTTTAAATAACATAAAGATGATTCCACCTATAGTTATTAGGGTAGCACAGGGGCTGGAGTCTATCCCAGCTACTATAGGACCCCGGACAGGTCACCAGTCTGTTGCAGGGCCAACACAGAGAAACAGACAAACATTCGCCGACAGCTAAATTTAATACTCTTTGATTGACAGCTGAAAGCAGAGCAGGTGAAAATCTGGTATTTAAAGTTTTATTAACATTAATGTTACAGAACATCACTGACTTAAACAAAACATTTCTGAGGCTGCATGAAAAGGTGCAAGAAAGTAATGTTCCACTGTAAGCTTGACTGCATCCTGTGTGTTTTATTTCCACATTTAAATAAATGTGTTTTTGCTCCTCGCTGTGTCACTTACACTGTAACCGTAATCTTGGCTATGATATGGTTGAATGCTAATGTTAGCTGCAGGCAAAAACACATCTACAGAGAGCATGTTAACTCTATTGTAATTCAGTTTGCATTGAGATAGTCTGCAATTCATGTAGAGGGCGGCAAGACGGAAAAATGTCAACTAACACTTCAAACCTTCTTCTTGATCAAAAAATCCCAGCTTTTTACTTTGGTTTTTGCAACTGTATCAAAAGCAAAACGTAAAGCTACTAATTTTTTACTATTTTCTTGGTGATTTTTGCCCATGAAACACTTTTTCGCTGATGTATGCATCAGATGTGTGTTTATTTGTTAGTGTTTTTAGCATTGGAAGTGCTCATGAGCCTGCTTTCAGAGCACAAACCTAAGTGTTTATTGTAGTGTTGAAATACTGCTTTTAATATTAGATTGTAAGTAAATGTCAGTGTTGACATAGTTGATGTCAGCTGAGAATGTTGTGAGAACAGAAGGGAAAAAAGCTGTGTGCTCAGAGTACTTTTTTTGCTCTTGTTAATGTTAGTTAATGTTTTATGACTATTTGCAACAGGACTTCCTCCACTGATGGTAAAAACAGAAATTTAGACAGTTGTGTCAACACTAAACATGAAACTCAGTCAGTGCTTATTTGGCAGCTGCTGGTGGAAATTACCTGCTGCTGCTCATTTGATGTGTGAATTCAAAACGGCGAATACTGTGCGGTGTTTACAGAAATGCAATTTTATTAACCCATAAGAGCTAAAAACAGAACTACTGTACATCTGTTGCTCTCATTGAAAACATTCAAATTACAAGAAGCCCTCCAAGAGCGCAAACCTCTGCCAAAACAGCTTGCTCTCTGTATTTATTTTTAAGGGAATAGTATTTTATTTTGCATATGGTATATATGCATTATAATGGATTGCATTTATATAGTGCTTTTCGGGGCCCTCAAAGCACTTTACAATTCCACTATTCATTCACTCTGATGGAGGCAAGCTACAGTTGTAGCCACAGCTGCCCTGGGGCAGACTGACAGAAGCGAGGCTGCCATATTGCGCCATTGGCCCCATCACCAGCAGGCGGCAGGTGAAGTGTCTTGCCCAAGGACACAACGACCGAGACTGTCCGAGCTGGGGCTCGAACCGGCAACCTTCCGGTTACAAGACAAACTGCCAACTCTTTGAGCCACGATCGCCCCATTATGCATGTTTTTTTTTCTTTGCTCTTTTTAAACATACTTTGCATACAGTTTGTAGTGCAAAGTGCATGCATTACATTTATGACATGCAGGATTAGGTAACGGGTAATAGTTTTCTTTAAAGATATAACACATGTTGGGGTCTACTTGAAAGAAAGAAAGATGTAAAATGTAAGAGTGAGGTCAGAGGTCAAATGTGATGTGATATTTAGGGGAAACTATAATGTGATATTTAAAATCCCCATATACTAGTTCACTTCATACATGTTGCCAATACAAACAAAAAATCTGAAGCATCATTTTTAAGATAAAGGACATTTTATAACCCCTCCTTGAATCGCTACCTTATCGTGGTGGAGGGGTTTGTGTGTCCCAGGGATCCCAGGGGCTATGTTGTCTGGGGGCTTTTGCCCCCTGGTAGGGTCTCCCATGGCAAATTGGCCCTGGGTGAGGGACCAGACAAAGAGCGATTCATAAGACCCTTATGAAAAGGACACCGAGGGAACAGCTTACCCTGCCCGGGATAGGGTCACCGGGGCCCCGCCCTGGAGCCAGGCCCGGGGAGGGTGCCCGAGGGCGAGCGTCTGGTGGCCGGGCCTTAGTCCATGGGGCCCGAACCCGAGCGGTGCTCTGTTATTGGACTTCTGTGCTAACCACAGTTTGGCCATAACGAACACCCTGTTCGAACATAAGAGTGTCCATAAGTGCACGTGGCACCAGGACGCTCTAGGCCGTAGGTCGATGATCGATTTTGTAATCGTATCAGCAGACCTGCGACCATATGTTCTGGACACTCGGGTAAAGAGAGGGGCTGAGCTGTCAACTGATCACCACCTGGTGGTGAGTTGGATCAGGTGGCGGGGGAGGACGCTGGACAGACCTGGTGCACCTAAACGCGTAGTGAGGGTGTGCTGGGAACGTCTAGCAGAGGCCCCAGTCCGCGAGATCTTCAACGCACACCTCCGGCAGAGCTTCAACAGCATTCCGAGGGAGACCGGGGACATTGAGTCCGAATGGACCATGTTCAGCGTCTCCATTGCCGAAGCTGCTGCATTGAGCTGCGGCCGCAAGGTGGTGAGTGCCTGCCGTGGTGGTAATCCCCAAACCAAATGGTGGACACCAGAGGTGAAGGGAGCCACCAGGCTGAAGAAGGAGTCCTATCGGGCTTGGTTAGCCTGTGGGACTCCGGAGGCAGCCGACAGGTATCGACAGGCCAAGCGGAATGCGGCTCGGGCAGTGGCTGAAGCAAAAACTCGGGTGTGGGAGGAGTTCGGAGAGGCCATGGAAAAAGACTTTCGGACTGCCTCGAAGAGATTCTGGCAAACCGTCAGACGTCTCAGGAGGGGAAAGCGGTGCTCTACCTGCACTGTGTATAGTGCTGGAGGAGCGCTGCTGACGTCGACTGAGAAAATTGTCAGGCGGTGGAAGGAATACTTCAAGGACCTCCTTAATCCCACTGACACGTCTTCCGAGGAGGAAGCAGAGTCTGGGGATGAGGGGAATGACCCGCCAATTTCCGGGGGCGAGGTCACTGAGGCAGTTAAACAACTCCTTGGTGGCAGAGCCCCTGGTGTTGATGAGGTCCGCCCCGAGTTCCTGAAGGCTCTGGACGTTGTAGGGCTGTCCTGGTTGACACGCCTCTGCAATGTTGCGTGGAGATCAGGGGCAGTACCTGTGGACTGGCAGACCGGGGTGGTGGTCCCCATCTTTAAGAAAGGGGACCGGAGGGTGTGTTCCAACTACAGGGGGATCACACTCCTCAGCCTCCCTGGGAAAGTCTATGCCAGGGTTCTGGAAAGGAGAGTTCGTCTGTTAGTCGAGCCTCGGATACAGGAGGAACAATGCGGTTTTCGTCCTGGTCGCGGAACACTGGACCAGCTCTTTATCCGCTCCAGGATACTTGAGGGTGCATGGGAGTTTGCCCAACCAGTCTACATGTGTTTTGTGGACTTGGAGAAGGCATTCGACCATGTCCCTCGGGGTGTCCTGTGGGAGGTGTTGCGGGAATATGGGGTGTCTGGCCCATTGCTACGGGCCATTCGATCCCTATACAACCGTTGCAAGAGCTTGGTTCGCATTGCCGGCAATAAGTCGGACTCGTTCCCGGTGGGTGATGGGCTTCGCCAGGGCTGCCCTTTGTCTCCAGTTCTGTTCATAATTTTTATGGGCAGGATTTCTAGGTGCAGCCAAGTGGCGGAGGGCTTTCGCTTTGGTGGCCTCAGAATCTCATCTCTGATTTTTGCAGATGATGTGGTTCTGTTGGCTTCATCGGGTGAAGGCCTCCAGCTCGCACTGGAACGGTTCGCAGCCGAGTGTGAAGCAGCGGGAATGAGGATCAGCACCTCCAAATCTGAGGCCATGGTTCTCAGCCGGAAAAGGGTGGAGTGCCCACTC